>NC_137805.1:20479792-21124221 GCF_963383645.1 Muscardinus avellanarius | reverse complement strand
GGGGAGGAGCCTCAGGGAGGCAGGGCCTCAGGCTGGCCAGCACCCCTGTCTCTGCCCACTCCAGGGCCCTTAAGCTTTGGGCCCCGGGTCTGAGCTGTGTCCAGGGGCCTTGTGGATTCTGGCTGTAGATGTGTGGGTGGTTCTAAGCCACTCCAGGAAGCAGGAAAGTCCCCACCCCTCCTGGGGATCCAGCAGGGTGGACAGGATAGCCAGGAATGTGCCCGGACTACTGGTACTCCTGCTTCTGTGGCCTGGCCACCTGCCAAGGCCCGTCCCAGCACAAGCCCCTCCCACACCAGCCCCGGGAAGCACATCAGGCCAGAGGAGCCCTTGCAGCTCAGCCTGCTAGGAAAGCGCCCCCACCTCCCTCAGCTCTGGGAGCCCAGAAAGGGTCAGCCCAAACCCTCCGCCCCCAGCCACCCGCAGGGGCACAGCCACCCCGGCCTGGCCTCAAGGCCCCCAGGACTACCCCTCCCCACAGCCACAGCCATAGTGAGGTGGGTCCCTGAGTGAGGGGCTTTCAGGGCTTCCTCCACAAGCTCTGCTCTGCCTTGGTGCCCACCCGCCCCTGGACGCCAGCCGCCAGTCTCGGCCTTGCTTGCTGGGGTCACTTTGCACATGGCATTCAGTTTTCCTGTGCCTGCATAAGCTGTGGCCTGTGGCCAGTGCCCTGCGCAGCCAGCAGAGCGGGTGCAGCGAGGGCCCTGGGCTGCCTCTTGGAGCCCATGGATGAAGGGAAGCGGGGCTTTCTGTCCCCCAATCTGGTGGTCCCAGGATGGCACAGGGACCTTGGGGACCCTGAGCAAAACCCCTGACCCCTGACCGCTGGCTCAGCCTAGCATGGCGTAATCAAAAGATGACCAATCTCTGCCCTACTCCTCTGAAGGGGTCACACCCAAACGCAGATGTGGCCCAGTGCAGCTCTCACCGCAGAGCTGGTTGCTGCCATCCCTGCCCCTGCCTCGCTCTACCAGCCACTCGGACCTCAGGGCGCTGCTCCCCGGCCACCACGCTGCCTCCCAGCCTGCCCTTCCTGCAGCCTGCCCAAGCCCTTGCCCACTGCCCCGCTCCAGCCAGGGAGATGGAGCACTGTTAATGTAGCTCCTAAGTCTCACCAGGTCCACCATCACCCAGGTCCATGCTGTGACTGGGCCCACTCTTTTTTTTGGGGGGGGTACTGAGGATTGGACCCAGGGGATTCTACCTCTAAGCTATACGCCCTATCCCCAGCCCTTTTAATTTTGAAACAGGGTCTTGCTAAGTTGTTGAGGCTGGCCTTGAACCTGTGATCCTCTTATCTCCAGTATCAGTATTATGGGCTTGTGCCACCATGCCCGGCAACAAACAGGGAGCCCTGGGTGGATCCAGTGCTGTCTCCCAACTTGGCTAGCCAAGCCCAGCAAACCATGCAGTTCCGGTTTGGAGGAGCCAGCGTGTCTGTCAATCAGAGCATATTTACTGGGAGTTCCCGCCTGCTCTGGGTGCACAGTGCAGGTGCTGATGGGGCCTGCATGGTAGCCTGGCACTGGCCGCTTCAACAAACCTGCAGTGTGATTTGGGGGGCAGTTGGCCCTCTCGTCCTGGCCCTGGGAGGGAGCTGAAGAGGGCCAGTGTGAGGCTTCTCTGCCAGTGCCTCCCTGAGGGTCCACTTCTGAGCCTCGCCTGTCCCGGAGACGCCAGGACACAAGACGCATCAGGCAAAAGATGTCAGTCTCCAGCATCTGGGAGGGCACGGGAGGCCGAGCTCGGTCTGCAGGTGTCCACCAGTGTGCACAGGTGTGTGCATGTCGGTGAGCGAGGCCCGCGGGGCTTCGTGGCTAGTGCAGCTCCTGGCTGCGCGGTGGCCCTGCTGTCCCAGGGCGATGCCCCGCAGAGGCCGGATCCTTCATCAAGAGAGGCCAGGGTGCAGGCGTCTGTGAATGGCACCCAACTTCTCCCGCAGAGCGGCAAAAGAGGGCCTCTCCTCGGGGCTGCCTTTCCAGCACTTGATCATGAGCACGTAGACCTCCGCCGGGCAGGCGGCCGGGCAGGGCAGCCGATACCCACGACTGATCTGCTGCAGCGTCTCGTGGTTGGTCATTCCTGGGGAGAGGCAGGTGAGGGCCGGCTGCAGCTGCCTGCATTCTGCCTGGGTACCACTGTGGAGCCCTCCCCAGAGCCCTGGGCGGACCCTCCAGCCCCTCCCAGAGTCAGTCCCAGGCGGGCCAACCTCCCTTGTCTCCTCTCTGGCAGCACACCTACCTTCGTAGGGACACTGGCCGTAGGTGAAGACCTCATAGAGCAGGATGCCGAAGGACCAGACATCCGACTTCTGGGAGAAGATGCGGTAACTGGCTGCCTCGGGTGCCGTCCACTTCACAGGGATCTTGACGCCGCTGCTGGGGGAGTAGATGTCATCCTGGGGGCGAGGGGGGGCCAGTGGTGGGACAGGTGGCACAGCACCCTCCCTCCCAGGTGCAGGAGCCCCACTGACCTTGAGCAGCCGGGCCAGACCAAAGTCGGCCACCTTGCAGGCCAGGTCATCACCCACCAGCACATTCCTGGCGGCCAGGTCCCGGTGGACAACGCGCCGCTCCTCCAGGTAGCTCATGCCCTCAGCCACCTGGCAGGCAAAGCTCAGCAGGAGAGGCAGGCTCAGGGCCTGGCCCTCAGGGCCTGTGGGGAGAGGGACGTAGAAGCCAGGGGCTAGAGGGCAGGCCGCACACACCTCGGCCTCTCTGGGCCTCTGTCTCCTCGCCTCTGGGATGGAGTGAAGACGGTACCACGGCCACAGTGGACACTAGTGGGTGCCGTGCTCACCATTGTGACTGCACAGCACACGCTCCTTCCCGCCCCCAGTCAGGCCCCGAGTCAGTACAGAGGCAGAGGGGGCCCAGGGTTACATTATGCAGAGGCTGCTACCCAAGTGGACCCTCGCCCCTCTGGGCTCCAGTCTCGGCCTTGGAAACGCAGGTCTGACTGTCCCTCAGTGAAGCCAGCCGTGGCTGAACAGAGCTGACCAGCCAGCAGCCACAGCCTGGGACACAGGTGTCCAGCAGGAAGCCCTGGCTCACCGCAAGAGGCCTGAAGGGAGAGCCGCCGCCCCACAGGGCCAGGGCAGGGCCAGGCAGGTACTCACTGCCCAGGTAGGCCTGCAGGTTGCCCTTGCGCATGAGCTCAGTGACGATGTACACGGGCCCCCCTGTGGAGCACACCGCGTGCAGCCGGATGAGCCTCTCGTGCCTCAGCGTCTTCAGCACCTCGATCTCCTTGCCCAGGTCCGCTGCCCTCATGTCAGCTACAAGGGAGAATGCTGAGCCAGGCCACCAGCCTGCCCCACCACTGCCCCAGGCCGCGGGGCCAAAGGGCAGCAAGCCCAGCTACAGGACAGGTACTCACCTGACTTGATGACCTTGATGGCCACAGGCAGGGAGCCAAGCCACAGGCCTTCCCACACCTCCCCGAAGTAGCCTTCACCCAGCTTCCTCTGCAGGACGAACTCTGAGCGCGGCCGTTCCCACTCATCCTGGGCCAGGGACTTCTGTGGGGGAGGCGGTTCAGTGCCCAGCTGCTGCTCCCGGGCAGAGCCCCAGTGTCAGCCTCGGCACCTCCCCCAACTCAGCCCAGACCGGAGCTGGGCAAAGCGGAGACCGTGCTGACCTCTAAGAGGACTGCCCAGAGCGGCAGGAGCTAATTGCTTTGGGGACCTAAGTGGCACCTTCTCCTGAGTCGGAAATCCATCCACAAACCTTCATTACTGCTCCTGGCTGGGCTGTCATTATGAGACCAGACAGACCAGCCTGCCAGCCTGGCCCCAGCACAACTCATTTCTGGGAGTCCTGAGACGAGGCAACATTGGAAGGTTAGCCCTTCCCCACAGCTTCTGCCCGCGGGCCTGCGGAAGCTGTGAATACACCCCCAGCTGCTTCTCTGCCTTCTGCTCCCCTGCAGAGCTGGGCACACCCTGCAGGTCTCCCCAGCATCCTTCCTCCACCAGCCTCAGAGGAGATAGATAAAACTCTAGAGAGACCACCCAACTAGTGTCCAGGAACCGGTGCCCGGCGGGGCAGGCAGGAGCCCGTTGAGCATCTCTGAGAGAGAGAGAGACGGTTCAGAGGTGTAGCAGAAGTAGGGTGCATCTCAGGCCCACCTGGCGCACGCAGGGTTGCAGCAGGGGGTTCTGGATCAGCTTCCAGTTGGACTTGTAGTAGGCAAGTAGAGCCTCCAGGCTGGGGAACAGCCGGCCCTCCTGCAGGTAGAGGCTGCCGCCGGGCGCTGTACAGATGCGGTAGTGGCAGACTTTGGCCTGGGCCCGGACTGGAGACAGACATGAACCATGCTTCAGCGGCCAGCTACCCCAGGCATCCCCCCAGGCTCCTCAAGTGGGCTGGCTCAGACTAGTCGTGGGGTCCCTGAGATGGCCAGCTCCCTGTGTAGGAAGGGTGTGGGCGGCTGCAGGGGGCATGGAGGGGGCTCTAGGGACACAGTAAGTGCTTAGTAGATACTGTTAATGAATGAATGAATGAAAAAAGGGAGGGGAGGGGAGAGACCCGAGTACCCAGCATGTCTGCAGGGCGTGACTAAGGACTGCTACTGTCTGGGACCAACCACCCCAAGGTCAAGGTGCTGAGCAGGGTGCCCACTGGGGACAGAGTGCCAGGCATCACCCGAGTACCTGACAGTGAGTAACCACCAAGACTGCTCTCACTGGGCCGGATAAGGAAGGCGCCCGGCGCGTTCACAGGGGACAAGAGCAGCTGCTGGGCCTGCGTCCGGCTGATCCCGCAGAAGTACCAGCTGCAAACAGTGGGCATGGCGGGCGGTCAGCTTACAGGCCCAGCCTCCGCCCAGTGAGACCCTGGCCAGGCCTCGGTCATGGCTGGCCTGCTGCCTCTGAGGGAGAAGGTGCACCCAGAGCCTGATGCAAGGGTCTCAGCGCAGGGTCTGCGAAGCTCCTGTTCTCAGTCTGGGCCCCTGCCCCCTGCTTGACCACATGGGTCAGGAGGGACCCCGAAGGACAGAGCAGCTCACAGGACCGCAGAGGACCTACGCCACAGGGAGAGGAACAGATGTGGCGGGGCATGGGGCCACACGGAAGTCGGAGAGGCGGGCACAGCCAGCCAGGAGATGGTGGACAGAGGTTGAGGCCTGAGAAACAGGAGTTGGTGTCAGCAGGCTGGATGTGGCAGAGAGCCAGGGCCATGGCTCAGGCTAGGCCAGAAGACGTTAAGACCTCCGGAGACAGGCTTGGGAAGCCCACAAAATCATTTGAGGAGGCAGAGGTCTAGCCCCACAAGGCTGCCTGGCTCTGTTGAGCACCTCCTGCAGTCAAAGGGCCCCCGCCTCCTGGGGTCCACCAGTAGGGATCAGGATGCTCCACAGGTGAAGGTGTCTGACGTCCCTTTAGGGCAGCAGCAGCAGCAGGGATTCCCCGACACATTCCAGCCCTATCCTGGAGCCTTATTGGGGGCCCCGCAGGATGCAGTCCTGACCCTGTGCACATCCTAATCTTGGGAAGACGCGCCTCAGGTCTACCGTGGGGCGTGGGCCCAGGTGTCTGGGGCTAATGACACCTGGCTGCAGTCAGCCCTTTCATCTCCAGGCGGGCAGTCATTAGCGCTCCAGGAGCAGCCTTGCCCCCAGGAGCCCTGCCCACCTGCTGTGCCCGCAGCCCCCTGGAGCCCTCACGGAGCTTGGCTTCCAGACCTGTGTGACTTGTGAGCACCCTCCTCGTTGCAGGAGCTGTCAGCCCTACCCACCGCTGAGAGCTTGCCAGTGGGCGTGGGCAAGGCCTGAGACCCTCAGAAGGCGCTTTCTTGTAACGCTAGCTTCATGCCAGAGGCGGCCCTAACCAATGCCAAGACACAAACCTGGGCTGCAGAGAGGGGCCCCGCCAGGCTCAGGACAGCCACTCCATCTTGGGCCTGGGGTCAGGACTTGCCCCATCTCCATAGTAGGGATTGCAAGAGTCATGAAATCGGGGGATTTGGGCCCTGCGCTGTGTTCACCACACAGCAGAGCCCTGCTTGGAGTGGCACCCAGGAGCGGTCAGCACCTGCCTAGGACCCAGGAGGCTACAGAGCCCTGCAGACCCCCAGCCTGGGCCTCTCCAAGGACTCACCAAGAGAGCCCTCCACACTGCAGACTGTTGCATAAACGGGCATCCACACACGGACACTGCTGCTGTGAGCCGTCCCAGCCCAGGGGACGGCACCCACTTCCCAAGCAAGCCAGGTCACATCTGCTCCACATCTGGACCCCGCTTGGGGTGGCTGGGCAAATGAGGGGCAGGACCCCCCAGGGCTCTGACTTGGCCTGATGCCACACCTGCCTGCTCAGCCTGGTGCCAACAACTCTGGCGAGAGTCTGTGGGTGCAGACAGGAGGCACTCCCCGGGCCTGCCCAGGCAGCTGGGGACACCCAGGCCAGGTACTCACGGTTGCTCAGAGAATGTCTCCGGGGCTGCCTTGGCGACATAGGTGATGGGCACCAGCCCCGCGCTGGGCGGGCCCGAGAGCCTGCGGGCGAGGATGTAGTCGCCCTCCTCCTTGAGGGCGTACAGCCTGTCCCCGCGGCTGACACTCAGCTCCTCTGCACACCGTGCAGTGAAGTCGTAGAGGGCGCGGAAAAGCTGTGCGCGCTGCACCGGGGACCCAGCCCTGCTCCGCGGGGGGCTCGGGTGCGGGGCGGGCGTGGGCGGCCCGGCTCCGGGAGATGCGGTCCTCCGGCGCACTCGCCGCCAGATCTTGTCCCAGAAGGACAGGAACGCCAGCCGCTTCCTGAGGAAGGGCTCCGCGCCCCCGGGAGGCGTGGGGCCGGGCTGCCGGCGCAGGCACATGGGGCCCGGGGTCAGCAGGCCGGGTGGAGGCGGAGGGTGCCGAGCGCGGCGGCCATGGGCGGGAGGGAGAGCCTGGAGGGGCCGGCCGACTGCGGGGCGCGGGGCCCCCTGCGCAGCCCCTACCGGGCACTGGGTGTGGGTGACGGGCGACGCCGGCCACCGCGGCCACTCAGCCGGCTGCTTCCCCGGCCGGCGTCCCGACGGGTGGGACGGAGGGCAGCCCAGCCCGGGGCACGATCAGCCCGCCTGTCCTCGACCCGCACGACGCCGGGTGTGCCGGGCCCCAGCGCCGCGACGGCCGGGCCAGCTGGAGGCGGGGCTCGGCGGAGGCGGCTCCCAAGGTCCTGGGCCGGCGGGCACTGACCCGAACCGCGCTGGACTGGGCTCCGGGGACCCGGCGGCGGGAGGGGCGGCAGGGCTCTGCAGCAGAGGCGGGCTCCCGGGGACCTGGGGGCGAGGGGCTCTGCACAGATGCGGGCTTACCCCCCTCCCGTCAGAGGGAGGGGCTAAGGGGCTCTGCAACTGATGCGGGCTTACCCCCCCACCGGGGGGAGGGGCTAAGGGGCTCTGCACAGATGTGGGCTCCTCCCCCGTCAGAGGGAGGGGCTAAGGGGCTCTGCACGGATGCGGGCTTACCCCCCCCACCGGGGGGAAGGGCTAAGGGGCTCTGCACAGATGCGGGCTTACCCCCCCCACCGGGGGGAGGGGCTAAGGGGCTCTGCACAGATGTGGGCTCCTCCCCCGTCAGAGGGAGGGGCTAAGGGACTCTGCAACATATGTGGGCTCCCCCCCCCCGTCAGAGGGAGGGGCTAAGGGACTCTGCAACAGATGTGGGCTCCCCCCCCCGTCAGAGGGAGGGGCTAAGGGGCTCTGCCAAGATGCGGGCTCCTCCCCCGTCAGAGGGAGGGGCTAAGGGACTCTGCAACAGATGTGGCCCCCCCCCGTCAGAGGGAGGGGCTAAGGGACTCTGCAACAGATGCGGGCTCCCTGGGCCAGAGGAAGGGGCGAAGGACCGGCTCTGGCCAGAGGGAGGAGCTATTGAGCCGGGTCTGCAGCAGAGGTGGGCTCCTTGGGGAGAGGGAGGGGCCAAGGGCGGGCTCTGCCGCAGAGATGGAGTCCCCACCCGGACTAACGGGCTGGAAGGCGCTGCGGCAGAGGCTCCCCGGAGACCCCGGGGAAGGGTGGAGCGGGGCGAGGCGGTCAGGCGAGCAGTGACAGCCCAGGCCCAGGCAGAAGGAGGTGGCTCTGCCCTGCGAGCCCAAGTGAAACTGAGGAAGGCCAAACCCCTGCCCGACGGCTGCCCTCCTAGAGTGGAGGTCGGTGGAGGGGCGCTGCTGCTCAGCACCGGTGATAAATACATGGAAAAATTGCAGCCGGGCGTGGTGTCGCACGCTTGTAATCCCCGCACTTGGGAGGCTGAGACAAGAGGATCGCACAGGTTCGAAGCCAGTCTCAGCTACTTAGTGAGGCTCTCCGCAACTTAGTGAGACCCTGTTTCTAAATAAAATATAAAATAGTTCTGGGAGTATACCTGGAGGTAGAAAGCCTCTGGATTCCACCCCCAGTATCACCATAAAAACAAATAAATAACAAGTAAATAAATATATGGAAAAATTGCTTGGTTATTTTAGTGTTGGCCAAATACTGTGTGCCCATGCAGTATGTGCGTGTGTGTGTGTGCGTGTGCGTGTGTGTAGGGGTGCTGGGGATTGAAACCACGAACATTCTACCTCTGAGCTACACCCCCAGCTTGATTTTTTATTTTTTACTTTTTTTTTTTTTTCTGTGCTGGGGATGGAACCCAGGGGCATTCTACCTTCAAGCTATACTCCCAGCCCTATTTATTATTATTTTGAAACAGGGTCTCACTGAGTTGCCAAGGGACTCACTAAGTAGCTGAGGCTGGCCGAAAACCGCAATCCTCTTGTCTCAGCCTCCCAAATGCTGGGAATTGCAAGCATGTGCCACCACGCCCAGCTCTATTTTCATTTTAAAACATAGTCTTGCTAAGTCACTGCATGCTGGCCTTGAACCTGTGGTCCCCTTGTCTCAGCCTCCCAAATACTGGGATTACAGGTGTGTACCACTAGCTGGCCAAATCTCTTCACATCATGAAAGCAAGACCCTGCACGTATGTGGGCAGTCTGGCACACCCAGTGGGCCTCTTAAGACACAGAGCACAGCTCTGTAAATGAGCTCCTGCTGGTGATGGCAGGCAGCTGGGTGGACAGCCAGGCACACTGGGAAGAGGCGGGCGAGGGGGGACGGGACATCTGGGCCTCCAGTTGGAAATAGAGACAGGGAGGTCCTCATGCAGGCCAGGGACAGCAGGCAGGGCCCAGAGAACTCGCACCCCTCCCCAGATCCTCTCCCTGCACACTGAGGCAAATTGCCTGTCACCAGGGGGCTCCTAAGCAGAGGTGGGGGGAGCAAGCCCCAGCCAGCCCAGGCCTTGAGCATGGTCCTCAGACGGGTCTGGGGTGGGGGTCCCACCTGCAGGCTCTCTCTCCCCAGCCAGCCTGGTCAGCAGAGCTGAGCCCCTCCCCACAGCTTGAAAGGCCTGAGACACACAGACCAAGGACCATGGATATTCATCCCATTAGGAGGTGTCCAGAAAGCTCTAAGGCAAATCCACAGCTGGGCGGCCTGGAAGGGGCCCTGAGCTAAGCCCGCCGCCTGCCCCTCCATATGAAAGCGGGGTTTTTGCACACCAACTCCCTTCAGTCTTCCCTATCTACACTGTGTTCCCTGGCAGGAAGCCCAGCTTCCTGTCTCCAGCTCAGGAAGTCAGGAGGAGGCCTCCTCGACCCCCCCCCCCAACGCTGCCAGGACTAGGAACATTCCACTGCAGAGTGAGTGAGTGCAGAGGCAGGCCTTGGTCAGAGCAGGAGAGGAGAGGTCTGCTCAGTCCTCAGCCGCAGCACCTGGTCCCCAGGCCTCCTGTCTGCACACAGAAAGAGGACGGTGGGCTCTTCAGGCTGCCACCATCCCCAAGGCCCCAAGGAGGGGTCTGCTCTCTCCTTCTATGGATGCGGAAGCACTCTATCCCTCCCAAGGTCAGAGCAGACAGAAGAACCTGTGCCTGGTGGGAGGAATCCAGCTCCCAGCTGGCTATCTCCAGTGACCAGGAAAGAGAGTCAGTCCCCTCAAGAGGGAGAGAGACCTAAGCCTTCAGGGGCCAGGCCAGAAGCCCTGGGCAATTCAGCCCTTCCTCGGCTGAGCAGCCCCGGGGAGGGCTGCAGGGCTGCGGTAGGAATCTGCAGCCACTGCTCTCCACCCCCTTCCCAGAGCCCCAACCTCCAGCAGGCAGCCCTTCCTCCAAGAGACCAGGCTCTCCTCCCTCACACCCTCCGGCTCTCCCTCGGGCTTGGAGGGACCACAGGCAGCAGAGCCAGGACCCCATTTATCCAGATCTAGATGGGCTGGAGCTTGGGCAAGCCCTGAACAGTGGGAGCCGGGGCTCCCTCCTTCCCCGGCTGGCTGCTCCAGGTTTCCCACCCACCTCCTCTCCCCAGTTCCTCCAAGAACCCCAGTGGAGCCCAGGGCCGGTACCCCAGAGACTCCTGCGCTTGTGGGGAGCCCCGGAAGCCTGCGCTGAGCCTGCAGGAGGACTTGAAGCAGGGTCCTCCACGGTGAGGCTTGCGGGCCTCAGTTTCCCGATTCAGGGAAACCTGACCGGCTTCTGATGCAGGAGGGGCGGGGCCGACGACTGGCTCCCCTTGGGGCCCTGACTATTAGCCTCATAGTCTGCTTGCCGCCCCCGCAGCCGGTCTCCGGGACCACGCTAGCCCCACCCAGGGGGGGGCGTCACAATGGCTCGTGGTTGCCATGGCAACCCTCAGTCCGTGGGGCTCGCTCTGCCCCAGGCCAGGCACGGGCTGGGGAGGCGGCACTTGGAGAGGAGGGCTGGGGGCTCAGGGAGAAGAGGGGTAGGTAAAGGGGTTGGGAGATAGACAGCAGGCCAGGGAGGCAGGGAAAGTGGCCTGGTGGGGATCGCAGGTTTGCGCAGGTCTGGGGAGTCGCCTGAAGTCTGGTGGGGGGCGGGTCTGGGGAGGCTGCTTTCCAGAAGAGGCCACTGCCCACACAGAGGGGTGGGGTGCTCAGGCTCCAGCAGGACCCCACCAGGGTTCAGGGTTCAGCCTGCACCTCACCCCCAGGAACTCCTGCTATGCCCCCAGGGAGGCTCAAGGTTGGCTTTTAGGGAGTGAGGCTTGGGTCACATCCCGACCACAGCAACTTATGGCTTGGGTTAGTCCTGAGACTCTGGGGTCCTTTCGTTGGTAATTTGTCCCACCCCAGGTGTCTGAGACAATCTGAGTGCCCAGGTGAAGCCACTGGGCCACTGAGGCTTGCTGGGAGCCAGGATGAGCAGCTAGGCCGTTGGCCCACTCCCCAGGAGCCGCCTGCCCAGGACCACCGCTGCACCAGCCCTGGGGCGTGCCAGCCCCCGTTGGCAGAGTGGGGACCTGGGTCCAGGAGGAGGGAATAAGGCGGACTCTGGGATCAGTGCTTCAAACCCTGGAACCATAGTCCTAGCTGTGGTCTCAGCTGCTGGAAGGCTGAGGCAGGAGGATCCTTTGAGGGTAGGAGTTTGCGGCCAGTCTGGAAAGAGTGAGCTACCCAGCCTTTAGCCTCAGACTCCACCCCAGTTAGACAGGGTGACAGGCTTTCCCAGGCTGGAGGCCCCAGCACAGAGCGAGGCCTCAGTCCAGGAGCCGCACGCACGGTGGAGACCCCTCAGGGCCCTTTGAGCAGCCCTGTCTCCCTGCTGTGGGAATAGGGATGGAGGATCCCCAAGGAGGAGCAGCGGGCAAGTATGGTCTCCACATGCCCGAGAGGGGTCACCTGCTGCTCAGGGTCACCCTGGTCCTCTCCACATCCTGAAGGCACTGTCCCTCACATCCCGCACAGAACCAAGGCACATGCCAGCCCTCGCGCTGGCCAGTGCTGGGGCTCCCACACAGGCCTTTCTGGCCCCAGGCCTCTCTGCTCTGTCTCAGCTCAGAGACAACAGGCCCCTTGGTATAAACTTTCTGCCCAGCATCCAGAGACACGGCCGGCCCTTGAGGCAGCTGCCCCGGTGGAGGGCAGAGGCTCTGAGTGGGCAGCAGGGCGAGCCTGGCTCCCACAGCTCACGCCCCACCCTTGCCCCCAGCTCCTGCCAAATGAATTTCCAGGTGACAGGCCTGGGCCTGGACAAGATGAAGCTGGACAGTCCTCAGTCCTTTCTGGACACGGAGGAGGTGGAGGAGGCTGAGGACCAGCAGCTGTTGGAGCCAGAGGCCTGGAGGACCTACATGGGGCGCCGCAACGCCCTGCGTGAGTTCCTGACCGCCGACCTGAGTCCCCACCTGCTCAAGCGCCACCACGCCCGCATGCAGCTGCTCAAGAAGTGTTCGTACTACATCGAAATCCTCCCTAAGCACCTGGCCCTGGGCGACCAGAACCCGCTGGTGCTGCCCAACACCATGTTCCAGCTCATCGACCCCTGGAAGTTCCAGCGGATGAAGAAGGTGGGCACGGCGCAGACCAAGATCCAGCTGCTGCTGCTGGGGGACCTGCTGGAGCAGCTGGACCGCGGCCGCGCAGAGCTGGATGCTCTGCTCGAGTCTCCAGACCCGCGGCCCTTCCTGGCTGGGTGGGGGCTGGTGGAGCGACGGCTGGCAGACTTGTCGGCGGTCATGGACAGCTTCCTGGCCATGATGGTGCCGGGGCACCTGCACATCAAGCACCGCCTGGTGTCTGATGTTGGGGCCACCAAGATCCCACACATCCGGCTCATGCTGAGCACCAAGATGCCCGTCATGTTTGACCGAAAGGAGTCGGTGGCCCACCAGGACTGGGTCAGTCTGCGCTGGTTTGTCACCGTCCAGCCAGCTGCGCCAGAGCAGTTCGAGCTGCGCTTCAAGCTGCTGGAGCCGCGGACACAGCAGGAGTGTACGCAGTGTGGCATCGTGCCCGTGGCCACCTGCACCTTCGACGTCCACAACCTGCTGCCCAACCGCACCTATAAGTTCACCATCAAGAGGGCGGAGAGCTACACACTGGTGTATGAACCCTGGTGGGACAGTCTCACCCTGCAGACCATGCCGGGAGCCCCCGGAGGGCCTGCCCCCAGCCGGCTGGGCAAGCCCAGCCCGCCCCTGACCGCACCTTCCGAGAGATGATTTTCTAATATTTATCCACTAATAAAGAGGAATATACACCCATAGAATTAAACCTACCCAGGTTTTAGGCAGTGTCTTCCTGATAGCCCAGCACTCCACAAGTCCCAGGACTCCCTTTTGCTCCCGCTGTCTTTCTAGGGCAGTCCCGGCCTGGACCCTCTGGGATGGCTAACCACTAACCACTGGAGCAACAGCCCTGATACCTGGCTTCCCCGCCCCGTCTCTGCCAAGATGGGGCTCCTTGGGAGTAACACTCTGGGGTCCTAAGCAGACACCACTGGGGGCAGCCATGACCCTGGACCTCCTGTCTCTGGCTTCCTTGGAACCAGGGGCCCCGGGCAAAAAGGACATTTATTTTTAAAAATAAAAGATAAACATCTTATCTTCTCCCCAAGAAAAACTGAGGTTCACCAGCATCCACAGCCCGCCGAGGCGGGTTGAGGGTCCTGGCTGCAGCTCCCGGGGGCTGGCCGTTCCTCTGCCTGCAGACCACCTTGGCAGCTACTCGGGTGGCCAGGCCCTCACTGTTGGCTGGGAGCCTCCTCACGTGACCCCAGGTGAGCCAGCAGATGCGAACACATCTCACTTGACGCAGGCCTAGGTGGGGTGGGGAGCTAGTAGAAAGATCTCGGAGCCATCAGCACACACCACGGCAGTCACAGGATGGAAGGCCCTCTGAGATGGGCAAATCTGGCAGGTAGATGAGCACGGGATCCCTGGCTGTCAGACCCCAGCATCCCCCAGCCATGGAGGATCCCCTTGGACCGAGCTGGGCCTGGGTGAGGGTTCCTCTCCCAGGTCTCAAGAGCTGCCAGCCCACTCCAGTTCCTGCAAGCTGTCCAGGCCTGTTGCTGTGGCAAGTAGCTATGGGGGACTTGCTCCTGGACAGCCACAGGATAGGGCCAACCCAAGGGTTCAGGGTGGAGTAGCCAGCTCCTCAGAAATGACCCATGTGTATTGGGTAAAGATCAGGATTTGTGCTGTGTCGTATTGGCCCCACTGCTGCAGGGAGGCTGAGCCAAAGAAACATGCGGCTTAGGGCTGAGGGGCACGCTGACTGGGGACTCACTGGTCCTGACACCTCCCATCCCCCACCTGGCCCAGCCCTCTGCCCTGCCAGTGGCCCAGAATGGGGTGAGGCCCCTGGTTGGGGTGCACGCGTGTCTCTGCCTGACAGGCCCCATCCATGCTGTCTTCCCCTGGGTCAGCCCCACCCCAGCAGGCTTCACAACCTTTTTTTTTGCAGTATTGGGGATTGAACCCATGGGCATTTTAACATCCCCAGCCGCCTCCTCCTCCTCTTCCTCTTCTTCTTCTTCCTCCTCCCCCTCCTCCTCTTTTTTCTTCCTCCTCCTCCTCTTCCTTCTCCTCCTCCTCCTTCTTCTTTTTCGGTACTGGGGTTGGAACCCAGAGGTATTCTACCTTCAAGCTATACCCCTAGCCCTATTTTTTCTTTTATTCTTTATTTGGAAACAGGGTCTCGCTGAGTTGCAAAGGGCCTCACTAAGTAGTAGCTGAGGCAGTCCTTGAACCAGGATCCTCCTGTCTCAGCCTCTCAAATGCTGGGATTACAAGTGTGTGCCACCATGCCCGGCTCCTTCTCTTTTCTTCTTTTTTTTTTTTTTTTTTTTTTTGTGGTACTGGGGATGAAGGCCTTCTACCTCTGGGCTACACTCCCAGACCTATTTTATATTTTATTTGGAAACAGGGTCTCCTTAGCCAGCGAGGCTGGCTTCTAACCTGTGTGATCCTCCTGTCTCCACCTCCCAAGCGGGGTGGGGGGTATTACAAGCATGTGCCACCACGCCCGGCTTCCTTTGCATTTTTAAAAACAGGGTCTCACTGAATTGCTGAGGAGCTCACTATATTGCCCAAGCTGGCCTCGAACCTGCAATCCTCCTGTCTCAGCCTCTGATGTACTAGGATTAAAGGCATGCACCACCGTACCTGGTTCCTATCCTTTTATACCTGCCTTAGAAATACTCTAAGCAGAGCCAAGCATGGTGGCACATGCCTCTAATCCCAGTACTGGGGAGGCTGAGACAGAAGGATTGGAGGCTCAAGGAAAGCCTCAGCAAACAGTGCAACTCAACCCGGCAAGACCCTGTTGCAAAATAAAAAAGTGGGGCTGAGGTGTAGCTCAGAGGTCAAATGCCCCTGGGTTCAGTCCCCAGTGCCACACACACAACCTCTGGTGGTGCCTCTCGCTGGCCTTCCTCCAGGACACCCCAGCTCCGGGGCCTTTTCTCGAGGAGGCCTCTGCCACCTTCCATCCGGCTGGCCCCTGTGCCTGCATGAGAGAGCAGATCCTGCCCTGTCTTTCCTGTGTGCAGCTGGTGCTGTGGGAGGCCAGGCAGACCCAACCACAGGAAAGCCAAAGGTTGGAAGAGCCCCAGTCCTAGTCACCTGGAGGAGGCTGTGGTGCCCAAGAGTCCTAGGGAGCAGTTTCAGACCCCTGGAGGCCACAGCCACAGGAACTTTGCACCGGACCCTGCAGGCTGTCTTTGGCCTGCCTGGGGACCAAGTACAGCAGGCTGGACACAGCTCCCAGCTATGGCCTGTCCTTGCCAACCCGGTCCCCACCTGTCTTCCTGTGTCCTGGCACAGAGGACCCTCCAACGGTACTGCCTCAGCCACAGTTCAGTGCTGCCCACCCCCGCTCATCTCCAGGTCCACGCTTCCCACAGCGTGGTCCTGTGGGCCCTTGACAGCACCCAGAGATGCCTCTTCAGCAAGGTGAAAGCCAGCGCTTTTGCCCCCAACCAGACATCAAAACACTTAGAAGTGAGAAGCTTTCAGAGTGCTCTTTATAATAAAATTAATATTTAATCATATAATGCAGAACCTGAGAAAAGATAAAAAATTGGACTGTGGAAGGTTAATTTGTAAAAAAACATCAAATCAGACAGGTACCCCTCCTCCATAGGGCTTTGCAGGTGAGGCCATAGGAGGACTACCTGCTGGTGTACAGAGACTCAGGAAAGGGGGCTGGGCCAAGGAGAGCGCTGCCCCCAGGAGGCAGGTGGATGTGGGCTGCATCCCCCTCCCCAGCCCTGCAGAGAGAGATGCCCCAGACAGCTTGGCCCTAGGGCCCTGGACCTGGGCAGGTCTGGCTTGGGGGTGGAAACACAAGCCCAGCAGGTCTAGGAGCCCCTGGCTCCTGACCCCCTGCCCACAGCAGTACTTCACAGCTGGGTCTCCACAGGAGGCCAGCCAAGGCCATGTGGGCATCTGGCTTGACTGCCCTCCTGCCCCGGCACCTGGCTCCTGCAGGACATTGTGCAGTGGGGCCAGGAAAGGTTCTCTCCTCAAGGGAGGTCCTTGCCCTAAGTGTGTTCCCAGTAGAAGACCCTGGCTTGAGTTTATTTACAACAGAAAACAAAGCAAATGCCCTGCGCGGCACCCCGACAGCCACAGGGGGTCCCTCGTCAGAACACAGCCTTGGAGCCCCTTTCTCCCCGAGACCTCCCAGTGACACCAGATCCAATGGGCTCCCCTGGAAGGGCTTCTTCCTCCTCCCCAGTTCAGAGAGCAACAGGGTGGTCACCACCGGGCCTGCTCAGGCAGGCAGCAGAGATGATGGCCACCACGGCCTTGGCAGCCTGATGCGGGCTGGGCGGGTAGGGGCTCTTCAGGAAGACACTGCTGACCTCCTCCGGACCCGCACCTGGCGGGCAGGCACAAGGCTCTGCCTGGCTTCACAGAAGTCCAGGAGTCGACTCCAGAGAGGGCAGCTGCGCAGCAGGATGTGGTCTCCTGTGGGGACAGTTGGGTCGATCCCAGCCCACCCCAAGCCCATGGGGAGCAGCCTCCCCCAAGCCCTCCACACCCTCACCAATCAAGCAGAGCCCCTCCTGCGCCCGGGTGATGGCCACGTTCACTTGGTGGGGGTCCACGATGAAGCCCAGGTACTTTTTGAGCCAGCTCCTGGTCGGCCGCTGGTCCACGTCGCTGGCCGGGCACGTGCGGACAGTGCTCACCAGCACGTAGCGCCACTCGCTCCCTGGGTGAGAAGTGAGCTGACGGCTGCCCCTGCATGTGCCCCGCCGCGGCCCGCAGCGGCCCCTGTGGCTCACCTTGGCTCTTGGTGATAGAAGACACGGTCACTCCAGTGATGCCCACCTGCCGAAGGCTCCTGCTGACCTCAGCGACCTGTGCATTGTAGGGTGTGAGGATGGCGATATCTTTGGGCTCCACTGTCTGGTCCAGGGTCAGCTGCTTGGTGATCCGGACCTGAGGGGATGAGAGGGCAGGTGGAGCAGGGCCCTGGGGCCTCCTGTGCCTGGGGTGGGAGCCTCGCTTGCTCCCTTAACCCCCTCCAGGAAACTCTCCCCGAATTCTCCTTCTCCAGGAAATCTCTTCCTCCTCCTCCTCCTTGAAGCCCTCCCACCCCAACCCGCGGGGCAGCAGGCAGGGTCTCTGGCACTCACCACCTCTGCTACCTCCTCCAGGTTGGCTTTGGAGTTCTCATGCCCTTCCTCCGTAGACACCAGCAGGCTCTGCTCGCGGCCCTGGATGTGGCCGAAGATGACAGGGCAGCTCTCCTTGCCAGCATGGCCCAGAACGCTGGGAGTACGCCTCAGGTTCTGCCAGGTCTTTAGCTTCCCCCCGTAGAACTCCGTGGAGGGGAAGGAGCAGATGCCCTCATGCATGCGGTACTGGATGTCCAGCATGAAGGCCTCCCTGTGATAGCGCTCGAAGAGAGACCGATCCATCCCCAGGTCCTGCAGCTGCTTGTTCTTGATCACAGGCCGCAGCTGCTTGTGGTCCCCGAGCAGGACCACCTGGAGGCACAGGCATACAGGCCTTGAGCCCCAGACTCAGGTGCCTGGCCGCTGCTCAACCCTGACCCTGCAACGCTCCTCCCAGGTGCAGCCACTGCCTCCCGCCCCGTCCCTCACCTTCTCAGCCTTTGAGAAGCACACCAGGGGGATGAGGGCTTCGGGCTCGGTGGCCATGGCTGCTTCGTCTATGAGGATCTGCCGGACTTTCAGCTCCTGGAGGCTGCCCGATGCTGCACAGGAGCACGTGCACAGGATGACCGAGTGCCGGTCCAGCTCAAACATCCGAGCCTTCCTCAGGACACTCCTGTACCTGCGCACGGACACCGTCTATCGCTGGGTGCTCCCCCGACAGGTGGCTCCACACCCAGCCCTCGTACTCACAAGGTGAGGTCCTCCCTTTTGAAGATTTCTCCTTTCTGTATCCGGGTATCAAAGTTTCTGACCTCTCGTGCGAATGGGTTGGGGGGCCGTCGGATCCGGTGGTGCAGGGCGATGCACCTGGGGGCAGAGCCTCAGTGAACTCCCAGCCAACACGGGGCTCTCAGGACAGCTCAGCCCTGGCCTCCACCCAACACAGACAGGCAGGCAGGTGGCACCTGAGGGCCTCGCTCGGCCTTCCCTCCCGAGGATTCTTGCTGGTCAGGCCCCTGCTGCCCACATTCGGCAGGGGGAACTCAGTCGCCTCCACCTGCTCGCCGTACACACGCAGGGGCTTCAACTCCTCTTTCCTCCTCAGGAGCAGTCCTAGGGGCAGGGTGACGTGAGGTGCTATGCCTCCCTTGGTGCCAGGCATGCCCTGGAGTCCTGCCAGCTGCCCCACGTACCCGCCATGACGTCCACGGACTTGTTGGAGGGGCCACAGTACAGGACACACGGGCCCCCCCGCTCCTCCTCCTCAGAGCTGCTGCGGGTGGGCACCTGCTCCTGGTTTGCTTTGTGGAACCAGAATATGATGTGGAGGCCCACGACCGTCTTCCCTGTACCTGCAGCCAGAGAGTGGGCTGAATCAAGCCCATGTGGCCCCACAGAGCCCGTGGCCCACCTGCCCAGGGCAATCGCAGCCCTCCCTGCCTGGAGGCCCCACCTGGTGGGCCCTGGATGACAGTGAATGGCTCTTTCAGTGCCTTCCTGATGGCCCAGTTCTGGCTGGGATTCAGCTTGTGACTTCCAGGGAGGTCATAGGCCTCTCGCTCCAGGAACCTGCTGCTATTCACTGAGGGGGAGAGAGCAGGCTGCCCTAAGCACCTGCGCAGGGCAGGGAGGGGCCAGAGGGATGGGGAGAAGACCTACCCCTGCACCGGGGATGCGGCTGGGGGCGGGGCTGGCCCAGGGCGATGCTGAGGACTAGCGGGGATGCTGCCTTCAGCCCTCGAACCGCTTCCTCTTTGCGGCTGGAAGAGAGAAACAGGAACTCAGCAGGACTCTCCCAGGGCAGTCCCCCATATCACCCACCCAGGAGAGGGCTCAATGACCTCGCCCCGGTCTCCCTGGCCTCAGACTGGGGAAGCCACTCACAGGTCAGGGAGCAGCTTGGGCAGCACCTCCACAGTAAACAGGTTGCCAGGCCTCAGCACCTCTTCTGGAACCTTCTCCATGGGCATCTGGTGGATGAAGAAGTGTACCCGGCAAGGGGTATCCTGCCAGTCTGCCCTGCCTCCCTTCTGGTCCTCCTGGCCTTCATGGTCCTGGGTCCCCGTCAGCCCATGGGCCACCCATGTATACTTGTGAGGGTCAATTCTCAGGAGGGGCTCAAGGCTGCTGGGCCAAGATGGTAGGCGGGCAGGGGGCACTGGGAGCCCCTCCAGCCGAATACAGAGGTAGCAGCAGCCAAAATCAATGTCAAGGCAGCTCTCCCAGAGGAAGGTGGTGTCCAGGTAGAAGCTGCCCTGCAGCTGCCCCCGCGGCATCTGTCCTGCCGCCCAGGAGATGTTCACGTGCTGCAGCACGACAGGGTTGTTGTCGGCCACCGCATTGGTGGCCGAGTCCAGGGCGCAAAGTGGCTCCCACACACAGGAGTACTCCTCGCTGTCACGGTATCGGTCCTGCGAGGCCTGGTAAGCGTAGCCTGAAAAGCACTCGCCTGGCCGTTCCATGTGCTCCAGGCAGAGGCTGAGGCCAGGCACCACGGTCCACAGCTGCAGGGTGGGTGCCAGGAAGCCCCCATGCATGCTGGCACTAAGCTGCACCTGAAGCATGTCCCCACTGCCCAGCTCCTGCACCACCTCCAGAAAGTGGCCACAGCAGCTCCAGGACACTTGCACTGGCTCCAGCCAGGGGTCCTGCTTCTCACCCTGCTCCTGGACAAGGCTGGCCGCCTCTGGCCAGCGCTGCTCCTCCACCAGCGTCAGCAGCTGCCTCCACAGGGCCGCATCCACAAGCCGGGCGTGTGGGCTCAGCAGGGCGCCAGGCCGCGGGGAGGGCTGCCGGGACTGTTGCACAGAGTACGTGCGCCGCCGCCACACCAGCCGCAGCCCTGGTCGGCTCTCCAGGTCCTGAGGATGTTCAGCCAGCTGTAGGGAGCGGTAGTGGACAGGGAAGAAGTCCGGTAGAGTCTCTTTGTTGGTAGGAAAGAGCAGCTTGAAGTAGCGGGTGCCAGGCATCACGTCCACTGCAAAGCCCAGCTTGCCTTGGGGCTGGGCCTGGAGCTGGATGGCCAGGTGCAGGCGGCATGCCCGCCGCTGGTAGCTCTGGGCCCGGGCGTGCTGGCGGCTGAAGTCCTGGCAAAGCCTGTCGATGTCACCAGCGGAGTACTCGCAGCCCCCATGGCCCAGAGCCAGCAGCAGCAGCCGCTGCAACACCACGTCCAGGTACCTGCGGATGGGCGAAGTGGCCCATGTGTACCAGTCTACCTGCAGCAAGTAGTGGCTGGCCAGCTGCTGCTCGCCCTGTCTGGAGCGGCCAAAAACCGAGCAGCCCAGGGCCTTCCGGAAGTCTAGGCCTGCAGGAGCCAGCGAGGGATGCAGGTCATCCACGGTAATGAGGTCCACCATACGGCTGTAGTCCTGGGCGCGGGCAGCGAGCTGGACTTGCTCCCAGAGGGAGGCCAGGACGCACATCTGCGTGCCGGGGTTGCTGCAGCCACGCAGGTGGTGGCTGAGGTGCAGGGACAGGGGAACCACTGCCCCGTGCCTCTCCCGCACGGCTTCTAGCTGTTGTCTGCTGGGTGTGGGTTGCCACCTCAGCGGCGTGACCGTCCTCGTGCGCTCACTGCCCACCAGGAGCTGGGCCGCCAGGCTGTTAAACTGGACCATATATTCCTGGACCATGATGTGGGCTGTGCGGAAGCCCAGCTCACTGTCCTCGTCGGGCCGCTCATAGTAGCAGGCGCCCTGCAGGCGGTTTCGGCGCAGCACCCAAGAGAAGTAGCAGGCGGCCACCACGCAGGCCTCCACGGAGTCCAGGCAGGCCGGCAGCTCCAGGCCGGCACCGGGGTATTCCCTGATCAGCTCCTCAGCCTCCTCATAGGAGAGTTGGCAGTCAGAGCAGACCACAGAGGGCGCGAAGCGCAGGCTCTTGAGCCGGCTACTGCCTTTCTCCAGGGTAAGAAACAGGGAAATGGCAAGGCGGTCCTGGCCTGGCAGGAGGCTGAGCACATCCTGGCAGAAGCTGGCTGGCAACATGGAAACTGGCTCCCTGTCGGGGGCATAGAATGCGGTGCCCTGGAGGCAGGCCTCCTCATCCAGCGCGCCACCCCTGGGCACAAAGCTGGCCACATCGGTGATATGCACTGCCACTTCATACTCCAGGCCCAAGTCCCGGACACTGAGGGCATCGTCGAGATTGCAGGAACCCTGGGGGTCCACGGTGAAGGTCAGGAAGCCACGGCAGTCCTCTCGGCAGCCTGCGGCTGCGCCAAACTCTGTGTGGTACTTCTGTAGTGCCTCGGAGACGGAGGCTGGATCTGACAAGGGCGTCCTCAGGGCATGCTCCAAGTCCAGGACACGGAGGCCATTCTCCCAGGTGCTGGCCTCAGGCAGCACCTCCAAGACGATGCCCAGCGGGTAGTAGAAACGCTCCCGCCACAGGACGATGCGGACCCAGAAGAGCTGGGTGCGCCGGGCCTCCGCTGGGAGCCTCTGGTGCCCCACGCGCTGCAGCCGACCATGGAGGAGACGGTGGATGGGAATCTGCAGCGGGTCCTTCAGGTCAGCCACAAAAATCTTGGTCACGGTGCCATCGATGGGGATCATGATGCGGGGGTCATATTCGTCCATGCGGCACACGAAGGCCAGCTCTCGTTTCCTCCTCTCCAGCACACCAACGACGCGGCCTTGCAGCCTCCCTGAGGCACCTCTGTCGCCAGCTGCCTGGCCCAGGACCTGCACCAGCACCTCGTCCCCCGTGAAGGCCATCCCACAGTTACGGCGGCCTCTGACCTGGATGGGACCAGAGGTCACTTGGCCCAGCGGGACAGCCAACGCTCGCTCAAAGGTCTCCTTTACCAACATGCAGCGATGGTATTGCTCAGGCTCCGAGTGCAGCAGCTGCCACAGCATGACTGAGGACAGGTTCATGTAATGCTGTGCCTGCTGTGGAGATGCTGGCCTGGCCACGGTATCTAACAGCCCGTCCTCCCCAACGGTCACCATCACCTGCCGGCTCTCATCCAGGAGCTCCTGCAGGATGGCGTCTTCAGCGTTGAGCTCCCCGTCGAAGGCCCAGAAGTCAGACTCGGAGTCCTTGGGATCCTCAGACGTCTCGCCCCTTTGGGCGGGTGTGCCCATCACTGGGTCCCCAGGGCCCACGTCTCCCCTCTCTCTGGGCCTTGCTGATGCCATCTCTGTCTGCCTCGTGACTTCCTCCCTGGCCCCTGAGCCCCCAGGAGCGGCCTTCCCTGCCTCTGCCTTCACCATGACCTCCCTCTCCTGGGCCCTGGGCCCTGGTGAGACCCTGGCCACACCCGAGTGTTCTGCCACCCCCAGGACAGCAGCTCCAGCTGCAGCTACCCCAGCACCCTCTGCCCCGAGGGCCGCAGGGGCCCAGCGCTGCCTCTGGGCCACAGCCTGCTCAATCTGCTCCAGCGACAGGCCTTCCGGGCAGACACTGCGGTGCTCCACACACTCCCGGATGAAGCTCTTCCAGAGCTTGCTGCAGTCTCCGAAGGAGCAGAGGGCCACGGCGTCGCCCACGGCCACCAGCTGGGACTGGGCTCGGGTCATGACAGTGTTCAGCACACGGGCGTCAGTGAAGAACTCCGAGGTTGGCGCCCCAGGACTGAGGAGGCTGTGGCGGTTGTGGACCGTGCTCAGCACCACCACCCGGAACTCCCGCCCTGCCGAGGACAAGCGGATCAGGCAACCAGGCAGGGCAGTGGACACACCTCTGCCCCCGCCCACCCCCGCAGCGCAAGACTGAGGAGTGGGTCAGAGACTGCCACCCCCAGCTCACACCCTGGCCATGGCGCACAATCCTACCTGGCAGGATCTCAAAGCTGCCCACAGACACCTGGCCCAGGTTCCTTCTCCTCAGCTCCTGCCTTAGTGCGCCAACCTGGGAACAACACAGGCTGGGGTGTGAGTCTGCCGCCCCGCCAGCCCGTGAGTGGGCAGTGATCGTGGCTCGCGGCTCAGCCCGGGAGGCTGCATGGCAGGGAAGCAGGCCGAGGGGCCACGCCAGGCTCACCTGGGCACCATGGGCGACGGCACAGATCTGCTGTTGCTCCTGGCTGCCCCAGCAAGGGGGCCAGGTGTTGAAGACCTCCTGCACAGTCTCCACCACCTGGGCAACCTCAGCCACGTTGAGCCAGGATGTCCCAGACAGGTCCCGCTCGGGACATCCCGCCACGTGGCAGAACCTGAGCGGGTAGTGCTGGGGGTGGCGTGGCACCTTGCCACTGGCCTGGATGGGGTTGCCCTTGGCCACATAGAAGTGGCGGGAGACAAAGCTGATGATGGCAGCGGTGGAGCGGTAGTTCTCATGAAAAATAAGTCGGCTCTGCTGAGCAATCTCGTGCTCTGCCTGCTGGTAGTACAGGAAGAGGCGGTACAGCAGTGTGTGCCTAGCAGCCTGGGTCCTGGCCACACTGAAGAGCCTGGGCGTGACCTGCATGTGGTCCCCTGCCAGCACCACTCGGGTGCGGGGAGAGGCATAGGCCAGCGGGGTGAGGGCCTCGCATTCCAGCATCTGAGCGGCCTCATCGATGAGGATGTGGGAGAAGAAGCTGGCTGGCACGTGGAGCTCGCGGGCCTGGGAGGTGGTGGTGACTACTAGGCGGTGCATCGCCAGCTCCATCCCAGTGGGCTGGCGGAAGGCCCGGCCATCCTCCGTCAGGCAGCAGTAGCGCAGTGTGATAGAGTCGGTCTGGTTGGGCGGTCGGTCAGTATACATCACCCGGAGAGGAGTGGCCTCGGGGTGGCCACTGCTGACGTAGCCGTGAAAGTACTCCCGGATGTAGATGTCAGCGGCACTAGGGAGAGACAAGGCACGTGAGCTGCTGACCAGCCACCGCAGCACTGCCTGCTGGGATGCGCAGTGTGCCAGCCCTGCCTGGACAGGAGGCCTGTGAGGTAGACAGGTTGGGCTCCTGCCAGGACCTCAAAGGGCAGGGACACAGTGAAGACTCAGAGCCTAGGAGAGAGGCCTGCACAGGAGTGTTGGCTCCTGGGTGGCCAGGAAGGGCTTAGAGAAGGAAGAGAGGCGGAGAGAGAAGTCACAGCCTGGCGCAGCCCAGGACGGCCTGAGGCTGGCACCAACCCTGAGCATAGCTCCTGAGCACCATCAGTAGTGGGCAGCGAGAACTGGCACCCCAGATTTCAGAAGTAGCACTCAAGGGGTAAGAGGCCAGGGGATGGCTATTGGCACACAGCAGAGACCTTCCCCTGGCCCCAAGGATCCCCACAGTGGCCTAGAAAAAACCGGCCTGGGATACACAGCCCCTGCCCGGGCATGTTCCCCACAGACCCCGGGCCAAGGAGGACGCTGGGCCGCAAAGTGTATGACTTAAGGGAACTAAGAAAGCCGCACTGGCCGGGCGCGGTGGGCACGCGGTCATCCCAGCATTCGGGAGGCTGAGACAGGAGGATCGCAGTTCGCGGACAGCCTCGGCTACTTAGTGATGTGCTTGCAACTCAGTGAGACCCTGTTTCAAAATAAAGAATAGAGCTGGGCATGGTGGCGCACGCTTGCAATCCCCGCGCTTGGGAGGCGGAGACAGGAGGATCGCGCAGGTTCGGAGCCAGCCACGCTGGCTTACGAGACCCTGTTTCCAAATAAAAAAGTATAAAAAATAGGTCTGGGAGTGTAACCCGAGGCAGAAGGGTTTCCAGGAGCCCCAGTACCACCAAAAAAAAAAGAATAGAAAATAGGGCTGGGGTATAGCTCAGAGGTAGAATGCCCCTAGGTTCCATCCCCAGTACTGGAAAAAATAAAAGAAAGAAAAAAGAAAAGAAAAAGAAAGCCACACTGACCAAAGGGGAACTTCTTGGTTGAGAAATCTGTTTTGTTTCTGTAAAAACAAAATCAAGAGCCTTGACCTAGGAAACGCAGGTGTGCCAAGCCATACCCATAGGCCCTCTTGGCCCAGGGCCTCCGGGGAGGCACCCCGAGCCCTCATGGGAGAGTTCCCTGCAGCGTCAGTGTTGGACCCCGGCAGGCAGGCCCGTCGGTGTGTTACCTGTTGGTGTGTGTGCAGATGAGCACCCTGGTGCAGGGCTGCTGGACAACCTCCAGAGAGGCCATGGCCAGTGTGTAGGTCTTGCCGGTACCAAAAGGACCGTAGATAAGCAGCGGCGGGATAGGCTTCATGCCCCCGGGGCTGCTGCCCGCGATGAGCCCCATGGCCGTCTTCTGCTTGCGGTTGCCGCGCAGTAAGGGCGGGATGGGCCGGGGCAGGGGCAGGGTGCACATGGGCAGCTCAGGGACCACCAGGCGCTCCTCAGGCAGCGCGTCCACTGCCTGGTGCCAGAACCGGAAGGTCATCGGGTCGATCTGGAACTGCACTTCCAAGACGGGGCTGTCCTCAGGGTGGAGCCTCAGGGCTGCGCAGCAGTGAGCTGGCAGGAGCAGCCACAGTGCCTGCTCGGAGCTGGCCCGCCTCTCCACAAGCACCTCAAACACAGTGTTGTCAGGTGCCGGCACAGAGGCCACGAGGGCTGTCCTGACTGCGCGCCCCAGCAGGAAGCCCTGGTCTGTGTCTGGCATGAGAGAGGACGGCATAGGGACCTCGGCGTAGAGGGCTCTGGGTGGTGCGAAAAGCAGGCCGACCGTGGGTGTCTCGAGAGATGTCTTCAGGGACACCTGGAGCTGTATGGAGAGCCTGGTGGAAGTGCTGAGGTCAGCTCACTGGTCCACATCCCTCCTGCCAGCCACCCCGCTGCTGCTGCCCTGGCCCACCTGGCCACCAGCCGCTGCTGAGCCGCTTCCTCCTCGTAGAGGAACTGGTGCATCCTCTGCCGATAGTTGGTGCGGGAGATGGGGCCCGAGGCCAGGCCGCTGCGGCTGAACTCCAAGGCCAGGGCGGGGGCCTTGTACTTGGCCATTAGGGCTGCCTGCTCCACCGTCCGCTCCACGCAGGGCACCACGCAGCGGTTGCCAGTGTGCCAGGGGTCCAGCTCCTTGGCCTGATCAGATGCCTGCCTCCCGTCGTACCCTGGGCAGCGTGCTTGGCCCAGCTGCAGCCTCAGCTTTTGAAGTAGAACCGGCCGGCGGCCAAAGTCGAAGACCACCCACTGCTCAAAGGTGCCAAAGGAAGCAGTCTGCACATGCACCCCTACCCGGAATTTGGCTGGGGAATCCGGCACACGGAAGCGCTCCCCCTGGGCATAGAGCCGGCCAGGCGGGAGGCCAGGGGCCACCAGTGAGAAGCTGGCTCCAGGCTCCAGCTTGAGAAGGGCCACATGTAGTAATGGGTCCTGGGGGAGGAAGCTAAGTGTGAGATGGACCCCCAGACCCTGGAGGATGCTTGGAGCCCTCCCGCCCGCCTGAGTGGCAGCCCAGGGTCTCAGGGCTGAGGCGTGAAGTTAAAGTGGGCAAGATGGGCGGCCTCGGGCCCTCAGGGACACATGGTTCCAAGCCTCAATTTTTCTCCAGGGAGCTCGACACTGGAGAATTTCTTCCTTCTCTTAATGCACTCCCTCCATAAAGTGGCCCACCAGGGTGGGGGCTATGAGCAGGATGCTAGGGGACTTGCTCTAGGTTGCCCAACACAGGCAGAGCCATGGCATCAGCTCCAGACCCCCACTCTTGGCATCTGCCTAGTGCTGGTCTCACCCCAGGACTAAGCCCTCACCTCAGAGTCTACAGCAAATGTCCAGTTGTGCTGGGTCTTCTTCTCCTGGGCCCGATACACCAGGGGCTGGCAGCAGGTGACAGTCACCCCAGGGACGGCCTCGGCCAGCTGCAAGAAGCCTGGCTTCAGCAGGGCAGCCCCAGGCCCCCCACCCCTGGCACAGCCCCTACTCACCACCAGGACCTCGCTGCTGCTGCGCTGGTACTCGGCCAGCAGCCGCACCCGGTAGGGCACCAGCCCATCCTGCATGGCTTCCTGCTTACGCAGCTCCAGGGCCTGTGCCCGCTGGACCCACTCCTGCAGCTCCTGCGTGGAATGTGCCCTCGTGCAGGTGTCGCCGTACTCGCAGAGGTCGGGCCTGAAGGGTAGGGGCGCAGCTGGGCCACACAGTGGGGCACCTGCAGGGTGGGCCACAAGCCTTCCGGCCTAGTTCCCACCCACCACTGCAGGCCTGGCCCTGCCTGCAGGAATGGGCATGGGTTCCAGGCGAGGGCATTCGGGACTCCAGCACTCTCCATGCCCACCCCCCCGGGGCCGGGCCTGGCCTGCTGTTCCAAACAGGGGATCCTTCTTGCCCAGGTCCTCAGAGGCCAGTGTGGTGCCAGCTCCACAGGAGAGGACACAGCAGGCTGCAGGGGCCCAGGTGGTGTGACCTGCCTGTGTCCTGGTCCTGGCTGACTAGGGTTATCCTCACCTGCTCCCTCCCTCAACAATCTCACCTTGGGCACAGCTCGAAGGTAGAGAGCCCCACCGGCGGACTGCGGTGCTCCCAGGGCACAGCCTGATCGAAGGCCAGCATCTGCGCGTGCTCCAGGGAGGAGCAGTGGTTCTCGAAGGCTTCCAGTGAGCAGCAGGTGACCAGGCAGGCATGGCAGTACAGCTGTACCCTGGGGGTCTGCCTTCGGGGAGCTGGGCGCTGGGCCTCCTCCGAGGCGGGCTTGGTGAGCAGGTCTTCTCGTTGGAGCCTGCCCAGCCACTCAGCCTCCCACACGGCCATCTCCACGGCACTGTGTGCGTACTGGCAGCGGGATGACCCGTGGCGGCAAGGCAGCCCACGCCCCACGAACTTGCAGTAGTCTAGCTGCTGGCGGCCGCAGGGCCGGGGCCGCACCTCCAGGAACTGCCGCCTGCGGCCCTCGATGCTGACATGGGTCAGGAGTGAGGGGCAGTGTCCATGCTCAGGGCAGCGCTCCCGGGCATCCACGGGTCTGAGGCACGGGGGGCGGCGTCTGAAGCAGTGGGCACAGAGCAGCTGGAAATGGCCCCCAAACTCTGCCTGGATGGCAGCGACCGCATCATCCGGCTGGCCCTGGCCCTGGGCGCCCTGCACAGCAGCTTTCAGCCACAGGCGAGAGAGGCCCTGCTTGCGCTCAAAGGTCCAGACCAGCGCCTCCTCGGGGCTTTGGGCAAAGGTGCACCGGTTGTGGTGGCGCCGGCAGCCCTGCCCGGGGCTATAGTAGCGGCAGACTTTATAGCACGAAGGCCTCGGGAAGCTGGGCCTGCGACCCACTTTGCGCCAGACCCTACTCTTGGCAGCTCGCTTGCTCCGGGCCAGCAAGATCTCACGGAGGCAGCTGTGCTCCACCTCCTGCAGGACGAAGGTGCTCTCGTTGAGGCGCCGGGCACATCGGGAGCAGCCCAGACAGAGATCCAGTTGGTTGCAGAGCCAGGCCAGAGATGGCCCCTTGGCGGCCAGGGGGCTGGTGGATGGTAGGCTGCTGCCCGGAGATGCCATCTCTGACGCTGGCCAGGCTCTTCGAGGTGGTGTCTGAGACTCCTGAGCTCAGCTGGACCACTGAGATGGAGGCACAGGTCAAGCTGGGGGCAAGAGGGAGGGAAAGACCAGAGAATCCTTCCCAACTTAGTACCCAGGGCGAGAGATATCGATTGGGCAGTGGTCTTGACCCATCTGGGAACCAGGGCCCTCTGACCTGGACCCCACCATGCCCCTCCCCATCTGAAGAGTAGCCAGCCCTGCCCAGAAGGAGTCTACGTGAGGCAGGAGAACCCTGGAGTCCTCCCACTGGGTGGTACCTCTGGGCCCAGCCAGGTCTGGAGTTTTGGGCACCCACGGCTGTCACAGGCTAGGTCTCTAGCTCTTCTAAAGACAGAGCACCACTTCTCTGTGAACTGATGGTCAGCTCCTAGGATGGCAGACCTGAGTCTTGGCTAGGGGAGCCCAAGTGGGGAGGACAGCCTCGTGGAGGCTCAGCCCTGCCCAGGTATGACAGTTGGCAGCAGACCTACCTCCTGATGCCAGGAGAGAGGACACCCAGGGTTAGGGTTTTAGTTGGAGGCACCCAGGCTGGGAAGGGGGAGAGAACAACTCGCTGTAGACACTGCTGGCCAGGTTTCAAGGGAAACTTTGGGGGATCACAAAGATGATGTTCTAAAAGGCAAGGACCAGGGTGGCCACCAGGGTCAGAGAACCGACCTGCATCCAAGTAGAAACTTCTGAGTCCTCCAGAGCTGCTGGGCCCCCAGCTCCAGTGCTGGAGGGCGGAAGCTGGGCCCAGTGACACAGGCCTTCAATCCAGTACCGGGAAGGCTGAGGCAGGAAGATCACTGAGTTCGAGACAGCGTGGGCAATTTAGTAAGACCCTGTTTCAAAATAAACAAAAGGGGCTGGGGATGTAGCTCAGTAGTAAAGCCCCCTGGGTTCCATCCCCAGTAACTAACAACACACACACACACACACACACACACACACACACACACTCACACACGGAAGGCAGGCTGCGCTGCTGTGGGGAGAGGCGGGGGAGGGTCTGGGCTGTCAGGGGATCCTCCAGCAGCCAGCCCACCTGTCTGTGTGCAGGGACGGGGGTCCCCACACTTCCTGGACCAGCAGAGAATAGAAGCCCGTCCTCTCCCCAGCTGGGCCCTCCAACCTCCAGCCCCCAGGCCCCCGCCCCAGGTTTGAGTTACCTACGGAGTAGAACCGAAAGTGATCTCTGAGCTGCGATCACTTTCGATTCTGCCCCTGGGGCGACTCAAACCTCTGACGCCCAATCGCGGAAATTACCTCACTGACCCCCGCCCCGCCCCCGGCACCGCCCTCAAGTGACAGCTCCCCTCCCACCTTGGTAGCAAGCCGCTCCCTGACCGCCCGCGGGTGAGAAGACTCCAAGACTCCCGGGTCCTCAGGGGTCAGCCTGGCTGGAGATTCCAACTAGCTGTTCCCGGCCCCACGTGAACACAGTCACCCTCGGTGGTACCGGGAGCAGGAGCAGGGTCGGGGTGGTGATGGAACCCTGGGCGGATGACTAAAGTACCCTGCCTATCTAGGGATCTAGGGGTCCCTTCTCTGCAGCGCCTGGGGCCGGCCGTGCTGATCTGGCTGCCGCTCCGGCCCCCTAGGAGCAGTGCTGGATGACCAGGGCAGAGGGCTGTGCCCTGGGAAGGGGCCCTTTTCCAAAAAGGCACCAGCCCTCTAACTGGAGGCTCTGCTGATGCATCTGAACCCTTAAGATGAATGGAGACATTCAGACTGTGCTGGAGGTTGGGGGATAGGGAAAACTTTCACCCAAACGGTGGAAAAGAGCCAGGAGTGCCCTGCAGTCTTCCTGGGCTGCGCCTGAACTCCTGACCTCGCTGAGAGGTACCGCCCAGCATCAGCCCAGGCTCCACAGTCACCCCAAAAACTGAGCCACAGTTGACACCCCACTGAGCCAGGACACCTGGCCTGGCCCTTGCAAAGAGCCCAAACAAGTGACCAGCCAGCAGGCGTTGGAGATGGCCAGTGGCATGCTGCTTTGTGCTCTGGGGCGGCTGGCACGGTGTGTGGGGGGGATTAAGGACCACTCCGCCCTGGCAGGAGGAACCGAGGCTCTGCCAACTTCCCACTGCAGCTGAGCCCCAGCCAAGAGCCTGACTGTGAGCTGGACCCCACCCACGCCCCTCCCAACCCCCAGGTTGTGAAGGTTCATCCCCATTGTACATGCCAAGTTTCAGGTGACTTATTATACAGCAACTGCACTATTATTGTCCCCCAAGAAATCACACGTCTGTCTCCAGGGCTGCCTCTCGCCAGACACGCAGCAGGACAACCTCCTGCGTAGGTGGAGCTGAGTGGGCAACCGGAAGCCTCCTACTATCAACACCGGTAAAAGCAGGAGGAAGAGCCCCATAAACAGGACAGCAAGATGGGGGGGGGGATGATGGAGAAAGAAACTAAGGATGGAATCCAGCCAGGGGCATTCTACCTCTGAGCTACACCCCAGCCCTTTTGTTTTGTTTGTTTGTTTGTTTGTTTGTTTTTTGTTTCTTTTTGGTGGTACTAGGGGTGGAACCCAGAGGCTTTCTACCTCCGGGCTATACTCCCAGAGCTATTTTATATTTTATTTAGAAACAGGGTTTCCGCTAAGTTTCTGAAAGCCTCACTAAGTAGCTGAGGCTGTCTTCAAACCGTGTGATCCTCCTGTCTCAGCCTCCCAAGCGCAGGGATTACAAGTGTACGCCACCACGCCCGGCCTAGCCCTTTTGTTTTGAAACAGGGTCTTGTTGGTTGCTGAGAATCTTGTTATGTTGCTGAGGTTGTCATTGAACCTGCATCTTCCTGTATTGGGATTACAGGCATATGCCACCACTCCTGGCTAAGAAATTTGTAAGAAAACTTGGAGATGTGCTTGAGGGACTCAATAGAGCACTATTAAAAACACCACACCCATAATCAGTACTTCAGAGGCTGAGCAGGGGGATCTCTGGTTTGAGGATAGCCTCATTAGTACTAAGAACCTTATCAACCTAGTTAAGACCCTGTCTTGCCGGGCGTGGTGGCGTATGCTTGTAATCCCAGTACTTGGGAGGCTGACAGGAGGAAAATATAGGGTCGAAACCAGCCTCAGCTACTTAGTGAGGCTCTCAGCAACTTAGTGAGACCCTGTTTCCAAATAAAATAGAAAATTGGTCTGGGAGTATAGCCCGGAAGTAGAAAGCCTCTGGGTTCTACCTGCAGGACCAGAAAAAGATCCTGTCTCAAAGTAAGAATAAAATAAGGTTGGTGTGTAGCTCAGAGGTATAATGCTCCTGTGTTCAATCCCCAGTATCAAACACACACACACACACACACACACACACACACACACACACACAACTGCAGGGAGTAAGGCATGTTGGTACATGCCCTTAATCCCAGTACTTGGGAGGCTCAGACAGGAAGATAACAGGTTTGAGGCCAATCTCAGCAATTTAGTGAAAGCCTGTTTCAAAATTAAAAAAAAAAAAAAATGAATAGCTGGGCGTGGTAGCAAATGCCTGTAATCCTAATCCCAGTTCTTGGGAGGATAAGGCAGAAGGATTACAGGTTCAAAGTGAGCCTCAGCATAGTAAGGTCCTCTACAACTTAGACCCTGTGTTTTTTTTTTTTTTTGCAGGTCTGGGTAGCATTCTACCTCTGAGCTACACCCTTTGCCTATTTATTTATTTATTTATTTATTTATTTATTTATTTATTTATTTATTTATTTTTGGTGGTACTGGGGTTCCTGGAAGCCCTTCTACCTCCGGGCTACATTCCCAGACCTATTTTTACATTTTTATTTGGAAACAGAGTCTCCTAAACCAGCACGCGCAGCTGGCTTCGAACCTGCACGATCCTCCTGTCTCTGCCTCCCAAGCGCGGGGATGACAAGCCTGCGCCACCACGCCCGGCTTTTATTCTTTATTTTGAAACAGGGTCTCACTAAGTTACAGAGAGCCTCAGTAAGTACCTGAAGCTGTCAACAAACAGAACTGCTATCCTCTGGTCTCAGCCTCCTGAATGCTGGGATTACAAGCATGCGTTACCACGCCCAGCTGACTTAGACCCTTTTTCTTTTCTTTTCTTTTTTTGGTGGTACTGGGGTTCTTGGAAGCCCTTCTACGTCCGGGCCACACTCCCAGACCTATTTTTATATTTTTATTTGGAAACGGTCTCTTAAGCTAGCGAGGCTGGCTCTGAACCAGCACGATCCTCCTGTCTCTGCCTCCCAAGCGCGGGGATTACAAGAGTGCGCCACCACGCCCGGCAGATCCTTTTTCAAAGTAAACAATAAGATGCTTTTTTAAAGTAAACAACAAACATGGTGGCATATGGTTGTAATCCCAGCCCTTGGGAGACTGAGACAGGAGGATCACACAGGTTCAAAGCCAGCCTCAGCTACTTAGTGAGACCCTATTTCCAAAATAAATTAAATAGATTGTAAGATAAGGCTGGGGTATAGCCCGGAGATAGAAAGCCCTTGGGTTCCATCCCCCAGTACCACACACACACACACACACACACGTAAACAATAAAAAATGGGGCTGAGGGTGTAGCTCAGAGGTAGAATGCTCCTGGGTTCAGTCCCCAGTACCATACACAAAAGATAAATAAATAAGGTAAAATAAAATAGAGCTGGGCGTGGTAATGGATACTTGTAATCCCAGTAATTGGGAGGCTGTGACAGGATTGGCAGCCAGCCTCAGCAATTTAGTAAGGCTTTCAGCAACTTTAGTGAGACCCTGTTTCCAAAAAAAAAAATAAATAAATAAAGTAGGGTTGGGGGTATAGCCCAGAGGTAGAAAGCCCCTGGGTTTCATCCCCAGTACCACAAAAACAAAATAAACTTAAAAAGCTGAAGGTAGGCCAGGCATGGTGGTGCACACTTGGAATCCCCACGCTTGGGAGGCTGAGACAGGAGGACCTAGCAGGTTTCGAAGCCAGCCTCAGCTACTTAGTGAGGCTCTCAGCAACTTAGTGAGACCCTGATTCCAAATAAAATAGAAAACAGGTCTGGGAGTGTAGTACAAAGGTAGAAAGCCTCTGGGTTCTATCCCCAGCACCACAACAACAACAAAAGCTGAAGGTAGAATGACACTAGGCTCAAGCCCCAGATACACACACACACACACACACACACACACACACACACACACACTCACGCACACACACACACACACACACACACACACACACACACACTCACGCACACACACGGAATGGTGGCATGAGCCTATACTCCCTGCTCCTTGGAAAGCTGAGGCAGGGACTTACAAGTTCAGTACTAGCCTCAGCAATTTGAGACCGTCTCAAAATCAAAAATGCTGACAGAAGCCCAGTGGCGGATTGCCCAAGTGTGATGCCCAGTACCACACACATTCAATAAGTGGAAGCAAAAAAGAATGTGCCAAGTATCTACCAACCAGAAACGATGGAATATAATACCAGAATTTAGGGGGGAAATCCCACAAGATAAATAGGACTAAGAAGGAACACTGCCAAATGAAAGAGAAAATCCACCCAAAAATTGCTTTTCAGTCGGGCGTGGGGGTACACATTTGTAATCCCAGAATTTGGGAAGCTGAGACAGGAGGCTCTCTGGTTCATGGCAGCTCAGTGAGGCCCTCCACAAGTTATTGAGACTCTGTTTCAAAGTAAAAAAAAAAATAGGGCTGGTGTAGCTTGGAGGTAGAATGTCCCTGGGTTCAATCCCCAGTACTGCAAAAATTAAAAAGTTAAAAATGAATGTTTTTAAGGTTTCTTTTCTTTTCTTCCTTTTTTTTTTGGGGGGGGGGTACCTGGGACTAAACCCAAAGGCATTCTACCTCTGAGCTATATCCCTAGCCCTTCATTTATTTTTGCGGTACTGGGGATGGAACCCAGGAGCATTCTACCTCTGAGCTACACCCCCAGCCCTAATTTTTATTCTTTTGTTTTTATTTGGTGGCACTAGGAATGGAACCCAGGGGCACCCCTAGCCCTATTTTTTTTTTTTTTTTTGGTGGTACTGGGGTTCCTGGAAGCCCTTCTACCTCCGGGCTACACTCCCAGACCCATTTTATTATATTTTTTATTTAGAAACAGGGTCTCCTACGCCAGCGCGTGCGGCTGGCTTCGAACCTGCACGATCCTCCTGTCTCTGCCTCCCAAGCGCGGGGATTACAAGCGTGCGCCACCACGCCCGGCTCTGGCCCTATTTTTTATTCTTTATTTTGAAACAGGGTCTCACCGAGTTACAAAGGGCCTCACTAAGTAGCTGGGGCAGTCCATGAACCACGATCCTCCTGTCTCAGCTCCCAAATGCTGGGATTACAAGAATGCACAACCACGCCTGGCATTTTTTTTTTTTTTTTTTTTTTTTTTTGGTGGTACTGGGGGTGGAACCCAGGGGCTTTTCTACCTCCGGGCTATACTACCAGACCTATTTTATATTTATTTGGAAATAAGGTCTCACTAAGTTGCTGAGAGCCTCACTAAATACCTGAGGAAGCTTCGAACCTGTGCAATCCTCCTGTCTCTGCCTCCCAAGCACTGGGATTACAAGAATGCAACGGCTTTTTTATTCTTTCTTTTAAAACAGGATCTCACTAAGCCGCAGAAGGCTAAGTAGTGGAGGCTGGCCTTGAACCGGAGAGGACAGAGATGACAAGCGTGACACAGCCACTATCTCTGAATGGGCTTCTCGACACTTTAAAATGTGCTTGCACATGTTTGAAACCCAAGCAAGTAGCTGTATCAACCATTGGTGTGCATAGTTAACTTTAGAATATACAAAGCACCATCTTAATCTTTATTTCTTTTATTTATTTTGTGGTATTAGGGATTGAACCTGGGGGCATTCTACCTTTGAGCTACACCCCCAGCCCTACTTTGTTGTATGTGTGTGTGTGTGGTACTGAGGGTGGAACCCAGGGGCTTTTCTCCCTCCGGGCTACACTCCCAGACCTATTTTATACTTTATTTGGAAACAGGGTCTCACTAAGTTGCTGAGAGCCTCACTCAGTAGCTGAGGTTGGCTTTGAACCTGTGCGATCCTCCTGTCTCAGCCTCTCAACCACTGGGATTACAAGCGTGCGCCACCATACCCAGCTCCTACTCTTTATTTTGAAAGAGGATCTCAGCCGGTGTAAACTAAGATTATACCTATAATCTCAAGACTTGGGAGACTGAGAAAAAAGGATCACAGGTTCAAGAACAGCATTAGCAAGTAGTGAGACTCATTAACCTAAGGAGCCCATTTCAAAATAAAAATAAAAAATAGGACTCGGGGTGTAGCTTGGAGATAGACTGCCCCTGGGTTCCATCCCCAGTACAAAAAAAAAAAAAAAAATAGAATAAAAGCCAGGCATGGTGGCACACACTTGTAATCCCAGTGTTTGGGAGGCTGAGACGGGAGGATCACACAGGTTCAAAGCCAGCTCAGCTACTTAGTGAGGCTCTCAGCAACTTAGTGAGACCGTTTCTAATAAAATATAAAAATAGGTTTGGGAGTATAGCCCAGAGGTAGAAAGTCCCTGGGTTCCATCCCCAGTACCACAAAAATAAATAAAATAAATAGAATAAAAAATAGGGCTGGAGGCATAGCTCGGAGGTAGAATGCCCCTGAGTTCCATCCCTAATACCAAAACAAAACAAACAATCAAAAAACCATGTCTGCAAAAAAGCCTGCACAGGGCTGCTCAGAGCAGCTCTATTTACAGCAAGCAAAACCCGGCACAACCAAGACGTGCTTCCCCAGGCGAAGGACAAAGCAACGGTGGTCCGACCCGACAGGGAACTAACATAGGTGGCGTCCTCTGCGCAGCACTGCCCTCTGCAGCACCGAGGGCTCAGGGTGGGCAGCTGCTCCTCACCCCCACTCTCCACTCTTGTGTCCTTGGCCTTGGAGTGGCCAGTACTGGAGCCAGGAGGCTGCTCTTCTGAGCTCATGGACTTACATTCTGCATCCTGCATTGCCCCCAACAGAAGATACCGCAGGGACTGTGGACAAGGGGCTGCTGACACAGGGCCCTGGCAGTGCCAGCCACCGTGTGGCATGGGCAGGGGGAATATGAGGCTAGAGCTGGAGCGGTGGTCATCTCAGCCTGAGAGGCATGGGCTCATCTCGGAGAAGAGGCTGCAGACAGGAGGCTGGAGACAGGGAGGCATGGGAAGGAGCAGGTTTAGGGGCAAAATAAAGCAAGAATCTGGTCTTGGACCCATTAAATCCAAGAGCACAGATGTTCGGGGAGGGAGAAGGTGGCTGGAGTCAGGAGGTGAACTAACAGAAACAGAAAAGGCAAGGGCCATTTGTTAGATTTTTACTTTATTTTGCAGTGCTGGGGACTGAACCCTGGGCCTTGCACACAAATGTTCTACCACTGAGCTATCTACAGGCCCAGCCTCCTTTTTATTTAGAGACAGAATCTGGGTAGGGGTAGCCTAGAACTTAGATTCTCTACCTCAGGCTCCTGAGTGGTGGAATTGTAGGCATGCACCATGTTGGCTGCTTGCTAGCTCTTTATTAGAGTGAAGGGTCTTCAGAATGGGTGTTGGCTACACCCCAAGGAGACTGTGCCAACTTTCAAAGCACATTATGCTGCCTCGTGGAAAGTAACAAACTCTGGAGTGGCCTCTCCCTCTCTTCCCCACTCCCCAGGATGTGTGGGATGTCTGTAGCACCTTGGAGACCACAGTGCCAGAGGGTGGCAGTGCTGGAGAAGGTTCTGGAACCTTCCAGGTAGGAAGAAGATGGCTTAAGGGCTCAGGGCCCTGGATACTCCTGGCCCTTTGGTGGAGGGAGGCAACTGGACTCCAGCCTCAGGTCAAGATGGGGCCCTACTGTTCTAGCTGGACTCTTCCCCTGCACGCATCCTTGGGACCCTCATCAGACACAGCATCTGCCTCAACCTTGGACTCCAGCCTCCAGAACTGTGCGCAGCACCTCCCTGTGGCTCATAAGCTGCTCAGTCTGTGGAGTCTGAAGCAGCAGCAGACATGGGCTGAAACAGCCAGGACCACGTCAGGCCTACAAAAGCCCTCTGTACACTCGGTACCTGGTGCTACTATGAATGCTACGAACACTGCCTGTCCATGGTGTGGCCAGGAAGAGTGCTGGGTCCTAGACCACACTGTGAAAGGACTAAGCATGGGTAAGTGTGAGGAATCAAGGATAGGCTAGCTCCATCTGCAGGGAGGATGCTTGTACAAATTTAACTTGCAGCATTTGGGAGGCTGAGACAGGAGGATGGCAGTTTGCGGACAGCCTCAGCTACTTAGTGAGGCCCTTTGCAACTCAGTGAGACCCTGTTTCAAACTTAAGAATAAAAAAATAAGGCGGGGGGTGTAGCTCAAAGGTAGAATGCCCCTGGGTTCCATTCTCAGTAACACCAAAAAAAAAAAAAAAAAAAAAAAATTAACTTCAGTGCCATCACAGACTTTCATTATAAGAGATAGACACAGAAATTATGAAAAATGTTTTTATTTTAAATCAAAGTACCAAGCAGATACTTGCAAAACAACATACAAAGTGAAACTCAAACCATGCCCTTCCCCAGGATGCCTCCAGGCAAGTACAGAGAGGCACAGCTCTCACCCTCTGCAAACCAAATCCAGTCCTATCTTCTCAGGAAACCAAACGAAGGCCGCCAAGAACACCCGTGTATGCACATAGCCGAGGCTCTTCTTTCCTGGTTCCTAGCCGGCCCCAGCGAGGAGGACCGGGCACAGGAGCCCAGTGACCCTGAGGAGCCAGCAGGACCTGCAGGCGTCAGGTGGAGTGTGGAGGTGGAGGCTAACCACACTCTCCTCCCCACAGTGAGGTCATTCCCTCCTGAGTGGGGCTGAGTTCGAGCCCCTTCCCCACCCTGACTGAAGCAGCCCGGGAGGACAGGCTGGTGTCAGGTGTCTGAGGGCAACTCAAAGGAGCTCGGAAGGAGGAGCAGGAATTAATTCTGAAGCTGGCTTGGGGCTTATTTTTGTATGGCTCTGAAATTATCTTCCAGGACCTCCGTGGACTGAGGAGCAGGGGCTGAACCTAGCTCTTGACCTAGCTCTTAGACAGACACTGGCCCACAACCTGAAAGGCAGAAAGCACCTCGAGGCCAGCTCCAGGAAGCCCCGGGAGGTCCCAGCTCCATGGACACATCTCTAACATTTATCTGAGCTGAGAGCAGGAACTGCAGGCCGCTGGCCATTGCCCACACCTGCTAACCCCTGCTGGTGCCCACAAGGTCACACTGCCCCATGTAACAAGACTCATAACTTGAATAAAAATCACTTAAAAAAAGGAGTATATACACAAACAGGTACACATCACACTGACACCAGCTGACTCAGGACAACAGCAACAGTGATGTAACAGAAGGAACAAGAAAGAGAGCCTCAGTAGCTTGCCACAGGCTGTGTAGGCAGAGGGCCCGTCACAGCAAAGGTGCGGGGGACGGACAGACAGAGGGACAGCCAGCTCCCTTCAAAGCAGCAAAGAGGGACAGCGGCCCCATCCAAAGAGGGGCTCTTGAGAGGAAAGACTGTGGCTGACAGAACCAGCAGGAGGGTCAGGAATAGCTGGTCCTCAGAATCATCCTGGGGGTCTGAAACATCTGGCTCCAGAGGCTCTGTCCTGGAGGGTCGCCCCCTGCCTGGTCTTCCTTGAGAGCCCAAACCCAGGTCTGTAAACTTCCTACAGCCAGCCCTCATGGAGCATCCCGGGTCCTGTGACCCCAGCTGGTCCCAACTCCTGCCCTGGGCAGCCCCCACGCGCCCTGGGGCTCTCTTTGGGGACTGGGGGCTGAGAGCTGTCTTGGGGGCCTGACAGCAGGCTGCACAAAGGGACCACCTGAGCCACCTGGGTCTGAAAAAGCACCTCCATTTGAATCCTCCACAGAACCCACATTGGGAGGGTACCGCCCGGGACCCTCAGGCCCACCCCGGAGCTGACTCAGGAAGCCTAGGCACGCAGCATCATTTTGGTTGAAGATGCATAAATTTGATTCTTCCTAGAAGCCCGCTAAGCAATTCACTTAAAAAACCCGCGGCACATGCCAACGGCACCCGGACCGTGCCCGGCATGCACAGCCCCTCCACCACTGGAGCGTCTGTGGGGCAGGGGAGGTGGGCACCTCAGCCCCCGGGTACATCCCCACACAGACAGGAGCGGCCACACTAAACCTACAGAAAACTGTGGGAAAAAACCAAATCCATAGGATCCATGGGTTTTCCACACTTGGGTAGAGTCCCAAGATATGTGTTAGTAATGTCCCCTCAGCAGGCTCAGACCCAGACAGGCCTGGCGGGGGGGGGGGGGGGCACAGGCACCAGGACCTCAGCAACTCAACCGGGTGCAGCGCCACCAGCACCTGCAGGGGCTCGGCACTGCCGCCACTGGCTCTGCTGCCTGGCCAGCCACACCCAGGCCTCCTCCTGGTCATCGTCCACCAGCTCCTGCTCAAGGCCCACGGTGTAAACAGTAGTAATAAGCAACAGATGGAAAAGTACACTTCCCAAGAGAAAAGGGGAGGGAGGTTAAAACTTGAAGACTGGTTTCTGGCATCTTTCTGTCCATTTTTCTTCTTAGCTCGTCCGGTGATTCCTCTTTGGTTCAGCCTACAAGACCTGCCTGTGCTGAGCCAGCCCCGTGGCCTCTGCCTGCAGCGGCCTGAGGAGAGGCAGCCAGCGCCACCAGCCCCGAGGGTCTCGCCCTCCTGGACACACTCTGCAAGAGGCCTGGGCTCCTGGCTACTTCTGCTCATGGTCCTCTGCCATGGCAGCCACCTCGATGGTGGCTGTGTGCTCCTCAGGCCCCGAGCTAGTCGCGGTGGGCACTGTCACGATGGTGCTGCCCGCAGGCGATGCCTGGGCCACGTTCTGCAGGGTGGAGCCCAGGCCGGGCAGCGTGAGAAGCTGCAGCGGGCTGACCACCTTCAGCACCGTGCTGCCGTCCTGCATGGCGGCCGTGCTCAGGACCGTGAGGCTGGAGGCGTCCGGGTGGATCTCTACTGCGCTGGGGAAGCTGGAGCCTGAGGAGGCCAGAACGGTGTAGCCCCCGAGCAGGGGGGAGGCTGGCGAGCTGGCCGAAGGAGCCTGTGGGGAGCCCTTCCCCAGGACCGAGGGCAGTGTGGACACCACTTTGCCAAGCGGCACACTGGCCAGCTGGGACACAGGCACGCCCGGGCCAAGGGCGATCTGCGCGGACTGGGCGAGCACCTGTGAGGCCATGGCGGCTGGTCCGGACGTGGCCCGTGCGAGCCGGGGCCGCTTCACAGGGGACGGCAGGGGCACGGGGGTGAGTGTCATGAGCACGTTGCTGAGGTGCTGGGACTTGTGCTTCAGCTCCTTGGCACGGCGGCGGTGCTCGTCACACTGCTGCTCCAGGGCTGCAGGGAGACACAGCGTCACTGCGGGCAGGCGGGCGGCGGCGCCATACCACCTGGCGGGCTGGCGGGCAGGCGGGCGCGTGGCGGCTGAAGACGAGGTCCGCAGAGCGGGCCCTCGCTGGCCCCAGGGCTGACCCAGGCCACCTCAAAGGGAGGAGCACGTCTGTCCAGACCTTCCCGTCCATGCTAGGGCGCTTCAGTCACAATTGCTGGTGGGAAGTTGCTCCCGAGGCCAGTGGCCCGTGCAACAAGCCTGTTCATGCACATGCAGGCCATACGCCACAGGGTGCATCCAGCTCTGGCGGGCCAGGTGGCCTTTCCACTCCTCGGCCATTCTCTCAAGGAGCCACTTGGCCTTGCGGCAAGGGCGGCAGACACAGCGACCTGTGCTTTCCACCCTGGCGGTCTGGCCGTGGCCATTTGAGCTTTACTGACTTCCTGTGCATGACGCCTGTGTTCCTCTCACTTTCTGTGCCTCAGAGAAGTGTATATGGCTGTGTGACCCAGAGAGGCAAGCCCCGAGCCCCACCGGTCACCCCTACCTGCCAGGTCCCGAGCGTACTGCTCCCGGGAGCGGTCCATCTGGCACTTGTGGCTAGCCAGCACCTTCTTCACCAGGTCCAGCATGCCAAAGTTCTGCACGATGTTGTTGAGAAGGACAGCATCTTAAAGAACAAGGCAACACTCATAAAAACTGGGCTCCCTGCCAGCGGGTCTGGGCCCTGGTGCTGGGTCAGCTTCTCACAGATCTGGCCAAGAGAAGAGGCAAGCTCCAGAGTCCAGGAGGCAAGCCAAGGGACCCTCCCACTGCCAGCTCCCCAAACACAGCAGGGCCCTGCGTGCAGGCAGGACCGGGGAAGCCAGCTAGCAGATTCAGGGCCCTCACCTCGGAGCTGCAGAGGAGGGTCCTGCACCCGCTGCTGCAGGCCTTTCATGGTCTCCTCTAGCTCCTGCTGGAACTCCTGTATGACCTCATCCAACAGGCCAGCGTCCTTTAGCCCCCGCCAGAAGGCAAACGTGTCATCTGTGAGAGAAGAAGAGGGCTGGGCAGGAAGAGCAAAGGACGGCCTCGAGGTCACTGCCCCAGGGAGGTCAGAGCACCCTGGGTGGGGCCGGAGCACAGGGAGGGCTTCCCCCACAGGCATACCTCCAATGGCCGTGGTCCAGTCGCCGGGGTCCTCGCAGGTCTCTATGGTAATGGTGGCAGGAGAGCCATTCACTGGAAGCAAAGCACAGCCGTGGGTGAACGCCAATCTGCACTACAGCTCCCATGCCCGCGCAGGCCCTGCCAATCCTCCCGCCGTTGCCACAGAAGAACCAAAAGGGACATATGCCACGCACCCAAAGAACATGCCTGCCTCGTGTTAATTACAGGCATGTAATTCCATGCTTTTAATTACAGCCCTAATAGGAAAACAACCCTCTGCCCATCACCTAGCACTGTATTCCTTTGGTCCTCTCTGCACCTTTACTCAAAAAGCTCCTGGGGGAGCCCAAGGTCAGCAGGGGGCTCCCGCTCAGCTGTCTCCTCGCAATGGGCACAGAAGGACCACATGCCTGGCAGGGAGCTCCTGCCCAGCGGTCTCCCCGCTAACAGCATGGAGGGACCCTGGCCTGGCAGGGGGCTCTGCCCAGCTGTCTCCTCACTGGTCTCCCGTGACCAACTTAATAAGGCAGGGCAGAGTCCTCGGCCCAACCCCTGTGTCAGCCACCAGGACCCTAGCTGCCTCCTCCCACACCACCTCATGGTCCAAAGTGTCCTAAGAGAGGCTCTGCCTGGACTCTGCAAGCATCCAGCCTGGGGTTTTGGTCCAGAAAGGAGCTAAGCAAAAAGACATCCTCAGACTGCTACAAACCCTAACCCCTTAACTGAGGAAAGGCTGCCGAGGGGCAGCCACTCTCACTTGGCAACCTAACTGTCCCTAAGCTCCTCAGGACTCAACACTGAGACTGCAGCCACCAGGCAGGACCCAGGGCAAAACGATGAGGGAGGCCTCACTCATCCTGGCCTCATTCTCCTTCCTTAGAGCAAGTCAAGGCCCCTCAATCCACCTGTCTGGGTAAACAACAAGGATGTCCCCAACCACACAGCAGCGCACTCCAGCCCCACACTGTAGCATCAGGGCTTGCGGACGGCAGGTGACACCACTGGGAAGTCGGCACCAGCCATCACTCAGTGACTCGAGCGGGAACGCAAGACCCCAGTGCACTCCAGCCTTAGCCTAAAAAGAATTTCCCAAGCCGGGCAGGGTGGCGCACGCTTGTCATCCCAGTACACGAGAGGCTGAGACAGGAGGATCACAGGTTCAAGGACAGCCTCAGTTACTCAGGGCCCCTGCAACTTAGTGAGACCCTATTTCAAAATAAAGACTAAAAAACAGGGCTGGGGGTGTCGTTTTGAAGTAGAATGCCCCTGGGCTCCATCCTCAGTGACACACACACACAAAAAAAATAGTAATTTCTCAGCAGCGGGTGGTAGTAAACACTTGTCATCCCAGTATTTGGGAAACTAAGACAGGAAGATTGCAGGTTCAAGGACAGCCTCGGCAAGTAGTGAGATTCTCACCAACTTAGCAAGACCCTGTTTCAAATTAAAAATTAAAGAATAGGACTGGGGTGTAGTTCAGAGGTAGAATGCCCCTGTGTTCAATTCCAAGGAGCACAAAATATAATAATAATAATAATAGCTGTTGTTGTTGTTGTTGTTATTATTATTATTATTATTATTATTATTATTATTATTATTATTATTTCTAAGGCTGGGCACAGTTACACACACCTGAAATCCCAGCTACTTGGGAGCTGAAGGAGAAGGATCACAAGTTCAAAGCCAGGCTGGGCAACTTAGCAAGACTCTGTTTCAAAATTTTAGAAAGCTGGGGGCATAGCTCAGAAGCCCTGAGTTCAATCCCAGTACTGTCCCAAGAAAAGAAAAGAAAAAAAAAGGCCAGGCATGAGGGCACATATTTGTAATCCCAGCATTTGGGAGACTGAGACCAGAGGATCACACTTCATGAACAGCCTCAACTACTTAGTGAGGCCCTGTGCAACTCAGTGAGACTCTGTTTCAAAATAAAAAATAAAGAGCCAGGCATGGTGGTGCATGCTTTTAATCCCAGCATTCTGGAGGCTGGGCTACTTAGGCCTTTAGCAACTCAGTGAGACCTTGTTTCAAAATAAAAAGACTAGCCTGGAGTGGTGGTGCTTGTAATCCCAGCATTTGGGAGACTGAGACCGGAGGATTGCGGTTCACAGACAGCCTCATCTATTTAGTGAGGCCCTTTGCAACTCAGAAACCTGGTTTCAAAGTAAATAAAAAATAGGGCAGGGAGTATAGCTCGGAGGTTGAATGCCTCTGTGTTCCATCCCCAGACCCGCAAAATAAATAAATAATAAATAAATAAATAAATAAATAAAATAAGCCAGGGTGGTGGCACACACTTGTAATCCCAGCACTTGGGAGGTGGAGATAGGAGGATCACGCAGGTTTGAAGCCAGCCACACTGGCTTAAGAGACCCTGTTTCCAAATAAAAAAAAGTAGAAAAATAGGTCTGGGAGTGTAGCCCGGAGGTAGAGGGTTTCCACGAAATCCAGTACCACCAAAAATAAAATAAAATAAAATGACTAAAAAAATAGGGCTGGCGGTGTAGCTCAGAGTTCTGTCCTCATTACTGCAAAATAAAAAAGAAAGGAAGGAAGGAAGGGAAGAAGGAAGGATGGATAGGTGTGGTGGCACAAGCTTGTAATCCCAGCATTCGGGAGGCTGAGACCGGAGGATCGAGGTTTGAGGACAGCCTCAGCTACTTAGTGAGGCCCTCTGCAATTTAGTGAGACCCTGTTTCAAAATAAAGAATAAAAAATAGGGCAGAGGGTGTAGTTTGGAGGTCAAATGCCCCTGGGTTCCATCTCCAGACCCGCAAGAAAAAAAGAAAAAAAAAGAAAATGAAAAACATTGAAAATGTTGGGCTGAATTCCACCCTTTTTCCCCAAGCAATCTTTCTTCTTCTTCTTCTCTTGTTTTGGGAGTAGTGGGTATTGAACCCAGGGGCATTCTACCTCCGAGCTAAACCCTCAGCCCTGGTTTTTATTCTTGATGTTGTAACAGGGTCTCATTAAGTTGCAGAGGGCCTCACAAGTTGTTTGGGCTGGCCACGAACCTGGGATCCTCCAGTCTCAGCCTCCCAAGTACTGGAATTATAAGTGTGCATCACCACACCTGGCTCCAAGTAATCTTTTTTTTTTTTTTTTTTTTTTAGGTACTGGGGATGGAACCCAGAGGCATTCTACCTCCGAGCGACACTCCCAGCCCTTTTTTTATTCTTTATTTTGAAACAGGGTCTCACTGAGTTGCAAGGGTCTCACTAAGTAGCTGAGGCTGGTCACGAACTGTGATCATCCTGTCTCAGCTTCCCAAATGCTGGGATTACATGCATGTGCAACCACCGGCTTCCAAGTAATCTTTCTAAGCCCCAAGCTGCAGATATCCACGTGGAAGAACACCCTAGATCATCAACCAAAGTCCAAGTAGCACGGTAGGCCTACAAAGAGCCGCAAGAGCCACACACTGAGTCACCAAGCACTGGGAGCATGCGCCCAACTACAGGGAAGGGATGGGGAGAGGGAGGAGGTCACTTGAGTAATTCTTTTGCTGGTACTCGGGATTGAACTCAAGGATGCTTTACTACTGAGCTACATCCCTTTGAATTTCGAGACAGGGAATCTGTAAGTTGCCCTGGCTGGCCTTGAACATGGGATCCTCCTGCGTTGGGGGGATTACAGGTGAGCACTACCACAGCCAGCCCCTTTAACATACTTTATATCCTTGTGTATATATGGATTGTCTTACAATGAAATGACTTAAGAAGGGTACCCTGGTGGCCCGTGTCACTGAACCCAGCAATCCACCAGAGACACCCTTTGTGAAGACAGAAGGCAGGCTCCTGCTGCGGACCAAGAGGCTCTCTGGTAGCCAGGGCGGGGCAGTGAGGACTGCTGCACTGGCTGACTTGTGAGGCCAGGTGGCCCCTAGCACCTACCATCAGCCCCAGCAGGCGTGAGGGGTATGTACTCTGCAGACGTGGGGCTGCTCAGGGACACGCGGGCCCCGGAGAGGTCAATCTTGGTGCTGCGGCAGGTGTTGGAGCACACTTTGTCATGCTGGTAGAAGTCCAGTTCCCCGGAGTCCATGATCTTCCTGCAAGAGGACAGAGAAGCCCAGGTGAGACCCAACCCAAGCCCTGTCCACTGCCTTGACTTGGGTGCCCACCGCATAGCTGGGTCTCTTGAGGTGGGAGGGGCTGCACCCTCCCCTGCACGCAGAACTTTAACGGGAACATGCTGAAGACAGCATCCACCCCAGCCTGCCCACATGGTTCTGTCCACAGGAAGGGGATGAGGGCTCTGGCTGGTGGGCGTTCTGGAGGAGGTCAGTCCATGCTGGGACTGCAGCCCTGGGGGGAGGGGTGGCACAGCCCTCCTGCATGACAAGTGGCCCAGTTCTGAGGCAGAGAAACAGGAATCGTGTCCAGGGGAAGCTCTGGCCTTTGGAAGGTACCCTGGGATCACCGGAGGCTGTGGTTACTGCCGCAATCCAGCCTGCTGGGATCTGCCCTCCCATGCCTTCTCCCCCGCCTCCCCTAAAGTCCTGAATCCAAGCTGGCACCTCTCAGCCAGCAGCCATGACTGAAGGGCAGAGGTGCCAGCCTCCCAAGGCCTCTAGGCAGTGCTGGCTCCCTGCCTCCAGAGACGAGCTTGTTGGTACGGGCTGAGCACTGTGCTGTAGGGAGGGCCAAGGGTCGGTCACCCTGAGGCCATGCCCTGGCTGTGGCACAGAGCAGTGTGCGTGCTTGGGAGGTGAGCTGACACTGGCCCAACACCCTCCCAGGGTCCAGCGCCTTCGAGGCACACAGACCAGGCGTGTCTGAGGAGTCACACAGAGCTCCTGCGCCTGGCTCACCCTCCCCTCTGCATACCACAAGGCTTCCGTGAAAACATGGACAAGAAAAGTACAACACACAAGGCACACTGGGGCTGGAGCTGAGTGTGATCTGGGCACAGACACTGGGTCATGCTGTCACTGGTGCTTGTTCTTGTTTGGGGTAGTACCAGAGATCGAAGGCAGGGGCATTCCACCTGAGTTACACCCCTGCCTTATTTATTTACTTTTTTTTTTTCAGTACTGGGAATTGAACCCAGGAGCATTCTACCTCCAAGCTACACCTCCAGGCCTGTTTTGTATTATTTTGAAACAGGCTCTAAGTTGCAGAGGGCTTCACTAAGTAGCTGAGACTGGCTGTGAACCTGTGATGCTTTCTCAGCCTCCCAGGTACTGGAATTGCAAGCATGTGCCACCACGCCAGGCTTTCTTATTTTTAAATAGGACCTCACTAAGTTTCTAAGGGTCTAAGTTGCTGAGGCTGGTCTCAATCCTCCTATCTCAGCCTCCCAAGTACTAGAATTACAGGTATACACCACCATGCCTGGCTTTGCCCTGTTTTATTTATTTATTTTGTGGTACCTGGGATTGAACCCAGGGGCATTGTGCCTCTGAGCTATACCTCCAGCCTTATTTAATTTTTTTTTTGTGTGTGTGGGTCTGGAGATGGAACCCAGGGGCATTTTACCTCTGAGCTCCACCCCCTGCCCTATTTTTTATTCTTTATTTTGAAACCGGGTCTTTTAGAGTTGCAGAGGGCCTCACTAAGTAGCTGAGGCTGTCTGCGAACCGCGATCCTCTGGTCTCAGCCTCCCGAATGCTGGGATGACAAGCGTGCCCACCACGCCCAGCTGCCTTATTTTATTTTGAAATGAGGTCTCGGCCGGGCGTGGTGGGCACGCTTGTCATCCCCGCGCTTGGGAGGCAGAGACAGGAGGATCGCGCAGGTTCGAAGCCAGCCGCACTGGCTTAGGAGACCCTGTTTCCAAAAATAAAAAAATAGGTCTGGGAGTGTAGCCCGGAGATAGATGGGCTTCCAGGAACCCCAGTACCACAAAAAAAAAAAGAAAGAAAGAAAGAAAGAAAGAAAGAAAGAAAGAAAGAAAGAAAGAAAGAAAGAAAAGAAAAAAGAAAAAAAGAAAAGAAAAAAAAAAGAAATGAGGTCTCACTAAGTTGCTGAGGCTGGCCTTGAACCTGTGATACTCCTGTCTCAGCCTCCCAAGTACTGAGATCATAGACATGTACCACCATGTCTGGGGCCTTACTGTTTTGTTTTGTTTTGGTGGTACTGGGAGTGGAACCCAGGGGCTTTTTACCTCTGGACTATAATCCCAGACCTATTTTGTATTTTTATTTAAAAACAGGGTCAAAGCCAGGCGTGGTGGCGCATGCTTGTAATCCCCGCGTTTGGGAGGCGGAGACAGGAGGATCACGCAGGTTCGAAGCCAGCCGTGCTGGCTTAAGAGACCCTGTTTCCAAATAAAAAAATAGGTCTAGAAGAGTAGCCCGAAAGTAGAAGAGTTTCCAGGAACCCCAGTACCCCCCAAAAAAATAAAAATAAAATAAATAAAATTAAATTAAAAAAGGGTCTAAGTTGCTGAGAACCTCACTAAGTAGCTGAGGCTGGCTTCGAACCTGTAGGATCCTCCTGTCTCAGCCTCCCAAGCATGGGGATTAGAAGCGTGTGCCACCACACCCAGCTTTGTTTTTGTTTTTGTTTTTTGTAGTGGGAATTGAACTCAGGGGCATTCTACCTCCAATAATATAAGCTACACTCCCAGCCATATTTCTTATTCTTTTTTTTTTTTTTTTTTTTTTTTTTGCAATACTGGGGATAGAACTCAGGGGCATTCCACCTCTGAGCTACACTCCCAGCCCTATTTATTTTTTCTATTCTTTATTTTGAGACAGATTCTCACTAAGTTAAAGAGAGCCTCACTAAGTAGCTGAGGCTGTCCATGAATCGCGATCCTCCAGTCTCAGCCTCCCAAATGCTGGGATTACAAACATGTGCCACCTGCTCAGCTTTATTCTTCATTTCTGAAACAGGGTCTCACTAAGTTATGGAGGGTCTCACTAAGTATCTGAGGCTGGATGTGTACCTGTGATCCTCCTGATTAAGCTTCCCTAGTACTGGGATTACAAGTGTGTGCCACCACACCTGGCCTATTTTTTATTTTTGAAATAGGGCCTCACTAAGCAGCTGAGGCTGTCTGCAAACCTGTGATCCTCCTGTGTCAGCCTCCCAAGTACTGAGATTACAAGGGTGCGCCACCACACCCAGCCACCGTTACTGAGTTTTCTTTGGTGGTACTGGGGTTCCTGGAAACCCTTCTACCTCTGGGCTACACTCCCAGACATACATACATACATACATACATACATACATACATATATATATTTTTACATTTTTATTTGGAAACAGAGTCTCCTAAGCCAGCGCGCTAGGCTGGCTTCGAACCTGTGCGAGCCTCCTGTCTCTGCCTCCCAAGCGCGGGGATTACAAGCGTGCGGCACCACGCCCGGCTCCAGACCTATTTTTATATTTTTTTTATTTGGAAACAGGGTCTCTTAAGCCACTGAGGCTGGCTTCGAACTTGCGCAATTCTCCTGTCTCTGCTTCCCAAGTGCGGGGATTACAAGCGTGCGCCACCACGCCCGGCCGGTTACTGTTTTAATAGTCACATAGCCTTGAGTGTCTGCAGATAAAAATCAGTGGAAATTAAAATGAGATTTGACAGCCAGGTGTGGTGGCACATGCTTATAATCCTAGTACTTGGAAGACTAAGACAGGAAGATTACAGGTTCAAGGACAGCCTCAGCAAATAGTGAGACTCTCATCAACCTAGCGAGATTCTGTTTCAAAATAAAAATAAAATAGAGATGGAAATATAGCTTGGAGGCAGAATGCTTCTGGGTTCAATCCCTAGTACCACCAAAGTAAAACAAAAGAAAAAAAAATAAAAAAAAAGAGATTTGACCAAAAAGCCCTACAAGTCTTATAATGTTCCTGCTGGAGTTGGGGGAACCTACCATCCCATTTTGTTATATTCCTTTATTGTTTTGAGGTGCTAGGAATTAACCCCAGGGACTTGCATATGCTAAGCAAGCGTTCTATCACTGAGCTGCACTCCCAGTCTGGGACCCACACCCTGTAAAGGGTGAACAGGCGGTGCTATACATAGGCAAGGAGGCTGTGCATGCCCACCACACCTAACCTGAGCCTCATCTTCAAAAACCCAAAACCAAACAGAAAAGCAATAGCCACAAGCCCCACCCCGTCCTGCACTCAGCAGACGCCCACCTGAGCATGATGCCATTCATCCGGATAGCTCGCTTCCAGTCTTTCAGGGTGGACTTCCCTGCCAGGTGCACGAATTCCTTTGGACTAATCACATGCTCGTCATACTGCAGGGAAGCACAACAGGGTCAGCTTGACCTGGACATGGGGTCTGGTGGAGCTCTAGCACGCCCTCCTCTTCTCTCTTGCCAGGGCCTGCACAGAAGTCGAGAGCAGGCAAGAGAGCCACCATGTGCTCCAACGACAACAGAACATTCAGGTAAAACCAGGACACATCTCAGTGGCAGCTGGGGGGAGAGCCAACTCTGCCAACTCTTGGGATGCTGCTGCCCACAAATATTCACTATGCCTGCAACTGGGGAGGGCTGGATTGACTGATGCCAACACTGCAGAGCTCTTCCTCCAGAAGCACACAGCAAACTTTCTTCTTGTGTGCAATTCATTCCAGAAGTAATACATAAACACATCATAAAATGTAGTATTAATCAAACCAAGCATAGTAGCACATGCCTATAATGCTGGCACTTGAGAGGCTGAGTCAGGAGGATTGCAGGTTTGTGGCCAGATTCAGCAACTTAGCTGAGACCCTCTGCAACTCAATGAGATCTTGTTTCATAATAAAAAAAAAAAAAAAAAATAAGCCTGGCTGGTGGCAAACACTTGTTTTTTGTTTTTGTTTTTTGTTGTTTTTGTGATACTGGGGATGGAACCCAGGGCCTTTCTACCTCCGGGCTACATTCCCAGACCTATTTTATATTTTATTTGGAAACAGGGTCTCACTAAGTTCCTGAGAGCCTCACTAAGTAGCTGAGGCTGGTTTCCACCCTATATTATCCTCCTGTCTCAGCCTCCCAAGTACTGGGATTACAAGCATGTGATCCCACGCCCGGCTCTGGTGGCAAACACTTGTAATCCCAGTACTTGGGAGGCTGAGACAGGAGGATCTCAGGTCTGAAACCAGCCTAAGCTACTTAATTAGGCCACTGTAATTTAGTGAGAACGTTTCACTATAAAAAAATAAAAATAGGGCTGGGAATGTAGCTTGGAGGTAGAATGCCCGGCCTCAATCACCAGTACACCCACATTCACACAGTGGTGGCCCTCTGTGCCACCACTGCTCCACGTGCTGCTCACCCATGAGCACTTCAGTCACGGGCTCGTCCTCTCTACGAGGGTGACATTATCCTCTCCAATCCTGTTAAAGAAGCAATGCTGGGGGCAAAGATGGAAAATAACTGCTTCCTTAGAAAGCAAGCAGATAGCCGGGTGTGGTGGCACACGCTTGTAATCCCAGCATTTGGGAGGCTGAGACAGGAGGATTGCGGTTTGAAGACAGCCTCAGCTACTATTTAGTGAGGCCCTTTGCAACTCAGTGAGACTCTGTTTCAAAATAAAGAATAAAAAATAGGGCTGGGGGTGTCGCTCGGAGATAGAATGCCGCTGGGTTCCATCTCCAGTACCGCAAAAAAAAAAAAAAGCAAGCAAGCAGACGGGGACGATGAGACTGGTTCTGGGCTGCCTCATCCTGGTGCCTCCGCAGGCAGTCAGGCTGCCAGCCTGGGGAAGGTGCTGTGGAATCAGTGACCGCTCCTAGAGTGGGGCATTCTCTCATCATCCATGCCCTGGGCAGAATGCTCCTACACTGGTGTGCCACGTTGCCCTTGATCTCAGATGCAGGAGTGCCTGAGCCAGTTGGCGGTGCCTGCCTGGCCTACGCCTGCGCATGCTGGGCACTCTGGCCCCAGTGGCTCACCTGGTGTAGGTGCTGCACCTTTCCTTTCTGCCCTCACTGGGGTGACAGCATGCTGCTCACTCTGTGCCCTTGGTGATGAAGACGCTATGCCCTGGTGAATTGGAGCCCAGGGCCTCGTGGGCCCCCCTGTGTAGCCAGAACCTAATCTTCAGTCAACCATGTGAGATCCACCCTGGTGCCCCTCACCCTTCATTCCTCCCCACTTTTATCTGGGATCCCTACTCCTCTCCCCCAAAAATATTCTGAACATCCTTTAGTGATGACGTGCTGGTGGCAAGTTAGCCCTGTGTAAAATGTCTATTCTACCTGCCTTTTAGAGATGTTCCTGTGCACAGGCACTCTCTCTCGGCACAGGAAGACCCAGCCCGACCGCCTGGCTCCACCACCTTTCTTTCAGGACTCCCCGGCCTGCAGCAGTCTGTCTCTGTTCTCTGCCAGTTTTGGGATCCTCTTTTTCTGTGTGGGTCTGCACTTTCGTTACAGTGTTATCTGTGGCACATTTCTCTCTTTGCTTCTAACTTTTAATTTTGATATAACTTCCAACTTACAGGACTGCAGGGGTAGCCCTCAGAGCTACCCTGTGCCTTTCCCCACGGTTACCTCGCTCACATCAGTGCGCGTCTGTGGGGACACCGGAGCTGCCTCTCGTCTCACTCACTAGAGGAGCACTGAGCACTCCTGGCCATTGCTCCTTCCACACTGTTAGCTGACGTTCTAATGAGTGCGTCACTTCACCCAGGACACTCACGCGGCACGAGTAAAGCACATGAAACATATGCAGCAGAATCAGACTCACACTTTGATCCTATTGAAGTCATAAACCATGACTGTTATTTTTGTTTGTTTGTGTAATACTGGGGATTAAACACAGGTTTCACAAATGCTAGGCAAGAGCTCTGCCCTGAGCTGACTGAGTCTGATGTGGACCTGTCCCTGGTGAAGGCCGTGGCGTCTAACTGTGGACTGATGCCCTCCTGGGTCAGGAGGCTCTCGTCTCCCTCTGTGCAGACATGTCAAGACTTCCCCCTGCTTCTGTTGTCCACCTTTTTACTTCTGTGGAGTATATGCTGGACAGTTTCTTTGGTTCTGTCTTCCAGTTCACTAATCTTCTCTTTAGCTGTGTCTAATCTGCCCTAAAACCTATTGACCAGGTGCTTATTTCTAATTCTAATTTCATTTCCAGTTGTGCTCTTGTCAAAACTCCTTATGCTTTGTGTTCAGGCTTCTCTAACATAATTTAACTTTTGTCTTAAATTCTTATGTGTGGGAAGCCGGGCGTGGTGGCGCACGCTTGTAATCCCAGCATTTGGGAGGCTGAGACCTGAGGATCGCGGTTTGCGGACAGCCTCAGCTACTTAGTGAGGCCCTCTGCAACTCTAAAAGACCCTGTTTCAAAATAAAGAATAAAAAATTGGGCAGGGGGTGTAACTCAGAGGTCAAATGCCCCTGGGTTCCATCCCCAGACCCGCAAAAAAAAAAAAAAAAAAAAAAAAATCTTATGTGTGGGGCTGGAGTACAGCTCAGGGACAGGGCGCTGCCTAGACATGCGAAGCCCTGAGTTCAATCCTCAGCACCACGCACGTACTCTGGGCTGAGGTCTCTGTGGTCCGACCCCTTGCTGTTGCCTCTGTGGGTGCTCACTCAGTGTTTCTCTTTGTTTCACTGTAAGCTTCTCCCTTTCTTGGAACTTCGTGGAAATTACTTGAAACCTAAAACAAAGATGAATTCCTCCAAAGAGGAATTTTCATCTGCCTCTGTGAGATTCAGGGATGGCCAGGCCAGACCCAGGTATCACTCTCCACAGAGGTTCTGACCTCACAGGCCACACTGAGTGTTGTGGAGACTGCCGCCTGCCCCCTGGCATAGACTGCAGGCCGCATGCCTCCCTGGGGGTGTGGTGAGGTTAAGCAGGAGCAAGCCCTCAGCACATTCCCTCTGGGAAGCCCAGGCTCAGTCCTCTCATTCCCAACCTGCACGGCTAAGATGGCCCACATCGGGCAGTGCCTGGGCAAAGGCGGACTGAGTCCCCAGCCGCAGCTATTCCTCCTTCCTGAAGCCCTGACAGCCTTTCCTGCCAGTGTGAAGAAGCCTTATGAAAATACCTTCTTTTTTTTAAAAAAAGGATCTCACTGTGTTCTCCAGGTTGGCCTTGAACTCCAGGGTTCAAGCAGTCCTCCTGCCTCAGCCTCCCGAATAGCAGGAAGGTATACGGCACCATGCCTACCTCTGCTTGAAAAGAAGTGTGTGTGTGTGTGTGTGTGTGTGTGTGTGTGTGTGTGTGTGTGTGTATTTTATACTGGAAACTGAACCCAGAGTCATCTACTTTTGAGCTACACCCCCAGCCCAATTTTATTTTGTTTTGAAACAGGGTCTCTCTAGGTAGCTGAGAGTCTCACAACCTGCTGAGACTTTCCTTGAACCCAAGATCCTCCTGTCTCAGCCTCCCAAGTAATGGGACTACAGGGGTGCACCACAACACTGGCATAAAAGAATCCTAACAGGCATTTTTTTTTTTTTTTTGGTGGTACTGGGAGTGGAACCCAGAGGCTTTCTACCTCCGGACTATACTCCCAAACCCATTTTATATTTTATTTGGAAACAGGGTCTCACTAAGTTGCTGAGAGCCTCACTAAGTAGCTGAGGCTGGCTTCGAACCTGCGCAATCCTCCTGTCTCAGCCTCCCAAGCGCGGGGATTACAAGCGTGCGCCACCACGCCCAGCTCTAACAGGCATTTTTAACTATTTTCAACATAAGGTGACTCTGGGTACCCAATCTACCATGTTGCCAGAGAAAATGTCTTTCCCATCTCCCTTCCCCAGCACTGAATGAGTCTCTCTAAAGCGTACCTCCATCTGTCATCCCAGGCCGCTGCTGGGCTCTCGGCACACATGCAGGGTGGCTCCGCTGCCTCCCACATTTCACTCCACCTCACTCCCTCTACTTTTGCTGGAGGCACTCCCGCACTGTGCCCAAAGCTCCAATCCAGCCTGCCCAGCGGCTGGCGCTGCACCTCCTCATCCTGCAGACACAGGGAATTCTGGTGGCACATGCCATGCCCCCGAAGCAGCAGCAGGAGCGTGGACCCACCGTGGCCCTCACCTGAACACATTTCACATTGATGCCAGGGCACACAAACTTCCTCCAAATCAGGTTGGCTCTGCTGTCGCCGCAGGTAATGGGATACACAATTTCAGCCTCCAAGTTCTCCCCCTCTTCAGCCATCTTCACTTCTCACAAGCACATTGACAGGAAAAGAGTGGAAAACAGAAAATCATTCACAACCTCTCCAAGCACTTCCTGCAAATGCAGAAAGCAGCTGCCAACCTGGAAACCAAAACTGAAATTTTTGGTTGTCTTAAGCCTTCCTGAGACAAAGCCAAGGTGAGCAGGGATTCTCTTCAGTCCATCAGACTTCCCAATAAATCCACAAAACAGATTTAACAACAGTGAAATTAGTGTAACCCCTCTATTTTATGTGTGTGTGTGTGTGTGTGTGTGTGTGTGTGTGTGTGTGTGTGTCTGTGGTACTGGGAATTGGACCCAGGAGGATTCCACTTTGAGCTATACCCCCAGCCCTATTTTTCATTCTTTTTTTTTTTTCTATGGTACTGGGGATGGAACCCAGGGGCATTCTATCTCCGAGCTACACCCCAGCCTTATTTTATCCTTTATTTTGAAACAAGGTCTCACTAAGTTGTAGATGGCCTCACTAAGTAGCTGAGGCTGGCCACGAACCTGTGATCCTCCTGTCTCAGCCTCCCAAGTACTGGGATTACAAGTGTATGCCACCACACCCAGCTAATATAACCCCTTTAAACTATGGTTCAAATAAAAACTCACGAAAGGAAATAAAATCAAGCTTTAGTTGAAATGATGCTAGAAAAACTAAGTCTTAAGAATCCGAGGCCTTTAATTTGAGCAACAAAGCTGCTGTTAACAACACCCACCAGCACCACACCGAGAGGCACAGCAAACAGGCCGAGCAACAGGACAAGAGATGCAGCAGCAGGCAGCGTGCGGTGCTTCCCACAGCCCAGGCAGAGGCAGGTGACTGCAGGCACACATGCCCCATGGAGGACCTGGGGCCCGGCCGCTCACATGCTGCGCTGCAGAGTGGGCAGGACCAGGGCTTTGCCACTCCTGGCCGTTACCCATCTCAAGCGCCAGACCTCTGTCCCTGCATTGCAGGAGGGGCTGACGGCAGGCTTCCCACCAATCGCTGCCTACCTAACACGGCTTCCTTGAGCTGGGAGGAGGCTGTGAAGGCTGCAGCAGCTGCAGCCGCGGCATTTTCGGTCTCCATGTTATCTTCTGTCAGGTCACCCCTGGTGAACAGTGAGAGAAAAATAGGACACATCAGAATCCCGAAGTGCAAAACCTGCAGCCCGCGGCACACTTTGGGTACTTTGTGTTAACAGCACATCTTACTGCTAACATCACTACTTTTCTAACCCACTCACAAGTCACGTGGCTGTGCAGTCAGGGCTCAGCATGTCAAGGTGCTGTGCCTGCCCCTCCTGAGAGCACGCTCTGAGTGTTCTCTGCTGCATCTCGTGTTCTCTGTCCCACTCACATTGCCTCTAGTGCCCAGAAGAGCATTGGCAAACAGAGGCCTTCTGGGTGCTATGCTAGACCCTGGGCCAACAGCACGCCCAGCCAGGGACAGCGCCTGCTCTGGGAGCCAAAGAACTCAGGCACATCAGCAGGGAGAAGGAGAAGCAGCCTTGGGAGCTTGGCTCTGTGGACCGCCAGGACCCACGGTGGTGTCGCACTGAGTTGTACTCAAACACCCCTCCCAGCGGGCTTTCCTGACAGGAGTTGTGCCTGGTGTCTGCTCCCAGGATAGTCTGAGACAACCCCTGCTTAGAGAATACCTGAGCCTGCACAGCTGCCCGAGGGCTCGTCCCAACCTCCCGCTAGAGCCCTAATAGTGCTATCCAGTCAGCGACCATTCTTCAACGCTCGAGGTTTCATTTTCACCTCAAACCAGGTCAGAGACAGGGATTGATTTAAAATACAAACTTAAGCCAGGCGTCGTGATGCATCCTTGTCATCCCAGTACTTGGAGGCTGAGAGAGGAGGATCGCAGATTCATGGCCAGCTTCAGCTACTTAGTGAGGCCCTCTGCAACTTAGTGAGACCCTGTTTCAAAATAAAGAATAAAAAATAGGGCTGGGAGTGTAGCTTGGAAGTAGAATACCTTAGGTTCAATCCCCAGTACTGCAAAACAAAACAAAACAAACAACAACAACAACAAAAAAAAAGTAAGCTAGCCATTGGTGGCACATACCTACAATCCCAGCTGCTCCAGAGGCCGAGGCAGTAGGAACATGACTTCAAAATCAACCTAAGCAACTTAACAAACCCGTTTTCAAATTAAAAACCGAAAATTTAAATGACTGGGAATTAGTTCAGTGGTTGAGTGCCCCAGTATAGCAACAAAACAGCAACAAACTTGGAAACTGGCCGTTAGGGCATATTAAGAATAACTCCAGCCGGGTGTGGTGGCGCACGCTTGGGAGGCGGAGACAGGAGGATCACATAGGTTCGAAGCCAGCCTTGCTGGCTTAAGAGACCCTGTTTCCAAATAAAAACATAAAAAAATAGGTGTCTGGGAGTGTAGCCCAGAAGTAGAAGGGTTTCCAAGAACCCCAGTACCACAAAAAAAAAAAAAAAAAAAAAAAGAATAACTCCAGCCAAGGATGTAACTCAGTGGCAGAGGGCTCACCTAGCATGTGCAAAGCCCCACGCTCCATTCTCAATAACACCAAAACCCAAAAAGGATGACTCTGATGTGAGGCATAATATTAAGTGGGAACACCTGAATTCCAAGGAAGCCACAAGAACCCAGGACAGGAAGCTGTCTCCCAGAGCGAGGGCAGGGAGGCTGAGGACCATGACAACACGGGTGCAGGCCCTGCACAGCAGCCACTAGGGAGAGCCCAGGAGAAAGGGAGGCCTCAGCGGGCAGGGGGGCGGGAAGAGCCTCGAGCAGGCCCTCAGGCCACTAGCCCACACTGGGCCAATGGAGATGACTGAGCAAAGCGATGTGCTGTGCAGACCAAAGGCAGAGCACGTCTAAAGACACAGAACAGCCCTCACGATGCCGTCCACTGCTCCTTGGCAGGGTGCTAATTATTGGCATTTCAGTTCACATTTCACTTGAAAACTGTCCACAAGTGAATGTCTGGGCAAATTCCAGGCTCTCTATGAGCAGCTGCTCTCTTCTCTGAAGCAGGTCACATTTGAGGCATGGTGGGAGGTGCTCTGCCAGGCTTCAGAGATAAGGAAGCTCCAAGTTCCCCAAATACCCACCAGGAAAGAAACCAGTGCCCACAAGGCAATTAATTAGCTTTTACTTCTCCATTTTCTTAAAAAAAAAAAATGTAGCAAAAGTAGACCACAGCTGGTCGCAATGGTGCACACTGATAACCCTGGCTACTTGGGAGACTGAGCCAGGATTCCAGGCCAGCCTAGGCAACTAAGTGAGACCCTGTCTCAAAAAATAAAAATGTCGCTGGGCATGGTGGTGCACGCTTGTAATCCCAGCGGCTTGGAAGGCTGAGACAGGAGGATCGCACATGTTCGAAGCCAGCCTCAGCTACTGAGTGAGGTTCTCAGCAACTGAGATCCTGTTTCCAAATAAAATATAAAATAGGTCTGGGAGTGTAGCCCGGTGGTAGAATGCTTGCCTAACATATCTGAAGCCCTGGGTTTAACCCCCAGAGTGGCAAAAAGTTAAAAAAAAAAAAAAGAAATATCGCCTGGCGTGGTGACATACACTTATAATCCCAGTATTTAGGACACTGAGACAGGAGAATCACAGTTCCTGGACAGCCTCAGCTACTTAGTGAGGCCCTTTGCAACTCAGTGAGACCTTGTTTCAAAATAAAAGACTAAAAAATAGAGTTGAGGGTATAGCTCAGAGGTAGAATGCTTCTGGGTTCCATCCCCAGTAGTGAAAAAAAAGAAAGGAAGGAAGGAAGGATTACCCAGCAAAAAGAAGAGAATTTCAGGTCCTTTAAGATAAGCATGTAGTGTACTCCTGAATCCCAGCTACTCCGCAGGCTGAGGCAGGAAGGTCCATTTGAGACCAGCTTAGTCAATTTAGGGAGACCTTGTCTCAAAATAAAAAGAGCTGGGAAGCCGGGCATGGTGGTGCACACTTGTAATCCCAGCATTTGAAAGCCTGAAATAGGAGGATCACAGTTTGCTGACAGCCTCAGCTACTTAGTAAGGCCCTTTGCAAATCAGTGAAACCCTGTTTCAAAATAAAGAATAAAAAATTGAGTTGGGGGTATAGCTCAGAGGTAGAATGCCCCTGGGTTTAATCCCCAGTACTGAAAAAAAAAAAAAAAAAGGACTGGGAAGTAGCTCACGGTAAGAGTGGGTCTGGGTTCAATTCCCAATACTGAAAAAACAAAAAAATGCTAAAGCTGTCTCAGAGCCAGTAGGCTCCTCTCCTCTCTTGCAGATGGGATCAACAATGGGGAAGCACTCTAGTACCCTGTACCTGAAGACCAGAGACTGGGAAAACACCTCTGACTGTCCGTGGCTCCTTACATCTCCTCCCAGCAAAGAGTGGTGCTTCCTGCCCCCGCCCCACCTGACTCAGGCCAGCCTCTGACCAACCCTGGCCAAGAGGCAGGGCTGACGAGGGCTTTGCAGCTCCCACTCCTGCTGCTCAACCCTCCTGACAAGAGGACGCCCCAAAGAGAAGTCCTGATAGATGAGTCACGGCTGCAGAGAGCCCGGGCATGGAGGGGCTCACTCAGGCGCCCCGCCAGGCTCAGCAGCTAGCCTAGGCCAATCCACCAAGCATTAAGAAATGACAAAAAGCAGTTGCTTTAAGCCACTTAGGTGAGAATTTTTTATTGTTTTGTTTTATTTTTTGGTAGCACTGGTAATAGAACCCAAGGCCTAATGCATGCTAGGAAAATATTCAACTAATGAGTTACATCCCGGCTTCTTTTTAAAATTTTTATTTTGGCCTGGCATGGTGGCACACGCTTATAATCCCCGCACTTGGGAAGTGGAGACAGGAGGATCGCGCAGGTTTGAAGCCAGCCTCTCTGGCTTAAGAGACCCTGTTTCCAAATAAAAATATAAAAATAGGTCTGGGAGTATAGCACGGAGGTAGAAGGGTTCCATCCCCAGTACCACCAAAAAATAAAAATTAAAAATTAAATAAGATTTTTATTTTGAGCTGGGCATGGTGGCACACGCTTGTAATCCCAACATTTGGGAGGCTGAGACACAAAGACAGCAGTTCTCAGACAGCCTTGGCTACTTAGTGAGGCCCTCTACAACTTAGTGAGATCCTGTTTCAAAAAAATAACATAGAGCTGGGGTATAGCTCAGAGACAAAATGTCCCTGGGTTAAACCCCCAGTACCAAAAAATTTTTTTTATTTTGAGGCAACTGGGATCACAGGTGTGGTCCCTGTGCCTACCCACTTTTCACAGTTCTTCAACAGAGCTGGCAGAAGTCCTAAGCACGTGCAGACTTTCTAGCATCCTAGAAAGGCGGCACTGACAAGGCAAAGCTGCGTCATAGAAGCCACTTTCTAAAGAGGTAGCAATACGAACACCCAGATCCTGAGGGACTGCAGCCCATGCCAGTGCCCAAGACAGCCCCAGGAGCAAGACACACACAGGGATAGCTCTAAGCCTAGAGATAATGACTGAAGGGTCCTGCTGTGAGGCTGCATTGCATCACCCCCACTCCCACCCCCTGGTGCCGAGGAAACACCAAGTCCAGTCTGAGAACTGTCACATGCAAGGAAGCCACCAAGGTGTCCTACACGTGCCAGCCAGCGGAACATGGACAACCCGACCTCCTGCTCCCGCCTCTGCAGGTCCTAGGCATGAGGGGCCTCACCCATGAGGGGCCAGGTTCGTTGTCACCAGCACCGTCTTCACCTCCTCCACACCACTGCCATCAACTGCAGTGTCCGGAGTCGTCACCACCACTACCTCCTCCATGTGGACGCTTACATCTGGGGTCGCCATGGCTCTGCAGAAGAGGATGCCCGGGGCAGCAGCGTCAGTCCTCCAGGGTCCAAGTGCTGGCAGAGACAAAGCAGTACACGTTGCAGGGTGGACTCCAGGTCTGCACAGAGAACACCTAGCCAGCAGCCTCTCTCATATCACCAAAGCTCCTCCTCCAAGCTGCTAGCTGCTTGCTATTTTCTGGAAAGCGGCGGCAGCAATGCAAGGGCCACTGCAGGCCTAGGGAGCATGAGTACTACTAATCTTCCCACTACACGAGCTGTACTTTGCCTCAAAGGACAGGCCTGCTTGCTCCAAGTGAGCTAGGCGCTCGGGGCAGCAGACAGGGAGGCCAGCCAGAATGCCAGTTGTGGGTTCCCAGTTGCTACTCTCCTCTGCATCTCCTGGCTAAAATCAAAGGCAGTCCAAATGCAAGACTAAGCTCAGATGCACAGGAAGCAATGAAGAAGTTCTCTCTCTGGCCTAGGGAAAAGGAAGAGAAGCCCATACAGGACAGAAAGGAGGAAATGTCCTGTTTTTTATATTTCTTGTCTTTGCTGGCCTTTTTTTTTTTTTTTTTTTTTTTTTTTTTTTGTGGTACTGGGGTTCCTGGAAGCCCTTCTACCTCCGGGCTACACTCCCAGACCTATTTTTTATACTTTTTTTATTTGGAAACAGGGTCTCCTAAGCCAGCGCGCGCGGCTGGCTTCGAACCTGCGCGATCCTCCTGTCTCTGCCTCCCAAGCGCGGGGATTACAAGCGTGCGCCACCACGCCCGGCTTTGCTGGCCTTTTCTCAGGCAAATCCAAGCCCATGCTTGAACCCTGCAATGGTGGCTACATTCTGGCAAGTGCCCAAACTCAAGAAGACAGAAAACCATCCTGACCAGAGGATGGTGGTCCCTAGAGTATGGGGGCTATGCTTGCTTGCTCTCCATCCCCTACACTGAGTACAGAGTGGACTCAGTTGCAAAATGTTGTGGCATATACAGCAGTCCAGAGTTTCTAGCCGGAGGACAAGGAAAGGGACCTGAAGTCAGAGTGGGGTACTGTGAACAGGAAGGAGGCACACACATCATACAGCTGTGGAGGAACACCTGGGTCATCCCAAGATGGCCTGTGAATGACCAACTCAATGCTTTGAGAATGAACCAAGGGAGCAAGCTACCACTAGGTCTCAGACAAGATACAGATGATGTTCACAGGGCTAGTACCAGGAGGTCCACAGAGGCTCTGAAAACCAACTGACCTGAGCACAGCCTCAGGAGAGCGTCAAAACACACAGCCTACACCACCAGGTCAAGTTCTAGCTGCAACAAGAGGGTCTGCATTCTCTAACATGGAAAACAAGACCCAGATCTCATAGCAAAACATTCAAAGTGAATGTAACCAGAGAATGAAGAGGATGTAACCAGAGCTCTTCAGTAGATGGTCAGGAAAGTCCAATTATTTCTCAGCAGAACAATAATCAAGATGGCTCAGCCCAAGATGTTCACGAGGGTCAGCAGAGACTTGCAGGCAGCCCCAAGAATAAGCAAGTATGCCCAAGCTGAGCAGAAAGGAGGTGTTGGAAGCAGGGCGTGGTGTTGCATGCTTGTAATCCCCGTGCTGGGAGGCTGAGACAGGAGAATCACACAGGTTCGAAGCCAGCCTCAGCTACGTAGTGAGGCTCTCAGCTACTTAGCTAGACCCTGTTTCCAAAATATAATATAAAAAAAAAATAGGTCTGGAAGAATAGTATAGCCCAGAGGTAGAAGGCCTCTGGGTTCCGCCCCCAGTACCACCCCCCCCCAAAAAAATAGGGCTGGGGTATAGCTTAGAGGTAGAATGACCCTGGGTTCAATCTTTAGTACCACCACCAAAAAAAAAAAAAAAAAAAAAAAAGAGGTCTTGGCATAAGAAACTAAAGTTATCACCAAAGAGAAACCTAAGAATCAAAGAGTACAGTAACCAGCCGGGCGTGGTGGCGCACACTTGTAATCCCCGCGCTTGGGAGGCTGAGACAGGATCCACGCAGGTTCGAAGCCAGCCACGCTGGCTTAAGAGACCCTGTTTCCAAATAAAAAATATAAAAAAGGTCTGGGAGTATAGCCCGGAGGTAGAAAGCCTCTGGGTTCCACCTCTAGTACCACCAAAAAAAAAAAAAAAAAAAAAACAAAGAGTACAGTAACCAGGGCTGGGGTACAGAGCTCAGTGCAGGAAGCTTACTTAGTATATGGGAGGCTCTGGGTTCCATCCCCAGTATTGCAAAAAGTAGAGAAATAACCCAAATACGAGAACACTAGACAGTCTCCATAGCAGCCAGAAGATGACAGTGGGAAGGAGCCAAGCAAAAAACAAACAAAATCAAAAAATAAAAAGCAAACAAAAAGAGCGACAGAAGGTACCCACCACCCTGGGCAGTAGGGGAGCTCCAAGCTCACTGAGCAGAGCTGCAGCAGGGCGGAAGACCACAGGCTGAGGGCTCCTGTCACTGGTGTCCCAAGGGACAGAGGAACTAGCCAAAACTGAGGAGAACTTGGAGAAATAGCTGCTGAACACTCCAAGCTTAGTGAAAGACAAGGAGGTACGCAACTGCAAGCTCAGGCACACCACTTATCACCAAGCTGAAAAGCAAAGACAAAGTGAAAAACCTCAACAGCCAGGTGGAGCAGGATGCATTACCACATGGGCGCAACTCAAGTGACTGTGGGCTCCCCTCAGGGACCACAGCGGCTGGAGGCAGGGCACAGCACGCGTTTAGTGAGGGCTAGAACCCAGGGTCTTAGCATGCACCACTACACCCAGCCTGGGAACAGTACTGTTACTGTGCCAAAGAAGATGCATGTTTAATTCCCAACACTACAAAAGAAAAAAATAGAAAGTGCACGAGCAAGGACCAGCCTCTAACTGGAGCTACTTGGGAGGCAGAAGAAAGGACTGCAAGTTCAAAGCCAGTCTGGATGCCAGGCGTGGTGGCGCATGCTTGTAATCCCAGCATTCGGGCGGCTGAGACCTGGAGGATCGTGGTTCGCAGACAACCTCAGCTACTTAGTGAGGCCTTCTGCAACTCAGTGAGACCCGGTTTCAAAATAAAGAATAAAAAAAAAAAAACAGGGCAGGGGGTATAGCTCAGAGGTAGAATGCCCCTGGATTCCATCCCCAGACCCGCAAAACAAAACAAAACAAAACAAAACACAACCCAGTCTGGATGCAGGGAATGGCAGAACACCACTGTAATCTCAGTACTTGGGAGGCTGAGACAAAAGGATCACATGTTTGAGGAAAGCCCAGCAAATAGAGACTCTCGTCAACCTAGCAAGACCATTTCAAAATAAAAATAAAATAGGGCAGGGGGTATAGCTTGGAGGTAGAACCCTCTAGGATCAATTTCTAGTACCACACCAAAAAAAAAAGAAAAGAACTGAAAAGAGTTGGTAATGTAACTCAGTGGTAGAGGGCTCCTGGGTTCAATTTCCAGTATGGAGGTGTGGGGGTGTTTAAGTAGGCTTATTACAGTAAAATGAGTAAAGAATATAATGGAGAATGAAAGTCAGACTAGAGACCAAAAAGTAATATTTGAAAATCACATGTCTGACAACTTGCATCTCAAATATAAAAAGAACAAAAAACCACAGCGCCCCAACCACTTTGGAAAACATATGGAGAATCCTCAGAAGAATGGGAACAAATCCACCATTCGATCTAGCAGTACCACTTCTGGGTATCTACCCCAAAGAAAGGAAACCAAACTACCAAACTAATGCATGTGTACCCATGTTCATAGCTGCACAATTCACCATTGCCAAACTATGGAACCAGCCAAGATGTCCATCAACAGATGAATGGATTACAAAACTGTGGGATATATACAAAATGGAATTTTACTCCGCCATAAAAAAAAAAAAACCCACAATTGAGGTATTTTCAGGGAAATGGATGGATCTTGAGGACATTATGCTAAGTGAGATTAGTCAGTCGCAAAAAGTAAGGAATCGGATGCTTTCCCTAATATGTGAAAGCTAGGGTGAAAGGGGTCATAGGAGGAACTCCAGGTGAAAAAGGAGATTTTATAGAGGAGCAAATAATACAACCGAACTGTGGGGATGGGAGGGGGAGAGGGAAACTCTTTAAAGTGCATGATGCACTTATGCATATCGAAGTCAACCGCTAAGCCAAGCATGGGAGGGAGGGACGGGGAGGGAGGGAGGTGGGGACAGGGTGGGGGCTGGCTGGGTGATGTGTACATCTATGTCCACACAAGTTTTTTTTTTTTACCCCATTATGATGTATAAATACAATGCACTAATAAAAAATTTTTAAAAACCACAGCACCCATTTAAAACTGGCAAAATATTTGAATGTTTGAAAATATTAACACTTCACCAAAGGATGGAAAATACAAGCATAAAAAGATGCTCAACAGCTGGGCATGGTGGCTCAGGCTTGTAATCCCAGTACTTGGAAGGCGGAGACAGGAGAATCACACATTTGCCAACAGCCTCAGCTACTTAGTGAAAGGCACTCTGTAATTTAGTGAGACCCTGTTTCAACATAAAGAATAAAAAACAGGGCTGGGGGGTATACCTCAGAGGTAGAATGCCCCAGGATTCAATCCTCAGCACCGACTAAAATAAAATAAAAAACAAAAAATAAGGCTGGGGGCATAGCTTGGAGGTAGAATACCCCTGGGTTCAATCTATGGTACTGAAAAAAAAAAAAAAGATGCTCAACATCATTAACCCACAGAGAAATGCCCACTAACGCCCTGATGACATGCCGCCAGTGTACATAACCTACAGAACAGCGTTTTGGGGGAGAGAGCAGTAGGAATTAAACCCAAGGGCATTCTATCTCTGAACTACGCCACAGCCCTACATTTTTAATTTTTTTTGGAGGGGGGTGCTGGGGATTGAACACAAAGGTATTCTACCTCTAAGGTACATCCCCAGCCTGATTTTATTTCTTATTTGGAAGCAGGATCTCACTAGGTTGCTAAAAAGCTTTGAACTTTAAATCCTCCTGTCTCAGCCTCCCAAGTACTGGGATTACAAGCATTGGCTACCAAAAATCATTTTAATGGGCCCAAGAAATCCAAGTTTCTACCTTTTTTTTTTTTTTTTTTTTTTGGTAGTACTGGGGATTGAAGTCAGGAGCATTCTACCTCTGATTTACACTCATAGCCCTCTGAGCTACACCCCCAGTCTTATTTTTTTTTTTTTATTCTTTATTTTGAAACAGAGTCTGAGTTGCAAAGGGTCTCACTGAGTAGCTGAGGCTGTCCACAAACCTGGATCCTCCTGTCTCAGCCTCCCAAATGCTGGGATTGCAAGCGTGCGCCACCACGCACGGTTATCCTTTATCTTGAAACAGGGTCTCACTAACTTGTGGAATGCCTCACCACGTAGCTGAAGACCGAACTTATGATCCTCCTGTCTCAACCTCCCAAGTACTGGGCTTACAAGCATGGGCCACCACATCCAGCTTCTAGCTTCTTTTGAAAAGCATCAGATGCAATGAATCCTGACGGTAGCCAGAGTCAGGTGGACAAACTCCATAGTTCCTCTGACTTTGTCTACTGGCAGCCTCCCTTCCCAAGGCAGGCATTAACAGACTATTCTATGGCTGAGTTTGAATTCCGTTTCATAAGTGCTCTAAATTAAAGCTGCACTGACATGTCTGCACATATACACACAAATGCCTCCCCCTGGGGCTGTCTTCCCAGGGTGGTTTAAGATGCTACCTATGAAAAGGGAATGGTCGTGGACAAATGTAATCCCAGTACTTGGAAGGCTACCAGGAAGATTGCAGGTTTGCGACCCACCTCGGCACTTAGTAAACTGTGGTGGTGCATGCTTGTAATCCCAGCATTCAGGAGGCTGAGACAAGAGGATCATGGTTAACAGACAGCCTCAGCTACTACTTAGTGAGGCTCTTTGCAACTCAGTGAGACTATTTCAAAATAAAAAATAAATAGGGCTGGGAGTGTAGCTAGAAGGTAAAATGCCCCTGGGTTTCATCCCCAATACCACATACACACAAAAAAAAAATTTAAAAGGGCGGGGTGTGTAGTATATCCCTGGTACCAATCCCCATTATCAAAAACTAAAAAATACAAGCCGGGTGTGGTGGCGTACACTTATAATCCCAGCATTTGTGAGACTGAGACTGGAGGATCGCGGTTCGCGGACAGCCTCAGCTACTTAGTGAGACCCTTTGCAACCCAGTGAGACCCGGTTTCAAAATAAAGAATAAAAAAATAGGGTGGGGGGTGTAGCATGGAGGTTGAATGCCCCTGGGTTCCATCCCCACACTCCAAAAAAAAATAATAATAAAAATAAAAAATACTGCCTATGGAGAAACAAGTTCTGAATGATGGGCATGGTGGCAAATGCCTGTAATCCCAGTACTTGGCAGGCTGAGGCAAGATGATCACAGGTTCGAGGACAGCCTCAGCAAGTAGTGAGACATCAACTTTGTGAGACCTTGTTTCAAAAGTTTTGAGAAAAAAAAAAAAAGTTCTGAGCATGAAGTATGTGGCCTTTATTTTGCCTATTTGATTTTTAGTGAGACTGACGTGAATGTGATGTTTTAAGTGTTAGCAAACTGATTCAGCAGAAAAGGCATCAACTAAATGAATAGCAGTTAGCCGGGCGTGGTGGCGCACGCTTGTAATCCCAGCATTGGGGAGGCTGAGACCTGGAGGATCCAGGTTCCCGGACAGCCTCAGCTACTTAGTGAGGCCCTCTGCAACTTAGTGAGACCTGGTTTCAAAATAAAGAATAAAAAACAGGGCAGGGGGGTGTAGCTCGGAGATCGAATGCTCCTGGGTTCCATCCCCAGACCCGCAAAAAAAAAAAAAAAAAAAAAAAAAGTTATGGCAAATAGAGACTGATCATGGGCGGATCCACTCGGTTCCCACCCGTGGGTCTTGGACCAACAGGCACCACTGGGTCCCCATCCGTCCTCTCCCCCAATGGGTCCACGCTGGTAGAGTCCCCGCCCACTCGTACGGTTCACCGCAATACAGTTCCCACCACGGTCTCCATCCGCAGGGTTCCTGCCAGGGGGCCCATTTCACGGCACCCTTCAAAGGGTCTGAACTACTCAGTCCAGTTCCCACTGACTCGGTTCCCACGACAGGTCCGCACTGACATGGTACCCACACATGATACTACTTCAACCCGTGCAGTTCCCACCGGGGAAGCACGTCAGCCCCGACCCATGGGCCGGGTTCAACCGGCGGCCCGCCCTACGGGGGTCCCGGGGGCCCAGCCCCGCGGGCCGACCCCACCCGGGTGGCTCGGGCGCGGCTCTCCCGCCCGCGGGCCTCCCTCGCCCGCCCGCCCGCCCGCCCGCGGCGCCAAGATGGAGGCCGGAAGTGCCGCCGCCTTCGCGCGCCGCCGGCGCCCGCCCGCCGCCGACGCCGCCGCGTCCGACGCCGCCGCCCTCCGCCGCCGCCCCTCCCCGCCCCCTCCTCCCCTCCCCCCGCCGTAACGTCCTGACGCTCCGCAGGGACCCCTGACTGGACGGCGGCGCGCGGGCGGCGCAGAGGCCTCGCCGCGGGGGGCGGGCGCGCCGGCGCCACTCACCTGCGGCCGCGCGGGCCTGCTCGGGCGCCGGGCGGCGGCGGGGGCGGCGGCGGGGCGGCGGCGGCCGCGGGCTTCGTTCCTTGTTGGGGATTCGGCGGCGGCGGTGGCGGCGGCGGCGGGGACACGGGCGCGCGCTTCCTAGTGACGCAGGCGGCGGGGCCGCGCACGCACGGGCTGGGCGGGCTCCGCGACTTATTTGGCTCTCGGCGCGGAGGCGGGCGGCGCCGTGAGATTAGACTCGGCGGGCCGGGGCGCGCGTGCGCGTGCTGCCTGCCGCTGGGTGCTTGGGCCCCGACGTCTGGGGCTGCGGGCGGCCAGGGTGAGAGAGCGACTTCTGTCTAAGTGGACGCCCCGGGAGCAGGTCCCTCGTGCGACGGGGACCTGAATGGCTCCTCCCGGTCGTCTTTGGACCTCAGGTCTGCAGAGTGCGAGAGATTCCAGAATCATTATACCTCTGAGCCCCAGCCCTTTTTTATTTTGAAACAAGGTTTCACTACGTTGCCGAGAAACTGGCCAAGTTGCAGAGCCTGGCCTTAAACCTGCAATCCTGTCTCAGCCTCCCAAGTACTAGTATTACAGGCATGCGCCACCGGGCCTGACAACAGGAATTTTGTAGATTGTAGAAAGGCCTCGTGGAGCAAGCATTCCTTGGGTTCCTTCCACCTGAGAGCAGAACACTACTCTGGTTATCAAAAGGTGCCAGGTGAGGTCCAGATAGAGCTGAGTATAGCTGCCCTGATTTGGGGGGTCTGACGAGTGGTGAGGCTTTCTGGTTCTCATCCGGTGCTGGAGGAAACCCAACCAGTACTGAAGGGAGCCCCGGGTCATGTTCTGATCCCCTGTGCGGGTGTGCAGTCTGCACCCCAACAACCACGTGCATTCTCAGGACAGGGCCAGCTCTCTTGAGCTCTCAGGTTCCAGTACAAGGCGAGTCCCAACTGGGCGACTGAACTCAGAGTAGGAAATAGATGCCTGTCTGGGCTAACTGCAGCTCACTTAAGGTTCTAGCCCTGCCTCAGCAAGTTAGTGAGGTCCCTAGAATGCCTTTGTGTTCAGCATTCAGTACCAAAAGTAAATAAAAGGTAAACTCCTGAGCCTTTTGCAGTGCATCTCTTGTTTATTATCTAGTAATGTTTGTCATATACGTGTGTTTGTGGAAATAAATGCCAATAAGATCGGAGGGGAGGGGCCGAGGATGGCATCAGACTTGTGGATAACAGCTGGGGACGCACACAGGGTTGGCGCCTGCTGCTGGGCAGGCAAGGGTGAGCTGGGCCAGAGTCTTCGGGTGAATCCCTTCCCCCACCCAGGCTCCCTGCTGATCACTGTTGCCAACCCCAGCTTCCTGGGGGGCAGGAGGAGAGGGAAGGAGGCCAGCCTCTGCAGCAAGAGGGCATTCCTGATCTCTTGCTCAGGGATCCAGCGGGTCCTGAGAGTAAACACGCAGGTGCTCCAGCCCACCCGGAATCTGGGCTTTGGGCACTACAGCACCTGCTGGGGAGGCGCGGCAGCCCATGTCTCTGCACCCTGAGGTCAGGGGAAGAATGCTGCCGCTCATGTCCCCAGCTTCACATATTCAGCCCTAACCCTATGGGGTAGCAATAGGGGATGGGGTCTTTGGTAGGTGATTAGGAGACACCCTCACCCCTCTGCACATGGGAGGGAACAGCAAGAAGGCCCCCAGTGGGCGGGGAAGCAGCCCTCTCCAGACAACCCACCCTTCTGCCAGATCTTGAACTCCCACCTCCAGACCTGGGAACAATAGATACGTGTGTGCGTATGGCTATTTTTGTCAGACAGCCCAAGCACACTAAGCCTGTTTTACATCTGGGGAATAGGAAGTGCTCCAAAACAGATGGGCTTGACAGGGAACAGGAACCAGCCCAGGCTCCCCCTGGCCAAAGCTTGGACGGTATGCCAGGAGGCTGTGTGTGATGGGGATACTTCATCAAATAAGTGTGGAGCTGGGCATGATGGCACACACCTGTAATCCCAGGGCTTGGGAGGCTGAGATAGGAGGCTTGCAGACTCAGGGCTAGCCTCAGCAATTTAGTGACACTGTTTCTTCTTCTTCTTCTTCTTCTTCTTCTTCTTCTTCTTCTTCTTCTTCTTCTTCTTCTTCTTCTTCTCTCTCTCTCTCTCTCTCTCTCTCTCTCGTGTGTGTGTGTGTGTGTGTGTGTGTGTGTGTGTGTGTTTGATTTGATTCTGGGGATTGAACCCAGAGGCATTCTACCTCTGAGCTATATCTCCAGCCGTGTTTTATTTTGAAACAGAGTCTGAGTTGATGAGTCTCACTACTTGCTGAGGCTGTCCTCAAATCTGTGATCCTCCTGTTTTAGCCTCCCAAGTACTGGGATTACAACCATGTGCCACCACACCTGACCTGAGACCCTGTCTCAAAATTAAAAAATAGTCAGGTGTAGTGGTGCATGCCTGGGTTCAATCCCTAGAACAAAAATAAATAAATCAGGCATGGTGGCGCATGCCTGTAATCCCAATACTTAGGAGGCTGAGACAAGAAAATCACAGGTTGAAAGCCAGCCTCAGCAAGTTAGGGAGGCTCTCAGCAACTTAGTGAGATCTTGTTTCAAGATTAAAAAAAAAATAGAGCTGGAGTGTAGACTCAGTGGTAGAAACCCTGAGTTCTATCCCCAGTGCCATAGAAATAATAATAAAAATTAATTAATTAATTTAATTAAATAGGGCATGGGGTCTATCTTAGACGTAATGCTCCTGGGTTCAATCCCCAGTAAAACACACACACACACACACACACACCACACACACACACACACACACACACACGAAAACAGGACAGTTCTTCCTTGCAGTGGAATTCTAAGTAATAAATGTAGAAGGAAATTGACAATTTTCACTATTTATGAAAGACAAAAATCCACTAATAGTTGCCAAAATTAATGGATAAAAGTTAAAGGTGAAACAGGATTTGCATGGTCTCAAACATCCTCCAAGGCTCTTATATTAGAATTCTATTGCTACTGTCCCAAAGCACTTCAAATCCAGTGACTCCGCGGACAGCTACTTGTTACAAAACCACACTTGGGTTAAAGATGGCCCAAACAGGGCGTGGTGGCGCAGGCTTGTCATCCCCGCGCTCGGGAGGCTGAGACAGGAGGATCGCAGGTTCGCAGCCGGCCTCAGCTACTGAGTGGTGAGACCCTGTTTCCAAATAAAGTATAAAATAGGTCTGGGAGTGTAGCCCGGAGGGAGAAGAGCCCCTGGGTTCCATCCTCAGTACCACCAAAATAAAATAAAATAATAAAATAAATAAAGATGCGCACAAACAGCCACACAGACCAGTGGGTGTTTTGTTTGGATTTGTTTGGGTTTGGGTTTTTTGGCATCCAGTTTGGGGGGCATTCTAGCTCCACCTACACCCCAGAACTTTTCATTTTGAAACAATGTTTCACTAAATTACTGGGGGTCTTGATAAATTGCTAAGGCCGCCCTTGAACCTGCACTCCTCCTGCCTGAGCCTCGAAATATCTTGTGTGTGCACACATGTGTGTGTGATATGATTGAGTGCATAATATCCTAATATATATTATGCACTCAATTAAGAATTTCTTGAGCTGGGCGTAGTGCTGCACGCTTGTAATCCCAGCATTTGGGAGGCTGAGACAGGAGGATTGAGGTCCAAGGACAGCCTCAGCTACTTAGTGAGTCCCTTCGCAACTCAGCGAGACCCTGTTTCAAAAGAAACAATAAAATATAGGGCTGGGGGTGTAGCTCAGAAGTCCAATGCCCCTGGGTTCCATCCCCAGTACCACACAAAAAAAATTTTTTGTCTACACCATGAATGAATGTTTTTTGATTTTTTGTTTTTTTTGTTTTTTGTGTACTGGGGTGGAACCCAGAGGCTTCCTACCTCCGGGCTATACTCCCAGACCTATTGTTTATATTTTTATTTGGAAACAGGGTCTCCTAAGCCAGCGCGGCTGGCTTCGAACCTGCGCGATCCTCCTGTCTCCGCCTCCCAAGCGCGGGGATGACAAGCGTGCCCACCACGCCCCGCATGTAAATGCACTTTTAACCTATAGCAGTTAGTGTGACATGGTATGGGGATGGAACCGAGGGGCATGCTACCTCCTCATTACACCTTATTTTTTTATTCTTTATTTTGAAACAAGGTCTCACTATGTTGCAGAGAGCCTCTCTAAATATTTGAGGCTGTCCCTGATCCTGGTTCCTCCTGTCTCAGCCTTCCACGTACTGGATTACAAGTGTGCCACCACGCCAGCCCTAGAGCACTTTTGACTTGCAATGTGTGGCACGTGACCCTGTCATGGGTCAAGGCGCACCTATCCTGTATCCCCCAAAGATGTACTGAGGTCCAGGACCTCAGAATGTGGACTTAAGTGGACAGAGTCTGTAGATGTAACCATTAGATGGGCCTGCAGTCCAGGGCCTTGTGTCCCACAGAGACACAAGGAAGATGGCCGTGCTGTGTAGACAGACATTGGGGTGATGAGCCCGCACACCACAGAACAGCAGAGTAGCCAGCCTCCACCAGGAGCCAGAGAGATGTGGAGGACTGCTCTGGGAACTCCTACAGCGCTGTGAGGCTAGGCGTCTTCCTTTCAAGCCCCCACCCCCATGTGGTGTGTGTCATAGCAGCCTCAGAACACTAGCAAAATCACTAAACAACAAAATTGTTTTCTTAGAAAAAAGAGAAATGCCCGAGGTCCCACTGCCTGCTCTGTATCTGGTCTCACACAGCTACATCTTCCCTTGCCGGACTAGGTGCAGTGGGAGGGCTGGGGAGGTTGGGGGCCAGGCTCTGGGCGGCCACCCACCTGCCCCGCTGGACACCCACCCTTTGGCAGGGCCCCTCTAACCCTAGGCCACAAAGAAGCACCACCCATGTCCAGAGGACAGTCACTTCCTCATCTGTTTGAGGTGCGATGACAGAATACTACTGACCACGTAATTTATGTGAAGAACAGAAATTTATTTCTGGAGACGGGGCAGTCCAAGATCAAGCTGTTGTCTCTCCGTTGGTAAGATGGTGCCTCGAAAACTGCATCCCCAGGGGCGAGGAGCGCTGTGTCATGTGCAGAGGTGCAGGAGAAAGAGACCCCCCGCCCTGCAGACCCTTCTCACAGTGGCGGTGTTGACCTGCTGGTGAGGGTGGAGCCCACCTGAAGGCCCACCGCCCAGCATACTATCCTGGAGTCAAGTTCCAGGGCTGACCTCTGGGGCACACATTCAGACCTCAAGCAGAGGGCCTGCGGTGTTCTTAAAACATATCCACAGTCTGGGCATGGTGGCACACGCTTGTAATCCCAATGTTTAGGAGGCAGAGACAGGAGGATCGCACAGGTTCGAAGCCAGCCTCGGCTACTTGGTGAGGCTCTCAGCAACTAAGTGAGACCCTGTTTCCAAATAAAGTATAAAGCAGATCTGGATGTGTAGCACAGAGGTAGAAAGCCCCTGGGTTCCATCCCCAGTACCCCCACACACAAAAAAAAAATCCACAAGCTAGGGAAGCTGAGACAGGAGGATCTGGGTTCACAGCCAGCCTCAGCTACTTAGTGAGGCCCTCTGCAACTTAGTGAGACCCTGTTTCAAAATAAAGAATAAAAAATAAGGCTGGGGTTTCATCCCCAATACCCAAAAAAAGTCCAAAAAACTGAGTATGTTGGTACATACCTGTAATACCAGTACTTAGAAGACTGAGACAGGAGGACGGAGGTTCGAGACCAGCCTCAGCAACTTAGTGAGGCCCTCAGCAAGGTAGTAAGACTCTCAGAAACCTATTGAGAATCTATTTAAAAATAAATAAAAAAGGGTGTAGCTCAGTGGTCAAATGCCCCTGGGTTCAATCCCCAGTACCAGCTGGGCGTGGTGGCGCACGCTTGTAATGCCCGCGCTTAGAAGGCTGAGACAGGAGGATCGCGCAGGTTCGAAGCCAGCCTCAGCTGGCTTAAGAGAGACCCTGTCTCCAAATAAAAATATAAAATAGGTCTGGGAGTATAGCCCAGAGGTAGAGGGCTCCTGGGTTCCATCCCCAGTACCACCAAAAATAAAAAATAAATAAATAAAATAAATAAAAAAGAATAAAGAATATACAAAAAAAATTGGGCAGGGGGTGTATCTCAGAGGTTGAATGCCCCTGGGTTCCATCCCCAAGCATGCAAAAAAAAAAAAAAAAAAAAAAAATCCCCAGTACCAAAAACAAACAAAATGTCCACAGAGTCTTTGTCTGCTCCCCCCCTCCGGCTGGTGGCTGGGTCCGATGCTGTGTGTACTCCAAGGCCACCTCCTCACACTCTGGGAAGCAGCGTGCTGAGGACGGAGGACGCTCAGGCGACCCATGGAGTGGCATGTCTTGTCAGCAGCATGGGAGTGCCTTCTTGGAGGGCTCCTCAGCCCCTGTCCAGCCTCTGGATAACCAGAGCCTCGCTGATGTCGCCACTGGGTCTCATGAGAGACCCTGAGCCAGAACTGCCCAGTTCTCATATTCCCGACTCACTGAAGCTGTGAGAGTGCGCGAAGGGGCTGATAGTCACACAGCAATGGATGACTGGTACAGCCCTGACCGGTGCAGCGAGAGGTGATTAATACAGTCCCATCTTTGTCTTGCTTTCTTTGTTAAGACAAAGTATGATCAGTCTGTGAAGGATCTATCGTCCCTGCCTGGCACTGGGGGCTTCACATATACCCTGCACCTCAGTGTCTTAACAGGCTCCCTCCCCACAACAGGGCATAGGTGCACACCTATAATCCTGGCTACTCAGGAAGCTGAGGCAGGAGGATCACAGACGTGAGGCCAGGCTAGGCAGCTTCATCAGAACAGCCTCAAAATAAAAACAGAAGGGCTGGGGATGTGGCTGAGTCGTAGAGTGTTTGCCTAGCAAGGCAAAACCCTGGCTTCCACACCCAGGGAGAGAGAGAGAGAGAGAGAGAGAGAAAGAAAGAAAGAAAGAAAGAAAGAAAGAAAGAAAGAAAGAAAGAAAGAAAGAAAGAAAGAAAGAGAAAGAAAGAGAAAGAAAGAGGAAGAAAGAAAGAAAAAGAAAGAAAGAAAGAAAGAGAGAAAGGAAGGAAGGGAGAAAGACAGACGGACAGGCGGGTGTGTGGGCAGCAGCTCTGGCTGTGACTGCCTGGTCTTCTGCAGATGCCCGGGCTTGGTGAGCTTGTCTGTGGTGTGTGCATGTCTAGGTACCCAGAATACAGGCAGACAGAATTCCCTCCTAAGTTATCCTCAATGGGCTTTCTCTCCCCTTCCTCCTCTCTCCTGCAGATTTCTTTTCTTTCCTTTTCTTTTTGTACTGAGGATTGAGTCCAGGGACAGTCTACCAATGAACTACATCCCCAGACCCCCCTTTTATTGTTTGAAACAGGTTCTCACTAGGTCGCTGAGGGCCTAAGATGCTGAGGCTGGCCTTGTACCTGTGATCCTCCTGTCTCAGCCTTCCGAGTACTAGGATTGCAGGCATGTACCACCAGGCCCAGCTTCTCCTGAAGATTTCTGATGTCTTCATCTTTCCCCACAAAGTGTCTTGGGTTCTGACTGACCTACCTTCCCTGGACTCCCAGGGAAAGGCAGGCTGGGGTTCCTGGGATTGCCTGGTCTCTTTGGTCATGGGGGCAGACACCTTTCCAGGGCCTGGTCAGAGGCAGTGTGAACACTGCTACCAAACATGTGTGCTTCCTATCAAGGGGCCCCGGGGCTCCAGTGTGTGAGGGTTCTGGACAGGCACATCCACAAGCCGAGCTGAGAGAGATCTGGTTCTCTCTGTTCCTCTGGGCCCCCACCCTGGTCCAGACCTGCTGCTGTGAACTGCCAGCTGCCCCGAGTCGATTGGAACAAGTCCATAGAGCTGTGGGGCCTGCCCCTGGGCCCAGCAGTTCCCACAGACTCAGACCCCAGACCCTGATCTTGAGCAGAGGCAGCTGGCCAACAGGAGAGTCCTGGGCCAGGAGGGAGACTGGGCAGGGCACAGTGAGAGGTGAGGGCCCACCTGCTCAGCCTCTTCTCAGCCCAGCTCCTTGCCAGGGAGGCAGCGTGGCCTTCGCCTATGGGGCAGGAGCTGCTGACCAGACAACCAGCATGAAGACCCACGCGCCGATGCCACTGCCACTAGGTTTATTAGGGTTGTCACCACATCCACTGAGGGGCCACCGGGAGGGCACCCCGCCCCGCCTGGTCAGCGTCTGGACTGGGGCCATGTCTCATACCCGGGGGCTCCTCCAGGGACAGCCCGCGGTCAGACGCCACAAGGACTGGGCCGCTCTGAGTGCAGAGAGAGAAGCGAGAAGCTGGGGGTGCGGGGAGGGGCGGAGCGGGACCGGAGCTGCATCTAGGCAGAGTGGGACAGAGCAAAACCAACCGCACGCGTTCTCGCCGCCCTGCGCGCGCCCTTAGCCGGACATCTCCTCCCGCTGCTCCTTGTTCCTGCGCACCTCGGCCGCGTGCAGCTCCTGCGAGGGCGGGAGGGTCCTGAGAGTGTGCCTGCCCGCAGGCGCTGGGGGCTCCGCGCCTCCTCCTGCCTGCCTCCTCCTGCCTGCCTCCTCCTGCCTGCCTCCTCCTGCCTCCCTCCTCCTGCCTGCCTCCTCCTGCCTGCCTCCTCCTGCCTGCCTCCTCCTGCCTCCCTCCTCCTGCCTCCCTCCTCCTGCCTCCCTCCTCCTGCCTCCCTCCTCCTGCCTGCGTCCTCCTGCCTGCCTCCTCCAGCCTCCCTCCTCCTGCCTCCCTCCTCCTGCCTCCCTCCTCCTGCCTCCCTCCTCCTGCCTGCCTCCTCCTGCCTCCCTCCTCCTGCCTCCCTCCTCCTGCCTCCCTCCTCCTGCCTCCCTCCTCCTGCCTCCCTCCTCCTGCCTCCCTCCTCCTGCCTCCCTCCTCCTGCCTGCGTCCTCCTGCCTGCCTCCTCCAGCCTCCCTCCTCCTGCCTCCCTCCTCCTGCCTCCCTCCTCCTGCCTCCCTCCTCCTGCCTCCCTCCTCCTGCCTGCCTCCTCCTGCCTGCCTCCTCCTGCCTCCCTCCTCCTGCCTCCCTCCTCCTGCCTCCCTCCTCCTGCCTCCCTCCTCCTGCCTCCCTCCTCCTGCCTCCCTCCTCCTGCCTCCCTCCTCCTGCCTCCTGGCGGGCGTCGTACAACCAGGGTGGGCGGAGCGCGGCTCGGAAGCGCCGGATCAGTGCGAGAGCCTCGGGTACCCCCCTCCCTTCCCCCCTCCCCCAGCCCTCCCTCCCTCCCCTTTCCTCCCCCTCCCCCAGACCTTCCTCCCCTTTCCTCCCCCCCAGCCCTCCCTCCCCTTTCCTCCCCCCTCCCCCAGCCCTCCCTCCCTCCCCTTTCCTCCCCCCCAGCCCTCCCTCCCCTTTCCTCCCCCCCAGCCCTCCCTCCCCTTTCCTCCCCCCTCCCCCAGCCCTCCCTCCCTCCCCTTTCCTCTCCCCTCCCTTTTCCTCCCCCCTCCCCCAGCCCTCCCGCCCTCCCTCCCGCCCGTCCAGCCGCACCTTCTCGCGCAGCCGCTCGCGCAGGGCCGCCAGGTGCGCCTCGCGGATCTCCTTGCTGAGCTCCATCTTGTAGTTGAGCTTCTCCTCCGCCAGGCGGCTGAAGTTGTTGTTCTCCTCCAGGGCCTTGTGCAGCACCTCGCGCTCGTGCTCGCGCCGCTCCGCCAGCTGCTTCAGCACCTGCGCCTCCTGCGTCTGCGGGCCGGGCGGTGAGCGGACACCCGGCCGCCGCGCCCCGCGCCCTCCCAGCCCCGGCCGGGGGTCTCGCGGAGAGGAGGGGTCACCTCAGTCCGCGAGGGCTGGCTGACCCTCCTCTGCTCCCCAGCGGCTGCTCCTGCTGTTCTGGCTCCCCCAGGGCCAGCACCCTGCCCTGCTGGCCTTGGACACGGCTGAAGAGCGCGGTCAGCGAGGGCGACCACCCCCTCCTGGGTGCCTAGACCTTCCTGGGCTTTGGGCACTGACGTTCTGCTTGCAGGGAGACCCCTGGGGCCCAGAGGAAGCGAAGCGGCTGGCCCTTCGCTGCCCCTCTCTGCTGGGCCGAGCACAGACGCAGGTCTCCTGTCCGTCCCATGCCCCCAAATGTTGAAGGGGCACAGTAAGTTCCAAGCTGGTTGTGGTCAGCTCCTCCAGCCCTCCTCAGACATTGGCTTCTGAGCACTTAGCAGGTGCCTGGCACACACCAGGCCCTAGCTCTCCACTAGGTGCACCATGCTGGTGGAAGGCTCCCCAGGGCACCAGGAAGGAACCAGGAGTGTGGGCCTGTTGGCGCCACACTCCCCGGGCCTCCTGGAGGAAGGGAGCCTGGAGACTCCCTGGAGGAGCCAGACTCCCAGGAGTAACTAGCTGTGTAGCTACAAGTTAACCCTACACAGCAGCCTGGGTCCTACTGAGCCCTTCCATTGCCTGGCGAGCCCCTTCCCCTGACAGGGGCCTTGGGCTCCAGGGCTGCACTGCCCAGAACACAGTCTTGTGCTCATCTTTCTCTCCGTTTCAGTCTCCGGGGGCTCTTGTGAGGGGAAGAGTAGGGAGGGGGCCCGGAGTCCCCCCCCAGGAGAGCTCCACACCCTGTCCCACCTGGAGGCCCGCCCGCCCTTCTTGCTCTGCAGCCTGGAAAGGGTACCAGCCCCACCCCCACGTCCTCAGGGCCCCTCCTGGGGACCATGGCCAGTGGTCTCCTGTGTCTCCCTGCAGCTGGCACTGCCTCGGCATCCCTCCTACCCATCTCCCTCATCACTCAGGAGGTCCAAGGAATCATGAGCCCTCCATGCCCCAGGCTCATGCCCTGACGGAGCCAGGGGCCCGGAGCAGCCTGCACCCGGGGTCCACCCATCATGGCCAGCGCAACTCCCTGGCCACCTTTGTCAGGACCTCTGGGGAAAGTTCCTTGCCTTCCTCCGCTCCTCCGCTGCCTCCAGCCGCTTCTGCAGCTCCTCCAGCGAGGCGTCCTTCCTCTTAGGGGGAGAGGAGAGCACAGGGCTCTCTGGGGACAGGTCAGAAGGGGACTTTAGGATGACCTCAAAGCTCTGGCCAGAGGCCCGCTTGTCCAGCTGCTTCACCTCCATGTCTGTAGGCAAGACCAGACAGGACTTCAGGGGGGCTAGCGGAGGGGGTGAGGCCCGCCGCCAGCAGCCTCCCAGTGAGGGACTCCCAGGCCCGGCCCTCCCAGAACCACCCTCTGCGGAAGCCAGGGTGCTCGGCAAGGCTGGAGAGGCGGAGTGGGCAGGCCACTCACCCCCATACTGGTAGATGGTGTTGGGGCGAGGCTGGGGGTAGAAGCAGGAGCAGATGAGTGACAGCACGGACAGCTCCTTCATCTTCTCCTTGTAGGCTGCGGGCGTGAGGCAGGGTGAGTGGGCACGGTGCTCCTGCCCGTCCGTCACTGCCTCCGGGGGTCTGTTAGCCGCCGAGGTGCTCACTGCGCCCGCACCCACCCTGCGGACCGCTGCCCCTCTTCCTCTCCTCGGACTCCACCAGAGCTCTGGGCGCGCCTGCACTGTTCTTGGCTTCTGTGTCCTACACTCTTCCCGCCCACCCCACCCTGCTCCCCAGGCCTTTCCTCTCTTGGTGTTCTTTCTTTCTTTCCTTCTTTCTTTTTTTTTTTTTCCCCCCAGTACTAGGGATGGAACCCAGGGGCTTTCTACCTTTGAGCTACACCCCCCAGCCCCAGTTTTTATTCTCTATTTTGAAACAAGGTCTCACTGAGTTGCAAAGGGCCTCACTAAGCAGCTGAGGCTGTCTCTGAACCGTGATCCTCCTGTCTCAGCCTCCCAAGTACTAGGATTACCAGTGTGTGCCACCACGCCCAGCTCCTGGGCAGGATTTGTGCCCTTATAAAACAGAACCTAGAAGGCCGGGCGTGGCGATGCACGCTTGTCATCCCCGCGCTTGCCGAGACAGGAGGACCACACAGGTTCAAAGCCAGCCTCAGCTATTGAGTGAGGCTCTCAGCAACTTGTTTCCAAATAAAGTATAAAATAGGTCTGGGAGTGTAGCTCGGAGGTAGGAAAGCCCCTGGGTTCCACCCCCAGTACCACACACACACACACACACACACACACACACACAAAAAAAAAATATATATATATATATATATGTATATATACACACACACACACACACACACACACACACACACACACACCAAACAGGACCTAGAGAGCCCCTTCACTGAATGCCAGACCTGCAGCTCCCTGGGCCTGGACGCCCTCCCTGCAAGCCTCGCAAGGCTAATGCGCTTTGCTATAGCGGCATGAGTAGTGAGACGCTGCCTCCATCTGTCCGGGTCTCTGCTCATCTTGGTTTTCTGACTCAGTATCTTCGTGTCTTTCAACATCGTTGGGCACAGCCTTTGACATTCCCTTTCTCGAACATGCGTCTCTGTGGTGACTATTTGTCATTGTGAAGTGTGAGTGTGTGTGTTTGTGTGCGTGTGCATGCACATGTTGCTGGGCTTGAACACAAGAGCATTCTACCTCCAAGCTATACCCCCAGCCCTTTTCATTTTGAAAGGGAGTCTTACTGGTTGACAAGAGTCTTGCTACATTGCTGAGGATGGTGTCAAAACTAAACCTGCGATCCTCCTGTCTCAGCCTCCCAGGTACTGGGATTGCAGATGTGTGCCCCCGTGCCTGGCTAAGATAATGTCTTGAAATTAATTGACATGTAGGGCATGGGGGTGCACACTTGTAATCCCAGTACTTGGGAAGCTGAGACAGCAGGATCACAGGTTCATGGCCAACTTCAGCTACATAGTAAGGCCCTCCTCAACTTGTGAGACTCTGTTTCAAAATAAAGAATAAAAAATAGGGATGGGGGTATAGCTTAGAGGTAGAACACCCCTGGGTTCAATCCCCAATGTGGTAAAAATTAAATAGATAAATAAGCCTGGCGTGGTGGCGCACGCTTGTAATCCCAACATTTGGGAGACTGAGACCAGAGGATCGCAGTTCGCAGACAGCCTCAGCTACTTAGTGAGGCCCTCTGCAACTCAGTGAGACCCAGTTTCAAAATAAAGAATAAAAAATTGGACAGGGGGTATAGCTGGGGTCAAATGCCTCTGAATTCCATCCCCAGATCCGCAAAATAAATAAATAATTAATTAATTAAAAAATTGGGCAGGGGGTGTAGCTTGGAGGTCAAATGCCTCTGGGCCCCATCCCCAGACCTGCAAAAAAAAAAAAAAAAAAAAAAAGATAAATAAAGAAATAAATTTGACATAAAATTGGGAAAACCAGCTAGGCACCGTAGCACATGCCTATAATCCCAGTGCTTGGGAGGCTGAGACAGGAGGATTCCAGGTTCAAGGACAGCCTAGCAACATAGGGAGACTCTCAGTAGCCTAGTAAGACCCTGTTTCAAAACAAAAAATAAAAAAGGGCTGGCAGCCAAGTATGGTGGTGCACGTTTGTATTCAAAGCATTGGGAGGCTGAGACAAGAGGATCGTGGTTCATGGCCAGCCTCAGCTACTTAGTAAGGCCCTTTGCATCTCAGTGAAGCCGTGTTTCAAAGTAAAAAACAAAAAATAGGGCTTGCCAGACGTGGTGGTGCACTCTTGTAGTCCCAGAGCTTGGGAGGCTGAGACAGGAGTATCACACAGGTTCAAAGTCAGCCTCAGCTACTGAGCAAGGCTCTCAGCAACTTAGTGAGACCTTGTTTCCAAATAAAGTATAATAGGTCTGGAAGTATAACCCCGAGGTAGAAAAGCCCCTGAGTTCCACCCCCAGTACCACACACACACACACACACACACACACACACACACACACACACACGGCTGGGAGTATAGCTCAGAGGTAGAATGCCCCTGGTTTCCATCCTCAATACTGCAAAAAAAAGGGGGGCTGTAGCTCAGTGGGTAGAATGTTCTTGGGTTCCATCCCCAGTACCCCAAGAAAAAAAAAAGGAAGGAAGGAAGGAAAGAAGGAAGGAAAAATGAGGGAAAACCCTTAGTGTAGAAGCAGGACACGGGGTCCCCCACAGCCAGTGCAGGGAATGTTCTTATTTGATCTCCATCTCCCAGGAACCCAGACTCATCTGCAGACAACACAGAGCCCAAGAGGCCACATCCCAGGTCTGAGTGTAATAGCTGCTGGAGGGGTGCAGGGTCGGGGGATGAGGGGGGAGAGAAACCCAGCCCTGCTCAGTAGGGGATAGGTGGCTGGGCAAGAGAGGGTGTGGTCAGGGCAGGACAGACCTGGGTCTTGGGAGAGGCCAGGAAGGAGGGGGCTCTGTCTGACTCTGCTAGTACCTGCGTTGTTGGGAGAGACAGGTGGGGTGCTGGTGGAATGGGCCAGGGCCCTCAGGTCATGTTCTGCCCAGTGTCTGTCTAACTGGGGAGTAGAGCCGCATGTCCCGCTACCACAGACACCGACATGGCCCAGTCTCGGATGTCATGAACAGTTCTGGCTTTGCTTTCTCCCAGGCTGGTGGATGGCCCAGGAGGAGCTCCTTCCCAGGAGACACTTGTCCTCAGGATCAAATGGGAGAGGTTCCCACAGGAAGGGGCTGGGAGGGAGCCGTTGTGTGATATGCAGAAGAGCAGGTTGTAGGGGACAGGAACACTGATGAGAAATGGCGAAGTGTGTGTGTGTGTGTGTGTGTGTGTGTGTGTGTGTGTGTGTGTGTTACTGGGGATTGAACCCATGTACCTCCAAGCTATACCTCCAGCTATATTATATTTTTATTTTTTATATTTATTTATGTATGTATTTATTTTTGCAGTACTAGGGATAGAACCCAGGGGCATTCTACCTCTGAGCTACACCCCCTGCCCTATTTTTTAATTCTTTGTATATTTTGAATCTTCTTCTTGTAGTACTGGGGATGGAAGGATGGAACCCTGGGGCCTTCTACCTCCAGGCTACACCCCTAGATCTATTTTTATATTTTATTTGGAAACAGGGTCTCACTAAGTTGCTGGTCACTAAATAGCTAAGGCTGGCTTCGAACCTGTGTGATCCTCCTGTCTCAGCTTCCCAAGTACAGAGATTACAAGTGTGCGCCACCACACCCAGCTCTATTTTTTCCTTTTCTTTTTGCAGGTCTTGGGGATGGAACCCAGGGGCATTCTACCTCTGAGCTATATCCCCAGCCCTATCTTTTATTCTTTATTTTGAAACAGGGTCTCACTGAGTTGCAGAGGGCCTCACTAAGTAGCTGAGGCTGTCCTCAAACTGTGATCCTCCTGTCCCAAATGCTAGGAATTAGAAGCATATGCCAGCCGGGCGTGGTGGCACAGGCTTGTAATCCCAGCATTCTGGAGGCTGAGACCAAAGGTTCGCGGACAGCCTCAGCTACTTAGTGAGGCCCTCTGCAACTCAGTGAGACCCGGTTTCAAAATAAAGAATAAAAAATAGGGCAGGGGGTGTAGCTCAGAAGTCAAATGGCCCTGGGTTCCATCCCCAGGCCCTCAAAAAAAAAAAAAAAAAAAAGAAAAAAGAAAAAAGAAACATATGCCACCACACCCGGCTTATCTTTTTGTTTTTTAAACAAGGTCTTGGGCTAGGCATGGTGCCATATGCCAGTAATCTCAGTATTTGGGAGGCTGAGATAAGAGGATCACATGTTTGAAGTCAGCCTCAGCAATGTAGTGAGACTTCCAGCAACCTAATAAGACCCTGTTTCAAAACCAAAAATAAAAAGGGCTGAGATTGCAGCTCAGAAGTAGAATGCCCCAGGTTCTCTCTCCAAGCACCACATGTACGCACAACAAGAAGGGCACTAGGGACTCGCTGAGAGCTCCCTACATTACCGCGGCTGTCCTTGCATCTGTGGCCTTCCTGTCTCAGCCTCCCAAGTACTGGGATTACAGGTGTGTGCCATTATACTGGCTTTGAGGAAATTAGCGTGTATCTCCTGCTGTGGAGAAACTGCGGCCCTAAGAGGTGAAGTGGCATGGGCAGCTTGGAAAGGTCAGAGGAGGTTAGGCTCTAAGGAGCCTAATACAAGCAGAGTCCAGCGAGTGTGAGCGGAGGGCAGGGCAGCCAGCCGAACCTGCTGGCTGGGCCTCAATGCGGAGGACAGCTGCCCTCGGCCCAGGGAGGCACCTTCCGCCCTCAGCCTCCAGATGCCTCAGCCGGGCAAGGGTGGGTGGAGCTGGAGCCCAGGTGGACCGGACTCAGGTGCAAAGCCCGCAGGGCTGAGGGGCGGGCCGACGCGCGGATGGCCGGGGCTTGGGCCGGAGAGGGCGGGAGTGGTGGTGGGAGAGAGCGCCCTCGGCTGCGGCTCTGGGGCAGGGGGCGGCTGGAGAGAATGTGGAGGCGGGTGGGCGGAGACGGGGGAGATGGAGCTGGCCTGGGGCGGCCGGGCGGGCAGCGGGTCCTGCGCGTGTGTGTGGGTGTATGGGGGTCACCCTGCAGCCAGTATCCGCGGGTGTCCAGCCCTCGGCAGAGCTCCGCACTTGACGCTGGCTGGGGGAGGGGCTGGCTCAGGGCTGTGGCCTGCCGCGCCCGAGGCAGAAGTGGGAGGGAGGGAGAGGCGGACCACCCCCCACCCAGGGAAGATTTGCAAACAGCCCCTCCCCCACCCAGGACCCCCGCAGCAAAAGGCGGCGGCCTTTCCGGCCAGAGCGCGCAGCCGGGCATTGCCTGAGGGTGGTCCCAGCCCGCAGAGGCCAGGGTGAGGGCCCCGCCCTCCTGCAGGGTCTTCACCCTGACCCCGAAGCGCTGCAGTGGAAGGGCCCACCCTCTCCCCCACCCCACGACAGTGAAGGCGCCATACCGCAGGCATCTGAGGTCGCCGACGCCTCAGGGGCACCCCGGCCAGGGGGCCTCAGCCTGGGACCGAGTCCTGCCAGCCGGTCCAGCCACCCTGCGGCAGCGCCGGGCCTCTCCCCACCTCCCGCCGGGCGCCGAAGCAGCAGGGAACCTGCACGCCCTGGGTGCTGCTCAGGGCACGGCCCCTGCCCGCAGCCCGTGGTCACCCCACCGCCGCAGCCCCTGCCCTGGGGCGCTGGCGCGCTGGACCCCCAACTCTGGCAGGTCCCCAGCGTGGCAGTGCGCAAGATCTGACGCTGAAAACGGCGTCTGCAGCTGGCCTCTGCGTCGGGCGAAGCCAGACAAAGGCTCCGACCCCGCCGCCCCCGAAAGCCCAAGCTCCGCGCGCCTACCGGACAGGGTGCTGGCCATGGTGCTGACGGAGGCCGGGGCTGTGGAGGCCGGAGAGATGCGGGCGGCGGCTGGGGCTGCAGTCGGCGAATGCTGCAGTGCCGGGGAAGGGAGGGAGCGAGGGCGGGCGCGGCGGGAGGGAGGGGAGGGAGAGAGGAAGGGCGAGGGAGAGGGAGAGGGAGAGAGAAGGAGTGAAGGAGAGAGGGAGAGAGAAGGAGAGAGGGAGAGGGAGAGGGAGGGGGAGAGAGAGGGAGGGAGGGAGGGAGAGAGAGGGAAGATGGAGAAGGAAGAGGCAGGGGAGGGGGATGGCCCAGGCCTGGGCAGGGCTGCAGTCATCAAAGACACGGAAGGAGGGAGGAAGGGAGGGAGAGGCCTGCAGAGGGCTGCAACAGGACACCCAGGCTCTGTCCTCCAAGCACTATCCTCCGGCCACCTCTGAATACTGTCTCCTTAAGTTGGCTTTGTGTGGACAGCACAAAGATAAGCCCCTCTCCCCCAGGATGGCGCAGCAGGGCAAGGCTCCAGGCCAGGCCCCACAGTCATGGTGGGGTCTCTGAGCTCAGCAGAGGCTGCTGGGGGCTGGGATGGCCACTGTGCTCGGGCCTGCAGTGGTGGGCACTGGTGGGGAAGGGCTCCCAAGGGTGTCTCCTCTGTGCTCAAAGGAGGAACAGACTCTGGGCAGGAAAGGAGAATGGGATGGTGAGGTTTAGAGCCAGGGCCAACCCCAGCTCTGACATTCTGTTTGACTGAGGGAGAGTTTCTGACCTTTCCAGACCACCGTTCTTTGGGTGTCAGGTGAGGCCATGATGCCAGACCCCAGGTGGTGAGGAAGATGTGCCAGAGCTGAGAGGAGCACTCAGTGGGCACACCAGCCCTCTTCCCCAGGGACAGCGTGGGGGGCAGCTGCAGGGCCAGGCCTCTTTGGCCACCCTCTTTTAGTTGCCGAGGCTCTGGCCTCCACCTCTGATCCTCGTGTCTAGCCTCTCAAGAACTGAGATTACAGGTGCGTACCACTGCACCCAGCCGCCACTCCTCTCTTAAGAATGGAGCCTCCAAAACCAAGGCAAAGGCTTGCTCTGCACACAGGTCAGAAATAAACTCCAGAAGTTCTTAGGAGATTCAAAGTCAGGGACAAGCCCAAGGACCATGGTCAGCCTGGAGGAGGCCCAGCAGGCGCCTGGAGTACCCCAGGGTCACTCACAAGCTGAGGTGGCCCCAGGAGTCCTGCTTCCAGTGTTCACACCTGGCATCATCCTGGGACCTGGTGTTGTCCCCAAGGTGAGGTAGCATTGTATGTCATGGAAGACCATAAGACAAAAACACCACACAGTGGGCCAGATTAAATCCAGAGGCATCCTACCTCTGAGCTACACCCCAGCCTTTTTTTTTTTTTTTTGGTGGTACTGGGGTTCCTGGAAGCCCTTCTACCTCCGGGCTACACTCCCAGACCTATTTTTACCTTTTTATTTGGAAACAGGGTCTCCTAAGCCAGCGCACGCGGCTGGCTTCGAACCTGCGCGATCCTCCTGTCTCTGCCTCCCAAGCGCGGGGATTACAAGCGTGCGCCACCACGCCAGGATGCCTTTTTTGTTTTGGAACAGGGTCTCACTGAGGTGCTGAGAGGCTCTCTACATTGCTGAGGCTGTCTTCAAACCTATAATCCTCTTGTTTCAACCTCCCAAGACCTGGGAAGGAGGATGCATCACCATGCCTGACTCCTCCAGCCCTTTTATATTTATTATTTTGAAACAGGCTTTGGTGTATTCATTTCAAGTCACCGCTCCATGCCAGTCTGGTATGGAGCTGTATTTCTATTTTCTGTATTTCTATCTTTTCCTCTTTTTCTGTCTTTTTGTTTCTTTGGGGAGTTTTTTGGGAAATTATTCCCAGGGGTCTAACAAAGATCCCTGGGGACAGTTTCCCAAACCGTAACATATTTGGCGCCCAACATTTTAGGGCAACATGGAGCACGTGGCTCTGTATTTTTCACGGGATTTTTTTTAGCCAGTGGGTCGGTGGGCAGCAGCAGTTTTAGCTCCAGCTGTTGAGCTGTTGAGCTTTAAGACAGCTATAGAGCAGCCTTTGTGTCACGGCATCTCTGAAAGTGACTTCCAGGGCATCTTGTCGGTGGTCCTAGTACCACTGCACCCCAAAAGGGTTAAAGCTTTCCGACAGACAGACCCTGACAGACATCTATCGAGGCCCTTTGGATCGGCATAGACGCACATGGCACAAACCCATCTGATTCCCCCATGCCAACTACATGCATGAATGTTACCCTAAAGCTGGGGCCCACCAACTTTGCCCCTGTACAGCTTGAAGCAGTTTATGACCAACTCGACGTCCTTATTCCTTTGCTGAGGGGTACATTCATGCGATAGAAATGGGGGAAAATTAATGGAAGTTGAGCTCATGTTAAATGTTTGTAAAACTGTAAATGTCAAAATATATTTTCTGTATCTACCTTTGGCCTGACAGGTGTCAGTGATAAGTTGGGTCCTGCACTCATGTGACTTTGTGTCACATGACCTCTGCAGGGCAAGGGAGGGGCTGAAAACCCGCGAGAATTGGGCGTTCCTGCGAGTAAACGCACATCTTACGAGATGCATACCTTGAAAAGGAGAGCCTGCGTCCTCAAGCTTCGGACAGGCGCGCGGGCCCCACGGTGCCTCGCCCTGATCCCCGGGAGAGCCGTGCCATTAAAACTTTACATGCCACGTGTACCGGACCTCTCTCGTGTTTTTCACACTCCGCCGTACTCACTTATTTTTTATTTTACTCGCATTAATTTTTTATTTTACTTATCAGGAAGTTACTAGACAAAGGGGGGAATGTGCCAGTATTGGGAATGGCCTAGGAAGATTTGAGAAAGCTCTGATTATGAACATATTTCAAAAATAATTGTGTCAAAATGGCGGCAGACCTGGAGAGAGAGAAAGGCTTGGCTTTGGTCAGGAAGTAAACAGCCACTGAAACTTAGATTGACTTAGCCACATGTAATTAGCAAGTCAATAGGAGAGGGGAACTAGGCCTTTCTCTATCTAAAGACAGGTCTTAGGAGAGAACTAGGCCTTTCTCTAGCTAAAGACAGATCTACATGATAAGCCAGCTAAGACGGTAGGAGGGGTCGACCTTCATGAAAGTAGACACCTGGCCACACCTTATTGGGGGAGGTACCTTACAGGGACCTTTACTATGTCAGAATCACGTAAACAAGATGGAGGTCATGGGTATAAAAAGTCCGGTCCACGTGTGATCCCTTCCGTGTATTCATTTCGAGTCACCCCTCCAAGCCAGTCTGGTATGGAGCTGTATTTCTATTTTCTGTATTTCTATCTTTCTAATAAACTTCTTTAAATCTTCAAAGAAAAAAAAAAAAGAAACAGGCTCTTGCTAGGTGGCTGAGAGCCTCCCTACATTGTTGAGGCTGGCCTCAAACCTGAAATCCTTCTGTCTTAGACTCTCAAGTCCTGGATTACAGCATGTGCCACCATGCCTGGCTTACAGGAGCCCCCCCCCCTTTTTTTTCTTTTCTTTTTTGATACTGGGGATTGAACCCAGGGCACTGTGTATACAAGACAAGTGCTTTACTACTGAGCTACATCCCAGCCCAAAGGAGCCCTTTAAAGGTAGATTTTCTCTGGGTGGTCAAAGATGAAGGAATCCAAAGCAAGGAAGATTCTTTAGCCGGGCGTGGTGGCGCACGCTTGTAATCGGGAGGCTGAGAGCTACTTAGTAAGGCCCTCTGCAACTTAGTGAGACCCTGTTTCGAAATAAAGAATAAAAAATAGGGCAGGGGGTGTAGCTCAGAGGTTGAATGCCCCTGGGTTCCATCCCCAGACCCGAAAAAAAAAAAAAAAAAGCTTCTTTGGCGAGGAGGTGAGAGCGCCAAGTGTCAAGGACGGGAGCGCTCCTCAGCCACAGCCAGCAAAGCCTAGTCTACAACCACAAGGACTGAGGTCTGCCTGTTGGGGCCCACTCGGCAGGACCGAGGTGGCACCCAGGCTTGTTGCCAGTGTGGACTCAAGATGGCGCCTGGGCTTGCAGCCAAGTCACGAGGCTCACGAGGCTGGCGGTGCCCTGAGCCTGCGCAGTGAGCCCTATCAGGCGCCTTACGGATAATTAGTGATGCAACGCCTCGTGCTACCACCTGCCCGCCCAGGAGAAGGTTAAAAAGCGCGCATGCCCTAGCGGGAAGGAAGGAGAAGGAGGAGAAGGAGCTAAGAGGGTTGGTGGACAGGAAGAGCAGTTCCTTGGCGGACTGCTCCGGGCTCCGAGCTGCGACGGACATGTTCACAAAGCCACCACTGTGACTGGTGTGTGCTGCAGCAGAGACGTAGAGTGCCAGAAGGAGGGTTGATGGAGTGATGAGGGAGAGGATAGAAGACTGATGTTGTTTTTACCTGAGAGGGCGTTGAGAGAGCATTGAAACTGGGGTAATAAAACTGCTTGAGGAAGATCGTGTAAGAGTCGTCACTGCGCACGACATCTGCCCGCTTGAGTGTGCTTGGAAGCAGGTCACCTTCAGAGAGGACGTAGCAGGTCACCTTCAGAGAGGACGTAGCAGGTCACCTTCAGAGAGGACGTAGCAGGTCACCTTCAGAGAGGACGTAGCCTAGCTGACCACTCTGTTCCAGCCTTGGGAGTTTAAGAAACATGAGCTAGCCTAAGGGTTGTTTCGAGCTGCTGAGCTGATGGCAATTTGTTATGCAGACGTAGAAAATGAAAACACAGGACCGCTCTGTGTGCATCACTCGTTGGATGTAACCCTGGGAAGCAGCTGGGAGTGGGGAGCACGTGTAGCTGCTCCCAGCAGTGGGGTTGGTCCCAGCAGAAACAGCCATGACCTCTGAATGGTCACTGCAGCTACAGCACCTGTCAAGTGTCCTGGTGGACTCAGCTCCAGGTGCTCGAACTCAGGTGCTAGGATCATGAAAAGTAAGCCCCCTCTGAACTCCAGTCTTCTCTTGTGGATGGGGGGTATTTACCTAGGCAAAGAACATTATGACGGTCCTCCCTTGAGTTTCTCTCTTATGTGTGTGTTACTAGGGACTGAACCCAGGGGCATTATACCACTGAACTACACCCCCAACCCTATTTTTTATTTATTCTGAAACAGGGTCTCACTAAGTTGTTGAGGGTCTAAGTAGCTGAGGCTGGCTGTGAACCTGTGATCCTCCTGTCTCAGCCTCCCATATACTGGGCTTGAAAGCAGTGCCACCAAACCTCACCTTCTCTTGAGTTTCTGTGTCCTTGTCTAGGCTACAGGGACCAGCTGTGTGGGAAGCCCCTAGCATAGTGCCAGGCACACAGTAGGAACACATAGCTGGCATACACATCTGCACAGTAGGTGTGCTGAATTATTTGCCACAAGAAGATGCCATGCATTGGAGCGGGGTTTTTGTTTGGTTTGGTTTGTTTTACTACTGGAGGGATTTTTTTTTGGTGGCACTGGGGATGGAACCCTTCTACCTCCGGGCTACGCTCCCAGACCTATTTTATATTTTTTATTTGGAAACAGGGTCTCCTAAGCCAGCGCGGCTGGCTTCAAACCTGCGCGATCTGGAGGGATTTTTTTTTAACTAATTTTTTTTTTACTAATGTAGCTTTTTTTTTTTTTAAATTAATGCAGGGATGCTCTACCACTGAGTTACATACCAAGCCACTTTCATTTTTTATTTTGAGACATCTCCATAAATTGCCCAGGTTGGTCTGGAATTTGCAATCCTGTTGTCTCAGCCTCCAAGTACCTGGGATTACAGTTTTGTGCCACTGTGCCCAGCGCCTGGAGCAGATTCTAACATTGTAGGTCAACTGCAGGAAGTTTATTAGTAGTCATCTGAAAGATGTTTTTCATAAACTATGAGTTTATGGTTCAGACCCCCACACTGATCTGAAGCTAACCCTGGCTCCTCGTAGGAGGAACCCTGCACTTTAGTAGGATACTCAGCAATCCAACACACATCTGTCAAGCACCTACTATATGCTGGGGCTAGGATCACATCAGTGATAGGACAGGGCAGGAGTCTAGGCATCCTTGTAGTCCCAAGCCACAATGAGAACCCTGGCATCAGCCTGCAAGGAGCAGCCCCTGCAGCCAGAGACTTCCTTCCACATAGCTCTGCTCAAGTCCCTCCCATGACAGCTGATCCGATAGGCCATGCAAGGCAAGCATTATTTCACTCTTGGATAGAGTGGGGGCCTCAGACTCGTTTCCGCTCCTCGCTCCAAGCTCATTGGCTCCTTTGAGCTCCTCACAGCCTGGAGGGTCTCTCTGTTCCCAGTCACCTCTCAGCCTCTCCCAGCACCAGCGACATGCTTTTCATGCTATTCCCAGGCAGCCTTCTCTGGCTTATATTTAAGGCAGACTCCTGTATGTCCCTTCCTTGAATCCATCGGTCTGTAGCAGGATCTTCCGTGTGACTACTTCACATCTGTCTCGTGGTCCAGATGGCCTATTGTCCACAGTGGGGTTCTCTCAAAGCCTCTGAGAGCAGAGCAGATGCCAATTCATGCTCAGTGACTTGGTCCAGAGCCCTGAGCATGCTGAGACGTGTCATAATTCATAGGCGGCTGTGCAGGCTGCTTAGAGCTCTGATGTGAGGCCAGAACCTCCTTGCTGTGATCCAGGCAGCTCAGAAATCAGCTCAGGGTCTTCGAGTCCTCAGCTCCAGTCTTGGTTCAGGAAGTTGAGGGGTCTTGGGTCCTAGCCTCTCGTTTGCTAGATCATTCCGTGCTTCATTGTGAGTCATGAGAGAATTCATCTCAGAGACAATCAAGCAGATAAATGTGTCAATGCATGCATGGAAGTTACTAAAACCTGTGCTTGGTGCCTATCCAAGCATCTGTATCCCATCCCATCTTCTCCAAATCCCTGTTGAGAGCTGGCAGCATCTGAAATGGGTGAGTAGCGGGTGTGGTGGCCCATACTTGTCATCCCAGCACTTGGGAGGCTGAGACAGGAGGATCGTGGTTTGTGGACAGCCTCAGCTACTTAGTGAGGCCCTTTGCAACTCAGTGAGACCCTGTTTCAAAATAAAGAATAAGCTAGGCGTGGTGGTGCACACTTGTAATTCCCGTGCTTGGGAGGCTGAGACAGGAGGATCACACAGGTTCGAAGCCAGCCTCAGCAACTTAGTGAGGTTCTCAGCTACTTAGTGAGACCCTGTTTCCAAATAAAATATAAAATAGGTCTGAGAGTATAGCCCGGAGGTAGAAAGCCTCTGGGTTCCACCCTCAGTACCACCAAAAAATAAAAAAGAAAAAAAGAAAAAAAGAAAGAAAAAAGGGCAGGGGTGTAGCTCAGAGGTTGAATGCCCCTGGGTTCCACCCCAGACCCGCAAAAACAAAACAAAACAAAACAAAAAACCAAAAAAAAAAAAAAAAAAAACGCAAACAAAACAAAAACAGGTGGGTGCCAGGATAGGTGTGGCTTCCCCAAGCATGACCCCACACATGAGCATGGGCCTCCCTGTGGCACATCAGTGTTAAACATCTGGACATTACAGCCAAGGCAAAACTCTGGCTGTGGGCAGCTCCTGGACCATCAACATCTTCCTGTTGGGACATGCTGGGGTCACTTGAGATAAACATCTCTGACCCAGAGACTGTGCTGGGGCGGGGCTCTCCTGGAGCCCTGGTTGACAGTCTTCTAGTGTTAGGTACTGGGGATTCAGGGATCTGTCCTGACTACTGGGAGACACTGACCGGAAAAGAGGAGGTGGTGAGGGCTTTCAGGTGAGGGTCCTGGTCAAAAAGCAGCCATGGGCGGATTTTATGGGAAGTGATCAGCTCAGTAAAGCCACTTGAGAGGCGAAGGCAGGAACCACAGGGAAGCGGGGAACTTGGGCATTTGTGTCCACAATGGCGGTGGCCAGGTCAAAGGCCGGAAGTGGTGGAATTAAGACCAGGGCGGGAAGACGTGGAGGGAGGAAGCGGGCGGGTCCTCAGGCGATGAAAGGGCGGTGCCCAGAAGAGGCAGCAGCAGGCCGCGCCGGCCTCGAGGTCCCGGATTGCAGACGGACCCCGGCAGACGGGAACGGTTTCCGCCCGGAGTGCGGGGCTACGGACCGGAAGTGAGGGAGGAAGTGCGGCTCGGCGGGTGGTGACTGCGCGGTTCAGCCCGCGAAGTCCGAACCAGTTGACAGTGGAGGCCACGGAGAAGGTGCCTCGCCGGGAGTGCTGGGTTCCGGGAGCCTGCGTTCTCGAAGGCTTCCCGAGGAGACCAGTGAGCGGCGACTCCGGGAAGCCCTGTTACTGGCCGCTTCGCCCGAGCGGCTCGAGGGCGGGGATCGAAGTCCGCAGCCGGGCTCCCGGCAGGCCTGATGTGCTCTAGGACGGCCGGCCCCTCGGCGGCGCTGGGCTGGCGCCAGGGTGCCTAGGCTTCTTGTTTGTCAGTCCCAGCTTCCAGGCAGACAGAGGCCTGGAAAAGTTGAGTAAGTTGCTGAGGGCTCTTCAGATTTGCATTCCAGGCTGCCCTTTATCTACTTTGGCTGCATCTGGGTGGGCACCAGGCGGGATGGAGCATGACCCTTGTCCAGCCAGGGCAGCAGGCGGCGGGCACAGGCACTCCACTCTGCGTGGTGTGCGACCCGGGCCCTGAGCCGTCCCCAAGACCTCATCCTCCCGCGCTTTTGTGGAAGTCAGTGAATTATTTCAGGCAGAGCACAGAGGATGTTCCTTGTTAATTTCCTGTTACTTCTATAAGCCCAGTCAGCTCCTCCAAAAGTAGGGTGTTGTGTGGGGCAGGAGGAGGCAGGGCTTAGTTACTTGTCATTTTTACCTTCCCAAGTTCCTTGTGTTAGGATATAACAGGCTTGCCTTCTGGCATTCTTTCTTTCTTTGATTATTTATTTGCGGTACTGGGGATTAAACCCAGGGGCATTCTACCATCGAGGTAGACCCCTAGCCGTGTGTGTGTGTGTGTGTGTGTGTGTGTGTGTGTGTGTGTGTGACTGGGGATTGAATTTAGAGGCATTCTACCTTTGAGTTACACCCGATTTTATTTATTTGGAAATGGGTTCGCTAGGTTGATGCAAGTTTCACTACTTGCTGAGGCTGTACTTGAACCTTTGACCCTCCTGTCTTAGCCTCCTAAGTACGGATTACAGGCGTGTGCCACCACACCCGGCTCCCCAGCCCTATTATTTATTTATTTATTTTATTTTATTTATTTTTGTGGTACTGGAGTTGGGACCTAGGGGCCTTTTACCTCCAAGCTACACCCCCAGCCCTGTTTTTTTATTCTTTATTTTGAAACAGGCTCTCACTGAATTACAAAGTGCTCAAAAGTAGCTGAGGCTGTCCTCAAACCTAGATCCTCTTGTCTCAGCCCCCCAAATGTTGGGATTACATGTGTGCACCACCACAGCTGGCTATTTTAATTCTAATTCTTTTTTTTTTTTTTTGGTACTGGGGTTCCTAGAAGCCCTTCTACCTCTGGGCTACACTCCCAGACCTATTTTTACATTTTTTTATTTGGAAACAGGGTCTCCTAAGCCAGCGCGCGTGGCTGGCTTCGAAACTGTGCGATCCTCCTGTCTCTGCCTCCCAAGCGCGGGGATTACAAGCGTGCGCCACCACGCCCAGCCTTGGCTATTTTAATTCTTTAAAAATTTTTTTGGTGAGCTGGGCGTAGTGGCGCACATTTATAATCCCAGCATTCAGGAGGCTGAGACCTGGAGGATCGTGGTTCGCGGACAGCCTCAGCTACTTAGTGAGGCCCTCTGCAATTCAGTGAGACCCGGTTTCAAAATAAAGAATAAAAAAGAGGGCAGGGGGTGTAGCTCGGAGGTCGAATACCCCTGGGTTCCATCCCCAGACCCGCAAAAAAAAGAAAAAATTTTTTTTTTGGTGTGTAGTAGTGGGGATTGAACTCGGGCATTCTACCTCAGAGCTACACCCCCAGCCTTGTTTGTTTTTTATTTTGAAATAGAGTGTCTAAATTGCTGAGAGCCTATCCTCCTGTCTCAGCCTCCCAAGTACAGGGATTACAAGTGTGCATCATGACGCCCGGTTTTTTTTTTTTAATTTCTTATTTTGAAACAGGGTCTCATTAAGTTTTGGAGGGCCTCACTAAGTAGCTGAGGCTGCCTGTGAACCTTTGATCTTCCTGTCTCAGCCTCCCAAGTATTGGGATTACAAGTATGCATCACCATGCCTGACTTTTTCTGGCTCTCTTCCTTCACAGGAGGGAACTTTCTGAAATGGCTGGTGAAGTGGCCTATCTGCAGTCTATCTTTTTGTCTTCCCATGCAGAGAACACCAAGTCCCAGTGCCATCTGCTGGGACCACTTATGTGGAGTGGCTGAGACCCTTAGGTGTTCAGAAGGACCATCAGAGAGGCTTTGTTTCAGACCCGAATGACTTGCATCTTGCCAGCCTCTGTGCCATCTTGAGAACAAGGTGATATGCCTAAGATAGTCCTGAATGGTGTGACAGTGGATTTCCCTTTCCAGCCGTACCAATGTCAACAGGAGTACATGAGCAAGGTTCTGGAATGTCTGCAGAAGGTAAAGCTGAACACTGAGGAATTTCTTTCCCAGTTGGGTCTGCCCAGGTGGAGCATCAGCCAGGGTCTAATGTGCTTCTGCCTCTCATCCATGCAGGCCCGGCCCTGCGTTCTGTTACGAATAGGGCTTCTAGGTGGGGTGGGAGGGCGATATCCAGAGAGCCAAAAGCTTATTTTAGATGACGACAGGTTTGGGAGTGCCGTGGGGCCTCTGTGGGAGAGAGCATTTGAGCTGAGGCTGATAGATGAGAAGAAGCTGCCATTTGAGGCTCTGGAGGAAGTTAGTTCCCCATGCTGGGGGGCAGCGGTGCTGGCCCCTACTTTGGAAGGGCTTTGAACCTCAGGGGTGCAGGGAGGTTGGGGAGGCAGGTTTCTTTCTACTGGGTCTCTATGGTATCCTCTTACTCTGCTCAGCCCCACCCCCTGAGTTTCCTACTCAGCCTCCCATCTGAGAGCTCGAATGTAGGACATCAGATTTCCTTCAGATAGGACAGGGCAAACGCCTGGATCCAGAATCACAGCAGTTTCCTATTTTGAGACTTGGCACCTAATTAGCCATCTTACTATTTATATTTGGCTGGAAAATGCGGTTGAGTTTGGGTAATGTTCTGCAAATTGTTTGCTAATGAGGGCTGGATTAACCTGTGGCTTTTAGGGTGAGTGGAAAGTGTCTTATAGACTAATCATGTCTCATGGAGCTTTTCCCACCTAACTGCAGGCTGCACATCTGAGCAGAGCTAACCCATTGGTTGCCAGAGCTTGTTTTAGGGTCTGCTGTATGGCCTCATCTCCTGCCCTGCTTCCCCATAACTACTGTTCCTGACCCCATTCAGAAGGTGAATGGCATCCTGGAGAGCCCCACAGGCACGGGGAAGACACTTTGCCTCCTTTGCACTACGCTGGCCTGGCGGGAACACCTCCGCGATACCATCTCTGCCCGCAAGATTGCTGAGAGATCGCAAGGGGAGCTTTTCCTTGATCGATCATTGTCTTCCTGGGGGAACATCACTGCTGCTGATGGAGACCCCATAGGTGACCCAACTTCCTGGTCTCATGTGGCAGTGATAGGGAAGGGATGGGGACAGGGACAGTCCACTTGGACTTCTGCTCTTTCTGAGCAGAGTTAAACAAAGAGGTTTTTGTGGCCTCCACATCATTTCTTACCATTTTGGGTTTAAACCAGGGTCAGAGCTTTTCCCCTGAATTAGGGCATCACAGGCAGCCACTTAAACCTGTTTCTGCTAAGCTGGGCGTGGTGGTGCACGCTTGTAATCCCCGTACTTGGGAGGCTGAGACAGAAGGATCACATAGGTTCAAAGCCAGCCTCAGCTACTTAGTGAGGCTCTTAGCAACCTTGACCCTGTTTCCAAATAAAATATGAAATAGGTCTGGGAGTATAACCTGGAGGTAGAAAGCCTCTGGGTTCCACCTCCAGTACCACCAAAAAAACCCACAAAAACAAACCTGTTTCTGCTAAGTAAGGATTTGGGGTCAGGTTCATGACTGTCTACAAGGGCTAAATTAGCTGGCGCTGTATTAAATGCCCAAGTGAGCCACTTCAGCCATCCCCTTTGTGCTTCCGTTGTGCCTGGGCAGCTTGCTACACAGACATCCCGAAGATCATCTATGCCTCCAGGACCCACTCACAGCTCACTCAGGTCATCGGCGAGCTTCGGAGCACCTCCTACCGGTGGGTCAGCTGTTCACAGCTGCTTCAGCTTGGGTTGGAGCTGGGTCCGTAGCCCAGCTGTGTGCATTGCTGCTGCATGGTCGTAGACATGATCGTGACACTCTGCTGTCTGGTGGGAGAGCAAGGGCTGACTGGCTCTGGTACCTGTACTTGTGAAAAAGCAGCTTTGAGCCATGGCTGTACTTAGACTGGCATCCCAGCTCCTTGCAGAGCTGTTGTGTAGGCTGTGGTGGGTTAGGACTGACCCCAGGGAACAGGGAGGAGAATCTGCCCTTTGCTGGCATCCTGCCCTGGGCCCTATAGAAGGGAGCTTGGGAGGCCGGTTGCTCTGTCCAGTTTTTCCTGCCTGGCATCCTGTCTCCCCCCCATCCCAGTCCTGGGCCACTTTCCAACCACTCTGCTCCCTCCGCCTGCCAAGTTCCTCATATGCTCTCCTGCTTTTCCTCACTGCTCACAGTCGGACTGCACTGTGTGGCCATCTGTTCTTGGAGCAGCTCTTCCTTGACTCCTTGATTCTTTCTTCCACCAGGCCCCGGGTATGTGTTCTGGGCTCCCGAGAGCAGCTGTGCATCCACCCCGAGGTGAAGAAGCAGGAGAGTAACCATATGCAGGTGGGCTCCTGAGACCTGCCTCCCCTCACGGTGCTGCAGGCTTGTGCTGCCTGCCCCCTGAGCTCCAGCAGATGCTGGCCCTGCGGCTGGGCCAGACCCAAGGGTGTGTGTGGGTGGATGCGGGGGAGCTGCCGAGGTTGACTTGGACTTTAGCCACAGCTCCAGCTGTGCGTCTGCTCCTCCTCCACAGATCCACTTGTGCCGCAAGAAGGTGGCGAGTCGCTCCTGTCATTTCTACAACAACGTGGATGGTAAGCGCAGCCCCTTGAAGCTGCTGCTGGTTTGGGTGCAGATGAATTGAGATGTGGTGTGTGCAGCCTCCTCAGGTTCAGCTCAGTGACATCACAACCTGCTTGCTTTACCCAGTGGGACAACCAGTGTGTCCACGTGCCTGGATGTCTTCCAACCTGAGGGGTCCGTTGCGTTGGTATGATGTGCAGGCCACTTCTCGTGCAGTGGCCTCTGAAGGGTCCACCAGCGGGGCGGCCCTTGGCCAGCGTCTGGGAACCTGCCTTGGAAGTTTCCCACCACCTCCTGATCAGAGAGCTCTGTGCCTAACGGTGCATGCTGAGCACCTGCTCTCCCCCTGGGAGCCCGGGATGTTGCTGTGTGCCAGGCAGCTGGTGTCTCCGGGTGCCGCCATGACCAGTCCCATGAGAACCTGGGAGCCGGGTCGCCTGCAGGTTTCTGGCTGACTACATTTCACATGCATTGTTACCACTGGCAGCAGGGAAGTTAAGTATATCTCCCTTTTTTTTTATGCCACTGAGGATTAAACTCAGGGGACTTCTGCCTTTGACCTACACCCTAGCCCTATTTTACTTAATTTATTTTTTGTGTGGCACTGGGGACTGAACCCAGGAAAATTCTACCTCTGAGCTACACCCCCAGCCCTATTTTATTTTTACTTTTACTTATTTATTTATTTATTTTGGTGGTACTGGGGTTCCTGGAAGCCCTTCTACCTCCGGGCTACACTCCCAGACCTATTTTTTATATTTTTGAAACAGAGTCTCTTAAACCAGCATGGCTGGCTTCAAACCTGCGCGATCCTCCTGTCTCTGCCTCCCAAGTGCGGGGATTACAAGCGTGCACCACCACGCCCGGCCTTTATTTTTATTTTGAAACAGGGTCTCACTAGGTTGATGAGAGCCTCACTACTTGCAGAGATCATCCTTGAACCTGGGATCCTTCCAAATACTAGGATTACTGATGTGTGCCACCACACTGGACTCATCTCCCTTCTGCTGACCTTGACTCTTGCTTGTGTCCCTTTGCTGTGACAGGGCGCATTCCTGAGTGACTCCTGGGTCCTCAAGTCCAGCCCAGGCTGGATGACAGACGGCCTTATTCAGAGGTGGAGTGAATGAGTCAGGGTTAGTGACAGCAGCTGGCCTGGTGCCTTCAGGTGCCCATGGCCGAGGACCTAGGCAGGGCTGGCGCCAGCACCCTTTCTCCACATCACTGACTTCCCACCCACATAGCTGCTTCTCTTGCTGTTGAGGGCTTCTGGGCCTTGTCACAGGTCCCCAGAGACAGCAGTTAGGCAAGCCTCTTGTGTGACCCTTAGTTTCTGCAGCTTGAGGGGTCACACGTAGCTGTGTGGCTGAGACAGGAGGATCACAGGTTTGAGAACAGCCTCAGCAACTTAGTGAGGCCCTCAGTATCCTAGCAAGAACATGTTTCAAAATAAAAAATAAAAAGTGCTGAGGATACAGCTCAGAGGCAGAATGTCCCTGGGTTCAGTCCCTAGTACCCCAAAACAAAAACAGGGGTCTTTCTCATCTGAATTGATGAGAAAATGGCATGGAAACAATATAAGTTAGAAATATAAAGTATTAACTCATTAAATAATTAGGTCTTTGGTGTTGGTGTTTAATATATATTTATATATGTGCATGTATATGCATATATACACGTACACACCACAGAGAATACCTTTCTTTTGTGGTATTGAGCATTGAACTCAAGGGCATTCTACCTCCAAGCTATACTCACAGTTTTATTTTATTTTTTATTTTGAAACAGGGTATCACTGAGTTGCAGAGGACCTCACTAAGTTGCTAAGGCTGGCTGGGAGCCTACAATCATCCATCTCAGCCTCCCAAGTACTAGAATTACAAGCATGTGCAACCATGCCCACTTTTTTTGTGTGTGTGTGTGGTACCGAGAATGGAACCCAGGGGCATTCTGCCTCTGAACTATACTCCTAGCCCTATTTTATTCTTTTATTTTTCTTTGTAGTACTAGGGATGGAACCCAGGGGCATTCTGCCTCTGGGCTACACACTTTTAGCTCTATTTTACTTACTTACTTACTTACTTACTTACTTATTTATTTGTTTATTTTTATGGTACTGGGGATGGAACCCAGAGGTGTTCTACCTTAGTGTTACACCCTACACCAATTTTTTTTTTTCTTATTTGGAAACAAGGTCTCACTAGGTTGATGAGAGTCTGTCTACTTCCTGAGGCTGTCCTGGAACCTGTGATCCTCCTGACTCAGCCTCCCAAGTACTGGGATTACAGGTATCCGCCACCATACCTGGCTCATTCATTCATTCATTCATTCATTATATATTTATTTATTAGTACTAGGGATGGAACCCAGGGGCATTCTACCTCTGAGCTACACCCCCAGTCCTAAATTTTTATTCTTTATTTTGAAACAGGGTCTCACTGAGTTGAAATGGGCCTCACTAAGTAGTAGCTGAGCTGTCCTCCAGCTGGGATCCTCTTGTCTCAGCCTCCCAAATGCTGGGGTTTCAAGCATGTGCCACCACACCCAGCTTGTTCTTTTTATTTTTCATTTTGAAACGGGATCTCACCAAGTTACCGTGTAGTGGCCTTATACCTGTGATCCTTCTGTCTCGCCCTCCCAAGTACAGGGATTATAGGTGTGTGTCATCAGCCTGGCCTGGTCACCTTCTTGCTCTGTTTTTCTCTGCTTCCCCCTCCCAGTCCCCCTCGGCCAACTCTGCTCAGGAAGTATGGCTCCGGCTCACTGCTGCAGTGTATGCTGATTGGCCAGTCTGTTGCCATGGTGCTACTGAGGGATGCAGCTCTTTCTGTTCTGCTTGCCCTGCTGTCTCTGAGGGCTTCTGGAGAGGGGTCACCTCTGCTGTGTGTGTGTGTTCTGGCCTCTCCAGCTAAGGGCTGGGCCTTAATCCTGCCCCTGAGGGGGGTCTGGCGCCTGCTGGGAGTCAGCATGAAACAGTCACAGCAAAGCGAGTGGCTAGGGGAGGTCCAGATCGATTCATGTGGGTGCCCTGAGACCTGGGTGCTTGTTGGAAGGGTCTCTGCCACAGCCGAGTGTGGTGGCCCACACCAGTAATGCCAGTACTTGGGAGGCTGAAACAGAATGATCACAGGTTCGAGGACAGCCTCAGCAAGTTGATTCTCACCAACCTAGTGACACTCTGTTTCAAAAATAAAAATAAAAGCTGGGTGTGGTGGCGCACGCTTGTAATCCCTGTGCTTGGGAGGCAGAGACAGGAGGATTGTGCTGGTTCGAAGCCAGCCTCGCTGGCTTAAGAGACCCTGTTTCCAAATAAAAATATAAAAAATAGGTTTGGGAATGTAGCCCGGAGATAGAAGGGTTTCCAGGAACCCCAGTACCACCAAAATAAAAAAATAAAATTAATAAAGAATAAAAATAGGGCGGGGCTGTAACTCGGAGGTTGAATGCCCCTGGGTTCCATCCCCAGACCTGCAAAATTAAATAAATAATAAATAAATAAATAAATAAATAGTAGCTCAGAGATAGAATACACCTGGATTCAATCCCCAGTAGCACATGCGTGCGTGTGTGCTCTCTCCTATTTTCTTCTCCCTCCTTTCTTTCCTCCCTCTCTCTCTTCTGTCTCTCTTCTGTCTCTGCCAGGAGATCCTGGCCCAGGAGCTATGTGTGTACCTTCCCGAGGGTTCCTTTGGCTTCAGTAGCAGGCCTGTGTTGTAGCAGAGCATCCCTGAATGTGCTTTCTGCCTGGCCTTGCAATCAGCACAGGTGGTGCCCATTCCTGAGCTGCTGCTCCAAGGAAGGAGACAGGCCACGACTCAGCTTTTGTTGGAGAGGAGCACTGCTGGCAGAGCCCACCCTGCCTGTGCCCTTCCTGCCCGTGCCGTGCCTTGGCCCCTGAGGTCCCAGCTGCTCTGGCTTCAGGCAGCAACTCTGGGTCTGTTTGGACTGGTGGGAAGCTGGGGAGTGGCACCACTTGTGGGGATACCCTCTGTGGGCTGTGGTGGCAGGCTGCTGGTCCTCTTCCCCTGCCTCGAGAGGCCATGTGGCGTGGCCACTTCTGTTTTGGGGTGTCCAGGGGTGAAAAAAATGCCTTGGGACTTTTGGGGAAAGTGTTGGCATCAGCCTCAGACTAGTCCTGGGGTCTAGAGCAGGATTCCTTCGGAACCACTTCAGCCGGTGGCCTCCCCTGGGGCTCTGACCCACCAGGCAGGGGTTCTCTCTGGCAAGTCCACAGGAGGTCGGTGCCGCACACTGTCTGCTGCCTAGGAGCTTTTCCGTTCTGGGGGTCCCTCGCGGTCTGGACGCTGAGGATGTGTGTCTGACCCTTCTTACCTGCAGAGAAAAGCCTGGAGCAGGAGCTGGTCGCCCCCATCCTGGACATCGAGGACCTGGTCAAGAGTGGGAGCAAGCACAAGTGAGGCCAGGGTGCGGGGGGGGCAGGGCGGGCTCTATGTGCTCCTTGCCATGAAGCTAGCGACAGTTTGCCATGAAAACACTGCAGAGCTTTGAGAAATAAAGAGGGACACTGCCTCCTCCCTTAGCCCCGCCCCTCAGGTGACCAGTGTGGACAGTCGCACACTACGTTGTGGAGGGCCTCGCTAAGCTGCTGAGGGGCTGGCCGCGAACCTTCAGCCCTCCTATCTTTGCCTTCCAAGTACTGGGATTATAAGCGTGTGCCACTACCCCAGCTTGTGTCTGTTTCTTTTATAGCTTTTTGGATTTAGGCACCATAAGAAAGATTTTGAGGGCAAGGAATGTAGCTCAGTAGTAGAGAGATTGCCTGGCTGCCTGTCATGCATGAGGCCCCGGTTTCTATTCCCAGCATGGCAAAGAAAAAAAATAAGACTTTGTTACATTGAGAGGAAAAAGTCTGCCTTTTTTTTTTTTTTTCCAGTACTGGGGATTGAACCCAGGGGCTTTCTACCTCTAAGATACACCCCATGCCTATTTTTTATTCTTTATTTTGAAACAGAGTCTCACAAAGTTCTGCAGGACCTCACTAAGTGGCTGAAGCTGGCTGTGAACCCGCAATCCTCCTGTCTCAGCCTCCTAAGTACTGGGATTACCAGTGTGTGCCACCACGCCCAGCTAAGGGCTACCTCTTCTTAGAACTTTGCATTGTTTTTGGTTCTGCTGATCATCTAACCCAATGTAGATTTTGTTTTGTTTTGTTTTCATGAGTTCTAAAGCAGATGACAGTTTTGTAGTTGAGAACGCACAAGGAGCCAGGTGTGGTGGTGCACGTCTGTAATCCCTGTACGTAGGAGGCTGAGACAGGAGGATGGCGGTTTCAAGGACAACCTCATCACGACTCTGTTTTGTTTCCAAATAAGAAAAGTCAGACTGGAGGTGTAGTTCCAAGGTAGAATGCCTCTGGGTTCAGTCCCCATTACCATAGAAGGGGAGGAAGGAAGGAAAGAGAGAGAGCGGAAACACACAAGGGCCCCCTGTCTGTCTCAGGCACCAGCTCCCTGAGGGCCTGTGGGCGGGGTGAGGCCCGACCCATCAGAGGGAGCCGGGGCTCCGTCCCAGCTGCCTTCTGCATGGCCTCTGTGGGGCACTTAGTGGGCTTCTGTCTCTTCACTTCCAGAGTGTGTCCTTACTACCTTTCTCGGAACCTGAAGCAGCAGGCTGACATCATCTTTATGCCGTACAATTACTTGTTGGATGCCAAGGTGAGGATGCAGTCTGTAGCCACTGAATCCTGACACCGAGTGGGCATGCCTGTGTGTGGGCGGGACTGTCTGAGTCTTCGCTGGCTCAGGCCCTCTGGGCAGCACAGGAGGCTCCCCTCCATCACAGACCAGGGGCTCAGGTCCTGCTAGGCACAGCTGTGAACAGCCCAGGGGTATGGGTTGGTCATTCTGAGCAACTGGGAGTGGGCAGGCTGACGAGAGCGAGAAGAATCCGGGCACAGTGCTGCACACCTAAAATCCCAGTCTTTGGGAGGCTGAGACAGGAGGATCACAGGTTCAAGGTCAGTCTCAGCAACTTAGGCCATCAGCAGTGTAGACCCTGTTTCAAAATAAAAAATGAAATAAGGCTGGGGTGTGGTTCATAGGGAAAAGGCCTCTGGGTCCAGCCTCCAGTACCAGTAAAAAGGAGACAGGAGAACCAGGTTGCAGCTCTTGGACTGTGCCTGTCCTTGGTCCAGTGGGACCACTTCAGCCTGTTTCCAATCTGACCATAGGAGGTGCGCTGCCAGATTCATGTACTTTTATATACACACACGCATACATGCGTGTGCGTGTGTGTGCGCGTGCGTGTGCGTGTGTGTGTGTGTACTTTTTTTTTTTTTGCAGTACTGAGGATGGAACCCAGGGGCATTCTGCCTCAGAGCTACAGCCCCCGCCCTATTTTTTATTCTTTATTCTGAAACAGGGTCTCACTAAATTGCGGAGGGCCTCACTAAGTAGCTGAGGCTGTCTGTGAACCGCGATCCTCCTGTCTCAGCCTCCCAAATGCTGGGATTACAAGTGTGCACCACCATGCCCGGCTATTTTTATATATTATTTTTGTGGTGCTGTGGACTGAACCCAGGGGCATTCTAACTCTGAGGTACATCCCTAACCCCATTTTTTATACTTTATTATTGATTGATTGATTGATTGATTGATGGTACTGGGGTTCCTGGAAACCCTTCTACCTCTGGGCTACACTCCCAGACCTATTATTTGGAAACAGGGTCTCTTAAGCCAGCAAGGCTGGCTTTGAACCTGCACGATCCTCCTGTCTCTGCCTCCCAAGCACGGGGATTACAAGCATGCACCACCACATCGGGCTTATACTTTATTATTTTTATTATTTTGTTTTTTGGAGGGTCTGGGATAGAACCCAGGGACATTCGACCTCCAAGCTACGTCCCCTGCCCTATTTTTTATATTATATATATATATATATATATATATATATTTTTTTTTTTTTTGGTGGTACTTGGGGTGGAACCCAGAGGCTTTCTACCTCCGGGTTATACTCCCAGACCCATTTTATATTTTATTTGGAAACAGGGTCTCACTAAGTTGCTGAGAGCCTCATTAAGTAGCTGAGGCTGGCTTCGAACCTGTGCGATCCTCCTGTCTCAGCCTTCCAAGCGCGGGGATTACAAGCATATGCCACCACACCCGGCTTACTCTTTATATTTTTGAAACAGGGTCTCACTAAGTTGCAGAGGGCCTAAGTATCTGAGGTTCTCCTTGGACTGGGATCCTCTGGTCTCAGCCTCCCAATGGTGGGATTAAAAGCGTGTGCCACCAAGCCCGGCTTTATACTTTATTTTGAAACAGGGTCTCACTAAGTTGTGGGTGGCCTCACTAAGTAGCTGAGTCTGGCCAGGAACCCGATCCTCCTGTCTCAGCCTCTCATGTACTGAGATTACAAGTGTGCGCCACCACACCCAGCTCATTCATGTACTTTTAGTCTATGTTCATCTGTACATTTTTGTGTCACACTCCTTTTATCTAATATAGGTGGGGACACTTTTGTGTTCAGAGACTTGTACTTTTTTTTTCTCGGTACTGGTAATGGAACCCAGGGACATTCTACCTCCAAGATACACCCCTAGCCCTATTTTTGTTCTTTTTTTTTTTTTTTTGGTGGTACTGGGGGTGGAACCCAGAGGCTTTCTACCTCTGGGCTATACTCCCAGACCTATTTTATGTTTTATTTTGAAACAGGGTCTCACTAAGTTGCTGAGAGCCTCACTAAGTAGCTGAGGCTGGCTTTGAACCCGTGCAATCCTCCTGTCTCAGCCTCCCAAGCACAGGGATTACAAGCGTGTGCCACCACGCCCGGCTTTTATTCTTTCTTTTGAAACAGGGTCTCACTGAGTTGCAAAGGACCTCACTAAGTAGCTGAGGCTGGCCGTGAACCACGATCCTCCTGTCTCAGCCTCCCGAATGCTGGGATTACGAGCGTGCGCCACCACGCCAGACTGAGACTTGTACTTTCACTAATCATAGCAGTGTGGACATCTTCAACTTTGTTCATTCCCACGGTGGATGTTCACAAAGAACCAACCGTGCTGGTGCTGTCCTAGGCTGGGCACTGAATAAAACCAGTATCACTTGTATGAAGCTCGGATCCTGGTGGGGGAGAGAGCAGAAGAGTTAGCGTGAGCCATTGCTGTTGCAGGGCGGAGTGGCAGTGTGTGGGAGGAGGCCCAGTGGATGCAGGAGAGGAAGTGGGCAGATCCCTGCACAGGTTGGCAGGGGCAGTCGTGGCAGAGGCCATGCTGAGCCCCATGGAGGCCGCTTGCCTGTGGAGACCAGTGGTTGGATTCAGGGCATGGATAGCCAGTGAGCTTTGTTTTGGTTGTGGGCGATCTCACAACTTGGTGCTTGGACCCCTGGCTGCCATGGGAACCACTTGGAGAGCTGCTGAGTACTTGGGGCCTGAGCCCCACCGGCAGCAATTGCATCAGCACTGATGCTGCCGCACAGGCTGGGTGCAGGGCCGGGGATGTGGCTCAGTGGTAGAGAGCACTTGCCTAATATGCATAAGGCTGCAGATTTGATCCCCAGCACTGTAAAAATAAAAATCAGCCCCCAGGCTTGGACCTGTGATCCTCGGTCTTCGTCTTCCAAGTACTAGGTCCCTGAGCACCTTGTTTGACACACATACCAAGGAATGCGGCAAGGAGAGGAAAGTTGTTTTTGTTTTTTTGAAATGTGGTGCAGGAGAAGCTGACAGTTCATTGAAAAGAACAAGTCGGCCTTCCTTCGTGTACCAACATTCGTGCAGAGGTGGAATCTGAAAGCTCTAGACTGAAGGGAATGGCTTTGCAACTCTGGGGAGACAGCTTTCTGAGCTTGGACACATGAGATTAAAAAACTGGACTTGACCCAAGGTTGGGGTTAAAAGGCAAGTCAGTCGCCAGAGCTCATTCACAACCACCAGCACTCAGAAGCAGGCATCAGCAACCCATGCACCAGCCCGCCAGTGGCGAGTGCAGGTCGCGGAGCCTGGGGTGGGCCTGAAGCTCTGTAGCAGTGTGGAGAAGGCGTGGGGGGCGGTGGTTACACAGTGTACACACCCTGGCTATGCACGTAAAATAGGCATTTTATTGCGTGAAAATTAAGCTCCAAATGTTGGTTAAGAAAAGTGCCAGTGCTAGACCCCACCTTAAATGGCTGCCGTCAGGCTATGGGTGGAACTCGGGTGCTGCGTTTTTAACTCTTCCCCAGGTACGTACCAGCAGAGAACTGCTGGGTGTAGTCATCTGTGGCTGCCTCGCGGCTGTGGCTGGGCTCCAGTGGCTTCCTTGACTGTCCTGTTGAACCTGTCTTTTGTGTTGTGTGAGCTTTTTCCCAGGACAGATGCTTAGTGAGCATCCAGCTGATACTGAACTTTTAGATTTGCCATCTAAAACCAACCTTGAGGTCAGAAATGGTGGCATGTGCCTGTAATCCCAGTCCTTGGAAGGCTGAGATAGGAGGTTTGCAGATATGAGGACAACCTCAGCAAGTAGTCAGACTCATCAACCTAGTGAGACCCTGCTTCAGAATAAAAGTAAAATAGGGCTGGGAGTGTAGCTCTGAGGTAAAATTCCCTTGGGTTCAATGAACCCAGAACCACAAAAAAATACTCCCCCCGCACCCATGCCATTGAGATGCGGGGCCCTTCCTCTTCCCTCTGGTAGTGTGTGTGGCCTGTGCGCACGATTATTGGTATCTGCTGAAGCTTTGGCTTCCTGCTCCCTGCTGCTGTAGGCGACATCCAGCAGACAGTACCGCTTGGCCCACCCACCATCTTCTTTCTTGTAGAGTCGCAAGGCACACAACATTGACCTGAAGGGGACAGTCGTGATCTTTGACGAAGCTCACAACGTGGTGAGTTCCTGCCGCCTCTGCTGAGCACCTGCCATTTCTCCCAGCTTCCTTACCTTTTAGGAGACCTGCGTGCAGGCCCTGGTGGCGCTGGCTGCCAGGATCAAGCAGACCCATGTGCTTCTGCTGCCCAACCCTCTGATCAGAGGCTGCAGCTGGGCCTTGGATACACCTTTAGGCACAGGGCCCTCTCTTTCTGGCCTTCTGGTGGGGCAGCCTGTCCCCACTGTCCACTGCTCTGCTCGGCCATCCTTCCTGCAATACCTATGCCCTTCAGGCCACTTGGCCTGACTCTTGGGAGGCTCCCAGGGGCCCTCTAGACTCCCTTCAGCCCTGTCCCCAGCATACTCCCTCACCACCCTCTCCTCCACTTCCAAGGCCACTGCTTATGGCTGGATGTTCCAGGAGTGGTCTTGGACGATGACCAGGTCAGGCAGCTGGGCCGAGGGCTGCCCCGGAGCCTGGAGTGGAGCTTCCTAAGAGCTGGGCTTCATGTTCCCCGGGATGGTTGCAGCCACCCTCAGCACCAGCTTGGCTCCAGATTGTTGTTGCTGTGGGAGGTGGCAGGTGCTGTTCCAGGTTTTCCGTTATAAAATGTTGGCAGCACACGTTTTTTACTTGAGTTTCAATTGTTGTGTGGTATTTGGAGTTGTTTTTAGACCAGCTTGTGACTTGGCCATCAAGACCAGGGCCGGGCTCTGTGGAGTCGGCTCTCAGCTCTGGTCCCTCTTGCACCCCTTCTTTTTCTGGAAACCCTGATCCTGTGCTGCTCTCCATGGCATGGCTGCGCTTCGGCTCTCAGGAGAAGATGTGTGAGGAGTCTGCCTCCTTTGACCTGACTCCGCGTGACGTGACTTCAGGACTCGATGCCATTGACCAGGTGTTGGAGGAACAGACCAGGGTGGCACAGCAGGGCACGTTCCCCCTGGAGTTTAATGCGGAGTCCCCCAGCTCAGGTGAGTTTGCAGCCCAGAAACAAAACACTGAGTGGGAAGGCCGACTTGGCTTCCTGGAGGCCATAGCTGTTGGAGGTTCTGGCGCTGCACAACATTGTATCTGCGCTCCTGTACCTCCCATCCATTTAGGGCGGCAGTGCTAAGAGGCTTCTTCTTCTTTTTTTTTTTTTTTTTTTGTATCCCTGGGGGATGGAACCCAGGGGCATTCCACCTCCAACCTACACCCCCAGCCATATTTTTTTATTTTTTATTTTGAAACGGGGTCTCACTGAGTTTTAAAGGGCCTCACTAAGTAGCTGAGGCTTGCTGCAAATTTCAGTCCTCCTGTCTCAGCCTCCCAAGTACTGGGATTGCAAGCGTGTACCACCATGCACTGCACATTGGTTCATTATTAAGTAAAATAAGGGTGACTAGAACACAGCACTGTGATGCTGAGAATATCATCTGAAAACAGAGAAGTCAACTGAACAGTTGTGGGGCAGGTAGTGTGCACAGTATGGACAGGGGACGACTCACCCCAACTGAGCGCAGCAGGATGGTTGGAACTTAACTTAGTGTTACTATTTTTGTGATACTGAGGATGGAACCAGGGGCATTCTACTTCTGAGCTACACTGCCAGCCCCTCCAGCCCTGTTTTATTCTTCTATTTTGAAACAGAGTCGTGCTAAGTTGCTGAGAATGGCTGCAAACCTGGGATCCTTCTGTCTCAGCCTCACAAGTACTGGGATTACTGGTGTGTGCCACTATACTCATCTGAAATTTAAAACTTAAGAGTAAGCCGGGCGTGGTGGCACATACTTGTAATCCCCGCACTTGGGAGGCTGAGAAAGGAGGATCGCACAGGATCAAAGCCAGGCTCAGCTACTTAGTGAGGCTCTCAGCAACTCAGTGAGACCCTGTTTCCAAATAAAATATAAAAATGGGTCTGGGAGTATAGTCTGGAGGTAGAAAGCCTCTGGGTTCCACCCCCAGTACCACCAAAGAAACCAAAAAAATAAATAAATAAAACTTATGAGTAAGCTGGGCATGGTGGCACATGCTTGTAATCCCAGCACTTGGGAGGCTGAGAAAGGAGGATCGCACAGGTTCAAAGCCAGCCTCAGCTATTGAGTGAGGCTCTCAGCAACTTAGTGAGACCCTGTTTCCAAAGAAATTATAAAATAGGACTGGGTGTAGCCCGGAGGTAGGAAGCCCCTAGGTTCCAAAAAGAAAAAAAAAAAGACAAAAACAAAAAAAAACTTATGAGTAGATTATTTCTAGAATTTTTTGTTTAATATTTTTTGGGCTGTATTTGACTTTGGGTAAATGAAACTACAGAAAGCAAAATCACAGATAAGGGCCATAGCCTAAATTTTCTTTTTCTACTTTATCAAAGTTTTTCCTTTTTCTTTTTTGTGGTACTGGGGATTGAACCCAGGGACACTACCACCAAGCCATTCCTTTGCTAGGAATCCAAGTTCTTGAGGACGTGGTTGGTGCAGTTCAAGTGGTACAGAATTAGCTGGGCGTGGTGGTACACGCTTGTAATCCCAGCATTTGGGAGGCTAAGACCGGAGGATCGTGGTTTGCAGACAGCCTCAGCTACTTAGTGAGGCTCTTTGCAACTGCGTGAGACCCTGTTTCAAAATAAAGAATAAGCCTGGCATGGTGGCGCACGCTTGTAATCCCCGCACTTGGGAAGCTGAGACAGGAGGATCACACAGGTTCAAAGCCAGCCTCAGCTATTTAATGAGGCTCTCAGCAACTTAGTGAGACCCTGTTTCCAAATAAAGCACAAAATAGGTCTTGGAGTATAGCCTGGAGGTAGAAAGCCTTTGGGTTCCACCCCCAGTACCACCAAAAAAAAAAAAAAAAAATAGGGCTGGGAGTGTAGCTCAAAGATAGAATGCCCCTGGGTTACACACACACACACACAAAGCCGGGTGTGATGGCGTATGCTTGTAATCCCAGCATTTGGGAGGCGAGACAGGAGGATTCGGACAGCCTCAGCTACTACATAGTGAGGCTCTTTGCAACTCAGTGAGACCCTGTTTCAAAATAGAGAATAAAAAATAGGGCTTGGGGTGTAGCTCAGAGGTAGAATGCTTCTGGGTTCCATCCCCAGTACACACACACACACACACACACACACACACAAAGTGGCACAGAATTGAGCATGTTCTGCTTTGTGTCACCAGGGCTGAACATGGATCTGGAGGGCATCGCAAAGCTGAAGAGTAAGTGCCTCTCCTCGGGGGGCCTGGTGGCTGGCGGGCCCACCTGACATTCCCTAACCCACAGTGATCCTGCTTCGTCTGGAGGAGGCCATCGATGCCGTCCAGCTGCCTGGAGATGATAGCAGTGTCACAAAGCCGGGAAGGTGAGGGCGGGCTGCCCTCTTGGCTAGGTCCTCCTGGAGGGAGATGGACTTACGTGCACAGGCTGTCCTGAGAGTGTCCTGCGGGCGTGACTGCCAGGCCTGGCTTCCCATACCAGTGGAGTCTGTCGTGCATTTTCAGGACCTGGGAGGATTGCCACCTTTTTGGGTGGCTAGTATTGTTGGCAGTTACAGAACACACTGTCACAGTGTCTCCTCCAGCCCTTTCCTCCAACTCTTGCCTGGCCACTTGTTGGCAGCACAGGTGCCTGTTAGAATGAGACCTTCTTGTTAGGAGATCAGTGTGGTTACCCCAGCTGTTTAGGATGCCAGGGACCCCAGAATGTTCTTAATGCCCCACAAACCTGTAGTTTTCTCAGGAGCCTGAGCAGCAGGATTTGCTCTGTGTCCTGAAGGCAGATGAGGGATTGTGGCTTGGCTGTGAGTAGCTCTCCTTGAGACACGGCCAGTAGCCATGCTAGGACCAGGCCTGGGCTTGTCAAGGGCAAAGTGTGTCCTGTGGCCCAGGCCCTGCTTGGCCCTGAGCTAGTCTTTTTCTCTATGCTCTAACCCTTAGGGGTCCCAAGACCCTTGGCTGCACATTCAAGCCGCCAGCCCAGCTCCAAGGCCTATCTGCATGTCCCCGAGCTTCCAACCACAGGCTCCACTTCTGCAGCTTCCCTGTGCCTGCACTTCCCAGATCTTCCCAGCTCTCTTGGGGACCCAACCCAGCGCCACTACTTCCAGAAAGGCTCCTAGGATTTCCTCCCAAGCCCCGCACTACCCATAGTGGCCCCTCGCCCGGGTGCCTGGTCTTTCCCTTAGAACATGGCTTTTGTGTCAGGGCTTGTTCTTTTCCTACCTGAGAGGCAGAGGACTCTCAATTCCAGTTTGGGGCTCCCCTGGAAGCTTCAGTGTTTGTTTCTGAGTGAAGGAAACTTAAAAAGCCACTCATCTTAGGTTCCCAAAGCCAAAGCTTGGTCCCCTGCCAGGCTCAGGTTTTTTTTTCTTCAATCTTTGGCAGCTATATCTTCGAGCTGTTTGCAGAAGCCCAGATAACATTCCAGACCAAGGGCTGCATCCTGGACTCACTGGACCAGATCATCCAGCACCTGGCGGGACGTGAGTCTTGGCCCGCCGCATGGACGCAGACAGGAGCAGGGCAGGGGTGCCCAGTGGAGGATGCCGTCGGCATGCTTGTGTGGCGACACGCTACCATCTCTTGGCAGCTTGTAGGGCCTGCCCTTTCTGGTTAGATGTTGAGGCACGAGCGCCATTTGACCAACTGTTGTGCTTTTAAGTTTTATTTTTTGTAGTACTGAGGATTGTACATACTAAGGAAGTGCTCTACCACTGGGCTACATCCTGGCTCTACTTATATATCTATCTGTTGTGGTACTGGGCATTGAATGAAGTGGCAGTCTACCTCTGAGCTGTACCCCAGCCCTTTTTATTTTTAATTTTGAAATAGGTTCTCACTAAGTTGCTGAGGTTGGTCTTGAACTTGCAATATTCTTTTGTTAGCTTCCCAAGTACTGGGATTGGGAATACAGGCAGGCATCACCACACCTGGCTGGCTTGTTTGCTTATTTATTTATTTATTCTTATTTACTTACTTATTTTGCAGTACTAGTGATGGAACCCAGGAGCATTCTACCTCCAACCTATACACCCAGCCCTAATTTTTATTCTTTATTTGGAAATGGTTTCACTAAGTTGTGGAGGGCTTCACTAAGTAGCTGAGGCTGGCCACAAACCTGTAATTCTCCTGTCTTAGCCTCCCAAGTACTGGGATTATAAACATGCGCCACCATGCCCGGCCTAGCTTTATTTTTTATTTTGAAATAGGGTCTCGCTAAATTGCTGAGGACCTTGCTAAATTGCTAAGGCTGGCCTTGAACCTGGGGTCCTCCTGTCTCAGACTCCCAAGTACTGGCATTACAGGCATACACCACAACACAAGGCCTGGCTTTTTTTTTTTTTTTTTCCCAAACAGAGTCTTACTAAGTTATTGTGCAGTGGCCTTGAACCTATGATTCTCCTGCTCAGCTTCTCAAGTACTAGGAAGTACAGGCTATGCTACTTGCCAGCTGCCCTTTTTACCCCTCCACTTTTTTCTTTGCGGTACTGTTGATGGAACTCTGGGGCACTCTACCTCCAAGCTACACCCCCAGCCCTACTTTTTTATTCTTTATTTTGAAACAGGGTCTCACTGAGTTGTGAAGGGCCTCAATATGTAGCTGAGGCTGGCCTTGAACCCGGATCCTCCTGTCTCAGCCTTCCAAGTGTGCACCAACTTTTATTTCCCCTTTTTTTTTTTTTTTTTTTTGGTGGTACTGTGGTTCCTGGAAACCCTTCTACCTCCCAGACCTATTTTTATACTTTCTTATTTGGAAACAGGGTCTCTTAAGCCAGCGCGGCTGGCTTCGAACCTGTGTGATCCTCCTGTCTCTGCCTCCCAAGCGCAGGGATTACTAGTGTGGACCACCACACCTGGCTTTTATCCCCCTTTTAAAATGGTCTCACTGGGTTGCCCAGACTAACCTCCAACTTGTCATCTTCCTGCCTCAGCCTTCCAAGTAGCAAAGTATAGGTCCATGCCACTGTGTCAGCCCATTGTGCTTTCTTGTAGAACATGTTCCAGCTTTGCCATTAATGGTTTTTTACAGTAGCACGTCCCATTTAGTCCCCTTTTAAGGAAAGACTGCACGAGGCCTTGCTGGGTTCAGTGGATTGTCGCGCTTGCTGGCTTCTCCCCATCTCTGCTAAGGTCCAGAGGGCTTCCTGGGGGCAGTGACTCCTTGGCCTGCTCTGTGGAACATACTTCAGCTGAGCAGGGCTGGGGAGGTTTGGGATGCTGACCCCACAGATTCTGCTGAGACTGGTGCTGGGGCCCTTGGCCACAGACTCCTGGAGACTGCCCCACTGTGGCTTCTCCCTGACCCTCTGGGAAGAGCAGGCCATCTGCCCTCCCTTCGTGCACCTCACCTGACACTGGGCCAGGGGTCACTCTGGAGGCTGGTTGTGGGGCTGTGGGCCCCCTGCTATGGTGTGGATGTTGGCTCCCTGCTGCCCACAGGTACTGGAGTGTTCATCAACACGGCTGGGTTGCAGAAGCTTGCAGACATCATCCAGGTAGACGCTTGCTTTCGACTCTGAGGGCGCCTTGTTTCTTAGTGGCTGTTGGGGCACATGAGCCAGGGACTCGGAAAGGGACCCCACATCACATGTTCTGATCAGCAAACTCTTCAGCTCATTTCCTCCCCACCTCAGCACGCTGCCATCTCTAGGGAGGTGGTGGAGGGTGGGTCTGGCTATGCTTGGCTGCTCAGTGGCCAGACACACCGGTGACCCATTGGGTTGTGCAGGGCCTCTGATTACAGATAGGCTCACATCAGTGGAACTCTGGAGATAAGTGACTTCCTGAACAGCTTCTCAGGGGAAAGACAAAGGACCGGGTAGGGTGGTATGCTCAGAGCCCTGGCACAGAGAACAAGATGCAACCGTGGAGCCCTGACAGAGGCTGAGGAACCCCTGGCCGAGGGCGTGACAGTGGATTCCCTGAGAGACACGCGGCCCTCCTGCCTCACTGGTGTCCTCTAGCCCCACAGGAGCTATTCAGCCCTCCCCTCCCCTTGCCTGTGTGGCGCTTGGCTGACCTCAGGCCGTGGACAGCCGAGGCCTGCTCAGGCTTGGGCCGAGCATTTTGGGTGCCATCGGCCTCGCTGAGCTTTGCAGGTTTTCAGAAGCAGACCCAGGACCTGAATGGGCCTGTTGGTCGTGGAAAGACCAAGGCCCAGGAAGCCCTGTAGTGAGGCTGGCTCCTGGTGCTCCTGCCCATGATGCACCAGAGGTGTGACTCGGGAGGACGAGGCAGGCTTAGGGGTCCCACTGCTGGCCACGAGGCCTTGGTGCCCTGTTACCCACACAAGGGCCTTGTGCGCTGGTCCCAGGCTCCTGACCCCTGTGCGCTGCTCGTTTGCCTTTCAGATTGTGTTCAGCGCGGATCCCTCTGAGGGTGGCTCTGGCCCCGTGGTGGCACCTGGGGCCTCACAGCCCTATAAGGTAGGAGCTGCCTCCAGGATGGGGGTGTTGCACAGAACTGTGGGTGGGAGCTGCCTTTGGGGCTTGGACAGGGCCCCAGGACACCTGTACACACTCACTTCTCCAGGTGCACATACACCCTGATGCCGGGCCCCGCAGGGCAGCTCAGCGGTCAGATGCCTGGAATGCACCTGCATCCAGAAAGCAAGGTACCGGCCTGGGGGAACGACACACTCCCTGCTCACCCTCCGCACACACCTGCACCGCCTGCCTGGGCCAGGAGACCTCAGAGCCTGCCCAGTGTCACCCTGTGGGCAGTGGGCAGCAACGGAGCGGGGCTCAGTGGGCTTCTCACCCTGCTTGACACGCTGCACTGGGTGCAGTGTCCCCCCAGGTAGAATGTGGCTCCTCCAGAGTCGGGGCTTCTCAAGTAGCGCTCCCTGGGTCGGGCTTTTGTAGGAAGTCAGCTCATAGAAGTGGATAGTTGTGTGTGGCAGCTCAGATTGCCCCAGGCAGGCAGATTCCATCCCAGGACGGGAAGGCTGCGTGAGCCCTGGAGAGCGGCTTTGCCTCTTCCTTGACAGAGTTTGCCCTCCTCCAAGCTGGCACTGGCCTCACCTTGAGAGTCTCTTCAGTTGTACTGGTGCTGTTTTAGTTTCTGGAGCTTCCAGAATGCTGGGAGTGAAGGGTGGCAGGGTGCCATGGCCTGTTGGATTAGCACGAGGACCACACGCAGGCTTCCTCTGAGCTGGTGACCTTTTTTGTTGCCCATGTGACCAGCGTCTGGACCCTGCCCCCTTGCCTTCGCAATGGTACTTGGAATGACAGGAGCTGGGACTGCTTCATTCCCGTGTGGTTTCTGCAAGAGATTGGGGTTGGGGTTGGCTGACCTCTGGCTTCCCTCGGCGTTCACTGGGCCTGCCTCTTGCTGGACCCCTGAGCCATGGGCCCAGCTTGCGGGCCAGCTCAGGCCAGAGCAGGCCTCTGGCTCACTGGGTGCAGAGTGGGTGGGAGGTTGACAGATGGCCGGGCCTCTGGTCCCATCCCCACACTTTCCCCGCAGGGAAGGTGCTGAGCTACTGGTGCTTCAGTCCCGGCCACAGCATGCGCGAGCTGGCCCGCCAGGGCATCCGCTCCCTCATCCTCACCAGCGGCACGCTGGCCCCCCTGACCTCCTTCACCCTGGAGATGCAGATGTACGGGCCACCCCAGGCCAGAGGCTGAAGTGCTGGGGGTCCTGGGGGCGTCGGGGGTCCCAGACCTCTGAGACCACTCACTGTCACTCTGTCTGGCCATGCTCCAGCCCCTTTCCAGTCTGCCTGGAGAACCCACATGTCATCGATAAGCACCAGCTGTGGGTGGGGGTTATCTCCAAAGGCCCCGATGGAGCCCAGCTGAGCTCTGCGTTTGATAAGCGGTAAGGGTCCTAGTCTCTGGGCCTCACAGGGAAACGGGCAGGTGGTGGCCCGGCCCGGGGCCCTTTTAGCAGTGGCTCCCTGGCTCTGTGCAGGTTTTCAGAGGCCTGCTTGTCCTCCCTAGGAAAGGCGCTGGGTAAGTGCTGCTCTTCCCCTCGGGGAGCCCTTAGCCCGTGCCATGGTGTTGGGACACCCAGTTCCCACTCCCTTTCCTGACTGGCCACTGCTTCCAGGCAACATCGCCCGTGTGGTACCCCATGGGCTGCTGGTCTTCTTCCCTTCCTACCCTGTCATGGAGAAAAGCCTGGAGTTCTGGAAGGTGTGGCCCCTTTGGGTGTCCCCCTTGGTAGGGAGGGGCCCTCAAGTCTGGTGGGTGGTGTGGCTGGCCCACCACATCCTGCCTCCTCCTTCCACAGGCCCGGGACTTGGCCAGAAAGATGGAGGTGCTGAAGCCTCTGTTTGTGGAGCCCAGGAGCAAAGGTGGCTTCTCCGAGGTCTGTGCTGGGCTCTGAGCCCGCGGCCTTCCTCGACCTTTCCTGGCAGCCACACCTGCCCATGGGCTCTGGCTGGCTGCCAGCCACCTCTTCGGGGCCTGTGCTTCCTTCCTGTGCCTGGCATGTCAGCTAGAAAGCTGCCGGCACTGTCTGGGCCAGTGGCGTGGTAGTCAACCAACTGGCCCAGGCTCCTCAGGTTCCTGGGAAACACGAAGGCTGGGTGGCGGCTGGGGCTGCCTGGGGACTTGTAGCTTGAAGGTACATCCAGGACCCACTGCAGGGGCAGGCTTGAGTCCTGACCAGCCTCTCCTTCCAGGTCATCGATGCTTACTACAAGCAGGTCGCCACCCCTGGGTCTGGTGGGGCCACCTTCCTGGCAGTGTGCCGGGGCAAGGTGAGGCTTCTTGGTGCCATCTTTTCCCCTGCCTGGTTGCTTGCCCTGTGGGTGCTTGTGGTGGGGTAGGCACAACCCGCTGCCTTTAGCCCATGTCCAGCAAACGTCAGGAGAGAGCAGTGCTATGGGCCTTGCTGGCACTGGGCCTGTTCATGAGCCAGGGCAGGCTGAGCACAGGAGGTTCCAAGAGTGGGGCAGTGGGTCATGGGTCTTCAAGCAATGTGCCTGTGGGGGCCTGAGCATGGTGCTCTGTCCCACTCCATCATACCTGAGGGGAGTGGCTGTAAGGGCTGGGGCCTGGGTCGACCCTAGGGAGGAGGTGCAGGTGAGGCTAGCCAGGGGAGAGTGTGCCATGGCCCCCAACAGCTCCTGGCCTGTGCCCTAGGCCAGCGAGGGGCTGGACTTCTCAGATATGAATGGCCGTGGTGTCATTGTCACGGGCCTTCCGTACCCACCGCGCATGGACCCCCGGGTTGTCCTCAAGATGCAGTTTCTGGATGAGATGAAGGGCCGGAGCGGGGCTGGAGGCCAGGTAAGACACCACAAGTCCAGGGCTGGGGGCAAGGCGCTCTGGGGACTGAGGCCCCTGACCAGGCCCCCTTTCCCCTGCAGTTCCTCTCTGGGCAGGAGTGGTACCGACAGCAGGCGTCCAGGGCTGTGAACCAGGCCATTGGGCGGGTCATCCGGCACCGCCACGACTATGGGGCCATCTTCCTATGTGATCACAGGTGCAGGCGGGCTCCACCTGTCCACCCCCACATGCTCCCGCAGTCTGAGGCTCTCTCTGGACTCTGGGCCCTTCTCTCCACGAGGCAACCAACAGCCTCTAGGCCTGCAGGGTGTGTGAGCCTGGTAGCTCCTGCCAGCACACGCCAGCCAGGCCATCGCCTTGGCACCTGAGCCCTGTGAAGCGGGCTCTCGGCAGGGGCACCCCCTCAGCCCGGGGGCACAGGATTCAGGCTGACAACTGCACCATCTCCAGGTTTGCCTATGCTGATGCCAAAGCCCAGCTGCCCTCCTGGGTTCGTCCCTACCTCAAGGTGTATGACAACTTTGGCCACGTCATCCGAGATGTGGCCCAGTTCTTTCGCGTAGCTCAGAAAACTGTGAGTGTCTAATGGCCATGTCTGGTACCCTACCCTGGAGCGGAGGGGCCCTTCCCTGGGGAGTCACAGAAGTGGGCCACGCCTGCCCTGTGGTCTGCAGATGCCAGTGCCAGTTCCCCAGGCTGCAGCCCCAAGTATGGGTGAAGGGGAGGCTGCTGTCAGGGTGGCCAGCATGCCCAGCACCCTGTTCACCAGGAAGGCCACCAGTCTAGACGTGCACGTGCCCAGCCTGAGGCCGAGGCTCACAGGTTCGTGACGCTGGGTCGGAGCCACAGAGAAATGGCCTTGGGCTGCCTGGCTCTGGTGAGCTGTGTGCACACCATGTTCCTCAGGAGCGCCAGCTGCTGAGAACGCTGAAGGCAGCGTGTGTGTGGAGTACGAGCAGGAGCCCATCCCTTCCCAGCGGAAGCCCACAGGGCTGCTGGCCGCTCTGGAGCACAGTGAGCAGAGGGCCCAGGCGCCAGTGGACGAGACCTGCCCTGGGGAGAAGGAGGTGCGGGCAGGGGTGGTGCCAGGAGACAAGGCTTGCCGGGTGGGGAGTGCGGGCTGTCAGGGTCCCGAGGCCTGTCCAGGGCCTGCCTGTTTGGCCTTGGAGATCTGTTCACATACCCCTGCAAATCCCCTTCCCTTCCTGGCTCCCAGGCAAGGGTACACCCTGGCCCTAATATGCTGCCTCCCTCCAAGCTGTGGTTGCCTGGTGGTTGGCCTGACAGTGCTCTTGGCTGGGACTTCTGTTGCCAGCTGCACCCAGAGCTGACCTTTCTCCAGGCCTGGCCTGCTCTGGGCTTCCTCCCTGCTCCCTCCTTCCTGCTGGGAGTTGCCGGCTTCCTGCTCCTATGCCTGCCATCCGTCCTGGAGTGAGCCCAGGTGCCGACAGTCCTCAGCTGCCACAGAGCTGCCTCCTGGGCTCCACTCTCACACTCTGCTGCCCACAAGCCGCCAGGGCCAGAAAGGGCTGAGTTGGTACCGCCACCAGGGTTTGGCCAAACATGCCCTGCGGTCCTCGGTTCAGGCCACCCTTGGAGCTCCTGGAGGGTGTCACACGTGCTTCAGGCCTTGGGGTTTGAGTTGGGGCCCCGGCTGTGTCCCCCTCAGGCCCTCGGTTGCTCCAGTCTGTCCCACCAGTCTAAGAAGAGAGGGGCTGATGAGCGGAGAGGAGGAAAGAAGAAGGTCAAGCTGGTCAGCCACCCGGTATGTGAGCCATCCTGCAGCCATGCTGGCTGCTTAGAGATATGTCTGGGGCTCTGGCTCCTGTGCCCATGGCCCCAACCAAGCAAGGGGATGGGCCAGTGTAGGCCCAGGAAGCAGACTTCCTGGGCAAGTCTGGTTCCTTCCCCAGGTGGTATAATAGCCCTTCTTCCTTCCAGTCAGGATTTGGCCCAGCCCTTGGTCACGTTTACTTTGGGGCCTGCAGCTAGCTGTAATTCCACAGTTAGGATGGTTAGTGCAGCTGGGCTTTGGCTTTTCCTGAGTGTGGACGCTGACCTGCCCACAGAAGGAGGTGCAGCGGGTTCCAAGTCCCAGATGAATGCAGTTGTCAAGTTACACCGTGGGGCAGCAGGCCCCTGTCCCTCAGCTTCTGAGAAGGACTGGGCGGTGTCCAGGGAGGCCCGGGCATGGTGGTGGGGCTGCCTGGACCAGCCCTGCTGTGGCTTCCCTGGACCTTTGTGGTGTGCAGCAGTGGCAAGCTGGGTGTGGTCGATACTCCTGGGATCTCAGCAGCTTGGGAAACTGAGGCAGGAGAACCATAACCTTGATGCCAGCCTGGATAACTTAAGTGAAACCCTGTTTGAAAATGAAGAATAAAATAGGGCTCGGAGTGTAGCTCAGGTAGAATGCCTCTGGGTTCAATCCCTGGTAGCACACACAAAAAAAGGGGCTGAGAGAAAAAGTGGGACACAACCTGTGGAGAAGCGCCCTCCCCTGAGCTGCCACGAGCTCAGCTACAGCTGTGCCTGCCCTGGAGGGAGCGGCGTCTCTCCTGCCTGCCTTCTCTGCACTCCTGCTCTGCCCAGGAAGCCGCCCTCTGCCGTGGCAGCCCCCAGTGCCGTGTGGACACGGGCAGGAGGGATGGGTGGCCCTGATGGTGGCCCTGGTTGTGTGTCCAGCAGGAGGAGCTCGTGGCGGGTACACCAGCTGACAGAGCCAAGCTGTTCATGGTGGCCTTGAAGCAGGCACTGAGTCAAGCCAGCTTTGGCACCTTCACCCAGGCCCTGCAGGACTACAAGGGCTCTGATAACTTCGAAGCCCTGGCAGCCTCCCTCCGCTGCCTCTTCGCCGAGGACCCCAAGAAGCATACCCTGCTCCAAGGTGCTTACCTGCAGAGACCTGCCCTGGGCTGCCATCACTGTGGGCTGGGGCCACTGGGCCCAAATTTGTCCGTGCTCTCTGGAGAAGGGGCCTGGTAGACAGGGGCCTGGTAGACAGCCCATGGTCCCCAGGGCCCCAGCTGAGTGGCCAAAGTACACGAGCTCACACCCCATCCCCAACAGGTTTCTACCAGTTTGTGCGGCCGCACCACAAACAGCAGTTTGAGGACCTCTGCTTCCAACTCACGGGCCAAGGCTATGCCTGTTGGCCAGAGCAGAGCCTTTCCCGAGGGCAGCGAGTGCAGCCAGCCCAGGACCACAGCGGTGAGTGGTCTGGGTTGGACTCTCAGCCTCAAACCCAGAGGGTGGTAGTACCTGGGATCCTGGGTGGTTGGTGTGGGCATCCTGGGCCCTTGGCCCAGGCTTCCTATTTCTGCTTGGGGGCAAGCCCTACACCATGTGCATAGCACTGGGACCAGGCCTCTAGAGCAGACCTGTACTACCTGGGGAGCTGTGCCCACTGCCGAGTCCTGGTTGTGAAGTGCCTTCTGCCCTCCTTCCTGCTCTTGACCAAGCTAAGTTGAGCTGGGCCCCCTCCAGGTGCCCTCTGCCTGCTCCTGGGCTTGCTCCATGGCTGACTGGGAAGCCCCTACCCCTCCTGAGCTTAGTGCTGACACCTGTGGCCCTGAGCAGGCCTCAGCTGTTCCCACCTGCTGCCCTGGCCCCTCCTAGGGGTACAGACAGCTCCAGGTGATGCGCTATGCCCCTGGTCTGAGGGTTGTGAGGCCTGGTCTTCCTCTGGCCAGGGTGCCTCCTTCCCTGGGGATCTCAGGAGCATGTTTCTTCAGGAAGGAGAGAGCTGGAGCCCAAACTGAGTCTATCGGAGGGTGTGGCCAAGCAGCTGGACCCCGGAGAGCACCTCAACCATGGCAGGCCCCACCTGTCCACCGGGCCACCCCTGGCAGGTACTGCCTCCTGCAGACGCCAGTTGGGGCCCAGTTCTTAGAGAGGTTCATTTTGCTTGAGGGACCTGGAAGCAGAGCTGTAGGCCACCATGGGGGTCTCCTGCTGTGCAGCTCTCCATTCTGCATCCCACCCCATTTGTCCTGAGGGGCCTGGAGGGCTCTCTAGGGGTTCCCGGGGGAGGGAGGTGGAGGTGGAAACTCTGAACCATGCTCCTCTACCAGGAGTCTCCAGCAGCTGTCCTCAGGCGGGGTCCAGAGTGGAGCAGCAGAGTCAGCCTGCCGTGAATGCCTACCTGGAGGCTGCCCATGCAGCCTTGGGCTCTGCAGGCTGCAGCCAGCTCCTGGCAGCACTGAGGGCGTACAAACAGGATGACAACCTTGACAAGGTGTTGGCCGTGCTAGCCGCGCTGACCACTGCAAGGCCTGAGGACTTCCCCCTGCTACAGAGCAAGTGGCCCCTGGGTAGGGTGGGGTGGGGCTGGGTTGGTGGGGTGGGCAAGGACTGGGCTTGAGCGAAGCTCCCCACAGGGTTCGGCATATTTGTGCGTCCCCACCACAAGCAGCGGTTCAGGCAGACCTGTGCAGACCTAATGGGCCTGCCTACCACGGGCACAAAGCTGCTGGGTCCTCGGGAGGAGACCCCCACTGTGCCACCTGAGCTTGTCCATGGTGCTCCCCAACCAGGTGAGGCCTGCCAGGCACCCCCTAACCCTGGCCTGTCACCCTGGCCCCGTAGCCCTGGGAGGGGCAGGAGAGGAGCGCCAGGCACTCCTCAGACGTGCTGCTGTTTGCAGGTCCCTTGCAGCCGGAGAGACCTGAGAAGACCCAGTGCAAGATCTTATCCTTCCTCGTACAGAAGCCAGCAGGGCGTGGAGGGGCCAGCGGCACCCCCATGGAGCCCAGCCAGCCCCCTGGGGCTCCCCAAGGGCACATGAAGCCTGAGCTGGGCACCCCGTGAGAGGGCAGTGAGGACGGCACCAGCAGGCAGTGAGTTCACGCCCCGTAGCAGGCTATGTGTGCCCAGGTGGCCAGGCCAAAGACACAGTACCCTTCCAGAGCTCTCCCGCAGCTCCCACTGCTGCTGGACCACAGGCAGCAAGGCTTCCACACTGGAGCCCGGCCTTCCCCAGCCCTGCCAGGCGTCACCACTTGGTAGGGTGGGTGCTGTGTCCAGCAAGTGCCCAGCCGCCGGGGTCTCCACAGGCCATAACACGAGTCTGCCCATCATACTGCCTCCAGGAAGCAGAGCAGCACTCAGACCTGGCCGGAGCTTCAGTGAGCGTCCATGGAGCACATTGGGCCCCGATGTGGCCCCATCATGGCCCGTCCAGCCCTGAAGTGGGTTAAGAACCTCCTCCATACTTCCAGGCCCAGGAGAGGGACTGCACTTCTCCATGGGGCCTGGGTTGGTCTGCTGGGTGGTGCCTCCTCCCATTCTGCCGTTGAGGCCTCCTGGGCAGGCCATGTACTTGCTCACTCAGGTAGGGACTTTGTAATAAAACTGCTGCTGGTAACCCCAGTACTTGGGAGGTTGAGACAGGAGGGTCACAGGTTTGTGGCCAGCCTCAGCATATTAGTGAGACCCTGTTCCAAAATAAAAGAATTAAGTAGGACTGGGGGTGTAGATCAGAGGTAGCATGCTTCTGGGTTCCATCCTCAGAAAGAAAAAGACCAAAAACAAAACCTACAGGCAATGGCCAGGACCATGTCTGTATGATCTGGGCTTAATGGGGAGACTTGGGGTGCCTGGGGAATGGGCAGTGGGAAAGGCTACCCTCCCCAGGAGACTTGGACTGTGAGCACTTGCGGGGGACCGTCCAGACCCCTGCGGGTTTGGAGCTCAGACCAGGATGATGTGGGGAGGTTCCCACAGGTGTGGAGGGCTGGCCCGTCCCACGTGCACCTGCTGCTTGTGGACGCACTGGAGTGCACTTGGTGGCAGCAGTGGCTCCTGGTAGGGCAAGCATGAGCTCAGCACTGTCTGGTCCACACCGGGAGGTGCTGTGCCTGCTCCAGCTAGGACCTGAGGGAACTGCAGAGGCTGAGCCTGTCACATGGGCACTGCCAGCTCTGTGCTGCACCTACTGGCTGTGTGGTAGAAATGGTCTACCCAGGGTGGGACTCAGAGATGCAGGAGTGGCTGGCATGCCCCCAATGCATATAAAAAGAAAGAAGCTGGGCGTGGTGGAGCACACTTGTAATCCCAGCATTCTGGAGACAGACCAGAGGACCGTAGTTCGTGGACAGCCTCAACTACTTAGTGAGACCCGGTTTCAAAATAAAGAATAAAGAATAGGGCAGGGGGTGTAGCTTGGAGATCGAATACCCCTGGGTTCCACCCCCAGATCACACAAAAAAAAAAAAAAGAGAAAGAAAGCTGTAGCCAAGTCAGGCATGTGGTGGCACATGTCTGCAATCCTAGTACTTGGGAGGCTGGAGCAAGACTGGAAAATTCAAGGCCAGCCTTGTCAACTTAGCAAGACTCGAAAATAAAGGGGGAGAGCCCAGTGGTAGAGTGCCCAGGCGCACACATAACAAAGGCTGTAGCAGGCCCTGGTGGCAGGGGACTAGCTCACTGCCAGTGTCAAGCCAGCAAAGGGTGCTACACCTGGCTGGGTGGTGCCAGGCTGCAGGAATGCACACTTCCTCGTGCTGCTCAGCACCAGGTCCCTGTTGCTTTTGCCACCATCTGCATCAAAGGAGACTTCTTAAGGTTTATTTATAAAGCCATTTCATAAAACAGGCAGCGCCCAGTCACACCCCTGCTGAGTGGCAGGGACATCTGGGCAGGTGCTTCCTGAGCCCTCAGGCTCCACCCAAACTCAGCTCTGGCGCTGCCTTCCCCACCTGCACCTGGGACAGACCATCCTTAGGAAGGTCCCCAAGTCCCCAACCTTGCTCTTTGGGACAGCATGGAGGGAGGGCCATGGCATTGCCTGGGCACCACACTGTGCTAGAGCAGTCCCCCTGAATCCCCTAGCCCACGGGGGACCTCCCAGGAGGGGCTCAGCCAAGGAAGGAGCCCTGAGCGCAGTTTGGGGTGAGGAGCCACCAGGCCTCCGGGCTATATGGCCAGGCCACCTTCCATTTGCTGGGAGTGCCAAGACAGGTCCTGGCTCCAAGCCTGCCTTGCGAGCCCCCATCTGTCACCTGCCCACCAGCCCCCAGGGCGTGGGGTGGCAGCCTCCTGCTGTGTACTGTGCCAGCCTTGAGGCTGCCTGGAGATGGACAGGAGTGTTGGGCCATTGCTACTTTGCATTCCTTCCCTGGCCACACTTGGAAGGACAGAGTGCTCACCCAGGCCCTGGGTACAGCCTGCTCAAGCAGGGTTGTGCTGGGAGGGCCAGGTTGACCCAGAGGGCAACTGTTTTTGGAGAGAACATCTTTTCAGGGAGAACATCAGAAAGCCTGGCTCCCAGGGGAGCTCCAGGTATCTGAGCACAACACTGACAGGTTCTGGGAACCCAGCCCATCTGACACACACAGGTGCTCCAGACGGCACCTGAGAGGCCACAGCCTCACCTAGCATGGGTAGGGCCCGATGCCTCGGGGAAGCCGCCCAACCTGACAAGGGGCGTAAGGACACGCACCCAGCAAGCCAAGTTACTCCTCTCTCCTGGGGACTGAAACAAGATGGAAAAGGGCCCATGGAGCTTCTTAGGCGGCCTCAGTGCTGCTGAGCATCCAAACCCAGGGCCCAGATGGCCTCTGGGGGTGTGGGCTAGATCTCAAGGGGAGACCAGCCCCCAAACCACCTGCTTCTCCATGGGCAAGCTGGACAGAGCAACTGCCAGAGCCAACCCCCCATCTCCAGCCCACTCCCCTTGGGCTCCCCAGAAGGCAGGCAGACCTGGGGGGCAGCCTTTTGGCCAAGGCCTTGCCCTGCGCTGTGCCTGGGCTGAGGAGAACTCCCGCCCCTGCAGGGTGGCAGGCAGGACCATGGCCTGCAGTAGCCCGCGTAGATCCTGCATACCTGCCCGGCTGCCCCGCGCCCCTCAGCAGAAGCCTCTGGATGCCTACACTTTTCCAGACAGAAACATTTGTCTTAGAGAAAACACAAAGGAAATAAGAGAACCAAAAGGCAAAAGCAAACCCAACCCCCAGGATCAGTGGCACAGGAACCAGCAGGAAGCGTGCTCCTCCAGCATGACCACGCCAGCGCAGCCCAGGCACCTACGTGATGTCCCTCTGCCGTGGCGGGCGGTGGACGTTCCGCACGACGCACTTCACCATCCACTCGATGCCCTCACGCACTCCTTCACTGCAGAGACAGTGGGGGTGAGGCAGGGCCAGCCCCAGCACCCAGGCCCTGCAGGACAAGGCCCACTCACCCAGTGAGGGCGGAACAGGCCTGGGTCAGGCAGTCCCGCCTGCCGATCTTGCAGGTGCAGTCGCTGAAGGCAGTCTTGATGTCGGGGATGGACAGGCAAGCCTGGCAGGGGAGGGGAAGACCTGAGGCACAACCCAGTCCTGGCCCCAGCCAGCCTGCTTCCTGGGGAACTCAGGAGGGCACCACCCTGCATACTGGGGTGGAGCTTGGCCAGGGCTCCAGCGTCCTCACGCAGAGGCCGTTCCTGTCAGGACACTGCACTCAGCCCAAGTCTGCCTGTGCTGGCACTGCCGGGGGCCAATCCAGGTAGGCCAAGTGGCTCCAACGAGAGGGCACCCAGGAGAGCTGCCACAAGTGGGCACAGATGCGGAGGGCAGCGGGGCCCTGGTCTGGGGAAGCAGCAGCCGTGGGCAGCTTCTATGCTCACCTTTCCCTCTGAGGGGAGACCTGCCCTGCACCATGCACCCCTCTTGCTGCTGGTGGTCGGGAAGCAGAGCAGGTATGGCAGGCGGGTCTGTGGGGCAGTGAGGGCCAGGCCACAGGGACAAGGCACACGAAAGGACGCGCTCATCAGAGGTGGAGCTTCTCCTGGCTCAGGTGCCGTGGCCACCACAGTCTGCAGCTGCTTCTAAGAAAAGCCCCCACGTGACAGCAGGGACTAGGGCCACAGGTTCGGGGGAGGGCTGGTGCAGACACTGGCCTGAGGGTGGCAGGGACAGGTCGGGGTCACAGACTCCCACCAGAAGCCCACCGTATTTCTCTGAGCTCAGAACCTTCACCTGGGCTGCCACCGCCAGCCCCACACTCTGCTGAGGGTGCCATACACCACACTCCTTGAGGTGGGGCAAGGAGATTCTGGTGATGCTGTTCAGGGGAGATGGGCGGGACTCACCTCCACATCTTGCTTGTTGGCCAGCACCAAGATGGGAACACCGTCCAGCACCTCACTCGCAACCACCTTCTCTGGGGAGGGCAGGACAGGTGGAGCCTTGAAGCTGCCTCTGATTTCATGCAATGCCCAGGGCACAGGCATGGACAGTGGGGCGGGGTATCCTGTCACCTCTGCCCTCTTGGTGAGGGCAACAGTACTTCCAACAGGTGCGGCACCAGCTTCCAGGCCAGCTCCAGGCTCCTAGGATGTGCTAACTGGACTGGACATTTCCTCCAGCCCCTCCCAATGCCCTCTGTGGGCCTACGACTTTGGATCTGTGTGGATCTCGTCTCTCCTCCCTCCAGGAACAGCCAGGAGATACTCACCGAATGCCCTCTTGGACTCCGACAGCCTCTCCTCGTCAGTGGAGTCGATGACGTAGATGACACCGTGGCACTCTGCGTAGTACTGGAAGGAAGCGGTGGAAGGTGGAGGCTGAGCCACCACCCTGCCAAGGACACACTGGCCAGGCCTTGTGTCCTGGCCCGTAGGGAGGCCCACAAGAGAAAGTGTAGTGGGGACTCTGCCGCCCCAGGTGCCACAGCCCCAGGACCTGCTGGGATGCTTTGGGAGTCGAGGAGGATCTGCTAGTAGAGATGCCCCAGACCCCTTCAACCAGGCTGCTGATCTTGGTGGGGGTGGCTAGCCTCCCCTGCCCAGGTGTTGCTCCTGAGAACCCACCTGCAACCCCTGGATGCTGAGAAGAGGCAAGAGACGGGGCGCGGGGTGGGGGAGCCCAGACCACAGCCCGGGCCCCAAGGGGGAGCCTGGAGTGAGGGTGTAGGCTCAACAGGCACACCACTGATGAGTGCCTCAGAGCCACCAGGCGTGAGCCGGTGCGCCTACAAAGCTGCCTGGCCAGCTCCACTGAGCTCAGCCGCTGCGCACCACCAGGGGCAGCCAGTGGAGGGCACTACTGGACACATCAGAAGGGCCAGGCAAGCACAGGAGGTGCAGACCCATCAGGCAGGGACGTATTTGAGCCACAGGGGTGGCAAGTGCATTTCTACCCCATTCAGAAGAAAAACAAGAAACGCCCACATCCACGTGGAGCAGCCGCCGCACGTGCTTGCGGCTTCACTGCGGGATATGGCGACTCGCATGCTGTGGCACAGCCCAACTTGACCCCGACCCAGACCATGCCATGTTCTCAGCAGGAAAGGCGGAGCCAGGGGTCATATGTACCGTGGGGATGGGCAGTCTGCCAGCTCTGCAAGAGCCTTAGAGCCAAGCACAGCTCATCGCTCATGTCTGTGCCAGCTAGAGGTGCTGGGCCAGGTCAGCGGGACAGCAGCTGCACGAGTGTCTCGTGATGGCCCCAGGGACAGAGGCCGGCCGGGCTATCTGGTTCTGCCTGTGAGTGACCTGAGGCACATCAGAGGCCTTCTGGCTGCAGGACAGGCGCCACCCTCTTGACTGGAAGTCAGGGCAGAGGGAAACACTTTGTTGGGGCCCAGGCAAGGAAAACAGGGTCAAACTCAGGACCTGGGCCCTCAGTTCCAACACAGGGCAGCTGGCAAGCATCAGGGTGATCCAGATATCTGCAACGCAGCACTGGGATAACCCCAAACACACAGTGCCATTCCCTGGTGTAGGATCTCCTTGAAGGAAAGGTAGGGTCGGACCTATTCAGTGCTGGACCCAAACTCTAGTCTGTGGCTGTGTAGAGAGGGGCACCACACAGGGTCTCAGAAATGCCCAGAACCTATGTCAAAAGAGGAGGCAGTTTCTGCCTGCCTAAGAACATCTTCCCAGGACAGGGAAGATGAGCCAGAACTGAGGCAGACAGATCTATCAGGTATGGTTCTGTGCTCTCCCATCTATCTTTGACATTTCTGTCTAGGTCCTGCATGGTGATCAGCGACAAAATATCTATGCAGAAAGAAGATGTGTTTTACTTGGGAGGTCCTCCTGGTTCCCCTACCTTTTTTCTTATCCTGAGAAACAAATGCTTTGATGGTTCTGTGACCCAGGCAGCTGCCTGGTTTTCTCAGTAGCCAAGCCTGTGAACATTCTCAGGCACTGATAAGATGTTTAGGTGGTTCCCCCAAACACTCAAAAGAACTGGCCTGGCCCTGATCCAGATCCTTAAATAAACTGCCTTCTGGTCTCCTTTCCCTTGCTTTCTGCCCAATGATAGGCTGAAGGACTCAGTGAGTTTCCCCCTCTTCCCTCTTCCCATTAAGTACTAACCATCCTGATGAATAGTGCTTCTCCTTCTCCTTCTTTTTTTTTTTTTTTTTTTTTTTGGTGTGTGGTACTGAGGATTGAAACCAGGTGATTCTATCTCTGAGCTACAACCCCAGCCTGATTTTATTTCTTACTTTCAAACAGGTCTTGCTAGGTTGATGAGCGTCTCACTGCTTGCTGAGACTGTCCTTGAACCTGTGATCCTCCTGTCTAAGCCTCTGGGAGTACAAGCATGTGCCACCATTGCTGGCTTCTGCTGCCACTTTTACGGTGACTCTAGCAGCAAGTCTGGTGGGATGACTCGGGAACTTGGGGGTAAAACTATGGAGAAAACCCTCAGGAGCAAAGCAAGAAGTGGCAGTTCTATGGAGGAAGAGACCACGGGTTGCACCTGAAGAGAAATGGCGAGGAGTAGGCGGCATTCTTACCTTGTCCCACAAAGACTGCAGCTCTTCCTGCCCCCCTAAGTCCCAGAACATGAGGCGAGCCTTTCCCACATCCACAGTGCCAACTGAGGGGAGAGAATGAACGTCTCATGATCTTTATTCTAAAAACCAAATCCCAACCCTTCCAGGAAAGGATCAAAACCACTCTGGTGCCACCCGCAGGGGTTTTGAGCAGAGGCCTGGACAGTGGCCAGCAGGGCTATGGACAGTGCAGCATCTCTAGGTCCTCTAAATCTACAATCCTAAAATGCTTCTTACTGTTTAGACCCACGGTGGTAGTGATCTTAGATAGACTCATGCCCTTGTAGTGCTTGTTAAACCGGGTTTTCGACTGTTCCAGGAAGGTCTGAGGAGAGAGGAAAAGGTAAACAGCGGCTAGAGTAGTTTTCCAGGCCTGTTTCCCAAATATTCCTTCTTGGGCCTCTTCCTTAAAAGATAAAAAGAGCCGGGCGTGGTGGCACACGCTTGTAATCCCCGCGCCTGGGAGGCAGGAGGATCACGCAGGTTCAAAGCCAGCCTCAGCTACTTAGTGAGGCTGTCAACAACTTAGTGAGACCCTGTTTCCAAATAAAATACCAAATGGGTCTGGGAGTATAGCCCGGAGGTAGAAAGCCTCTGGGTTCCACCCCCAGTACCACACACACACACACACACACACACACACACACACACACACAAAAGATAAAAAGAGAAACTAGACAGAGCAATATGTTGCTCTTCAAGAAGCTGGTGGTGATCACTCTGTGGTCTGGGAAGAGCTTGGATCTCATCTGTAAACTTGCAGCTGCTGGTACAAAGCCAAACACAAACCACCAGGCCGGAGGGGAACTGGCAAGGGAACAGGCACCTACCGTCTTCCCAGCATTGTCCAGACCCAGGATCAGGATGCAGTACTCATCCTTCTGGAACATGTACTTGTACAGCCCGGACAGCAGAGTGTACATCCTGCCTAGGGACCAAGAGATGCCACACGATGCATGCAACGCACACCCCTCTCCCACGATCTTCCTCTGAGTGGTCAGTCCTGCTGGCTGCTCAGATCTGGAGCCCGGAGTAGCTCCCAACTCCTTCTCGCCCACTCTGTAAGATCTCTGATCCCTGACCCTACGTCTGGTATTAGCCACAGCTCTTCCTGGTCCATGTCCACTGCAGGGCATTCCGCTGGTGCCAAAGATCAACCTTTCAGAATGCAGACCCACTCTGTCCTTCCCCTATTCCCGCCTCCCCAGGCCCCTCTCCCCCCTAGTTCCTTCTCTCCGCTCTAGGCAAGCTCTGAACTTCCCTAGTGAGTTCCGGGTGAGCCAATCAGGAGGGGCCGGACCCCAGGCCGCGCCACTGCCCAGACTGTCGACCCCAGGGCCCCCAGACCGCGCCGCCCCCGAGGCCGCGCTCGGACTCCGTCACGGCCCACCTGAGCCGGGATCCAGGAGCCTTTACCACCCGGCTCCTGACACTACCGACCCCGCGCTGACCCCGCGCGGCGCCTGGTGGGACGGGGAGGCGGCTTCCCGGCGGCCCCCGCGCGCCGCATCCCAGTGTGCCCAGCGCGCGAGCACTTCCGGCGGCGGCTGCGCGGCGGAGGAGCGCCTGCGGCCGGGGGCGGCTCCCCGCGTCGCCCTCCCTGGACGGCTCCGCAGCCTGCCGCGCGGCGCGATGGACGAGGACAGCATGGAGGCGGCCCTACAGACCTACCGGGCCCAGCTGGGGCAGGTGGAGCTGGCCCTGGGCGCCGGCCTGGCCGAGGCCGAGCAGGCCGACCTGCGCCAGCTGCAGGCCGACCTGAAGGAGCTGATCGAGCTCACCGAGGCCAGCCTGGTCGCCGTGCGGAAGAGCAAGCTGCTGGCCACGCTGGACCGAGAGCGCCCGGCGCAGCAGGACGCCGAGTACCTGGCCTTCCGGGAGGCCGTCGCCGCGGGCGCGGAGGTGCCCGCCGCCCCCGGGGCCGACTCGGAGACCGCCTCCGAGGGCGAGGCCGGCCCAGAGCCCGCCGCCGCGGAGCGCGGAGAGGGGGAGGACGAGGACCCGGAGGGCGATCTGAGCGGGACGAAGGTGAACGCGCCCTACTACAGTGCGTGGGGCACCCTGGAGTACCACAACGCCATGGTGGTGGGCACCGAGGAAGCGGAGGACGGCTCGGCCTGCGTCCGTGTGCTCTACTTGTGCCCCACTCACAAGTCCCTGAAGCCCTGTCCGTTCTTCCTGGAGGGGAAGTGCCGCTTCAAGGAGAGCTGCAGGTAAAGCCCTCGGCGCTCAGGCAGCCCGCTGCGCCGCGCTGTCGCTCTCCTCCGTCCAGCAGGGCTGCTGGCCAGGACAGAGTTGGGGGCGGTGTACGGCCGTGCCCTGGCCGAGGTGTTTACGTAGATCTTCCCGAGTAAATCAAGAAGTCTGGGGAGGCTAATGTTGAAAAGAACAGGCCCCCATCCATCATTAGTTTTATCCTCTGGAGTGAAACTTAGAACTTCTTTCTTTCTTTCTTTACGGTACTGGGCATGGAACCCAGGGACATTCTACCTCTGAGCTACACCTCCAGCCCTATTTTATATTCTTTATTTTGAAACAGGGTCTCACTGAGTTGCAAAGGGCCTCACTAAGTAGCTGAGGCTGTGAACCGAGATCCTCCTGTCTCAGCCTCCCGAATGCTGGGATGACAAGGGTGCCCACCACATCCGGCTTCTTTCTCTCTTTAATGTGGTGCTGGGGATCAAACCCAGGGCCTCCAGCATGTCAGACACGAGCTCTGCCATTGAGGTACATCTTCAATCTTAAGAGTCTACCTACTTAGGTGTGTGTGTGTGTGTGTGTGTGTGTGTAATGTTTATTTGCTTATTTATTTTGCGGTGCTGGGGACATTCTACTTCCAGAGCTACACCTTCAGTCCTATTGTTTTATTCTTTATTTTGAAACATGGCCTCACTAAGTAGCAGAGGCTGGCCACAAACCTGTGATCCTCCTGTCTCCACCTCCCAAGCGCGGGGATTACAAGCGTATGCCACCACGCCCGGCTGGACATGATATTTCTTATTATACTCTTGGCACATTTCTTACTTCCTTTTTCTCTTTCCCCTCTTCCCGCCTTTCCTCCTTTCTCTCCCCAGAGAAAAGTACATAAGTTATTAGTGTGCTTGAGTTTTCGCCATGTGGACGCGCCGTGTAGCCAGCAGCCACATCGCTGTCCTGCCATTGCTCTCTCTGGGTCACCAGGCTCTGACTTGGTGTTCCCTACCATGAAAGAGCTGATGTGTCCCTGGCAGGCGCCGCTCAGGAGAGCCCCACATGCTCATTCCCCCTGAGGTAAACCCTGCAGTCACCCGTTTTACAGCTGGGAAGACAGACATGAGGCAGCCAGCCCCAGCCCCAGCCCCTAGCGCTGTTCCCCAGTGCTGCTTGCAGTGTCGGCTTCAGGTCCCAGCTGAAGACTCCAAAGCTCTTCACAGGCACCTGCTTCACCACCGCCCAGAGCTACGTTATTTTCTTTGGAGTTTTTTTTTCCCCCTTTGTTTTCCAAATGCTGGCTATTGAACCCAGGGATGCCCTATCACTGAGTTATATCCCCAGCCCTTTATTCCTTATTTAGAAACAGAGTCTCACTGTGTTGCCCAGGCTGGCCTTGAATTTGCAATCCCTGCCTCAGCCTGCAGGTGGGTGGAATTGGGAGCATGTACCACTGCACGAGCCTGGAATTTTTCAAATAAAAGAAATAAAATAATACATAATAATGTTGATGTACCTTTCCACTCCCACTTCTGAGAAGCTTCTATCTCAACTTTGGTGTATATACTGATTATCTACAGACATGGACCTATAAATGATATAGATCTGTGCTTTATTTTAAAATGTTTAAATAAATGATATTGAACTGTATAGATTTTTAATAAATTTTTCAATAAGTTTTGTTTTCGAAAGATTCAGGTTGGTAGTCATAGAGCTGGTTCATTTATTTTCACTACTGCGTTATTTTCCCTCATGAATGTGCCACCTTGCTGTCTTAATAGTCGTCAGCTTCCACTCCTTACAAACAACAGACATGCAGCGAATTCCCACCGTGTGTTCTTTTGTACCCTGTGACTTTCTTCCGCGTGTCGCCAGCATGGAGCGTACACGCACTTCAGTGCGCAGAGTATGCAGTATTCAGTGTGAGTGCACACGGCGTACGTGCACGTTTGGTTCAGGAAGTTTTGTTTTCCCCTGTGATGGTGCCTAGTTCCGTGTCCTTACCTTGCTTCCTATAGTACTGTTGTCCCGTGTTCAGATCTGTGCCCATTGAAACTGGGTAAAGGCATCTAGGTGGAACTTGTATTTCCCTGGTTACTCGTGAGGGGTTGAGCATCTTTTACATATTTGTGATAACTGAATCTCCATCTGCCTCCCTTCCTCTGGAAAATGGAGATGAGAACATCCCTCCATTTATTGGAAGAATAGAACGTGTTAATATGTGCAGCCGGGCGTGGTGGTGCACGCCTATAATCCCAGCATTCGGGAGGCTGAGACTGGAGGATCGTGGTTTGTGGACAGCCTCAGCTACATAGTGAGGACCTCTGCTACTTAGTGAGACCCTGTCTTAAAGAACAAAAAATAAGGCAGGGGGTGTAGCTCGGAGGTCGAATGCCCCTGGGTTCCAGACCAAAAAAAAAAAAGTATTAATATGTGCAGAGATGTAGAACGATACCCAACTAGGAGCAAACATAATGGGCTTCTTTACTTGGTCACTATAACATAAGTTCAGAGATGAGGAATAAACATAGTGTATAGGAACAGTTATAAAAGGAACACCGGCCATCACCAACTCGGGTCAAAACTACCACTTGACCACCTCAGAAGCCCCTCTACGCCTCAACCCCAAAAAGTCTTCCTCCTTCAAAAATACCTGCAACTTTGGCCAGGCGTGGTGGTGCACGCTTGTAATCCCAGCATTCGGGAGGCTGAGACCAGAGGATCGCGGTTTGCAGACAGCCTCAGCTACTTAGTGAGGCCCTCTGCAACTCAGTGAGACCCGGTTTCAAAATAAAGAATAAAAAATAGGGCAGGGGGTGTAGCTCGGAGGTCAAGTGCCCCTGGGTTCCATCTCCAGACCCCGAAAAAAAAAATACCTACAACTTTTACGACATGTCCCTCTTGTATTCGTGTGGCTTCTCAGCTAAGTGTGACTGTGATGTAAACACCATAGTCCAGTCGTGCCCATTTCCTAACCCTGATTGTAGCTGAGTCAGCGTCTACCAGTGGCTTGGGCCTTTCCTGCTGTCACTGTTTCACTGTTGAAGGGCTCAGTAGACCCCTTGGCCCAGTGCCAACGCTTGAGCTGGGTTCCACGCTTTGTACTGTGGCTCCCGCGTGCTGGCGGCTGCATCCAGGTGCTTATCACACGCAAGCCCAGCCCCTCTGCTGCTTTTATAATCAGGAGGTATTGTTTGTTAGCCGGAATGAAAGGGGCCCATGTACAACTAGGCTCTCCAGTTCATTTAGAAAAAAAGACGATAAGCACTGGATGTTGTGTGTGTACCGTTCTGGGGACTAAACCCAGGGCATTCTAAACCTCTGAGCTACACCCCCAGCCCTTTTTGTCTGTTTTTTGAAACAGGATCTCACTAGGTTGCTGAGCCTCCCTGCATTGCCGAGGCTGTCCTCAAACCCGTGTCCCTGCCATTGGCCTCTCGGAGTCACTAGACCCTGGCTGGCGCCCACGATAAGGGAGCTGGTGCAGCCTGGCTTTTGCTGCTCTCGAGGTTCTGTCTTGCTATTAGCCACATGTTTGTTGAGCTCCTTGGATGTGCAGATGCGTGTCTTTCATCTCATCTGGAATGTTTCAGTCATCGTTCTTTGCATCTTCAAATGCTCTTTCTGTTCCCTCTCTCCTCGGGAAGTGTCTGTCATGGTGTGTGCTCTGCAGCTGTTTAATGGCAGGCCACAGAGCCGTGGGGCTCCGCGTGGTCCCCTTCGTTTTCCTTTCTTTCTCTCATGGTGCACACATTCGCTCTACATTTGGAACAGTATTCATTGCTCTGCTTTCCCTTAGTTCATCACCAGTGATTGCCTTTAGTTTTTTCAGGGTTTTTTTTTTTTGGTGGTACTGGGGGTGGAACCCAGGGGCTTTTTTCTACCTCCAGGGTATACTCACAGACCTATTTTATACTTTATTTTGGAAACAGGGTCTCACTAAGTTGCTGAGAGCCTCACTCAGTAGCTGAGGCTGGCTTCAAACCCATGCGATTCTCCTGTCTCAGCCTCCCAAGCGCACCACGCCCGGCCTCAGGTTTTGTATTTTGTGTGTGTGTGTTGTGTGTGGGGGTGGTACTGAGGATTGAACCCAGAGGCATTCTACCTCTGAGCTGCTGTACCAAGCCCAATTTATTTTCATTCTTTCTTTCTTTCTTTCTTTCTTTCTTTCTTTCCTTCCTTTCTTTCTATTGTTCTTTCTTTCTTTTATTTATTTAGTTTTTTGTAAACTGGAGATTGAACCCAGGGGCATTCTACCTCCAAGCTACACCCCTCCAGCCCTATATTTTTATCCTTTATTTTGAATTAGGGTCTCACTAAGTTTCACTAAGTAACTGAGGCTGACCATGAACCTGTGATTCTCCTGTCTCAGCCTCCCAAGTACTGGGATTATAAACATGCACCACCATACCCAGCTTTTTTCAGTATTTTTAAGACAGTTGATTTAAAGTCTTTAACTGCTAAGTCATATATTTGCATTTGCTAAGGATCATTTTCTATTCATTTCTTTTTTCTTTTCTTTTTTTTTTTTTTTTGCATTACTGTGGCAAACTAGGGGCACGCTACCTCTAAGCTACACCCCAGCCCTGTTTTTTATTCTTTTATTTTGAAACAGGGTCTCACTGAGTTGCAAAGGGGCTCACTAAGTAGCTGAGGCTGTTCTCGAACCACGATCCTCCCGTCTCAGCCTCCCAAATTCTGGGATGACAGGCATGCGCCACCATGCCCAGCTTTTTTTTTTTTTTTTTCCTTAATAGGGGCTTGTTAGAAAATATGGGGTCAAAGGGAGTACAGCTTGACAGCAGGAACAGATTTATTCTGGAATAAAACTTGGGAAAAGGCAACTGACTGAGATTCTAAAAGAGTCAGGAGCTGAGCCGGGCGTGGTGGCACACGCTTGTAATCCCAGTGCTTGGGAAGCTGAGACAGGAGGATCACACAGGTTTGAAGCCAGCCTCAGCTACTGAGTGAGGCTCTCAGCAACTTAGTGAAACCCTGTTTCCAAAATAAAGTATAAAATAGGTCTGGGAATATAGCCTGGAAGTAGAAAAACCCCTGGGCTCCACCCCCAGTACCACACACAAAAAGTCAGGAGCCCCCTTTCCTTACAGACACGGGGCCTTTTATTGGGTGTTAGGAGGGAGGGAGCACAAAACAGTAGTGTATTTCTGCAGTTGGTGGGTCTGACGCAGGCCAGAGCAGGTCAATTTATGGGGCGGGGGCAGGGGATGGTTAGGGCATCTTCCCACCTCCTGGAGTTCTTTGTTCTCAGTCTCCTTTAGCTAGGCCTCACTAGGTTGCTGGGGCTGGCTGTGAACCTGTGAGCCTCCTGTCTCAGCCTCCCAAGCACTGGGCTTACAAGTGTGCACCACCATACCTGGCTTTTTTATTTTGAAACAGGATCTCACTAAGCTATGGAAGGCCTCACTATGTTGCTGAGCCTGACCGCAAACCTGTGATCTTCCTGTCTCAGCCTCCTAAGTATTGGGATTACTAGCATGATCCATCGCCCCAGCTTGGCCCATTGTTTGTGAGAAGTTATCTGTCAATCAAATTGCTGCTCTCTTCTACATGAAGATTTTTCCCTATATCTGTCTTTAAGATTTTGTCTTTGTCTTTGGCCTTATTAGTTCACAATGTCTAGATATGTTCTCCTTGTGCTTTGGGGCCTCAGTAAACCTCTAAGCCTCTCCAGGCATCATGTCCACACTTCAGTGTTGGGTTTTAGTTTTGGATTTTAGAGCACTTCAGGTTTTGGATTTTCAGATCAGGGATGCTCTTAAGAAAGGATTTTAAGCCGGGCGTGGGGGCGCACGTTTGTAATCCCTGTTCTTGGGAGGCTGAGACAAGAGGATCACACGGGTTCGAAGCTGGCCTCAGCTACTTAGTGAGGCTCTCAGCAACTTAGTGAGACCCTGTTTCCAAATAAAATATAAAATAGGTCTAGGAGCATAGCCCGGGAGTAGAAAGCCTCTGGGTTCCACCCCCAGTACCACCAAAAAAAAAAAAAAGGGTTTTTAAAGAAGTAATAATGTTTGCAAAGATTTCACTACAAGGATGTTATGTTACCAAATATGAAAAACTTAAAAATAACTTAAATTTCCAACAATGGAAGTAGTTAATGACATAACCATGAAATAAATTTAAAATAAAAGAATAGAAAAACTAGCCAGCGTGGTGGTGCACGCTTGTAATCCCAGCATTTGGGAGGCTGAGACAGGAGGCCAGCCTCAGCTACTTAGGCTCTCTGCAACTCAGTGAGATCCTGTTTCAAAATAAAGAATAAAAAATAGGGCAAGGGGTGTAGCTTGAAGATAGAATGCCCTGGGTTCCATCCCAGTACTGCAAAATAAATAAATACATAAACAAACAGAACAAAGTAGGGCTGGAGGTGGAGCTCAGGGTGGAGCGCGCCAAGGGCTGAGCCCACAGCGTCCTTATGAAAATAAAAGGTTGGGCTTTTTGTGTGTGTGTGTGGTACTGGGGGTGGAACCCAGAGGCTTTCTACCTCCAGGCTATACTCCCAGACCTATTTTATATTTTATTTGGAAACAGGGTCAAGGTTGCTAAGAGCCTCACTAAGTAGTTGAGGCTGGCTTTGAACCTGCGCGATCCTCCTGTCTCAGCCTCCCAAGCATGGGGATTACAAGCGTGCGCCACCACGCCTGGCCTCAAACTTGGGCTTTCACTTGTAAGACCCCCAGGTTGATCACCAATGTCATGGCATCCACAGAAACCACACTTGAGAACAAATGTTAAAAAAACTACAAAGAAAGCCGAGTTCAGCTATGGCCTGGAAGGAAAGTCACTGGACCCTAATCCCAGCATTCGGGAGGCTGAGACAGGAGGCTTGTGGTTCGCACACAGCCTCAGCTACTTAGTGAGGTGCTTTGCAACTCAGTGAGACCCTGTTTCAAAATAAAAACTAGCCGGGCGTGGTGGCGCATGCTTGTAATCCCCGCGCTTGGGAGGCAGAGACAGGAGGATCACGCAGGTTCGAAGCCAGACGCGCGCGCTGGCTTAGGAGACCCTGTTTCCAAAATTAAAATGTAAAAAATGGGTCTGGGAGTGTAGCCCGGAGGTAGAAGGGCTTCCAGGAACCCCAGTACCACCAAAAAAAAAATAAAAATAAAAATAAAAAAATAAATAAAAAATAAATAAAAAAATAAAAACTAAAAGATAGGGATTGGGGTGCAACTCAGAGATAGAATACCCCTGGGGGTTCCATTTCCAGTACAAAAATAAAAATAGGGAGCCAGGCGTGGTGGCGCACGCTTGTAATCCTCACGCTTGGGAGGCAGAGACAGGAGGATCGCACAGGTTCGAAGCCAGCCACGCGCGCTGGCTTAGGAGACCCTGTTTCCAAATAAAAAAATGTAAAAATAGGTCTGGGAATATAGCCCGGAGGTAGAAGGGCTTCCAGGAACCCCAGTACCACCAATATATATAGGGCTGAGAGCGTAGCAAGGGTTAAATCTCCATCCATCCCTCTCATATCTCTCTCTCTCTCTCTCTCTCTCTCTCTCACACACACACACACACACACACACACACACACACACACACACACTAAAACTTTAAGCGATGACTATGACTTTAAGCTATGTGTATAATGCAGTGGTCCCATTTCCAAGATATCTCATTATGTATATGCAAATATTCCAAAATAAAAAAGTAAAAAATTTTAAATCTCAAACACTTCTAGTCTCAAGCAATTTGGGTGAGGAATGCTCAACCTGTAGCAAGTCTTAAGGCCTTTAATATTACCAAAGATTCCTCCAGAAAGGTTGGATTGATGGTGTGTGTGTGAGGAGGGATGTAATCCAGTTCACCCCTGGGCCAGGCCTCCCTTGGCCCTCAGTTGAATGGGACTTTTCAGCCATAGTCCCCGCTGCTTCACAGCTGCTGGGGCCCCTTCCTTGTTAGCAGTACTCTGTGTGCCGAAGAACAGCCGGTGAGGAGAAACGACCCAGAATCCTGACCTGGGGCCACAGATGAGGCCAGTGTGCACCTGGAGGGGGGAGCTCAGCGACTCCTTGGCTCCATCTCCACCTGCCAGCTCCCGCCCAGGAGGGCAGCCCAGCCGTGCTGCAGAGCGCACACCCGCCTCGAGGCGCTTGTGGGCACAGAACAGTTTCCTGTCTGAGGCGATGGCACGCAGTGGTAGTTGGTGGATGATTCTTCATGTCTTCTCTTGGTGACGTTAATGGCTGTAGGCCGTGTCTCTCCCCACATTTCCTCCTCATTCTCTCTGTCTTGATTTTGGTTCTAATTTTACCAGCACACTGACACTGCTACTCCAACTGGGTTCTGTGGGCAGGTCTGGGGAGGCCTCTGCCTGTGTGCACACAGGTCCACTCTGCCTACCTGGGCAGCTTGGTGTCCGGGGAGAGGCCACAGGGAGCCCCAGCCCGAGGCCGTCTGGCATGTCGTCACCCCAGCCTGGAGAGCTGGGTGCAGTGCAGGCAGCGCATCCTGAGCGGGAGACCGAGTGTGTGCCTGTGTGCAGATGTGTGCTCAGTATGCATGCATGCATGTGCATATATAGGTGTGTCTGTGAGTGTGTATGCATGTGCATTGTATGTGTATGTGTACATGAGTGAATTTGCCAGTGTGGAAGTACATATGTAAGTGTGCATATGTCTGTACGTGTGTGGGGAAATGTAAAGTGCATGTATGAAGACACATGGTGTGTATATGAAGGTGTATGCGTGAGTGGTATGTGTGCGAAGGTGGGTATGTACATGTGAAGTTATGTGTGTTAAGGTAGCTGTAGGTGTGCGTGTGTGAATGTGCAGATGTGTGTACAGGAGCATTGAGGAGCACGTGGCGTGTGCGAGTGAGAAGGTGTGCTCAATGTGTCTGGGGCCGGCGGTGTCTGAGCCACTCCTCCCGTGGCCCTTTCTGCAGGTTCTCCCATGGCCAAGTGGTCTCTGTGGATGAGCTGCGCCCCTTCCAGGACCCAGACCTGAGCTTGCTCCAGTCCGGCTCTGCGTGCCTGGCCAAGCACCAGGACGGCCTGTGGCACCCAGCTCGGATCACTGGTGAGGCTGGCCGTGGGGACCTTCCGGTGGGATTGTGCTGAATGGGGCCCTTCCCTTCTCTGCTTCTCCCTCTCCCACTCCTCTGTTGGAGTTTAGGACTACATCCAGGCCCAAAAGGAGCGAGCCTGCCCTGGCTTTGGTCCTGCCTCACTCCCACTTATCCCGTGGCTCCCGTTCGCCTCTCCCATCACAACTGCTGACCTGCAGCCCATCTCTGCCTTCCCAGATGTGGACAGCGGCTACTACACAGTCAAGTTTGACTCGCTGCTGTTGAAGGAGGCGGTGGTGGAGGGGGACAGCATCCTGCCCCCTCTGCGCACGGAGGCTGCCGAGTCCTCCGACTCAGACGGTGGTGATGTGGGTGACTCCAGCTATGCCAGAGGTACAGCAGCAGCTCGGTGGCCAGAGCCAGGAAGGTAGGGCGTGCAGCGGGGCTGGTGGCAGTCACCCCCAGAGGCACTGCTGCGGGGGCCAGTGTAGAGTGAGTGGCTGCGGCACAGCCAGCTTGGCACAGGCCTTTGACGGGCATGTGCAGCAGTCATGGCCCGCTGCTGTGAAACTAGCCATACCGAGCACCAGGAAGGACTGCTGGGCCAGAGCTACCAAGGAGTCCCGGAGGGTGATGTTGGACACGGAGGGCAGGGAGGGGTGGCTCCCTCAAGCTTCCCAGACTTAGGACCTGGGTGTCTGGTGTGTGGGTGTAGGGGATACTGGCAGATGAGGTGTGACAGACAGTAGAGGGAGGAGGAGGTTCCAGGAAGGGGAAAGGTTGGGCATTGTCCAGCCTCCTGAGGGGCTGGTGAGTATTCCGAGGAGAGGTTCCCGGAGGCCTGTGGCGGGTGGTGGTTTTCGAGTCATGGGGTTCAAAGCACCCTTGAGCCCTGTGTCTCGTGTTGTGTCCTTGGACAGATGACAAGCCACAGTGTGGTTGACCCACCACCTGGAGGTTCTGGGGTTGCCACAGCAGGCCTGGGGGCCGGCAAGGCCGAGGTGCAGGGGGTCAGGGCCCTGTCCAGCTGCCGAGCTCTTGGGGATCACTGGCCTGGCTGAGCTGCTGCCCTCTGTTCCTGCAGTGGTGGAACCAAGTGCCGTGGACACTGGGACCTGCAGCTCAGCCTTTGGTGGCTGGGAGGTGCACACGCGGGGCATCGGGTCCAGACTCCTCGCCAAGATGGGCTATGAGCTTGGCAAGGGTAAGTGGGTGTCTCGGGGGAATGTTTCCACGCAGCTCAGGGCCCCCACCGCTGCCGCAGCAGGAGCACAGTGCCAGCCCCACTCTTCCCCAGGTCTGGGCAAACATGCTGAAGGCCGAGTGGAGCCCATCCACGCTGTGGTGTTGCCTCGAGGGAAATCCTTGGACCAGTGTGCAGAGACCCTACAGAAGAGGACCAAGCGGGGCCAGGCCAGTGCCAGCAGGCCCCCAAGGCACCGGGGCAGCAGGAGTGGGTCTGGGGGCCGCCCGCCCCCTCGGAATGTATTTGACTTCTTGAATGAAAAGCTGCAGAACCAGGCTCCAGGGGCCCTGGAGGCTGGGGTGGCCCCGCCAAGCAGGAAGGGCCAGGACGTGTACCATGCCAGCAAGAGCACCAAGCAGGCCCTGAGCCTGCGGCTCTTCCAGACGGAGGAGAGGATTCTGCAGACCCAGCGGGACATTCGGGGTATCCAGGAGGCCCTCACTCGGAATGCTGGCCGGTATGTATGGGCTGAGCCGAGGGTGGCCATGACCATAGGACAGGTACCGGAGGGCAGCTGCTGAGTTGAGTGGGGCGGGCGTGGGGGACAGGCAGGGCCACAGCAGCAGGGGTCCCGGTGTCTGGCCAGGAGGCCACACTGACTGGCAGGCTCTCCCTAGGCACAGCGTGGCTGCAGCCCAGCTAGAGGAGAAGCTGGCGGGAGCCCAGCGGCAGCTGGGGCAGCTCCGAGCCCAGGAGGCGGGCCTGCAGCGTGCGCAGCGGAAGGCAGACACCCACAGGAAGATGACGGAGTTCTAGAGGCCTTGCTGGCTCTGCGCCGCAGGTGGAGCCCCGGGACTCCAGCTCCCGCTGCCTACCGTGGTGGGAGACCAGTTCACGCTCCAGAAGAGGCAGCAGTCCGCTCCTGGTCGCCCCCTATCAGCCTGCACATGTGGGCCCTGCTGAGTGGACAGGTGGAAGAGTTGCGGCTGGACACTCGCCCACAAGCTGTCTCGGGGCAGCTCCTTAGGACATTAAAGTGGTTTTGTCACAGTGTCACTCATGGAGACTTGGCTGGCGACGGGGTCTCTGAGCAGGGTTAGGCTGGGCTGAGGATGGGGCCACTACTTCTGTCCAGAGCCAGAGGGCCCAGGAGAACAGCACTCTCCCTTCCCAGCCTTCTCTGGCCCCGGGGGGTAAAAGCGCAGGGTGCCCAGCACTATACAGGTGGACCTCCCAGTGGAGATGCCCACAGGAGGCAGATAGGCTTGGCCAGGAGGGTTTAGAGTCAGCACTGGCTTGGTGGCCACTGACCATGCAGCCCACCTGCTCCACCCACCCTTGTTGGCAAGTATATGCTGGATGTGGAAGGGTCCTGAGCTGGGTGCTCATGGCAAGCTGGGGAGGGCGTGGTCTGGAGTGGAGGGTGCCTGGTGGTGCCTGGGGCCGCTGGGGCGGTGCTCCAAGCCGGGCAGGAAGTGAGGTGGGGAGCTTGCTGGGGGCCCACGGAGACCTTCCTGCACGCCCAGACGGGGTGGAGGAGGAGCCGCATGGCGGCTGTGGTAAGTGCCCGCTCTACACGCGAGCCCAGGCAGCCCCCACCCCATGTCCTTCTGGGGTCGTCCCTGGGCAGGGCATGGGGACCTGGCTGTAGCATGCTTAGTCAGCACGGGCCTCCCTGTACAAGAAGCCACTGGTGGAGCCTGGTAGACTGGCCCTGACCTCCTTTCACCCAGGCTTCTGTAGTACATTGGGGGCCTTTACCCCTAGCAGCTCTGCTAAGGCCAACCCCAACCAGGAAGCAGGTCCCGTGGTAAGGATGGGGTGGGGAGGGACCCAGGGAGGAGCGGATGGGGGCATGTGTCCCAAAATAGCTCTTTCCTGCCTGCTCCTCCACACCCAAGCCCTTCAGGGGCCAGGGTCTGCAGTGCCTGAGCCGGTCCACACCCGGGCAGAGTGGCTGTGGCTGAGGTTCTGTGGCTTGTGGCTCCCAGGCCCAGAAGTACAGCCTCAAAGGCTTCCCTGGAGCGTGGGTCCTGGCCATGCTCGGCCATTACCATGGCTACCCTCACTGACTGAAGGTCCAGGCAGAGCACTCCTTCACCAGAAGTGGACAGTGGGCACCCCTGTGTGAGGCGGGATTGCAAAGCCTAGGATTTCTGGTGTGCTGAGTCAGAGCCAAAGGGAGGAGCCTGCCGTCAGGGTAAGGGGTGCAGCAGGGTTCCCAGCTGTGTCCCCTCTGCTCAGCCAGCCTCTAGCGTCCCTCTCTTCTGCCCCCAGCCCCCGCTTCACAGGATGGGGCCGCCGATGCCCTTGGCCCCGCCAGCCCTCTGGGCCCTAGGGTGCCTCTCCCTGCTCCTCTGGCTGTGGGTGCTGTGCACAGCCTGCCACAGGTATGTCCTTGGCGCCAGTTCCTCCAGGCCCTCGCCTCCCACTGCCCGGAGGTGAAGCAGCCAGAGCAGGCCCGTGCAGTGCTCTGCAGGCGTCTCCGTGTGTGAGCGCCGTGTACTGGCCCGCATCAGCAGCTGGCGCCCCTGCCCCTTGGCCTGATGATGCTCTCGCCCCCAGGAAGCGGGCACCGAGGTGGCGGGCCAGGCAGCGGGGCGGCACGAAGCCAGTGGAAACGGTGAGTGCCAGGCTGTCCCCGGGCCAGGGTGGTGCCTGCAGGGGACCGACCAGTCTTCCTTGCCCCCAGTCACTGCTGAGACAGACTCACCTCTGCACCCTCAGCAAGTCTGACTCCAAGCTGCAGGAGCTGCACCGCGGCCCACGCAGCAGCAACACAGGTGAGCCACTGGGAGGGCTGGAGGCAGGGGCAGCTGCCTGCTGTCTCCCCAGGGTCAGACCAGTCCCCACTAGAGTGACCTCTGCCCTGATTCCGTCCCTAGCCCCACGACCTGCCAGCATGGATCTCTTGCGCCCACAACGGCTGGAAGTACCCAGGGGCAGCCCCCTGCTCAAGGTGGCCCCCACCACCTTCCCTCCGCAGCAGCCGCCTGGGGCCCCTTCAGCTGCCACTGCCCCCTCCACTAGCCCTGAGGCCACCTATTCCAACGTGGGGCTGGCTGCAATCCCCAGGGCAAGTCTGGCTGCCAGTCCGCTGGTGTGGGCAGGGACACAGCTGACCACCGGCTGGGCCAGACCTGTGGTGGCTGAGTATGCCTGCATCCAGAGGCTCAAGGGGACAGGCCAGGGCCCCCAAGAACTGCAGCAGGGGAAGGCTACTGTGACCCCGGCTGCCCAGGTAAAGTGGGCCTGGGTGGGTGGGGCACAGCACGTGGGGCCTGCCAACCTTGGCAGGGTAGATGGTGCTGACCCCTCCCTGGGCCTGCTCCCTCTCTCCAGGTTGACACCTTGTATTCCAAGGTCTGCAAGCCTAAAGGCAGGGCCCCAGGGCCTACTACACTCCAGCAGGGCCCCAAAGCTGGGGGCACAGTTCCCACCCTTTCCCTCAGGGGCCTGGGCAAGGACAGCAGCTCCCTGGAAAACGTGTATGAGAGCATCCGTGAAGTGGGGACCTGAGGGCCAGAGACCCGCCCTGCCTACTAGTGTATGTGGATACATTCAGGGCCACGAGGCCCCTGCTTCCTCCTGCCTCTGCCCAGGGAGGATGTGGAGGTCCCGTCATGCCCTGTGAGTCCCTGATCCAGAGCTGCCGGCTGGCCAGGCCCTGGCTGCTCCCAATGGCATGCTCTCCCTGACTCCTGAGGAGGCCTGCGTCCTAATAAACCACCATTGCGTGAGGGTGCCTGTCTGCCCTTCTTGAGCGCTGGAAAGGCTGGGTGGGGGCTTTCTGGAGGCCATAAACGGCCCTTTGGGCTCGCAGGTCAGTCTTGAGAAGGGGGAAGACACGCCCCCTGCAGTGACAACCCCAGCCCCGGGTGTTCTGGGGCAGGGCCTGCTGAAAGGGTGGCTGGCGGGGTGGGACTTGGGCCCTTGGCTCCACCAAAGGGCCCCTCCACCAGCCCCTGGGGTTACACAAAGTGGACGAAGGTGGGCAGCCGTGCGTTAAAGAGTAACCTGCTCAGGGCTGCCGGCCACGGGGACGTAGCCCTGGCAGCTCGGTGGGCACGCTTGGGGGTAAACCTGCGGCGGGCCGCGCGGGAGCCAGCTGACCCCTGCGCCGACTAGAGCGCGCGCCGGGGCGGGGCCCAGGCCCCGCCGAGTGTTGATGCCCGCGCCAGCCAATGGGTGCGCGCCGGGGCGGGGGCGTGGCCGGCTTGCGGGCGGGATCTGGGTCGGGTCGCCGCCTTGCCAGCCCCTCCCGGCCCGGTCCGGTCCGGAGAGTGGGCCCTCGCTGCGGCAGTGTCGGCGGCCCGCCGGCCATGGAGGCCGAGCGCCCCCCGGCTTTGGGCCTGGGCTACGAGCGCCCCCCGCCCCGCGCCGCCCAGGACCCCGTGCTGGGCGGACCCAAGCGCTTTGGCTGTGCGCGCAGGGGCCGGTGCTCGCTCAGCCGCTGGTACCGGTGGGCGAGCGCGCCAGCAAAGTTTCTCTCTGGAAAGATGGCGTCGGGGCTGCACACACTTTGGTCCCCGAGGGTGTGGCAGCGAGTGTCGGTGGTCCCGCCGCCCGGGCCGGGCCGGGCCGGAGGAGGGGGCCGGGGCCGGAGGAGGGGCGCCGAGCGGACTCGGGGCGCAGGCCGACCGCCGTCTCCCCATCCGCAGGGCCCTTGCCGGGCGGCGGCTTTGCGGGCTCGGAGCTGGCGCTGCCTCGGGAGCCGCGCGCCGCGGACCTAGGGGCCCCGGGGACGTGGGCGGGGGCGGCGCATGTCCAGATGCCAGCGCAGAGGTGAGGAGGGGGCTAGTGCCCGAGACTAGGTGGGCGTGTGCGTGCTGGCGGCGGTGGGTGGGGCGCGGGACTGCTGCCTCCCCTCCGCTCCCTTCGCCTCCCCTCGGTGGAAAGCGGTGGCGTCGGAACTGGGCTTGTGCCTCCCTTTCCAGCACCCCAGCTACCCCCCCCCCCCAGGAGTTGAGCCCAGTGATCAGGGCCTTGGGGGCCACATGCGGACCTGGGAGGGGCTGCCGGGCCAGGGTCTGGACGAGGCTGTGCAGCCTGCGTGGCTAACTCTCCAGGAATCCCTGGGGCTCCTGTCGCTGCCTCCGCACCAGGGGTGCTCACACCTGTGTCTGGCTGCGCAGCGGGGGTGGGTTCTGCCAACTGGCTGGGCCTGAGGACCGGCCTGTGCTTGGAGCCAGTTTTCTCCTGGCTGCCCTGATTGCTGGCTGCTCCTGCCTCCAAGGCCTGGCACAAGGCCCACCGCTGCTCTTGCACAACGCTGGTTAATGTGTGATGGGGGTCCAGGCTGGCCCCTGCACAACCAGTGAGGCCTGACCCCTGCCCTGCACCAATTTTGAGGAACCACAGTGGAACAAAGCCCAAGCTGTGGAGAACTCAGGTTTTGGGGAGACCCCAGCCAGCCCTTTTCCTGGCGGTTCCTGGCTATTTTCTGCTCTGCAACCCGAGCTGGGGGTGGAGCCAGACCGCCTGCCCAGCCCAGAGTAAGGCAGCCTGTTGCCTGTACACGTGCCCAGGCCTGCATGTGCACTCTGGGTCCAGGGATAGGCCTGGAACACATGTTGGGCCCCACCCCACCCGCACCCTCTTCTCCAGAACACCCTCAGGAAAAGTCCGCCTGGAGGAGGTCATGGCTGCTGCAGACCTTACAAGTCTGTCCACAAGCCCCCCCTGTCCGGGGGCCCTGGATGCAGCCTTTGGCCCAGGTGAGACTCTGAAGTCTGTGCTCAGCTGTGGGCAGGTCCAGGAACTGCTGTCCCCCAGGACATTGAAGCCACCCAGCCTCAGGGCCGAGCAGAGTCTCCGGATCAGCTACACCACCTTCTTGAGCCCTCTCTAAAGAAGACATCTGAACCTTCAGTGCCTCCCCCAGTCCAAAGCTGCTGCGAACTCTCTAGCCTCCCTTGCTGGCCACTTGGCTCTCTGGCCACGCTGGCATCCCTTCCCTCCAGCCCTTGTGCCCAGTGTCTCTTCTGAGGTTCTCTGCCTTCCAGGCCCTGTCGAGTAGGCGGCAGCTCACGCAGGGATTCACACACAGCAGTCTGCAGGGTAGCTCAAGCCCACCTGAGGTCCTGAGGGTGGCCTATCCCTGCAGAGCCCAGCCTGAAGCCTTGGAAGGAGGCCCTGGCACGGCCACCAGGCAGCTATAGCAGCAGCAGCAACAGCGAAGACTCCGGTTGGAGCTGGCCAGTGACCCGTCCTCTCTGTCCACCCCCGCTACCCCCTGAGGCAGCCCACTTTCTGTTCCGGGAGCCCACCCTGAGGAAGCGGAAGGTGCCCTGGGAGCTGCCCTGGGCGGGGGGAGAGGCAGCAGCTGCTGACACCCGCCCTGTGGCCCAGAGCTCAGTCCAGGTGGCGTTCCAGTGCCTGTGGAAGTGCTGTGGGAAGGTGCTGCCCTCGGCGCCCACCGTGCAGAGACACATCCGCCTGGTGCACCTGGGGCCAGCGGGCCAGCACGTACTTCAGCTCCGCTGTGTCCCAGCAGGAGAAGGGCAGAGCCGGAGCACAGTGATGGCGAGGAGGACTTCTACTACACAGAGCTGGATGTTTGTGAGGACACACTGACCGATGGGCTGTCCAGCCTGGTCCCAGTGTCCCCCACAGCCTCCACTCTGCCCACCTTCCCCTGCCTGGAGCTGCCTCAGCTGCTGCAGCCCCTGGCCCCACTCCTGCCCACCATGCTCGGCTCTGCCACCCCTGCCCGGGCCTCCCGCAGTGACCATGCCTACCTGGCTGTCCAGGCCCCTGGTGGCAGCTGGAGGCAGGCCTCGGGGTGCTCTTGATAGGAGCAGAGCCCAGGCTGCAGCTCTCCCCGGCACTGCCTTGCACCTGTCCGCCAGGAGCCTCGGCCTACAGAGGGCCAGGCGGACACACCAGCCCTGCCCGCCGAGTGTGGTGCCAGTCAGAGGTGTGTCTAGGTCAAGGGCTCAGGTGGGGAAGGCCCCACCTGACGGCACTTTATGCCCCGTGGTGCTCCCCAGGAGGCCCCGTGGGGATGCCAAGAAATGCCGGAAGGTATACGGCATGGACCACCGGGACCTGTGGTGCACGGCCGGCCGCTGGAAGAAAGCCTGCCAGCGGTTCCTGGACTGAGCCCGTTGGTGCTGCTGCTCGTCTCCCACCCACCGCCAGCCTGGCAGGATAGCCCTCGGAGCTTGGGGCCTGGCCTCCCACTGCAGAGACTGCTCTAATGCAGGCGAGTGGGAGCTGGTCACCCTGGGCCCCCAGGGGCGAGGGGAGGGCTCCTGCTACTGAGTGCCTCTGAAGAAACCAGCTTTTTGCACTAAAGTCCCCACCCAGTCTCCCTGCCTCTGCACGATTGTCCTCCCTGTTGGCCCACAGACTTGTCACGTGGGCCAGCTGTGGGGACCAGTCCACGATGCACTTTGAGGGGCGTCAGAAAGGGAATCTCCGTCCACATGTAACGCAGTGGTTTGAGGGCCAGGGCTGACGTTTTGTCATACTTGTGAAGCTCAGGTGTTTCACGTCTGGCTACCAGGCAAAGAGAAAATTATACGGGGTTTTTTCCAGAAGCAGCGTCTGCCTCTTGGACCCTGTGTCGGGTAGGGTGGCGGGAGGACGGTGACCAGCCGGGGGGCTGGGCTGAGGCCAGAGGAAGGGCACTGTCTGAAACACACCGGAGGCCTCTGCTTGGAGCAGCAATTTCCTGATTTATTGAAAGTGATCGTTTGCAAGAATGTCTATGCTAATCCCGTCACAGAAAGGAAACCCACAGGCGGGCCTGGAGCACTAGGCAGACAAGAAACGGCGAGACCACTCAAGAGGAGATAACGTTCACCGCCCGGTGGCTACAGAGAAGCAAGGTAACAGAGCTGTGATTTCCCACTGACTGATTATGAAAAAACCTCTTTCCCCAAATATTAAACACATCTTCAATACAAACACAGGTTTATAATAATTAATATAAAGTCAATATAATAGATTATCCCCAGAAAAAAAAATCAACAGTCTCCAAACACTGCCCTTTTTTTTCCCTTTGTCTACTTTGTTTTTGATGACAGGTTGAAAGCATGTTGAAAAAAATAAATATTTAAGGAAAGCACACACAGCACCCTCACTACAAGTGGTTCTAAAAGGGCCGCGTACAAAACACATGGGATCTGAAAAATAAAAGACAACCACCATTTAGTATGGCTTTCGTGAGAGTTGCACAGTCACAGAACAGGCCAGAGTAAGGTCAGCTTTCATCATATTGCAAAGTTCCAGTTTTTGCATTTACTCAGTTTTCTCTTTTAAAAAGGAAGATGTGCAAAGTTGGAAGCATAGCTGTATCTTTCGAGTCAGGTCCCTGCAGAGTCCTGGCAGTGTCCTGTTTCCCCAAACCCCAGAGAGTCCAAATATACAACCCGGTCAGGATCCAGAGCACGACACAAAAGCCAAACAGTTCTCTGCCCCCAGCAGGACCTCCATGGACTGTATTTCCTACCTTGGTGTTACAAACACCAAAATACAAATAGACACAAACAAACAAAAAAAAATACAAAATGTGAAATGTAATCTACACATTTTTTACTCTTCATAAAAAAATATTTATTAGTTTGAACAGTGATTTAAAAAAAAAAGCAGTCACGTTAAAAAAAAAAAAAAGAACCTTCATTACATATGCCTTTTCCCTCCATGCCTCCTGAGAGATGGATGGATGTGTTTGTCTGGGTCTTTAAAATTCCACTCTCCAAACAGCAAACGGAACGAGAACAGCGGACCTGCCACACAGCGAAGAAGGTGGTGTGCGGGGACGGGGACCCTTGGTTTCCCAGGACAGTATCGGTTTCAAGGAAATGCCCCCTTGGCACCCGTGGGAAACCCCAGAAAGGCCAGCGAAGGCAGTCCAGAGCAGGAGCCGGTAGAGGGAGCGAGACGTCCTGAGTGCAGGCAGAGGTGCCTGGGGAGCTGGGCCACGGGCCTGGGCAGGGCGGCCTGAGAGGTGAGCACTGGTACAAAACCCAGAGCGCTGGCAGCAAAGGCCTGGTTTCCAAATGTGTCTTGTAAGAAAGTTAAGTCTGCTTAGAAAAGGTGTTTACAAAGCGGAAGAAATACAAAGTTTTGAGAGCCCTGAGGGGCCTGGGGAGGCTGGGGCTCTGCAGGGAGCTCTGTGGGTAAGGTTGGACTCTGGGAGCACCCCGAGCCGTGCAGTAACCCTCCCTGGCGTGGTCCCCACGTTCTGTGCGTGGGGGACTGGTGGCCCTCTTCTCTCAGGAACGCTGGCTCTGAGGAGCCTGTGTGCAGGGAGATTAGAGGACGGCCTGTCAGGAGTGTCCTCTTGTAATTTATAGAAACAGTGGCTGAATTTACTTTAAAAAACCCAAACTCCTCCCCTGCGGCACAGGCTCTCAAAGGCAGGACTGTCCACGTGGGCCAGCCCTGTCCTCATGCGCAGGACTGCCCACTGTGCCTGGGATGCTATAGGGACAGGAGCTCCCCAAAACCATTGGGACCTTGGTCATGGTTTTGTGGGGTTTCCTATTTCTGCCTAACAGTGGTACAGTAAAAAAACAACAACAACAAAAAACTAGTATAAGCCATTTGGCTTACGGTTTGGAAAAAGAGTAGAAACTGTCCCTCCAGTTGGCACTAGCACTCAGCACCCTAAGGAGCCTTGCACAGGGTAGGGGCAGCCCGCCTGCCCGCGGGGCATGCGCACTGGGGCCCACCTGTGCTGCAGGGGGTGGGGGAGACATGGAATGTCTTAGTCGTCAGAAGCAGCCTGAAGGCGGAAGCAGATGGGCCTCTGTCTGTCCCGCAGGGTGTCTGGACAGCCTGCCCCCAGAGCCCGCCAAGCTGAGTGGTGCACTGAGAAACCTAGGACAGGACCTTCGCGTCTCACTTAGGAAAAAGAAAAGAGAACGTGTGAGCTCCTTTGAAAATACAGCAAGAGAACTCGACAAGCTGAAGGAAAATAACCCTATACAGTTTTGTCAAGTGAGAAAAAGAATGCCAAACAATATAATTTTCTGTAACTACTCAGTATGACTCTACTTTAAAATTTGGTTACCCAGGTGGGAGGTGTAAGCAGCAGACAAGCGAGGACCCCGCCTCCAGTGTTAGCAGCAAGGAGGGCAGGAGTCCCGCTCCAGCCCAGGAGGGTCAGCAGGAGCCTGGAGCAGCCCAGGGCGGCAGGCCCAGGGGCTCCCAGGAAGTGCGCAGGGCGGAGGCCCGCTGGCCCGCTGGCGGGGGCCTGGAGAGGGTAGGAGCGCTGGGCCAAAGGTACCTCTGGCTGGGAGGAGATGGCACTCGGGCCCACCCGCCGGGGCTGCTTCCACCCCGAGATAGCACCTGGAGCCCTAGCTCCCCCGCGGGGATCTGCAGCCATCCTGTGTTAAGCACCAAAGCCCAGAGGTAAGAGGGTCGCAGGGCTTTCCGCGCACTGGCCCTGGGTTCTTCAGGCTGCCATGGCAGGGGCCAAGAGAGCGAAGAGCCACTTGGGGGCCACAGGCAGCAAGCCACGGCTGCCGGGGGTGGGGAGCGAGGGTGCCGCGGGTGGGCGCCACACAGTGATGCAGAGCTCTCAACACCAACTCAGTCCTGTGGCCCCAGGGACCGCACTGGTGCCCTGCCCAGAGTGGATCCTGCTCAGGCCGCTGTGCATGGCCCACCCCAGCCAGGCCAGCCAGAGAGCTCCTCTGAAGCTTGCTGGCTCGGGCCTGCCCACACACCTGCACACACTGCTGGCAACACCATTCTGCCCGGGATGGGGGCACGCGTGCTCTCCTTGGCTCAGACCCACCAGCCCTCCCCCGCTGCGGCTTGGTCCTCACCTGCCTGGGCCCACAGGACCAGCTTCCATGGGGGAGGGTGGGCACAGGAAGGAGCCCTGCCTCCAGGAGAGAGAAGACCCACTAAGACACACACACAGGTGGACAAAGCAATGCGGCCACCACCCCGCCGCCTGCCAGGCTGGCCTAGGGGATCCAGGTGAAGTCCTTGTCCGGCCCCGTGGAGGGGCTGCGGGGCCCCGGGGGCGAGTCCTCCTCGTCCTTGTCGTCCCCCAGCAGCGCATCCTCAGGTGCCAGCCCCACGTCGTCCTTCCACTTGGCCACATCCTCGTCCTCGTCCTCGCCCAGCTCCTCCTCGCCCTCCCCTCGAGGGTCGTCGGGGTCCTCCAGGTAGGGCCCGTCACTGGCAAACAGCGCCTCTGGGGAGCCCTCGCCGCCACCATGGTCCAGAGGCACGGGCACGCCACGCCCGGCACAGTCAGCACAGACGCCGTGGCGCCGCGAGCCATGCTTGATGCCCACGCTGGCTGCTGACACGAACACGCGACTGCACACCTTGCACACGTACTTCTTGTCCTTGCTGTGCACCTGGGGGGGGCAGTCAGGGAGGGGACTGAGGGAGGCGCCATGGCAGGCGTGGGGTGACGGGTGTGTTCAGCCTCCTGAGCCCACAGCGCAGAGCTGCAGGCAGCCCCGAGGCGGGAGGCTGGGCCCAGGGGCAAGGGCCCAGCCTGGACCAGGGCTTAGCATTCAGGGCGTCCCGGAGGCCCTGCTGCCCATTGCACTTGGGGCACACTGCACCGCTCCCGCTCAGGCCCAGACAGGAGGATCCTGGTTCACAAACAGCCTCAGGTACTTAGGCCCTCTGCAACTCGGTTTCAAAATAAAGACCCGGTTTCAAAAAAAAAAAAAGCCAGGCATAGTGGCGCACACTTGTAATCCCAGCATTTGGGAGGCTGAGACAGGAGGATCGTGGTTCATGGACAGCCTCAACTACTTAGTGAGGCCCTCTGCAACTCAGTGAGACCCTGTTTCTAAATAAATAAATAAAATATAGGGCTGGGGGTGTAGCTTGGAGATAAAATGCCCCTGGATCCCATCTCCAGTACAAAAAAAAAAAAAAAAAAGACTAAAAATTAGATCTGAGGGTATAGCTCAAAGGTAGAATTCTCTTGGGTTCCATACCCAGTACTGCCAAAAAATAAATGGGGATGACTAGAAGGAACAGGCCAAGAAGGACTGGAGCTGGGTGGGCATGCTCTCTGAGCCCCTTTTGGCTCGGGGGTGTACGTGAGAGCTGGGGCCTGAGCCAGGACCCTTGGAGGCAATGTGGGTGTTTCAGGAAGTCGCTCACCAGGACCAGACGGCCAGGCACTTACTCGTCCTCATGACACATGGTTAGGAGGAAGCCAGAGGAAGGATGCTGGGCACCATGGCAACTGTTGCTAAGCCCCCGGGTGGTATGGTTGTGGAGAAGGGCCAGCCCACCCTGTCCAGGCCTGAGGTCTGGCAAGTGCAGTGAGGTTCTGGCCCAAACCTGGGCCTCCACCCTAGCGGTGATCTCCCATTCTCAAGTCAGACACCAGGGAGGGCCACGGGCAAAACCCCTCCTCAGCAAAGACAAGCTCCTATTTTTTCTTCTTCGTAGTACTGGGAACTGAATTCAGGGTCTCTTCAGGCCAGCCAAGCATCCTACCACTGAACTAAACCCCCAGCCCTTTTTTTTTTTTTTTTTTTGGTGGTACTGGGGGTGGAATCTAGAGGCTTTCTACCTCCAGGCTATACTCCCAGACCTTTTTAATATTTTATTTGGAAACAGGGTCTCACTAAGTTGCTGAGAGCCTCACTAAGCAGCTGAGGCTGGCTTCGAACCGGTGCAATCCTCCTGTCTCAGCCTCCCAAGCGCGGGGATTACAAGCGTGCGCCACCACACCCGGCTCCAGCCCTTTTATTTTGAGACAGAGTCATGCTAATTTGCCCAGGCTGGCCTCAAACTTGCTATCCTCCTGTCTCAGCCTCCCAATTACCTGGGATTACAGGCACATGCCACGATACCCTGCTGGCCCCCAGTGTTTTTTTTGCACTAGGAATGGAACTCAGAGGCATTGAATCTCCAACACCCTCAGCCCGATTTTATTTCTTATTTGGAAACAGGGTCTCACTAGGCTGCTGAAAGCCTCCCTAAGTTACTGAGGCTGATCTCGAACCTGCGATCTCAGCCCCTCAACTTGGATTACAGGCGTGTGCCACCATGCCCGGCTTAATGTGGTTTTGCTAAAGAAAAATCAGCAACCCACACTGTAAGAGCGTCAGCACCTAACAGTGTGAAAAATAACGCAAGTCTCTATGAGAAGAAGAAAGTGCATTGAGCGTGTCCCGCTGAGCCCTGAGCCAGCCTGCACAGTGATCAGTGACTTATTAATTAGATGGAGGGGCACACCTGTAGCCAGAGAAGTCGAAAGCCAGCCCCAGCACCCTGCGGCAGAACGGTGTGGTCTGACCCTGGCCCCGAGGGCCTCCCTTGGTGGTCAAGGGTGCCTGGGGCTCTTCCTGCTCCATGTGTCCCGGCTCACCAGGGAACGGGTGGGGGAGGCTGAGTGCAGCCCTAGGCGGACCCCATAGCTATCAGGCACCCCGAGGCCCTTCGCCTACAGCCGGGAGGCCAATGGGTCTCAGTGGTGGGTGGGGCACCCTGAGGGCTCTGTTGCCTGACTCTGGGCCCAGCATCCCGAGGTATCCTCACTGTTCTGGAAAAAGAGAAGCCCAGCAAGCTCACAGACCCCGACAGAGCGGACCAGACTGCACCCTCAGGTGCACATGGGCCCTGGGCACGGGTGGGAGGTGGGTGGGCTCTGCTCACAGCATGATGAACACGGGCCTCAGAGCCCCCACCCCTGCAGAGCCCCTCGCTGCCGGCAGGTCTGCCTATGGAGCCAATGCGCTGAGGGTGGCCCGACCCTCAGCTCAGCTCCCACCAAGGCCTGCTGGCCTCGGCCCATCCCGACAGCCCTGCACCCCACACCTCGGTGCATCCTGGGCTGTCCCCGCTTCTAGGGCTCTGGCCTCATGGCCCAGCCCACGATGCCTGCCTACCTTCTTGCTACCTTTCTGGAAAAATCTCCTCCCGGCTTCCAGACCGTCCCTGCTCTGTCATCTCCCCGCCAAGCAAATTCATCCTGCGACACCGCCCGCCGGGCAGGAGGAGCAGCTTGGGGACAGACGGGCAGAGACAGGCCCCACCACGCGGCAAGGCACGGGCGGCGGGTGGAGGCGCGGGGGTCCGGGTGCGCAGGGCCGGCTGTGGGAGGCCACAGAGCAGACCCGTCCAGGGACGGCGAGAGCAGCCGGTGGCCCACACTCACCAGCGTGTGCCGCTTCATGTGTTCGCGGCGCGTGAACTTCTTCCCGCAGATCTCGCAGGGGTAGGGCCGCTCCCCGGTGTGCGAGCGCATGTGGCGCTTGAGGATGCACTGGTGCATGGCCGAGAAGCTGCAGTACGGGCACTTGAACTTCTTCCTGATCACCGTGAACTCGTTCACTGAGGGAGAGAGGGGAGAGAGAGCACGTCACTGTGATGTCACAGCTGGTGGCCTCCCTCTGTCTGCGGGTCCTGTCCACTGATGCCACTGAGACCCCAGGCCAAGGGAAGGCCAGTGCCTGACCCTTCCTCAAAGCAGAGGCCGTCCAGGCCTGCTCCCCTGTGCTGGAGCAGGCCGTGAGGACACCACCCTGCATGTCCTGTTAGGCCTTCCCCAGGCCTTCAGGCCCCACTGGACACCCAGGAGTGGGGCCGGCACAGGGACAGAGTGGACAGCCACCTGGGCTGTGTGAGAGGACAGCAACAGGGGGCACAGCACGGCCGGAGCAGAGGGCATGGTGGCACTGTCAGCCAGAAGAGCCGCCGCTGGGTCCATTCCGTTCATCCTGCCAACCCCAGATGTGGCTCGCCATGCCCGGGTGAGCCCTGCGGCCAGCTCAGAGACTCAAGGAGCCTGCAGGGCCCCAGCCACGGCATGGGACTTAGAAACTGGCTAGCCCGGGGGCCACCCTGAAGGCACTGGCCTCTGGCCACCTGCAGGTCTCATCAGGGAGATGTCAGGGAGACTGGTGCGAGGTCCACTATGAGCCCCACACTTGCCAGAGCCTCCCTCTGCCATCTGCCCGGCCCACGGACAGTCCCTTCATCCCGGGGATACAGGGTACCTGGGGCAGGGGAGCACAGGACCCTGCGCTCTGTAGAGAGAGGGTGCTTGACACCTGGCGCTCCAAGCCAGGCCTCCTGGACACCAAAGTTCATAGCTCAGCCACTCCCAGGGCCTTCACGCACACGCCACCTTCCTGTGTTTGTAGAAGAATCACCAAGTCCCCTTGGAGAGCAGGGACAGGGGCCCCACACTCCCCTCTCAAAGCTTTCATTAGATGTAAGCCATTTCCGGGTGCTAGGAGCTTTCTGCATTTATGTGCACACGTGCTGGCCCATGGCTGGGAGCTGGGGACCAAAGGGGAGGCTCGACTCAGCCCAGAGGATGAAACAGGACAGGTAACCATGGTTACCTATCAGATGCCTCTTCTCTTTGGATGAGGACATCTATCTATATACATACAGAGCAGGAACACGATGTGTGATTGCATACAACATCATGCTCAGCACACTGTGGGCTCTTTTTAATGCCATGGGCTTTAACTAAACATATTTCTTTCTTTCTTTCTTTCTTTCTTTCTTTCTTTCTTTCTTTCTTTCTTTTTTGGTACTGGAGATGGAACTAGAGGCATTCTACCTCCGAGCTACACCCCTCAGCCCTATTTTATTTTTGAGACAGGGTATTTCTCAGTTGAAGAGAGTCTCACTGCTTGCTGAGGCTGGCCTTGGGCCTGTGATCATCCTGCCTCAGCCTCCCAAGGACTGGAATTATAGGTGTGTGCCAGCACACCTGGCTACTGTGCACCTTTTAAATGTTTGAATGTACCATAACTCATCAGAGACCCTACTGGAAGTTTAAACATTTCCATCTCCCCGTGGAGAGTAAGGCTTCAGAGGTTCCTACCGATGCCTGTGCTGTCTGCTGCCTCCTGGGCGAGTCCTGGGAGGCGGAACCTGCCCACAGCTCCCTGACCACGCCCCGGGTGCTGTTTCTGCACCAGCCCCTGGCCCTGCAGGGAGAGCTGTGAGGCAGGGGGCTCCGGAGGACCAGACCCCTCACAATGGGACCCTCCCAGAGCCGAAGCTCGGGAACCTGGGTGTCTGCGCGGATATGCACTTTGTTTAATGGGGGCATGTCTGCACATTCAAGATGGTAAAGACAAAGACGTGCTGGCCCAGAAGGAGCAGAGCGTGCCCGGAGGCTTCACGGCAGGCAGGTCTGTCTGGCCACGGCCCAGACTTCTCCTAGGGCTCCCCAAAGGGAAAACCTACACCGCTGCTCCCGGTCCTTCCCTGTGGTCCTCCCCTGTGGCCTCGATGGTAACCTAGGCAACGCGAATACCATTCCTCTTCCCAGCTTAGCCCCCTCCACCTGCCTTCTGATTCCACGGTGCCCCACCTAGTCCACTCCTGCTTTCCTTCTCGTCACACCAAACAGCAAGCGCACCGCATTCTCCAAGATGGAAAGGGAGAACCAGGAAACGAGTTTCTGAATTATTTTATTTAAAACAACCTCTTTGGGAATGTATCCATGGTTTCTATTCTGCTTCTATCATCATGAAAATTAGAATTTTGGATGATCGTACATTTTAGCCTTCTGTATTTAGTAATTGAGACCTGCATGTAAAATAAATAACTCATCTCTGTACAGAAACACTTTTTTTCCTAGAAAAACAACAACAACTCAGAATGGGCACGCATGGCGATTTGTCCTGCTAGTGCGGCTTGCCCAGAGTGGAGACCTGATCTCAGAGGTCTCTCTCTCTCTCTCTCTTTTTTTATTTTTAATTAATTTATTTATTTGTGGTATTGGGGATGGAACCCAGAGGCATTTTACCTCCAAGCTACACCCCCAGCCCTATTTTTTATTCTTTATTTTGAATCAAGGTCTCACTGAGTTGCAGAGAGCCTCACTAAGTAGCTGAGGCTTGCGCGCGAACCGCGATCCTCCTTCTCAGCCTCCCGAGTGCTGGGATGACGAGCGTGCGCCACCGTGCCCGGCCCAGAGGCTCCTCTCATAGCCTGGGCTCTCTGAAGCTGCAGGAGGTGGCCCATGGGCATAGGTTCTTGATGTATCATTTTCCTGTCACAGATGTAATGAAGTACCACCAACTGGGTGACTTGAAACAAAACGGATTCAGTCTCTGTTGAGGCAGGAAAGCCGCTGTGGGCTTCAGGGGCTCCTTCCAGCTTCCAGCTCCTGAGACCCCTCCTCAGGGGCTCAGGCCCCGCTCTGTCTCCACGTGACTCCTCTGTGTCTCCAATCCGCCTCATAAAGGCGTGAGTCATTGGAGTCAGGGATGCCCTAATTCGGGATGCCCTCGTTTTTAGATGCTCGATTTAATCAAACCCACAAACCCCTTTTCTGAAAGGGGCACAGTCTGAATGGTTCTGGCGCTCGGGTGGGCAGTGAGGCGCGCTGCGCGACGGCAGAGGGGCATCCTCGGAGCTTTTAGTTTTGAGGTTTTTTTCTTTTGCTCTCTATCTTTGGTGATACTGGGGATTGAACTCAGGGGCGCTGCGCCTCTGAGCTACACCCCTACCCCTTCTCGTTCTTCATTTTGAGGTGGGGTCCAGTTCGCTCAGCAGCATATATTGCAGACGATCCACCACAGCTGAGCTGCAGAGGGCCGCCATACCAGGCCACCCACCCCACGCCCCAGCGCGGGCTCTGCTCCATCCTCTCCGGACACCTCTGCCCTGGCTTCTGTTTTTGGCATTGACTCTTCAACACCGGGGGGCCGGCTTCTCTTATGGCTGGCCAATCTTTGGAGTAAGTAACGTGTGTTCCAGATACAAACTAACCAGCCCAGCACCCCAACCTCACCCTCCCGGCTGGGCTTTCACCTTCCAGACCACTGCTCCCCACTCAGACAACCAGGCCGCTGAAAAGTATTCAAGCTAGCTGGGCATGGTGGCACACACCTGTAACCCCGGCGCTTGAGAAGCTGAGACAGGAGAAGGACAGCTTTGAGGACAGACTCAGCAACATAGTGAAATTCTCACCAACCTAGCAAGACCCTGTTTACAAGCAAAAAATCAAAGGGCTGGGGATTTAGCCCAGAGGTAAAGTGCCCCTGGGTTAAACCTCCAGTATCAGCCAAGCACAGTGACACACACCTATAATCCCAGTACTTGAGAGGCTGAAACAGGAGGATCACAGGTTCACAGCCAGCCTCAGCAGCTTAGTGAGGCCTTCCATAATTTAGTGAGAGCCTGTTTCAAAATAAAGAATAAAAAGTAGGGTTGGGGTATAGCTCAGAGGCTAGAATACCCCTGGGTTCAATCCCTAGTATCGCTAAAAATAATTATTATTATTATTTATAATTACTATTATAATAACATAGGGCTGGGGATATAGCTTATAAGTAGAATGCCTCTGGGTTCAATCCCCAGTGCCACCACCACCACCAACAACAACAACAATAACAAAAATCCCTATTATCAAAAGAAACGAAACAAGCAACAACAACAAACACCTGCCCTGGCCTAGGCCGTCTACAGTATTCTCTCGTTACCTTTCCAGTCTCTGTAGCAAAGGCCTTTCTCTAATTCTCCTGGTCAATCGTGCTGGCTTTTTACCGGCCACACGTGTGGCCGCTCCACTGTCCCGCCTGCTCTCTGTGCACGGATACCTGCTCCTCACTCACTGCGCCTCTGGCTGTTGTGTGCGTCCTGGTCAGGACCTGGAATGTCCCCCAAGGCCCATGTGTTGGCACTTTGTTCCCTGATGCAGCAGTGTTCAGAGTAGGGATCTCAGGAGTGACTTGGGATGTGACTCTGGCCTGTCAATGGATTCGTCTGTTCGGCAGTTCATAGCTGAATGGAGTACTGGGAGGCAAGGCCGTGGGAACCGTACGAGGTGTGGCCTCGCTGGACGAGGGGCCTTTGGGGGCATGCCCCTGGGTACCCATGGATTACCAACCAGTGCACTGCTTCACTTAAAAGCAGTAGAGAAACCGAGCGTGGTGGCACAGGCTTGTAATCTCAGTCCTGGGAGGCTAAGACAGGAGGACCCAGGTTCACAGCCAGCCTCAGCTATTTGATGAGGCCCTCTGCCACTTAGTGGGACCCTCTTTCAAAATAAGGAATAAAAAAATAGAGCTGGGAGTGTAGTTCAGAGGTAGAACACCCCTGGGTTCGATCCCTAGTACCACAAAACAAATAAACAAACAAAATAAGCAAGCAAACAAACAAGCAGTAATGATACTGGGTCTTCCTGTTGATGATTCTAGATTCAGTCTTTTTTCTTTTCCCTTTTTTCCTTTTTTTTTTTTTGGTGGTAACTGGGGATGGAACCCAGGGACGTTCTACCTCTGAGCTACATGCCCAGACTAATTTTATTCTTTTACAGGGTCTCACTGAGTTTCAGAAGTCCTCACTGAGCTGCCGGGGCTGGTGGCAAACCTGTGATCCTCCTGTGTCAGCCTCCCAAGTGCTGGGATTACAGGCAGCACCGCCACACCCAGCTTCTAGCTTCAGCTGGAGGTGGGAGAGGCTTCTATCCACCCAAGCGTTGCTCTAGGCCTGGCTGGTCTATCTGCATCTGGAATGTTCCGCACTTGCTAGCATAATGGTGTAACATTAAAGTTGCTAATTGGGTTGTTACAGGCCAGTGTCTGTCAGCAGAGATAGAAGATTCTACACAAAATACCAGCAAGTTGGATGCAGGATTGAGAACAGAGTGACATTTGCACCAGACCAGTGTACCCAGGCGAGGTTGAGTGACCACCAAGCGCTGTTCAAAGTTCTGTGCTTCCTGAGCTTTGCTTGATATTGTCATTACTGATAGAGGGAAGTCTTAAACGACCCCATTATAATTCCAGACTTATTTCTCCTCTTGGTTCTAACAACGTTTGTTACAGACTGAGCCATTGTTAGCAGCACACGCAGCGAGGACTGTTACATTCACTACTGAATTGACCTTTTATCACTGGGCAATTCCCTCCGGACTGAGCGTGTGTGTGTGTGTGTGTGTGTGTGTGTTGCTGGAGATTGAACCCAGGGCCTTGCTGATACCAGGCAACACCCCACCACTAAGCCACATCCTCAGCCCCCTTCATTTTCAAACAGGGTATCACTAAACTGCCCAGGCCTTGACCTTGCAAGGCCCTGGCTTGGCTCCTGCGTGGCTGGGATTGCAGGCACACACCGCGCACCTGGCAGGGATTCTTAAAGTTTCTTTGAGGTTAACAGTGCTGTACTGGCTTTCTTTAGGCTAGTGTTTGCTAGGTTTATCTTTTTCTATCCTTTTGCTTTAAACTTCCTATGTACGAAGTATGTCATCTATAAATAGCAAATAGTTTTTTTAAAAAAAGGCAATAACTTAAAAAAAAAAGAGCCGGGTATGGTGACACATTCTTGTAATCAATTCCAGTACTTGGGAGGCTGAGCCAGGAAGATCACAGGTTTGTGGCCAGCCTCAGCTGCTTAGGCCTCTGCAACCTAGTGAGACCCTGTTTCAAAATAAAGGATGAGCCGGGCGTGGTGGCACACGCTTGTAATCCCCGCGCTTGGGAGGCAGAGACAGGAGGATCGCGCAGGTTCGAAGCCAGCCGCGCGCGCTGGCTTAAGAGACCCTGTTTCCAAATAAAAAAGTATAAAAAATAGGTCTGGGAGTGTAGCCCGGAGGTAGAAGGGCTTCCAGGAACCCCAGTACCACCAAAAAAAATAAATAAATAAATAAAGGATGAGCCGGGCGTGGTGGCGCACGCTTATAATCCCCGTGCTGGGAGGCAGAGACAGGAGGATCGCGCAGGTTCGAAGCCAGCCGTGCACGCTGGCTTAGGAGACCCTGTTTCCAAATAAAAAGGTAAAAATAGGTCTGGGAGTGTAGCCCGGAGGTAGAAGGGCTTCTAGGAACTCCAGTACCACCAAAAATAAAAAATAAAAAATAAAAAGGATAAAAAATAGGACTGGGGGTGTAGCTCCAAGGCCGAATGCCCCTGGGTTAAATTCCCAGTACCTCAAAAAAAAAAAAAAGTTGGTAGAGTGGTAGAGTAGTGTAAAACTGTAAGATTTAGCTTCTTAGGAAGCTAAGATAGCAGGACTGGTTGAGTCCAGGAGTTCAAGACCACCCGGGACAATATACTAAGACCTCATTAAAAAAATAATTTTTTGGGGGAAGATTAAGGCCAAGGACATTCAATTTCTGAATTAGACCTCCAGCCTTTACTTACTTTTTTTTTTTTTTTTTGCAGGTCTGGGGATGGCACCCAGGGGCATTTAACCTCCGAGCTACACCCCCTGCCCTATTTTTTATTCTTTATTTTGAAACAGGGTTTCACTAAGTTGCAGAGGGCCTAAGTAGCTGAGGCTGTCCGCGAACTGCAATCCCCAGTCTCAGCCTCCCGAATGCTGGGATGACAAGTGTGCACCACCACGCCTGGCTTTACTTACTTATTTATTTATTCATTTATTTAATTATTTAGTCGTGCCGGGATTGAGCCCAGGGGCATTCTACCTTCGAGATACACCCCCAGCCCTATTTTTATTCTTTATTTTGAAACAGGGTCTCACTGAGTTACAGAGGGCCTCACTTAATAGCTGAAGCGGCCACAAACCTGTGATCCTCCTGTCTCAGCCTCACAGGTACTGGGATTCCAAGCATGAGCCACTACACTCAGCTTTATTTTTTATTTTGAAACAGGGTCTAAGTTGCTGAGGCTATCTTTAAACTTGTGATCCTCCAGTCTCAGCCTCCCGAATGCTGGGATTACAAGCGTTTACCACCACGCCCGGCTGGCTGGTAATTTTTTTTTTTTTTTTTTTTTTTGGTGGTACTGGGGTTCCTGGAAGCCCTTCTACCTCCGGGCTACACTCCCAGACCTATTTTTACATTTTTATTTGGAAACAGGGTCTCCTAAGCCAGCGCTCGCGGCTGGCTTCGAACCTGCGCGATCCTCCTGTCTCTGCCTCCCAAGCGCGGGGATTACAAGCGTGCGCCACCTCGCCCGGCTGACTGGTAATTTTTATTGGAGCATTTCATCCGTTTATAATATGGACACAGACGGGTTTGCGGCCACAGTCTTTTTCCTACTTGTCCTTTACCTACCGTGTTCCTCATCTTTCCTTTCTTGCCCTCTTTCAAATTAATCAAGCAGCATTTCTTTTTGTTCTGTTCAGTAAGCCTTTCGGCTGTGCGCTTCTACTGATCGTGACTACGGCCTCAGTCCCTCTGCCTGCTGGCATCTTACCTCTCTTCGTGGAGACCCAGGAAGGCGACTGTGGCTGCAGTAACCAGTCAAGATGCGCGCACCGTGGGCACCCGTGTGCTCCGGGCGGCGTCCTCCTTGGCCTGAGGCACCAGCACTTCTCATTACTGCCTTGCTGTGTGTGAGGAGTGGGCGCATCGCACAGCCTGGCCCTGCACAGCGATGGCTGAGAGACATCCGGGCCGGCAGCCTTTCCTCAGGCCGTAAGGCCCTCTTCTCGGAGCTGGGGCTCGTCCTGGGACCACACCTCGCTGCTCAGAGACAGCAAGGCCTCGCTGGCTGCTTCCACCGTTCTTGCCTTCGGTTGTCACGTTTGTCCGTCACACACCTGGTAGTTGCTTTCTGTTGTTGCTGAGACTGTGATTCTCAGACCTGTGTTCCTCCTGTCTTGGCCTCCCAAGAACAGGTGTGTGCCACCGTGCCCAACTAAAAACGTTTTTTAAATATAAATTATGGCCGGGCGTGGTGGCGCACGCTTGTCATCCCAGCATTCGGGAGGCTGAGAGCTACTTAGTGAGGCCCTCTGCAACTCAGTGAGACCCGGTTTCAAAATAAAGAATACAAAATAGGGCAGGGGGTGTAGCTCGGAGGTCGAATGCTCCTGGGTTCCATTCCCAGAACCGCAAATAAATAAATAAATATAAATTATGCCTTTCTTTTCTTAGAACCTGACAAATTGCTAAATTTACAGTGATCAAGACTGCCTTATAAGTCAGGCGTGGTGGCACACACTTGTAATCCCAGCATTCGGGAGGCTGAGACAGGAGGAGGATCGCAGTTCGAGGACAGCCTCAGCTGCTTAGTGAGGCCCTTTGCAACTCAGTGAGACCCTGTTTCAAAATAAAGAATACAAAATAGGGCTGGGGGTGTAGCTCAGAGGTCAAATGCCCCTGGGTTCCATCCCCAGTACCAAAAAAAAAAAAAAGACTGCCTTATACATATTTATTTTGGCACTGGGGATTGAACCCAGGGGCATTCTACCTCTAAGCTATAACCTTAGGCCTTATTTATTTATTTGTTTATTTATTGTAGAACTGGTAATTGAACTCAGGGGCATTCTACCTCCATGCTTATACCCACAGCGCTATGTTTTATTCTTTATTTTTTACTTTTTGCAAGTCTGGGGATTGAATCCAGAGGCATCTGACCTCTGAGCTACACCCCCAGCCCTATGTTTTTTATATTTTATTTTGAAACAGGGTCTCAGTAAGTCGCAGAGGGCCTAAGTTGCTGAGGCTGTCCACGAACCACAATCCTTTGGTTTCAGCCTCCCAAATGCTGGGATTACAAGTGTGTATCACCATGCCCGGCTATTCTTTATCTTTTTTTTTTTTTTTTTTTTGGTAGTACTGGGGGTGGAACCCAGGGGCTTTCCACCTCTGGGCTATACTCCCAGCCCTTTTTTTAAATTAAATATTTTATTTGGAAACAGGGTCTCACTAAGTTGCTGAAAGCCTCACTGAGTAGCTGAGGCTGGCTTCGAACCTGTGCGATCCTCCTGTCTCAGCCTCCCAAGCGCAGGGATTACAAGCGTGCGCCACCACGCCCGGCTGCTATTGTTTATCTTGAAACAAGCTCTCACTAAGTTGCAGAGGCCTCACTAAGTAGCTGAGGCTCGTTGAAAAGCTGAGATCCTTCTGTCTCAGCCTTCCAAGTCCTGGAATTACAAGCATGCACCACCATACCAGGGCCAGGCTTTTTTAAATTTTCAAACAGGGTTTCACTAAATTGCTGAGGCTGGCCTCAAATTATACTTTTTTGTTGTTGTTGTTGTTGTTGTTCTGGGAATTGAACCCAGGGGCATTCTACCTCTGAGCTACACCCCAGCCCTATTTTTATTTCTTTCTTTTTTTTTTTTTTGTGGTACCGAGGGTTGAACCCAGAGGCATTCTACCTTCGAACTGCACCCCAGCCAATTTTTTTCTTATTTGGAAACAGGGTCTTGCTAGTTTGATTGGTCACACTACTTGTTGAGGTTGTCCTCGACCCTGCGATACTCCTGTCTCAGCCTCCCAAGTATAGGGATTACAGGTGTGTGTCAACACACCCGGGTCTATTTTTATTTTTATTTTTATTTTGAAGTAAGGTCTCGCTAGGTTGATGAGAGTCTTGCTAATCACTGAGCCTCCCTTTAAACCTGCAATCTTCCCGTCTCCGCCTCCTAAGTACTGGGATTACAGATTCGCCCTGCCATGCCCAGCTCCCATTATACATTTAAAATGCAGGCTAAGCCGGGCATGGTGGGCACGCTTGTAATCCCAGCATTTGGGAGGCTGAGACTGGAGGATTGTGGTTCGCGGACAGCCTCAGCTACTTAGTGAGGCCCTCTGCAACTTAGTGAGACCCTGTTTCAAAATAAAGAATAAAAAATAGGGCAGAGGGTGTAGCTCGGAGGTCAAATGCCTCTGGGTTCCATCCCCAGACACGCAATAAATAAATAAATAAATAAATAAATAAATAAATAAAATAAATAAAATAAAATGCAGGCTAGCTTAGTAAACCAACACCTCCAAGTGACGGAAGTCCTCACTTCTGAGGTACTTGGCAGCGTGAGGGGAACCACATGTGTGGGCACCTTTCACACCTGCCGGGGCAGAAGCTATGGACACAGAGCCAGCGCCCTGGTGCCCAAGAGACACAGAGAGAGCGCCAACCTTTTATTGCTGGATTCTGTTTTCAAGGAAACACTCATGTTACACATTGACATATTTGTTCTAAACCCCCTTGAAAAGCTGTGTGTGGTGGTGCACAACCTGAGACTGGAGCAGAAGGAGCGGCAATAGAGGCCAGGGCACAGTACCTCCATGAGCTTCTGCCCTAAGACAAGAAGTAGAGCCGGGTGTGGTGGCGCACGCTTGGAATCCCAGCATTTGGGAGGATCCCAGTTCGTGGCCAGCCTCAGGTATATAGTGAAGCACTTTGCAATTCAGTGAGACCCTGTTTCAAAAGGGGTAGCTCGGAGGTAGAATGCCCCTGGGCTCCATCCCCAGTACCGAAAAAAAAAAAAAAAAAAAAAAAAACAAGAAGTAGGAAGGTCTGGAGGTGAGCAAGACCCTCGGCTTGACCCCCAGGACCACACACCCAGAGAAAAAGCTGCACATCAGTCCTGATCCTTGATATTTTAATGGAATATCTCAGTGAAAACTTCAATAGATCACGAGAAGAGCTATCTAAGAATCCGCTGAGAACTTCACGTCCTACAGCGCTACAGTTTTACAGGAGCCATAGGAGATGCAGGGATGAAATCAGGTAGCCACTCATTCCAAAGGTGTTTCCCACACCCTTATCATTTTGCCACACACCACAAACCATTTCTTTCCACTTCTCTGGAAGCTAAGTTGCTTTCAGAAGCCAAACAAACTCTGTCAGCGGGACTGCCAGAAGTCTCCAGAGCCACTCGTGAGGCTGTTCCCGGGACACCTCTCCGCACAGCCCATCCTGGATGACAGGGGCCGGACGGCGCCGAGCCCTCGGGACCCATCCAGGCGGGGTGCACACACTCCCAACCCGCATGCCACGGCCGTGACCAACAGAGACGAAAGCAGCGCGCTCAACCTCAAATGGCCACTGGCGTCTCAGGAGGAGGGACCTGCCCCCATGTGCAGGACCCACGCGGCACCCTGAGCGTGGCTGGGAAGCAGGGTCCTCCATCTCCAGAGACTCCAGCGACGCGTGTGGGCAGCAGCAGACAGGCCTGGCCGTGTGCAGGTGGGGGCAGCCTGCAACACCTGCCCACCCTGCAGAGGGCTGCTATTCTAGGACCTAAAGCCACCCACCACCTGGCAAAATGTCAGTCCCTGGAGCCCCCAAGTCCACTGCCACCGGCTCTGAATATGCAAGCTGGTTCACCCGAAGTGTCCTTCGAGATGGACAACAGCAAATACAGGTGTTCTTTTTGGTAACTGTGCACCAATGTTTGGAGGGACGCACTTGTGCAAGGTAATACCACCAGATGTCACAGCCAGGCGGTACGGGCACAGCCACCCGAGGCCTTGGCAAAGCAAGGGAGAGCCACAGACCCAGAGCCCAGAGGTCTGTATGGCCGGAACCGCGTAGGCAGCAGAGCATCCTTCTGTTCCCAGGGTGAGATTTTCTTTGTGGGCTTTCAGTGCCTGAGCCTGAGCAGTTCCTACACGGGCCATCCTGGGCCAAGGCCACCTGTGGGAGGGACACTGGCCGCGAGGGTGCTGGAGGAGGCTCCTATGACGTCCTAAACAGAAGCAGCCCAAGCCACGTCCAGAGAGGACCACCCAGCCCAGGAGTGTAGTCATCTAGAACCAGAGACAGACGAGTTACGGACTGCCAGGCACGAGAAAGTCAGGCCAGACTTTCACACCCACTACACTGCCGCCGCTTACTCACCTGGTCCCCGTCCAGCGGCTACAAAGACAGTCACCAGCCACCTGGAAAGGAAGGCTGCCATTAATTCCCAAGGAACAGGCGCACAAGGAGAGCCAGTAGCAGCACACCAGCACCCGAAGCCGCCCTGTGAGAACAGCAGCCATCCAGCTCCAACACCCGACACACGGTGGCGCGCACTCCGGAAGAACTGCCTTCCTCAGGGCCACCGGCGGACCCCGCCGGCCTTCGCCTGGGGACAGGACTCAGTTGTGTTAGCTCTTGGTAAGCCTGGGCACGAGGCGTGGGCTCTGAGTTGCTGTCAGAAACAGAAGGACAGGCCCAGGCAAACCACCAAGGGCGGTTGCTGCGCCTTCCAGGAATTAGGACTCCTAGCCAACTGCTATATGATACAAAGTAGGGTGTTTTTGGTACTGGGGATTGAACCCAGAGACATTTTACCTCCAAGTCACAACCCTGACCCAATTTTATTTCTTATCTGGAAACTGGGTCTCACTAAGTTGCGGAGGACCTCGCTAAGTTGCTGAGGCTGGCTGCTGGGATTACAAGCATGCATCACCACTCCCAGCTGCAAATGAATTCACGTTAAGGGAAAAAAAACTCAAAACAAGGTCGGAGGCTTTTTTTTTTTTTTTTTGTAGTACTGGGGACTGAACCCAAGGGCACTCTACCGCTGAGCTACACACCCAGCCCTTTTTATTTTGTTTATTTTGGTACTAAGGAATGAATCTAGAGGCAGAATGCCTCTGAACTATACCCCTAGCCCCTTTACTTATTTATTTTTGAAACAAGGTCTAAGGGTCTAGCTAAATTGCTGAGGGCCTCACTCAGTTGCTGAGGCTGGCCTTAAACTGGAGATTCTCCCGTTTCAGCCTCCCAAGTACTGCGATTAAAACTTCATGCTTTTTTTATTTTGGTGGTGGTGGTAGTGGGGATTGAACCCAAGGGTATTCTGTCTCTGAGCTACACCTCCAGCCCTTTTTTATCTATTTATTTATTTATTTTGTGGTACTGGGGGTGGAATCCAGAGGCTTTCTACCTCTGGGCTATACTCCCAGACCTACTTTATATTTTATTTGGAAACAGGGTCTCACTAAGTAGCTGAGAGCCTCACTACATAGCTGAGGCTGGCTTCGAACATGTGCGACCACGCCCGGATGCCTTTTTTATTTTGAAACAGGGTCTCATTAAGTTGCTAAGACTGACCTTGAACCTGTGAGCCTCCTGTCTCAGCCTCCCCAGTGCTGGTATTACAGGTGTGTGCCACTACAGTCAGTGAGAATTTTATTTTTTGAGACGGAGCCTCATTGGGTTGCATAGGAACTTGTGGGCTTAAGTGATCTCTCCCCCCCACCAGCCTCTATTTTTTTTTTTCTTTTTCTTTTTGGTACTGGGGATTGAACCCAGGGACATTCCACTTCCAAGCTACATCCTAGACCTTCTTATTTTTTGTTTGGGAACAGGGTCTAAGTTGCTGAGTCTAGCCTCAAACCTGCAATCCTGTCTCAGCCTCCCTCGAACTGGGATTACAGGTGTGCACCACCACACCTGGCTTCAGAGAAACTTTATGTATGTATGTATGTAAGTATGTATTTATTTATTTATTTTGCGGGTCTGGGGATGGAACCCAGGGGCATTTGACCTCCGAGCTACACCCCCTGCCCTATTTTTTATTCTTTATTTTGAAACAGTGTCTCACTGAGTTGCAGAGGGCCTCACTAAGTAGCCGAGGCTGTCTGTGAACCGCAATCCTCCAGGTCTCAGCCTCCCGAATGCTGGGATGACAAGCGTGCACCACCACACCTGGCGTTTCAGAGAAACTTTAAACATAAAATGATTTAACTTCACGTGGACCACCCGGGAGTGAGAGTCTTAGGGAAAGCCAATGACCCTTTGCCTAGACTACCAAGCAAGTGGAGAGGGGTGGTGGGGAGGACGGAGCTCAGAGCCTCCATACAAGCTCTTGGGGCACACTGACCACAGGGCTCGCACTTGGCCAAACACACAGCGCTGTGGGACGTGTCCGGCGCCTCACACCTCACCTGGTCTGGGCAGGGCCAGCTTCTTAGGCTCCATCTGCAGATCAGCCAGAAGCACCCAGGGCTCTGGGGGAGGGCTCCATCCTCCTGCCACGGACCCAGCATGAGAGGCGCAGGCCCAGGGACACAGTGCGTGAGCTGCAGCCACGGGCACCAACACCAGCCGGCGCTTCAGAGAGCTCCGGAATTGCTGCCAATCTCCCACAGTGCACAGGGGCTGGCCGGGGACAGTGCCAGGCTCTCGCTGGAGGTGCATGAGGGTATTTTTTATCAGCTGCCCGTTCCAGATGCAGGGGTCTTGATGTGCCTCATCTGGGACGGGGTCTCTCAGGAACAAGAGACTTCAGCAGACGGTTTTATATGGAGCCAGACCTGCAGGCCCTGGCCTGGAGGTTCCATCTTCTGACGACAGCGTCAAGACACTGGTACTGTCTGTTGGATTTACAGCCATGCCAGCATTATTGGTCTTTTGAAAATAGGACATTCAAGCCGGGCGCAGTGGCGCACGCTTGTCATCCCAGTACTTGGAGGCTGAGACAGGAGAATTGCTGGCTTGCAGTCAGCTTTAGCAACTTAAATGAGGCCCTCCGAAACTTAGTGAGACCCTGTTTCCAAATAAAAAATAAAATAGGGCGGGCGGTGTAGCTCGGAGGTAGAATTTCAATCCCCGGTATTAAAAAAAAAAGATGTTAGTTCAGTTTTCCTAGAACCATCCAGAAGGACCTCTGATCATCAGCTCTGCCCTACTGTTTGCAGACTGCCTGCAAACTTACTGTTTCTCTTTACTTAAAAATCCACAACTACTATCCCATTCTCCTGCAAAATTGTGACGAGCAGACCACATTACCCCGCACACCATGAGTGACCTAGAAGACCCGGGTCCCAGCGCCGTGTGTCCTGACCCACAGGGCGGCCATAGGACACCAGGAAGAGGAGCCAGGCCCCTGCCCGGCCCCGTGCCACTCCTGGCCTGCCAGGATGTGAGCCCTGTGCCAAACTAACCAAAGCCTCGGCCCTGGACGAGCTGCGTCACCGGCGATGAATCACGACACCAAGCCACCCCTGGACACAGCAGCCCGGCCCCCACAGCTCAGCACAGAGGCCATCGCCTTCCTGAGGCCTTTCCAGAGCTTGCCCAAGCTGACCTGCGCCCTGCTCCCCAGGGAAGGAAGGGAGGAGAGAGGCAGGCGCCAAGATACCCACCCAGGCGAGAGGCGGTTCCTTCCTGAGGTCTAGCACTCGGCCAGCGCAGGATGACCCCTGCTGGTGCGTACACATAGGGGTGAGGGAAATTTCTAAAACTGTGGCGCCTGGGTGGGGAGTGTACGGCAGGGTCTGCAGACCCCGAGCTATGACCTGAAAGGAGAGGCGGGAGACAGGCCCAGCCCAGCGGGCGCTGCGAAGCTGCTTGGTGCCCAGAACAGGGCACCTGCCGGCCGGAAAACACCTCCCGCTCTGATGCCCGGGGTCTGCGCCTGACATGGTATAGCTGCGTGTAGACGCACCTGCCACCAAGACGCAGGGCACAGATGCCACCCCACCGCTGCCACGGCAGAGCCAGCCCGGCCCTGGCCTCACCCCAAGCCACAGCTCCGTGGCCAAACCTCCCAGGGCACGGCGCTGCAGCTGACCACCATGCTTACTGGTGGGGTGGGATGCCCGCTACGGTGAAGCAGACCCCAAAACCCTGAAAAACCGTGTTGTATTTCTGGATAGTTCCATTCTTCATTTCAGTGTATGCCCTGAAACAGGCCCGTCACTTAGGAGGCCGTGACATGAGGTTCTAAGATAAGACACTCCCGACCACTTTCATGGCCTCTCTGCCGCTGGGCAGGTATCTCTGTCTGCTACGCCCAGCCAGGCATCCAGTTCACAGCGGCCAGCAAGAGAGCTCGAGTCTTCTCTTCTTTCTTTTTTTTCGGGGGGGTGGTACTGGGAGTGGACCCCAAGGGCTTTCTACCTCCGGGCTATACTCCTAGACCTATTTTCTATTTAATTTGGAAAAAGGGTCTCACTAAGTTGCTGAGAGCCTCACTAAGTAGCTGAGGCTGGCTTCAAACCTGTGTGATCCTCCTGTCTCAGCCTCCCAAGCGCAGGGATTACAAGCGTGCGCCACCACGCCCGGCTCCTTCCTTCCTCCCTCCCTCTCTCTCTCTCTCTCTTTGCCGTACTGGGGATGGAACCCAGGGCATTCTACCTCCTAGTACACCCCCAGGCCTATTTTCTTTTTGTTTTATTTTTTATTTTGAAACAGGTCTCACTGAGCTGCAAAGGGCCTCACTAAGTAGCTGAGGCCGACCGCTCCTCCTGCCTCAGCTTCCTGAATGTTGGGATTACAAGCATACGCCACCATGCCTGGCTGAGCTTGACATTTTCGTGTGTGTGTGTGTGTGTGTGTGTGTGTGTGTGTGTGTGTGTTACTAGAGATTAAACCCAGGAGCATTCTACCTATGAGCTACACTCCTGGCCCTATTTTATTCTTTATTCTGAAACAGGGTCTCACCAAGTTGCAGAGGGCCAGTTGCTGAGGCTGATGGTGAGCCTGTGATCCTCCTGTCTCAGCCTCCCATGTACTGGGACTATAAGTGTGTGTCACCATACCCAGCTTCTTGACAACTTCTTAACTCTATGTACAGAAAATAAGAGGGCAAATCATTATGAAAAAAGTGGAAATTTAAGAAATATTAAAAACCAAGAGGCTAAAACATCACAGAAATAATAAAATACCCAAACCCACAAGTTGCCTTCGCTTGGAATTAGTCACCGATGGGCTGAAAACAGCAAAGATGCAACTTTACTCCTACCTTGGCCAGCAACAGCAGGCAAAGCCCCAAACACGCCCAGGAGGGCAGGCTCACGTGACAAAGGTCCACATGGGCGGAGCTAAAGATTCAAAAGGAAAATGCCCAAGGGACACCATCCTCAGGAGCGCCTGCTCCTTGGCCAGGGCGCCCAGGGCAAGCCAGGAGTGCGCTCCTGCCTCCGGAGGCCCCGGTGGCCAGCCCCTCAGGAACCTCAGGTCCGGCTGCCTGGCTGCACAGGGTGAAATCCACGTTCAGAGCTGGGGTGCTCTGACCCCAACTCCCACACTGTTCTCAGCTCAAACTCACTAAAGGTCTTTTGGACGGAGCCCATTTCCTAGGTGAGGGCTGTCAACGCAGAAAAATGAAAAGACACAAACATCTCCCGTCTCGCCGAAGGCGTTCCAGATGTCAGGGATCTCTGGGTGGCCATGTCTACATCCTCGGGACTACAGAGGCGGCAGAAGCACAAGGCAGCGCGCACAGCCCAGGCCTGCGGTGAGCACTCCTCCGTGCTGCCGCCCGACCACCCAGCTGCTCCTGTCCCCCCAGGACTCCCAAGGACCTCAGAACCACTCGTGAACCCTCCCGGCACCCAGGCTCTCGGCAAACCCACAGTCTCCGCCCACGAGCGCACTCCGCGCTGCAGGGGCGAGGACTGGCAACTACCCGAGCAACTCTCCCACGACTTTACCCGCTCTGCGCTCAGCGTCCAGAGTGCTGTTTTGTTTTAAACGCACAGCTGTGTAAGTGGCACTGTCCCCATTTCTGGGATATCGGAAATGAGGCTTCAAGATTTTATTTTATTTTATTTTGGTGGTACTGGGGTTCCTGGAAGCCCTTCTACCTCCGGGCTACACTCCCAGACCTATTTTTACATTTTTATTTGGAAACAGGGTCTCCTAAGCCAGCACACGCAGCTGGCTTCGAACCTGCGCGATCCTCCTGTCTCTGCCTCCCAAGCGCGGGGATTACAAGCGTGCGCCACCACGCCCGGCTCAAGATGTTTTTAAAATCATGCCTGACACCAGAGTCTGCTGCCTACAGAACAGACAAGTTCTTCTTTTTTATGGAGGGGTGCTGGAAATTGACCTAGGGGCATTATACCTCTGATCTATACCCTTACCCTTATTTATTTATTTTATCTATATTTATTTATTTATTTGCAGTACTGGGTATGGAACCCAGAGGCATTCTGCTTTCGAGCTATACCTCTGCCCTATTATTTATTTATTTATTTATTTATTTATTTATTTATTTTTGGTGGTGGTACTGGAGATGGAACCCAGGGGCCTTCTACCTCCGGGCTACACTCCCAGACATATTTTATATTTTTATTAGGAAACAGGGTCTCTTAAGCCAGCTGAGGCTGGCTTTGAACCTGTGCGATCCTCCTGTCTCAGCCTCCCAAGCGCGGGGATTACAAGCGTGCGCCACCATGCCTGGCTCTCTACCCTATTTTTATTCTTTATTTTGAAACAGGGTTTCACTGAGTTGCAGAGGGCCTCACTGAGTAACTGAAGCTGTCCATGAACCTCAATCATCCTGTCTCAGCCACCCAAATGCTGAGATTACAAGTGTGAGCCACCACACACAGCTCTATTTTTATTTTTATTTTTTATCTTATTTTATTTTATTTATTTTTTGCGGGTTGGGGATGGAACCCAGAGGCATTTGACCTCCGAGCTACACCCCCCTGCCCTATTTTTTATTCTTTGTTTTGAAACAGAATCTCACTGAGTTGCGGAGGGCCTCACTAAGTAGCTGAGGCTGTCCGTGAACCACGATCCTCCGGTCTCAGCCTCCCAAATGCTGGGATTACACGCGTGTACCACCACGCCTGGCTATTATTTTTATTTTTAAAACAGGGTCTCACTAAGTTGCTGAGGCTGGCTTCGAAGCCGCCACGCCCGGCTGTCAACGGGTCCTTAGCGGAATACATGGAAATAAGGGAAACACAGCCGTGCTTTCTGTTGTTAGTCTTTATTAGCTACAGCAATTTGCACAACTCCTCATACCAGTACAAAAAGCACAGTTTAATGCTCATGACAACAAAATTGTAAAAATGCTGTTTTTAAAATGGAGTCAAAATTAAAACAAGGATGTGTGTCCCAAAGCTCCAACATCAAATTTACTGCACTCAGTAGAACTCGGAAATAGGGAAGAGACAGCGCTCACCACAGGGCCTCCAGCCTGCCCCGGACAGGCGCCCCTGCTGCTGTCAACGTGCCCCTCCAGGTCCCGTGGGGAGAAGCCCAGTGCCAGCGGAACCAGAAAGACCAGAGCCAGGCGGGGCCCAGGCCTCAAGCCCTCCCAGCCTCCTGGCCTCCTGCAGCCGATGCAGGTCCGCCTGTGCCCCCATGACCACGAGGCAGCTGGCCTTGGGCCTGGCACTGTGGTTTTGACGCTGCAAAGCCAAGCCTCCCGCCCCGACAGGGAGGGCCACCTGCACCCCCAGATGTGTGCTTCAGCTGCCACCCAGTGTCAGCTGGAGACACCAAAGCGTCAAACAGCACCAACCCTCCCTGAAAACGGCACTACCAGCAAGAACAGGGCACTCAACTCTGCAGGGGAGCGAATCTCAGTGTGAAGCCCGCTGGCCAGCAGAGGGAGCCCGCGCCCGTCCCCACGACCCAAAGGCCCTCATCCCCAAGCCAGCCTGTTGCCGCTCACGCAGATTACTCCTGCCTCCAGCAGGCTGCCGAACGCCTGGGTCTGGGGCTGCGTGCTGTGGATGTGAGGCCGCTGCTCCCTTCCTGGCTGCGGGGCATGTGCTGGCCCTGGGGCCCCCAAGAGGCCAGTCCAGGCTGCAGCAGCCTCACTGTCCCGAAGGCCCTAGAGAGAGGGCAGGAAGCAGCTCCCCACCACCACTCGGCCACACCCTTGGACCCATGGCGGAAAGCACTACGGGTCCAGCAACGCACGGGGCTGAACTTACGAGACAGTGAGTGTCCCTTGGGCAGGTACTCGAACAGCAGGGAGCCGTCGTCCCCGAGCACGTCGGCCTTGAGGGACAGCAGGCTGTTCTTGCTCATGAGCGCCGCCCGCAGGTTGGCCACTGCGGTGGCCTGCTGCAGGGCCTCGTCCTTCTCCGGGGTGAGGGGCGGGCCCAGGTAGCTGGCTTCTCCTCCAAGGAGACTCTCGTCAGTGTGCGAATAGAGCTCGGCCCGCTCCCCTCGGCTATCGGAGCTGCTGGCCTCTGTGACAGTCAGGTCTGCATCTGGGGGGTGGGGGGGGTGGAGACAGGTGTTAGAAAACCCGCAGGTCAGCGAAGGACAGAGACAAGCTTCCTGACCACCCAGCAGGAACCACAGAGGAGGGAGACTCTAACCAGCCCAGGAGCCAGGGTGCTGCCAGAGCTCGGAGGGCTCACGCCCTGTCCAGAGCATGGGGGGGAGGGCTGTCCAGAGCATGAAGGGGGGGGCTCATGCCCTGTCCAGAGCACGGGGGGGGGGCTGTCCAGAGCACGAGGGGGGGGGCTCATGCTCTGTCCAGAGCATGGGGGGGGGCTGTCCAGAGCACAAGGGGGGGCTCATGCCCTGTCCAGAGCATGGGGGGGAGGGCTGTCCAGAGCATGAAGGGGGGGGCTCATGCCCTGTCCAGAGCACGGGGGGGGGCTGTCCAGAGCACGAGGGGGGGGGCTCATGCTCTGTCCAGAGCATGGGGGGGGGCTGTCCAGAGCACAAGGGGGGGCTCATGCCCTGTCCAGAGCATAGGGGGGGGCTGTCCAGAGCACGAGGGGGGGCTCATGCCCTGTCCAGAGCATGGGGGGGCTGTCCAGAGCATGAGGGGGGGGGCTCATGCCCTGTCCAGAGCATGGGGGGGCTGTCCAGAGCACGAGGGGGGGGCTCATTCCCTGTCCAGAGCATGGGGGGGGGCTGTCCAGAGCACAAGGGGGGGGCTCATGCCCTGTCCAGAGCATGGGGGGGCTGTCCAGAGCACGAGGGGGGGGGCTCATGCCCTGTCCAGAGCATGGGGGGGGCTGTCCAGAGCACGAGGGGGGGCTCATGCCCTGTCCAGAGCACGGGGGGGCCTCATGCCCTGTTCCTCCCTGTCATGGCTCAGGTTTTAGACCAGAGTTCTGCATACCCTGGACAGGAGCTGAAGACCCTCCCAGGCTCTGCTCCAAGGGGAGGAGACTCCTGGGCCTGCGGGATTTCTACCTCCCAGAGAAGAGGAGACACAGGCATCAGGGACCCACTTGAGCACCAGAGCTAAAGTGATAAAACTCTTAGAAGAAAATCGACATGGCCTTAGATTTGGTGATGGGTTCCTAGACACAACGCCAAAAGCAGAAGCCACAAAACAGATGAGTTGCATTTCATCAGAATTAAACCTTCTGCACTTCAAAGAACGCTCCCGAGAAAGTGAGAAGACAACCCACGGGATGAGAGGAAATACTTTCAATCCAGTATATGGTAAGAAATCCTAGCCAAACTGTATAAAGGACTCTTACAACTCAATAATAAAAGACAATACAAATGTGCAACAGATCTGACTAGACATTTATCCAAAGATATACAAATGGCCAACAGCACGTGGAAAGATTCCCAACATAACTAGCAACCAGGCAAATGCAAATCAAAACCACAATGAGATACACTCCCACACCTGTTAGGGTGGATGGCTACTCCCTCCTCCCTCCCCCAAAGCACATGCTGGCAGGGGTGTGGGAAACCAGAGCTCTTGGGTGTTGCTCTAAGTATGAACTGAGCCCAATTCTTGCCTGTAATCTCAGGGACTCAGGATCCTTAGGCAGGAGGATCACAAGTCTGAGGCCAGCCTCAGCAATGTAGCAAGACCCTGTCTCAAAATACAGTGGCTGGGAGCCGGGCGTGGTGGCGCACGCTTGTAATCCCAGCATTCGGGAGGCTGAGACGGGAGGATCAGCGGTTCGTGGACAGCCTCAGCTACTTAGTGAGGCCCTCTGCAACTCAGTGAGACCTGGTTTCAAAATAAATAAGCTGGGCGTGGTGGTGCACGCTTGTAATCCCCGTGCTTGGGAGGCGGAGACAGGAGGATCACGCAGGTTTGAAGCCAGCCGTGTGTGCTGGCTTAAGAGACCCTGTTTCCAAATAAAAAACTATAAAAAATAGGTCTGGGAGTGTAGCTGGGAGGTAGAAAGGTTTCCAGGAACCCCAGTACCACCACCAACAACAAGAACAAAACAAAACAAAATAAAGAATAAAAAATAAAAAAGGCAGGGGGTGTAGCTCGGAGGTCGAATGCCCCTGGGTTCCCTCCCCAGACTGGCAAACAACAACAACAGCAAACCAGCGGTTGGAGATGTGCTCAGTGGTAGGGCGGCTGGGCTCACTCCCCAGGGGCCTTGCTGCAACCACCTGACCCGCCTCTTAGGAAAGGGCCTTCCTCCCATAATGAGATGGGAGTGAAAAATACTCTTCCCTAAGATACCATGAATCTTCATTTATTTATTCACTCATTTGTTGCAGCACTGGGGATTGAACCCAGGAGCATTCTACCTCTGAGCTACACCGCCTGCCCCCCTTTTATAGTCTGTATTCTGAAACAGGGTCTCACTAAGTCACAGAGGGCCTCATTAAGTAGCTGAAGCTAGCCGCAAACCCATGATCCTCCTGTCTCAGCCTCCCAAGTACTGGGATTACAAGCCTGCGTTACCACGCCTGGCTATCATAAATCTTTAATTAAAAAAAAAACTGACCTCCATTGGGGATCATGATCTATGCTCCCAAATCCCCACCTGAAAGACGGGCAGGAGTGGAGTGGGAGTGAGAGGCCACCCCGCAGAGGGACCATCCCACACGCGAGCCCACGGCCACGGCCTTGCCTCAGCACTCAGAATCCTCTAGCAGACGCGGTTCCTGGTTGCCTTGGAAACCCAAGGGTTTAAAACGCTAGGGAAAGTACACAGCAGAAATCACTTGTTGGAATCTGAAAACACCGTCTGCTCGCCCAGGGTCCCGCAGACGCCAGCCCACGGCTTAGGAGCGCTCTGCTTCCTGACACACCGGCCAGCCTCGTGACAGGGTGCCCGGCACTGCCACCTGTGGGCAACGAGCAGGTGTCCCGGGACGGGTGGGTGCCGCTGCACCGCCATCCAGCCCACGAAGGCCATCACCCACCAGGGCTGCTGCCCCTCAGTGAGGGCCAGAGCTGGTGAAAGATTCCAAAGTTAGGAGCAGAGCGGACATCACCGTCAGTGTCCCCTGCCTCGGCACGGCTGGCAGGGCAACGAGCCGCTCTTCCGCGGGCTCAAGCATCATTCCCTGAGCCAGCTCAGCACGGTCGGGGACTCCCCGAGGACATCTGTGCACGTCAGCAGACAATTGCAGCTGTCATGGTGGGGGACAGGCATCTCATGGGTGGAGACCAGGAACATTCTCAACATCCTACCAGGCCCAGAGGGAGCAACCCAGCCTGAGGTCAGGAAACCCTGACTTAAGCCAGCTTTTGCTGAACGTGGCAGAGTTCGGCCCTGCACTCAACTGCTCGGTGTGGGGGCACTGATGAGAAGGACGGGGCTGGGACGGGCTGTTTGATGGATACATTTTGTTTCGTTGTTGTTTTGGTGGTACTGGGGGTGGAACCCAGGGGCTTTTCTACCTCCGGGCTATATTCCCAGGCCTATTTTATAATTTATTTGGAAACAGGATCACACTAAGTTGCTGAGAGCCTAAGTAGCTGAGGCTGGCTTCGAACCTGCGCAGTCCTCCTGTCTCAGCCTCCTAAGCGCTGTGATTACGAGCGTGCACCACCATGCCTGGCTTTGATGGATACGTTTCTGTTTGAGATGATGAAAGTATTGGAGCACCAGTGGCAGAGCACTTGCCCAGCATGCACGGGGCCCTCAGCACCACATGCACACGCACGCGCACGCACACACACACCATACACACATGTTCTGGGGATGTACAATAATGGTGGTTGCACAACACAAATACATTCAATGTCAGTGAATTGCACACTTACAAGTGTTTATCATGGTAAAGTTCATGTTATGTATATTTTACCCCAACAAGAAAAGCCAGTGTGAGGAGGTCTGGCTTCCCGGCTGGCGTGAGCCTCCTGTGGACCTTCCTGCAGCCTGGCTCCCAGCTCTTGAGAAGCTTCTCCAAGGAGAGAAGGGGCCAGGCCCCCAGGGAGCCCCGCCTACCCTGCCGCGGCCCAGCAGGAGAGTGTGCCCATCACTGCCTCACTGCCTGCACTCTCTGAGGCCTGGCCATCCACCTGTCCACCTATGTGCTCCTGGAGTGGGGGCTTTCTTTCTTTCTACCTTTCTTTTGTGTGTGATACTGGGGTTTTAATCCAGTGGCATTCTACCTCTGAACTATACCCACCCCTAGCCCTATATTTTACTTTTATTTTTTTGAAACAGGATCTCAGTTAGTTGGGGGGGGGCCTCACTAAGTTGCTGAAGCTAGTCATGAACCTGTGATCATGCTATCTTAGCCTCCCAGATACTGGGATTATAAGCATGCGCCACCATGTACAGCTCCCCAGAGAGATCTATCTTTCTTTCTTTCTTTCTTTCTTTCTTTCTTTCTTTCTTTCTTTCTTTCTTGTGTCTGTTACTTGGCATTGAATCTTGCTCTGAGGTATAGCTCCAGCCCTTTTTTTTATTCTTTATTTTGAAACAAACAGGGTCTCACTAAGCTGCAGAATGCCTCGCTAAGTAACTGGCCTTGAACCTGCGATCTCCCTTTCTCAGCCTCTGAGTACTAGGTTACAAGCTGCGCCACCTCACCCGACCCCGGGCAGATTTCTAATCTTTGTCCTGTAGAGCCTCCACTGGCAGGCGATGGCCAGGAAACCTTCACTCCTGCTCTGATCAGCTGCCCTCTCTGACCAACCTGGCTCATGGCCTTGTGCCCAGGAAGAAGCACAGACTTGAGCCCCACCAAGGACAGGGGCGTTTGTCCCCTACTTGTTTCCCAGAGGGCACAGCATGAGCTGGGACGACTACTAGGGCCAGCACCTGGTTCAGAGCATTTAAGTTTCCTACTAGCCTGGGAGACAGGCACTGAACAGTCACATGGGCTGAGGCCCGGCTCAGACACACCAGCTCAGGGACCTGGGGACACGAGATCAGAGAGACCCTGGCACCACTGCTTAGTGGTTACCAGGGGGAAAGACCTGCCTGTGAGTTTCAACTACAGGAACCACACTCATCAGCAAATATGAAACTCCCATCCCACACTAAGAGGCACTTCACGTCCCCGAGACCTGCTCCAGGCAGGCTGAGAAACTGAGGACCAAGCACCAGGGCCTCAGGCAAGGAGTCTGTGGGGCGGGTCATCAAGCTGCCCCACGCCCCTGAGGGGCTCCTCGCCTTGGATCCTGCTACAGCCCAGCCCACCCCTCAGCCTCTATGTGGCTGTTCGGGGCTGCACTGCTGGGGGCCGACATGCAGGGGCTGTCAGGCTGAGGCGCCCAGCCTCGATACTCCTCAGTGGTCTCGAAGGCCTTCAAGACCTGCAGCACACCAGTTCACTGTGAAAGGAGGCAGCTGTGGGCGCACCCAGGGCGGGCTGGACGGGCGCCACACAGCCGCAAGCCACGACGCTGCACGAGGGGCAGGAGGGCTTACTTGAGTCTCGGCCGCTGAAGGGCCATCCCGGCGTGGGGAGGTACGAGGGTGCCGGGGAGCCGGCCCGGCTGCCACCCTCCACCTGCGGCGTGATGTGCCTGACAGTCTCTTTGTTTTTCCGGTTCTTCCTGCGGCCCGTGGGCGGCCAGCCATCCCCACCACCCTGCTCGGGGACGTTCTGCAGTGTGCTGTCTTTGGCCGAAGGCAGCTCGCTCCCTCCGTAATGAGATGGCGAGACCTGCTCCTCCTTGATGCGCAGAGGCCCGTAGCCCACGTCTCCTGGCCACAGAGACTGCGAAGAAACGTCATCGGGGCCATCGGCCTTGGGCTCCTGGTCCTCCTTCCCATAGCCACCCCCTCCTTCGTGACAGCTGGCAATGGCCGAGTCTCCGGAAGAATTGGCGGGACTCGTCCGCCGAGCCAGCCAGGGCGAGATGCTCCTCCCGGCCATCACCGCGGAGATGAGCGCCTCTGTGCTGCCGCTGCCCGGGGCACCGATCTCGAACTCCGAAAGCTCGTCCGCCGCATCCGGCTTCATGCTGATGTCCAGCGCGGCCTTGATGAAGTCATGGCAGGCCTGCACAATGTCCGTCATCTGCAGGAAGCTGGCGGCAGACATCACCTCGATGACGTTCCTGCTGGTGAGTGCCAGGTGGGCAGAGTACATGAAGTCGATGATGGCCTTGAAGCCCTGGGCCGTGACGATGTCCAGGTGGGTGACCGTGGCCTGGTCGGAGGTCTTCTGCACCTGGCAGTAGAGTGTCTTGAAGTAGCGGCTGCTCCCGAGCAGGACATTCTTATGGGCCTTGAAGACCTTGCCCTCCACGACCACGCAGACGTCACACAGCACCCCGTGCTGTCTCTGCTCGTTGAGCTCACGCAGCAGGTGCCGGTAGTGGGACGTGATTTCCATATCTTCCTTCCGGTTGTTCATTGGGGAGTCTTGGTGCTGCCTCTTCTACAGTTGCTGTGAGGGCAAGAGGGAGAGCGTTAGCGACACACACCAGGCACGCCAGCTGTGGGGAGCAGCCGCAGAGGGAGGCACGTGGGGTGCAGGTCACAGGAGGCCCAGCCCCGAGCCTGGACAGAGCGGACAGGGAGCCCTGCCTGGCCCTGGCCCTCATGTTGGTCACGGACACGGAGTTCTGAACAGAATCCCATACACAGCAACTAACGCATCCCAGAAATAATAAATTACACACCAGTAGAGGAATCAACTTTCTTATCAAACTGAAAATCTAACTAACCCAAGTGTGGCCTTCACTCCTCACACCACATGAGAATCCTTAAAAACATAAGTAATACTTCTACATGAAAAACCTGGAGAGCAATAAGAATCGAAAGCAGACATTCACGGCTTTGGTCCTAAAAATGTCCAAACGCCTGTGCTCACACCAGCTGTAGAGGATGGGAGGTCCTGGCCACACCCGGCGGAGCCCTGACACAGCTCCACTTCTGAGAGGGTTGCGATGCTGTGGAACGCTCCTGGTGCTCCCTTGCCGAAGTCAGCCCTGCTTAAGAACCAAAGTGCACGCGCCCCCGCCAGTGCACGTCCCAGCCTCTCCCTCCACCACAGGTGCTTCAGCACAAGGCTGCCGCAGCGTGGGAAGAAACTCCTCCTCCCACAGCCCTGGAGGCCCACGCCGTGGCTCGGCGACACTCGGATTAACTGGCACAGAGGGATGGACTTAAGCTCACCTCAAGTCAGGAAGAACAATTATCCAAGCTCAGGGCTTTGACTTCAGGCCTGGAGTCCCCAGCATCCCTACCGTGTAGGTGCCCATGCTCACACCAGGAAGCATTTATTTTTATGTTTCGCTATTTGGTTTCCTGCATGAATACGTCTCCTGCATGAATTGTCACACCCTTAAGAATTAGGGAGAAGCTGGGCATGGTGGCGCACGCTTGTAATCCCAGTACCTGGGAGGCTGAGACAGGAGGATCACAGGTTCCAGGGCAGCCTCAGCAATTTAGTGAGGCCCTCAACAACTCAGCAAGACCCTGTTTTTGTTTTGGGGAACTGGGGATTGAACCCAGGAGTATTCTACCTCCAAGCTACACCTCAGCCCTATTTTTTTTTTTTTTTTTTTTTTGGTGGTACTGGGGGTGGAACCCAGGGGGTTTCTACCTACAGTCTACACACTCCCAGACCTATTTTAAATTTTATTTGGAAACAGGGTCTCACTAAGTTGCTGAAAGCCTAAGTAGCTCAGGTTGGCTTCGAACCTGTGCGATCCTCCTGTCTCCGCCTCCCAAGCATGGATTACAAGCGTGCGCCACCACGCCAGGCTTTTATTCTTTATTTTTGAAACAAGGTCTTGCTAAGTTGCAGAGGGCTTCACTAAGGATCTGAGACTGGCCGTGAACCTGCGATCCTCCTGTTTTAGCCTCCCAAGTACTAGGATTACAAGTGTGCACCCAAGGCTGGGCTTAAGACCCTGTTTTAAAATGAAAAGGAGTGAGTGGTAACACAGGCCTGCAACCTCAGCACTTGGGAGAAAGATCTCAGTACTTGAGACAGGAAGATCCCAGGTTCAAGGCCAGCCTCAGCAAATTTATCAAGACCAAAATAAAAATAATAAAATAGGCTGGGGGTATGTCTCAGAGGTAGAATACCCCTGGGTATTAATCCCCAGACCCTGTTTCAAAATAAAAAAAATAAAACAAGATGGGGCCCATGGCGCAGAGGTAAAACGCTCCAGGGTTTCAATCCCTAGTGAAAGGAGCCCGTGCGCGCGCACACACGCGCACACACACACGCGCACACACACGCGCACACACGCGCACACACAGAAGAACAATGAAAAGGAGAGGAAATGTGACTTTGAGAGAAATGACCTCCTCTGGGGCTTGAATTTCTAAAATAATTTCAACATAAATTCCAAGTCCTAGCTGGGTGTGGTGGCACATACCTGCAATCCCAATACTTGGGAGAATGAGACAGAAAGATTACAGGTTGAAGGAAGCAGTGAGACTTCCTTCACTCAGCAAGTAGTGAGACTCATCAACCTAATGAGACCCTGTTTTAAAGTAAAAATAAAGTAGGGTTTGAGTTGTAGCTCAGAGGTAGAATCCCCAGTGGCAAAGGGGGAAAAATCAAGTTATAGGCACACGGGTGTTTTTGTTTTGCTCTGTTTTGTTTTTGTGGTGCCATGGATTGAACCCAGGGGCATTCTACCTTCAAGTTACATCCCCAGTCCTATTTTTTATTCTTTACTTTGAAACAGGGTCTCACTAAGTTGTAGAGGGCCTCACTAAGTAGCTGAGGCTGGCTGCGAACCTGCGATCCTCCTGTCTCCGCCTCCCATGTACTGGAATTACAAGTGTGTGACACCATGCCTAGAGTCACAGGTTTTGTAGTAAGAAAAACCGTACAATTTTCACTAAAAGGAGAAAGTGATGTTTAGATTTGTCTGCTATGGAAATTGTAGGATGCACATGGCCTCTCCAGCCTGGGCAAGTTCTGAAATACGAATCTGATACTGTTTCAGCATCAAGGGGCGCTGCAGGTGCAGCCGCAGCCTGGCTGGACAGGTGTGGCGGCCCACTGCCTGCTTCCCACTGGCTTTGGCAGCTGCAGGCCTGCATGCGCACCCTGGGCCTGTGGCCAGTCACGCCGCTGCACCCACAGTGGCTGGGCACAGGAGAGCCAAACTGGGACAGGCTTGCAACACCTGTGGAACATGGGCGCCCTTTCCGGGACGCACACCTGTGGCTAGGCAGCCTGTCCGGCCTCCCTGAACTACATGTGCTGCTGCACCGGATTCCAGGCCTTTCATGAGCCATGAGGGGACGGAGACCCCACACCAGCGTAGGACCTGGGGACCACGGAAGACCGAGGGGCCAGAGCTGGCATCACCACCCAGCTGTCTTGCCATACCACAGCCACACAAGTCCACCGAAAAGTGACACCCTCTCCATTGTTACTGCTGCTTCTGTTTTACTTTCCCTGAAGATTCTCTGTACCTGTTTTATTTATAGCTCACTCATCTCAAGAGACTTCAGTTTCAAACAGAATCACTTAAGAAACAGGCAACAAGCCGGGTGTGGTGGTGCACACTTGTAATCCCAGCATTTGGGAGGCTGGGACAGGAGGATCACGGTTCAAGGACAGCCTCAGCTTAGTGAGACCCTGGGCAACTCAGTGAGAACTTGTTTCAAAATAAAGAATAAAAAATAGGGCTAAGGGTGTGGCTCAGAGGTAGAATGCCCCTGGGATCCATCCCCAGTACTAAAAAAAACAAAACAAAACTACAAGCAGCCTCCTGACAGCTGACCTTTTGTGATTCTGGAGCAGGGGCGAGGGGACTCGCAGAGCCGCAAGGCTGCAGGGTGAGAGGCTGCAAAGGTGTCTTTCCTGCCTTTGCCCTCACTGCACCTCCTCTGCTCTTAAAGAACATGGAGATCTGAGAGAGCCAGGCCCGCTGGAGTTTTGTTTTGTTTTGCAGAGCTGGGGACTGAACCCAGGACTCATGCTTGCTCACAAGAGCTGCTCCACTGAGCTACATCCCCACCCTTACATCTGTACATGTTCAGACGCACAAAGCCGGGCGTGGTGGCACACCTGTAATCCCAGTACTGGAGAGGCTGAGACTGGAGGATCAAGTTCCAAGATAGCCTCAGCAATTTAATGAGGCTTGCGGCAACTTAGGCCCTGTTTCCAAATATAATAATAAATAATAATAATAATAATAAACAGGGCTAGCCGGGCATGGTGGCACATGCTTCTAATCCCAGCATTCGGGAAGCTGAGACCAGAGGATCGCTGTTCATGGACAGCCTCAGCTACTTAGTGAGGCCCTCTGCAACTCAGTGAGACCCGGTTTCAAAATAAAGAATAAAAAATAGAGCAGGGGGTGTAGCTCGGAGGTCGAATGCCCCTGGGTTCCATCCCCAGACCCGCAAAAAATAAATAAATAAAATAAACAGGGCTGAGGGTGTAGCCCATAAGTAGAATGCCCCTGGGTTCAAACCCCAGCACAGCCAAAAAAAAAAAAAAAAAAAAAAAAAGATGTATAAGAACTGTGAAACGTGAAACCCGCTGAGCACCGCGTCGGGCGCTGCGCCGTGTGTCTGGGGTATTGGTGCAGGAGCAAGACAGAGTCGTTCTCCTGGGGACCCAGAGGAGCCTCACCAGAAAGGCTGTTTGTTCTATCGAAAATGTGAAACCAGGGAAAATGTGAACTCAGGGACGTAGTTCAGGCCTCCTGCTTCTGTAACACCCCTGCTCTGAGGCCGGAGCCCGAGGACGTGGCACCTCTCTGCTGGCCAGGCCACGAGAGCAGCAGAGCCCAGACCACAGGCGCCTCGCCCGCACGTTAGGGAAAAGATAACTTTGAGAAGGCCCCTCCCGAACCCAGCAGAGCCTCTCTCCAGCAGACTTCATCATTCTGCATTCAGCTAAGTTTACGTATGTGTTCTCTGTGGTGCTGGGGGTTGAGCCCAGGGGCGTTCTCCTTCCCAGCCTCACCCCCAGCCCTTTTTTATTGTTTTTATTTTGAAACAGAGTCTTGCTAAATGAGCTCACACTGGTCTCAAAACTGCGATCCTCCCGTCCTGGACTCCCACGTACTGGGGTAACAGGTGTGCAGCACTGCACCCGACTAGACGGCTTATTTTCTCCAGAAAAACTTAAAGTGAATATATGAGATGTGTCCTTGTTGAATACACCATATTATTACTGTTCACAGCTGCACTTCAGACTTCTAAGGGCCGAGCTGTGGCTCACTGGTACACCATTTGCTTGGCATTCACAGGATCCTAGTTTCAATTCCCAGAACCTGAAACAAAATTTAGTGGGGTGGGTGTGTGTGTGTGTGTGTGTGTGTGTGTGTGTGTGTGTGTGTGTGATACTGCAGATGGAATCCAGGAAGATTCTACCTCTGAGCTACACCCCCAGCCCTATCTTTTATTCTTTATTTTGAAACAGGGTCTCACTGAGTTGCAGAGGGCCTAAGTTGCTGAGGCTGGTCTCAAACCTGCAATCCCCGTCTCAGCCTCCCAGGTACTAGGATTATAAGCATGCGCCACCACAACCGGCTTCAAAATATTTAAGCAAGCTTCTGACTGGAAATACCCCAAACACCATTACAGCTGCCACCCTCAGACAGCGAGATGGGCGGGGACATTGTCCGGTTCTCCTCCGTGAACGGCCATCAGCCCTGTGGGTGTCCTCGGGCAGCAGCGACGGCCCAGCCACCCGCCGCGGCCTCCCCGTCCCCTCTGCTCTGGTCATGGAGCTGGCTCCGTTCTTCAACTCCATCCTGCTCTGACGACTGGGCCGCCTCCCCACCGCCTCCCCCACATCCACCCAGAACACGTGGGAGCTTCCCCTTCCCAATCCCACATCCTAGCCCTATCCCGCTCCGCCCTATCTCAGCCCAGCGCCCAGGCTCCTGAGCGAGACCCTTCGGTCAGAGCTCCAGGTCTCACTGGCACCCCGTACCATAGCACCAACCAGGTGCTCACAGCTCACAGCCCACGAGCAGGTGCAAGAGCCCGGGGCAGTGCTGGGGCTGGGACCACCTGCAGACAGGCCAGGGCCAGACAGCATGGCACCACCGCCGTGCAGCACCAGCAGGCACAGGGGAGGCAGTGGTCTCCGAACAAGGAATCTCCTGGGATGCGTGGCCTAGGCAGCCACGCTGGCCCGGGCCTGTGACTCCCTGAGGCTTCATGGGCCAGGTGTAGACGGGGCCTCCACAAAATAGAGAGAAGGCCTGGCAGCCCAGCATCGCACCGATGCCAGCCAACTGGGCCGGCCCCTGGCCCTTCCAGTCCGAGCAGCCCCATCTGTGGAGCTCAGATGTGCTTCGGCCCTGCGACGAGCAGGGCCACCAAAGGCTCCTTGCAGGGAAGAAGAGCACAGGAGCAGTGTGAGGCAGGCTTAACCCAGGGTGAGGTGAGGAGGCCCAGGATGGGCCCTGTGACTGGGACGTGCGGACGAGCGGGCACGGAGGTGGGGCTCAGAAAGAGGCCACCGTGAGGAGGGCCTGGCCGCGAGGCAGTCACTAGCCAGGGCCCTGCACGCCCTGAAGCGGGAACAGGACCTCCAATGAAGGCAACAGAGAAAGACCAGCCCAGAAGACAGGCACAGAAAACGTCCCCAAGGGGTGGCCAGCCAGCCAGGACCAAGCCCTGTGCCTGGAGAGCCCGCCCACTGAGCTGGGGACGCCCTGCCTCAGGGCTCTGAGGGCCGGGAAGCTGGCCTGGGGAATTTCTCTGCTCTGTGGGGTCGGGGAAAGAGAAGCGGGGAGCCCAGCACCTGATACCTGGACTCCAAGGTACCCCCTTCTGAACGCAAAACCTGGCTTCTAAAGCCTCCTTTCGTCTCTGGACCACACTCCTGCTTAAAGGGCAGCTCAGACAGACTTGCATCTGCAGTGTTTGAACAGCTGCAGGGATGAGAGGCCCCGCCCTGCTGCTAGGCCACCTCCTCAAGGGAGCCCTCCTGATGCCTGGGCCACTCTGGCCTCAGACTGCTAGCACACACAGCACTCACTCACACTCTCTCTCTCTCTCTCTCTCTCTCTCTCTCTCTCTCTCTCTCACACACACACACACACACACACACACACACACACACACACACGCTGCCTGAAGCTGTCCAGTCCTCCCTGAGAATAGGACCTGTCAGCCCAGGGGCATGCCTCTATGCTACCCAGTACTGCGTGTAGTGCAAAGTCAACAAACTCCAGCGCCTCTTCACACTACACAGCAATCCTAAAATCCTACTTTTTAGGTGGGATAGGCGGGTACTAGAGTTTGACCCCAGGGGTATTCTACCTCCCAGCCACAACCCCAGCCCTATTGTACTTTATTTTTATTTTGAAGCAGGGTCTCACTAGGTTGATGAGAATCTCACTACTTGCTGAGGCTGTCCTCAAGCCTGTGATCCTCCTGTTTCAGCCTCCCAGATACTGGGATTACAAGTGTGCACCATCACCCGGGACTTCCTCTATTTTTTTAAAGTCAAAGCTAATCCTGTGGCTGGCAGTTTAGCTTAGTTTAACTTCTGCCTTTGAGGTGTCTGGGCTAGGCCCGCAGGGTCCAGCGCCATGTCCTATACCCCGAGGAAAGGGTTCCAAAGATCTAAGTTGACGGAGATGGCAGAGCCACAGAGAGCCCTCGTCCCCAAAGCTGACGGCACACTGAGACCCCAGCCGCACAGCCTGTCACGGAGCCCAGCCTGTGGCAGGGACAAGACTCACAGCCCACCCGCTCTGGCCCTAGCCCAAGGAAACAGCCCCAGAGTTCCAGGCACTGCTATGTGTAACCGAGAACTCCACATGCCCAACAATGGAGGATGGCGGAGAAAGCCCAACCGGAGGAGTTGAGGCACCGCCTGCGTCAGCGTCCAGCAGCTGGTGAGGCGTTACCACAACCGGGCAGAAAGAGAAGAGGACCAGCCCTGCGCTGGCATCAACAGGCTTGCTCCAATCCCTTTCCAGGGAAAACCAGCTTCCCTGTTTCTGAAGCGCGCCGTCAAGGTGGAAGGGACTGCGAGCCGCCGGAGACGGCGTCATCCTTCAGTCCTCCAGGGGCTGGGGCAGGGGACACTGTGAGGCCTGCTGTGCCCAGCCTGTGTGGACTTTCCACAAATGCCCCTAACATGAGGCCAGGCCGCCTCCCTGGGTCCCAGAACCCACAGGTAAGGCCTGGCGAGGGAGGCACATAGTGGCCTGGATCTCACCTAGAACCCCGGATCTACCATGGGGATCTCCCTGGAGGAGAGCAGACTTGAGGCTCCCCACACGCAGGCCCCCAGAAGCTGCCCACCCAGCGCTCCAGCTGTGAGAGCAGGAAGAAGCTCCCCAGCAGAGCCTGGGCAGGACTCCATTATTTCAGTAGTGAAGTGTTTCTAGGGACCCTCTCCAGGGCCGAGGGCAGAAACAAGAGCCAGGGACCCCTAGGCTAGTCCAGAAAGAGGCTGGGGCATGGGCTGGGCCGTCACCATCCCCCTGCAGGCCTGGCTTCTCCAAAGCCATGACCCTAACCTTCCTGGGCTGGCAGGAACCTGAACTTACGACCACTGTTAAGTATTTGGTGATCTCAGCCTCTCCTGAGCATACAGGTGCAGAGCCCACCACTTTGTCCCATCCAAGGACTAGAGGAGTGAGAGCCACGCTGCGTGAGCAAATCCACTTTTGACCCGGCTCTGCACCAACCCCAGCACTTCCTGCTTAAGGCGAATATTCTAGACTCAAACCCCACAGTCCTACATGGCACATCTACTTCATCGGTCCCTGCTCTCTGGAAGGGCGCACACTTTACAACCAGGGCTTGCTATGGGAAAAGGTGACTTATCTGGGGGGATAAACAAAAGCAAAAATAGCTCCAAACTGAGAAGATGCATTAAGACATTCAAAAGAGGCGATCCTGCAAATAATCCAGGGAGTTTCTAGTTCTGACCTATAGAAGCAGCAACCTTTTGTAACAAAACTCTCGCTAATAGGAAAACCCCAAATCCAGACAAAATTATACATCCACTTCACCCACAAAAGAGAAGGGGGGCAGTAAGAGGCCCGGGGTTCAATCCCCAGCACCACACACACGCGCACACGCACACACATAGGACATGGTGGCACACACCTATAATCCCAGTACTTGGGAGGCTGAGACAGGAGGATTGCAGATTCAAGACCAGCCTCAGCAACTTAACAAGATCCTTAGCAACCTAGTGAGACTGTTTCAAAATTTAAAATAAAATGAAATGAAAGAGCTGGGTTGTAGCCGGGAAGTAGAACATCCCTGGGTTCACTCCCTAGTACCAAAAAGGATGGTTTTGTCCATCACATCCCTCCTTCTCTGGTTCTGCGCTGGCTCAGGCACTGTTTATGGTCACAAGGATGCAGACAGCCAGACCACCACGTAGGAAATTCCTCAGGACAGATGTCAAGATCAAAGCGGAACCTTCACAAAATAAACAAAGTTCAGAGGCCCACTCCCACCTGCTGGGCAGCCACCCACTACAACACAAGTGTGTGCTAGTGTGTAACTGTGTTAGCATGCATGGCAAGGTACTTAAAGGTAAATGTCTGGAATGTGCTTTAAAATATTCAAGAGAAAGCCGGGCGTGGTGGCGCACGCTTGTCATCCCCGCGCTTGGGAGGCAGAGACAGGAGGATCGCGCAGGTTCGAAGCCAGCCGCGTGCACTGGCTTAGGAGACCCTGTTTCCAAATAAAAATGTAAAAATAGGTCTGGGAGTGTGGCCCAGAGGTAGAAGGGCTTCCAGGAACCCCAGTACCACCAAAAAAAAAAAAAAAAAAAAATTCAAGAGAAAAAAAACAAAGGAGATAAATGAAATATCAGAATGCCAAGAATTTCTACAGCTGGTGACGGGAACATTTTCTCTAACTTTTTATATGTTTAAAAACTTTCAAGCCAGGCATGGTGGCACACGCTTGTAATCCCAGCATTCGGGAGGCTGAGACTGGAGGATCAGTTTGTGGACAGCGTCAGCTACTTAGGGAGGCCCTCCACAACTTAGTGAGACCTTGTTTCAAAATAAAGAATTAAAAATAGGGCAGGGAACGCCAGGCGTGGTGGCGCAGGCTTGTAATTCCCGCGCTTGGGAGGCAGAGACAGGAGAATCGCGCTGGATTGAAGCCAGTCTCGCTGGCTTAAGAGACCCTGTTTCCAAAAAATATATAAAATAGGTCTGGGAGTGTAGCCCGGAGGTAGAAGGGTTTCCAGAAACCCTAGTACCACCAAAAAAAAAAAAAAAAAAAAAAAAAAAATAGGGCAGGGAGTGTAGCTGGGAGGTCAAATGCCTCTGGGTTCCATCCCCAGACCTGCAAACAAACAAAAAACACACCTTCTAAAACAGCCAGCCATGGGGGCTCACACTTGTAATCCCTGTACTTGGGAGACTAAGACAGGAGAAACAGATTCAAGGCCAGCCTCAGCTACTTGGTGACGCCCTGTGCAACTTAGTGAGACCCTGTTTCAAAATAAAGAATAAAAAAAATAGGGCTGTGGTGTAGCTCAGAGGTAAAATGTCCCTGGGTTCCATCCCCAGTACCAGGAAAAAAAAAATGCTATTGTGAAGGGCCTCAGGTCTCACCTGTTGCCCAGAGGAGAGAAATGGCCAAGAGCTGAGGTCTGACCTGTGGGGGAGGGGCACAAATGTAAAGAACTGTGCAAACGGGTGCCTTGAGGAGGGTCCAGATCCTGCTTCGATGGTCATGAGTAGCTCATAACTCAACACCCCAACAGACTGCTGGACACGCTTGCCTCCATGTTCACTCACGCCCACCAAGTGCCTGGTGACCCCGTCCCTCCCCGCTGCACCTCTGGACAGAGCAGGCTCCGAGACAAGGAGGAGAGACGCCGTTGTCTGCATGGCGGCTGCCCTGGCCGAAACGCTCCCTCCACCAGAGCAAGGATTCGGTCGCTCCCACGTCCCTGAGGACTCTGCCGGCCACAGGCCTGGGCCCGTGCACAGTTGCTGGGCATTAGTTAATATGCCGGTTGCTTGCCACTTCTGCCATAAATAACAACACCGGCAAGGACACAGAAGCCAAGACAGTGATGCTGGTGATGCTCAGAGGAGCCTGGGTAAATAAATGTGGGAACTGAGCGGTACAGGCGGAAACATGTTGGGGAAATAAAACCTCTACAGCATTATGGGCCGCTCTGGCCCCAGCACCTTCAAAGGTGAGCTCATTTGCAAATGGGGGGCAGATCTGATCACGTGCAGATGAGTCTAGGTGCAGGGTGGGCCCTAACCACAAGTGACTGTCGCCCTTAGCAAGGGAAAATCTAAACACCCAGGTTAAGACCAAGTACCAGGATTACAGGCAAATGCCACCCCACCCCCCGGCTCCTTTATGTTTTTTATTTTGAGACAGTGTCCCTTGTGGTTGCCCAGGCCAGCTTCTGACTTGTGATCTCCCAGCCAAATCACTGGGACTGCAGGCACACCGCTGTGCCGGGTCTGGAAGGCAAATCCGTGAGGGGCAGGACACAGAGATTCCCTTCCCAACAGGTGAGTCACACAGAAAGCGCATGGGAAAGCCACCCAAAATGAGGGTGCAAGCCCAGAATGCTTTGCCTGCACGGAGTCAGAACCAGGTGCCCTCCTAGACGGGTTGCAAGGCAGGTAAGGGAGTGCGCCCCTCCCTTCGAGAGGGGCGCAGGCTGTGGAGGCAGCTCTGCAGGGCAGTGGACCTCAGGCGACTCCAGACCCCAAAGCGTGGCCCCGCCACAGCAGCAACAACGGCCTCTGATGAGCTCACAGGCGACCCCCGCCCCCAAGAGCAATGTGTCAGGTTAGCGTGCATCCAGACAGACCTGCCCGGGACACCACTCGCGCCCTCATAGGTACTCTCCCGACAACAAAACAAGAAAAACAGTTTCCATAAAGAATTCCACGGCGGCAACCAGTCCCCAGCAAGGCAGCACAGGTGAGCACAGCTGGTGCCCGCAGCGCCTCCCGAGAAGCCAGAGGCTTGCTGAGCTCGAGAAAGGGGCACTGCGCCCAGGCTGCCACTGGGCTCCCGTCTCACCTGCAGTGAGGGGCAGTGCTCGTCCTGACACTCCTCGGGTACACCTGGAAACCGGCTCTGGCGTGCACTGGCAGCTCTGCTCACCCAGAGGGCTCTGCCTGTGCCACTGGACACAGCCTCGCCCAGCCAGGAGGTAGTGCCGGTGTGAGGCCCTCCCGACGACCCTTCAGGGTCTCCAGCAATTTCCACTGCAAGAAATATATATATAAATAGCAAGCCTGATGCAGTGGTGTACACCTGTAATCCCAGCTACTCAGGGGGCTGACTTAGGGGAATTACAAGTTTGAGGCCAGCCTCAGCAACTTAGCAAGATCCTGTCTCAAAAATAAGCCAGGCGTGGCAACACATGCTTGTAATCCTAGTATTTGGGAGGCTGAGACAGGAGGATCTCAGGTTCCGGGCCAGCCTCAGCTACTTAGTGAGGCCCTCACAACTTAGTGAGACTCTATTTCAAACTAAAAGAATGATTGGGCTGAAGGTGTAGCTGGTAAGATATATCTCAGTACATCATCACAGGCAATGGGAAATAAAGCTCTCCTGCTATAAAACATGCAAATTTCCTATTAATTACATATTTACACAAGTATAACCAGAAAAGCAAGAGTAATGACATAAAATACACAGACACATTTTTTTTTTTTTTTTTTGGTGGTACTGGGGTTCCTGGAAACGGTTCTACCTATGGGCTACACTCCCAGACCTATTTTTATACATTTTTATTTGGAAACAGGGTCTCTTTAAGCCAGCACCACTGGCTTCGAACCTGTGTGATCCTCCTATCTCCGCCTCCCAAGCGCGGGGATTACAAGCGTGAGCCACCACGCCTGGCCCACAGACACATTTTTAATAATACAGTGATAAAACAGAAACATTGAAAGTGCAAAGAGTGACATGAACCTAAATGTTTCTTTTGCTTCAGACCAGCATTAGCATTGTTTAGTAACTGCCCCTGTGGCGTTAAACATCCGCACTTTTTTAATGTCCCTTCAGAAATTACACATTGCAAACTGGGCATGGTGTTACATGCCTGTACTTGAAATACCAGTACCTGAACGGCTGAGACAGGAGGATCTCAGGTTCCAGGCCAGCCTCAGCAACTTAGTTAGACCTCACCAACTTAGCAAGACCCTGTTTCAAATATGTAAAAATAAATAAAAAGAGCTGAGGGTGGAGCTTAGAGATAGAATGCCCCCAGGTTCAATCCTCAGTCCCCGCTGCCCCCCCAAATAATTACACATTATAAATGGACACATGATTGGCAACTGTTATTTCTAATGGCAGCAACAGCACCTTTCTGATGTTACCCCAAATTTTCAGAACATAAGACTCTATGGCAGCCTGCCCAAGCCCTACCAGACCAGAAAATCTGCTCACTTGCATGGCACAGCAAAAACCCACAGCTGAATCCCAGCACAGTGGCACACACCTATAATCCCAATATTTTGGAGGCTGAGACAGGAGGATCACAGGTTCAAAGTCAGCCTCAGTAATTCAGTGAGGCTCACATCAACTTAATGAGACCCTGTTTCCAAATTAAAAATAGGGCTGGGTGTGTAGCTCATAGGTAGAATGCCTATGGGTTGAATCCCCAGAGCCATAAAAAAAAAAAAAGCTTTAACTTTCTCTTATGTAAGGTTTCTACAGGAAAAATCACCACCTGCAACTCCAGTTCTAGTGAATTCTTACTGCTATTAACACTTCAGAAACGGAGGAACAAAGAGTTGATCCAGTGCACTCCCACGTCTGAAACAGGCAGGGAAGTTGAAATCCGTGAAGGAGGCCTTCAAAGCTGCCCCTAAGTGGTTCTGGTGGGACTGGAGGCAGCGGGAGGGGACCGGGCCTGCAAGTCCTGCAGCCTGAGCCCAGTGCCCTGAAATAGTCCAGAATGCTTACCAGGGGGCACAGCCTTTTCAGGTGTGACCCAGGCCTCAGCTGAGAATTTGCTGAAAGCCTGAGAAATGTTCCCAAAAAGACACACGTAATGGCGCATGCCTGGAATGCCAGCGACTCCGGAGGCTGAGGCGGGAGGATTCCAAGCAAGGCCAGCCTGAGCAACTTCATAAGACTCTCAATTAAATCAAAACAAAGAGAGCTGGGGATGCAGCTCGGCAGTAGAGCTGGATTCAATCTTGAGGTGTACAAGGAGGAGGAAAAAGAAAGAGAGAGGGAAAAAAAAAACCTTCTCTAGAGCTGACTTGCATGCACATGTGCAAACCAAGGTGTAGGATCCGGGGGCTTTGGGGGCCCAAGAGGAGAATGGAGAAAGCCTTTCACATTGTTCACATTGCAAGCTTACAGGCTCCCTGAACAGCCACAAGCCTGGGCTCAGCCCCGCCCCAGGATTAGCAGCTTTCTCACGCCCCGTGCCAGGGTCTGAAGATGGGTCCATGGGAAGGTGCACAGGCAGTCAATGCTGCTATTCGGAAAAGCAGAATGGCCCTGCGGCTCAGCGAGCACTGCACACAGCCCAACCTGCAGGCCCCAGAATGCTGGGATGCTGCATCCTGGACCACATCTCCCCAGAGCCGCCCTGTTCCTCTCTCCACCTTCCAATGTTTTCCCCTCGTTCTGACCTGGGTCTTCTTGAAGCTTCATACTCAAGCTCTGCACAACTGCTTCATTTTCCTCTTCTTTCTTCCTTTCTTCCTTTCTTTTTTCTGATACTGAGAATTGAGACTAGGGACATTCTACCTCTGAGCTATACCCTCAGCCATATTTTATTTATTTATTTATTTTTTGTTTTGTTTTGTTTTGTTCTTTTTGGTGGTACTGGGGTTACCTCCAGGCTACATTCCCAGACCTATTTTTATATATTTTTTTGGAAACAGGGTCTCTTAAGCCAGAGCTAGCAGCTGGCTTCGAACCTGCGCGATCCTCCTGTCTCTGCCTCCCAAGCACAGGGATTACAAGCGTGCGCCACCACGCCCAGCTATTTATTTATTTTGAAACAGGGTTTTGCTACGTTGCTGAGGCTGGCCTCAATCCTAAGATCCTCCTATCTCAGCTTCCCAAGTACTGGGATTACAGGCGTGTCCGTGCCTGGCTCCATTTCCATTTGCAGGAGGAGATGTCAGCCAAGGACTAACTCCTCCATGGAGATAATCTGAGCAACCAAATTACATTTAAAAAGTGGAAGTTTAGCTGGGCATGGTGGCACATGCTTGTAATCCCCGCACTTGGGAGGCTGAGACAGGAGGATCACACAGGTTCGAAGCCAGCCTCAGCTACTTAGTGAGGCTCTCGGTAACTTAGTGAGACCGTTTCCAAAAATAGGCCTGGGAGTATAGCCTGGAGGTAGAAAGCCTCTGGGTTCCACCCCCAGTACCACACACACACAAAAAAAGTGGAAGTTTGAGTGTGGGGGTGGCTTGGTGACCAGAGACTCCTTTACAGACTAGGGGCTCAGGATGGGGTCTCAGGCCACGGCTTCCTCAGATGAGTGACAGCCATACACGTGGAATCCGGGCATCTCTGATGTACACCTGCCTGGGTGGCTCCCTTTGAAGCTGGGAACGCCATTAGGACTCCAGGTGCCACAGATTCTCCACAACCAGAGGATGAGGGAGCGCAAGACCAGTCTCACCTGCAAACCGTTTCTTCAACTCTTCCTTCTCCGTCTCTAAAATAGTGGAGTAATTTCTGCTTCTTACAAAGATTCCTAAGCTGGCTTTGAACTTCCTAAATAAATGCATTCCGCCACTCACAGGCTTCATACTTTAAATGGGAGTGGATGAGAACAACGCAAAGCAGATCTACTGTCAGATCCAAACAGGGCCCGGGCGGTGGGCACGCTTGTCATCCCCGCGCTTGGGAGGCGGAGACGGGAGGATCGCGCAGGTTCAGAGCCAGCCTCGCTGGCTTAAGAGACCCTGTTTCCACATAAAAAAGTATAAAATGGGTCTGGGAGTGTAGCCCATGGGAGTGTATCCCGGAAGTAGAAGGGCTTCCAGGAACCCCAGTACCACCAAAAAAATTAAAACAAGATCCAAATAGGGCCAGGCGCAGTGGTGTGCACCTGCGATTCCAGCTACTCAGGAGGTTGAGGCAGGAAGACTGCAAGTTCACAGTCAGCCTGGGGAATTTAGTAGATCCTGTCTCAAAATAATAAAAAAGACTGGGCGTGGGGGCAAATGCCTGTAATCCCAATACTTGGGAGCCTGAGACAGGAAGATTGCAGGTTTGAGGATAGCCTTAGCAATTCAGTGCGGCTCTTGTCAACTTAACCAGACCCTGTTTCCAAATAAAAAATAAAATATGGCTGGGGGTGTAGCTCAGAAGTAGAATGCCCCTGAGAATAATAATAATAATAATAATAATGATGATGATGATGATGATGATGATGGCTAGGGGTGTAGTTCATTGGTGGATGTCCCTGAGTTCAATCCCTAGTAACACACACACACACACACACACACACACACCCCTCAACTATGGCTGCACCAAGACAAGGCCGTGATGGCTTTCTGAGAGCTCATTTCAGGTGTGCTAGCAAGGCCATGCTGAGGTGGCCTGCCTCCCCACACACTGTACCCTGGCCTGGCCTCATGGCATCTCAGGTCTGGAGGACAACTCAGCCTCACAACCTGCCTAAAGCGACACTTGGTTCTCCTCCCTGCTTCTCTCGGCCCTCGGGGATCGTGTTTTCAATCATCCCTCGCACGTTCTGCTGGAAACAGCTCTCTTCTCTCACCCAGCTCCCCAGGGCCGGCCTGGCCCACTCACCAACAAATCAGGGTTAGGGACACCGCTGTCTCTGGTTCTGTCCCTGCTCAAGGCATCTGTCCAACCAAATGCCCTCACTCCATCTCTCTCTTTTTTTTAAGTGCCGGGCATTTTAGTTCTTAAAACCTGCACATTAGCTGGGCGTGGTGGCACACACTTGTAATCCCCGCACTTGAGAGGCTGAGACAGTAGGATTGCACAGGTTCGAAGCCAGCCTCAGCTGGCTTAAGAGACCCTGTTCCCAATAAATATAAAATATAAAATAGGCCTGGGAGTGTAGCCCAGAGGTAGAAGGCCCCTGGATTCCATCCTCAGTACCATCAAAAAACAACAACAAAAACTTGCACGTCACCAGGAATGGTGGTACATGCCTGTAATCCCAGTACGCTTGGGAGGCTGAGACAGGAGGATCACAGGTTCAAGGACAGCCTCAGCAAGTAATGAGACTCATCAAACTACTGAGACCCTGTTTCAAAATAAAGAATAAAAAAAGAGGGCTGAGGATGTAGCTCAGAGGTTAGAATGCCCCTATATTCAATCCCCCATACCACAAAAATAAAAATAAAAAACCCCTGCACGTCCTGTGAAGCACGGTCTCATGTGCCTGTAATCCCAGCTACTCAGAGTCTGAGGTAAGATGATCACCAAGTTTAAGGCCAGCCTAGGCAACTCAATGAGACTCTGTCTCAATATTAGGTGGGGGCGGGGGCTGAGCATGGTAGTGCATGCCTGTAATCCTAGTACTTAGGAGGCTGAGACAGGAGGATCCTAGGTTTGAGGCAGTCTCAGCAAGGCCTTCTGCAACTTGATGAGACCCTGTTTCTTTCTTTACTTTTTTTTTTTTTTTTTTTTTGGTACTGGGGATGGAACCCAGGAGCATTCTATCTCCACACTATAAACCCAGCTCTATTTCTTTTATTCTTTATTTTGAAACATGGTCTCACTAAGTTACAAAGGGCCTAAGTAGCTGAGGCTGTCCACAAACCACAATCCTCTTGTCTCAGCCTCCCAAATGCTGGGATTATAAGCATGTGCCACCACACCCAGCCTTATTTATTTATTTTTCTTTTTTGATACTGGAAATTGAATCCAGGGACACTCTACCTCTGACTACAGTGCTATTTTATTTCACATACTGAAACAGGGTCTCACAAAGTTGCTAAGGGCCTCGCTAAGCTGCTAGGGCTGGCTGCAAACCTGTGATCCTCCTGTTTCAGCTTCACAAATACTGGGATCAAGTGTGCACCACCATGCCTGGTGAGAGACCCTGTTTCAAAACAAAAATTAAAGTAGGGCTAGGGGTGCAGCTCAGAGACAGATGAGCCTGGGTTCAAGCCCACGTCTTAAGCCATCTGTACATAGCCCAGAATGCAGTGGTGCCTGGCTGCAAACCCCACCAAGAAAAGCCCTACACCAGGCTCATTAGGGAAGAGACTTTCTGTTAAGTGCCAGAGGCCTCATTTTCTTCAGGGTGGGTGGAAGGAGAGACAGGAAGGGGGGAGGGAAGATGTCTTACAAACAAAATGGCATCCATACCTCATGCAAGCAGCCATGCTGCCCAGCTTCTATGTGCATTAGGACATATAAAAAGTCCATCACTAGCCGGGAGTGGAGGTGCACACTTTAACCCCAGCATTCAGGAGGCTGAGACAGGAGGACAGTGGTTCACAGACAGCCTCAGCTACTTAGGCCCTCTGCAATTCAGTGAGACCCTGTTTCAAAATAAAGAATAAAAAAGCTGGGTGTGGTGGCACATCCTTGTAATCCCAGTGCTTGGGAGGCTGAGACGAGAGGATCGCACAGATTCAAAGTCAGCCTCAAGCTGGGCCTGGTGCCACACAGTTGTAATCCCAGCATTTGGGAGGCTGAGATAGAAGGATCACAGTTTGTGGACAGCCTCAGTTAGTTAGTGAGGCTCTCTGCAACTTAATGAGACCCTGTTTCAAAAATAAAGAATAAAAAATAGGGCAGGGAGTGTAGCTCAGAGGTCAAATGCCACTGGGTTCCATCCCCAGAACACCCCCCCCAAAAAAAAAGCCAGCCTCAGCTACTGAGTGAGGCTCTCAGCAACTTAGTGAGACCCTGTTTTCAAATAAAGTATAAAATAGGCCTGGGAGTATATCCTGGAGGTAGAAGAGCCACTGGGTTTCACCCCCAGTACCACAAAAAAAAAAAAAAAAAGAATAAAAAATAGGCCTCAGATGTAGCTCGGAGGTAGAATGCCCCTGGGTTCCATCCCCAGTCCCGGAAAAACACACACACACACACACACACAAAACAAACCCATCATTCACACACACACACACACACACACACACACACACACACTTTCCATTTTGTGAGAAACTGGAATAACAAAGACATAGAAGGTGAAGAGAGTCCCTAGCAGAAGGGAAAGTAAGAGCAACGTTACAACGGCGCACCTGAACCCACAGGAGGAGCGAACAAGAAGAGCTTCTCCCCGCCTTCCCGAAAGGACCTCAGCACAGCACTGGGAACTGAAGGTGCAGCGGGAGCCCACACTCACCTCCGCGCCCTCGCCACAGCAGACCTCCAAAAGCTGCCGCCCTCCAGCCGCGCTCCCCAGCAATCCACCCTCTGAGGCCGAGGTCAGGTGTGGTTCACTGGGACAAGCACCCGGGCCCAGTGCCAGGGGGCGGGCTCCCCTCAAGCCGAGAGACCCAGGTGTCCCCTCCTGCCCGGCGGCCTCCACTGTCTCCGCTGAGCAAGCCCACTCCTCGGCCACCTCTGTTCCCACATCATCTCACAATGCTCCCGGGTGCCCCATCGCACGCACCACTGGCCCTGTGACCCCAACCTGGCCTAAAGGCTGGTCCACAGCAGGCCCTCGGTAACACCAAAGAATCATCCTAAGAAACCCTGGACTTCTTGAAACATGACACAAAAGCTCGCTTGCCAAAACCCAAAAAACTCTCTACCTGCTGCTGAAAACACACTAACACTCAGCTTTCTCCCCAGAGATACCTGGGTCAGCAACATTTAATCCAAGTAATATTTAAATATATTTAGGGCTGGGCGTGGTGGCACACACCTGTAATCCCAGCTCTTGGGGGCTGACACAGGAGGATCACAGGTTTGAAGCCAGCTTCGGCAATTTAGCAAGGCTCTCAGCAACTCTGAGAGGTCCTGTTTCCAAATAAAACATGAAATTGGGTCTGGGGGTGTAGCTCAGAGGTGGAATGCCCCTGAATTCAATTCCCAGCACCATAAAATAAACAAAAGTTGGGCGTGGTGGTGCACACTTTTAATCCCAGTACTTGGGAGGCTGAGACAGGAGGACTCAGGTTCGCAGCCAGCCTCAGCTACTTAGTGAGGCCTTCAGCAACTGAGACTCTGTTTCCAAATAAAGAATAAAAAATGGGGCTGAGGGTGTAGCTCAGAGGTAGAAAGCCCCTGGGTTCCATCCCCAGTACCACAAAATGAATAAATAAATAAGGAAATAAATATTCAGACCAGTGTAGTGGTACATGCCTATAATCCAAGTTTTTTTTTTTTTTTTTTTTTTTTTTTTTGGTGGGTCTGGGGATGGAACCCAGGGGCATTCTACCTCTGAGCTACACCCTCTGCCCTATTTTTTTATTCTTTATTTTGAAACCAGGTCTCTGAGTTGCGGAGGACCTCACTAAGTAGCTGAGGCTGTCTGCGAACTGTGATCCTCCAGTCTCAGCCTCCTGAATGCTGGGATTACAAGCGTGCGCCACCACACCCAGCTTAATCCCAGTAGTTTGGAGATTGAGACATGAGGATAGCAATTTTGAGGTCAGTCTCAGCAATATAGTGAGACTCTATTTCAAAATAAAACGTAATAAACCAGGCATAGTGGTGCACACTTGTAATCCCAGTACCTGGGAGGCTGAAGGTTCTCGGTCAATGTCAGGCCTCAGCTACTTAGTGAGGCCCTCCACAACTTAGTGAGACCCAGTTTCAAAATAAAGAATAAAAAATAAGGCTGAGGGTGTAGCTCAGAGGTAGAATCCCCCTGGGTAAATCCCCAATACTGTAAACATAAACAATAAAATATACATCTAGAAGTGTAGATCAAAAAATAGAATGCCCCTGGGTTCAATCCCCAGTACTGTAAGAAAGGGAAAAAAAAGGAATAAAAAATAGGGCTGGGAGAGTTAGCTCAGAGGTAGAATGCCCCTGGGTTCAATCCCCAGTACTGTAAACATAAATAATAAAATATAGGTCTAGAAGTGTAGATCAAAAAATAGAATGAATGCCCTGGGTTCAATTCCCAGTCCTCCAAAAAATAAAATAAAATAGAACTGGTGGTGTAGCTTGGCTTAATTCTCATTACCAAAAAAATAAATAAGTCTACTGAGTAGTTTCTAGGGCTGGAGTATAGCTCCATGGTAGGACACTTGCCTCACATGCTCACGACTCTAGGCTTGATCCCCAGCAATGACGATGATAATAATTAATAACAATAATCTAAGTAAGTTAAGTGGCACTGCTGACAGTCACCTATCCAGCAGAAAACCCTACACACATCACAAATCACACACTAGTTTGTCAAGAAAGGGCCTTTTGCTTTCCACTCCACGAATACCCCTGGGCATATTCCGTTGCCATGAGCAAACCAGAGTGCCTTGCCAAGACACACACACCAGGCACCAGAATGTGTAAGGAGAAGAGCGCCGCGCTCTCAGACCCCAGCCCTCAGCACAAGTTCACGGCCATCACCGGCCACACCAGATTCTGGGCCGCAGCAGGACTAAAACCAAGACTCAAGCAGGGGGCCGCGTTCCACACCGAAGCCAGCCTCGTGGCCCTGACACGGATGCTCCATCAACCTCTTTCTCCTAGGGGTCAGGCCAGTCAGCCACCTCTAGCAACAAGCGTCTTTCCTCTTGCTCCGGGGAGGAGACAGATTCACCGGGGAGTTCTTAACAATCCACCATCACTTCAGAGAATTTAAAGCGAAATACATGAGTCAAGCCAGGGGGTGGTGCACGCCCGTAATCCCACTACTTGGGAGGCTGAGACAGGAGGATTATTAAGGCTCAAGGCCAGCCTCAGTAATTATCGAAGCCCTCAGTAACTCAGTGAGACTCTGTTTTGAAATAAAAATAAAATAGGTCTGGGGTGTAGCTAAGCAGTAGGACGCCCTTGGGCTCAGTACCACATGTACACACAATACACTCAGTCAGAGCAGAAGAAAAAGCCCAACACTGTCATGAGAACAGGGGTTGGTCAAGGACACGCAGCCTCCAAAATGGACCCGTGAGGCAGGTACCAGAGCACCAGTGAGGGCCGGAGAGGGAGGGCGACATTGCTGGAAGTTTCCTCTCACTGACAGAAGTCGAGGCTGTGGCTGAACACGGAACACCACGAGGTATGGGCTCAAGTTCACAGGCTCGTGGCGCCTTCTAAGCGCCATGTGCTAACTGGGTCTCCGCGGTTCTCCAAGGCTGGTCTAGGACTCTGCTGGAGAGCGAAGCCCGAGAGCCGCCCCAGAAACACGGAGCACAGGGACAGAGTGGCCCAATTTCCCTTAATTTGAAAAACCCCACAGAAGGACAGTGTTGAAAAGTTCACTGTTAAATTTCAATTTGGCTTAGCAGTGTTTGTAAATAACGTATCTCCCACTAATAATGGTGTGTGCGTATTTCGGGATGTTTTATGGACATCTTTGGAGCAGTGTTCCAACCTCGCCATGTTTACCTACTGAATTCCAAGCTACTGTGTGACCACGCGGCACGGAAAGCCGTGGGGCACTGGGTCAGTTCGACCCGGGTATAACTGGGCTGGGCACAGAACACCAAGGGGACCAGGGCCCGGCGTGTAACAGCTGACCAGTGTGCGAGAGAGCAGGTGGGGCAAGGTCTGAGCACAGGGACGGCCCAAGTTCACGGAAAACAGGTAAACCTGAACAGAAACTATCTAAGCAAAACAAAATCCGTACGCCCTGCATAATGTGAGTGAGAGGCTTAATTAAACCTTGTCCCCAAGCAGGCCTGAGGCAAGACTGGATTGTGGATTTCTAGACACCCAAAGAGGACATTCCGCCACTGTGAAACCTCACAAGCCTCACTCCTGCTCCCCTCTGGAAAGGACACGAACATAAACACAGCTTTCCAGGGGACACTGTCAGATTCCTGCCTGAACCCTCACTAACTTCGGCCTCCTGTACTTCCCACAGCGGCTTAATCTGTTAGCAGCAGCAAGACTGGTATCCCAAAGTCTTCAGTGTGAGATGTCTAATACTGTACCAGCAAATACCGAATGAAGAATCCTATGATAAGATACTATTGTTTGCCTCGTTATTCATGTGAAAACCGCCTTCTGTAAATTTCCTGTGACGAACAAACTATTTTCCATGCCTGCAAAGTGGAAATACTGCCTTGCACAGGCTAGGAGAGGGCCCGCAACGGAACGGAATCCACAAGTCTGTTACCCAAACCTAAAGTTAGCGTGGAGGTTACATTTTATCTGGAAGACTGCAATTGATAACAACTGTGGATACACTGGGCCACTCCAGGCACAGGTGTCTCCCCCGCCTTTCGCTAAACACATTTCCTAATTAGCATTTCTTTAAGCAATGCTTATAACAATCTTGCCACTGTAACCCTCTCCGAATGCACCGCTGAGATTGTAGTGCCGGATGCGGGAGGAAATTCGCTAAGAATCCCAGTCAAACTTTCTTTTGTTTATATTTCTTTGGTGAGAAAAACTGTCTGATCTTCTCCCCATCGGGTCCCAGCCCCAGGCTCCCCAGTTCAGCCCTATTGTGTGTGGCTCATTAATCCCACAAATAGTGCAATCGTGAGCGGACCGGGGAACCCCAACTCGCCAGAGCCCCCCCCCACCCCCCACCCCCACCCCCCGGCGCAGAAAATTCCCCATTTGCCCTCGGGATTGAGTTGTCAGACACTGTCTTGCGCTACCCGGCGAAACTGACATTTCTATTTACAGGCAAACAAAGACGCGGCTAGCCACGGACCCGCTCCCCGCGCGCCCCGAGCGCTCCGCGCGCGGCGCCCGGCCACGGGGCGCAGGGCCCTGAGCCCGGTTCCGTCCACAGTTAAAATGGAGACCTGGCCGGCGTGCGGCTCCGGGAGAGACAATGACCCCCGGGCCCGCAGGACGCGGGGGCCGCCCGCGCCCACCCCCCGCAGTTCCACTCTTGGCAAACTCGGCGCGGGCGGGTCCGGGTGCGGCTCCGCCGCGCGGGCGGGATGCGCGGGGCGGCGCGGGCGGGGGGCGCGGACGCCCCCGGCTGCCTCCCGGGGCCGGGCGTTGACGCAGCAGAAATTACCGGCTGGAAAATTCCCCTTTCGGAGGTGCCGGGGGAGGGGCCGCGGCGGGGGGTGCCGGCCGGGCGGCCGCTCGGCCCGCCGCCCACGCCCCCCGCCCGGCCGCCGCCCGCGCCCGCGCCCGCGCCCGCGCCCGCGCCCCCGGCCGGCTCGGACCCGCGCGGACAATGAGCCGCCGCTTACCTGTGACCCCATGGGCCGGGCGGGCGCGCGGCGGGGCCGGCGGGGGGTCGCCGCCCGCGGGCGCTGCGAGCGGGCCGACTGCGCGATCGCGGCTGCGCCTCCGCCGCCCGCCCGCCCGTCCGCCCGTCCGCCCGTCCGCCCGTCCGTCCGTCAGTCAGCCGGCGCGCGCCCCCGCCGCTCCGGCCCCGCGGCCCGCCGCGCGCCCCCGCCCGCCGGCCCCGCCCCCGCGCGCGCCCGGCCGCCGCCGATTGGCCCGCGCCGCGCCCGGCCGGCCGCGCCCCGGCCCCGCCCCGCCCCGCCCCGCCCCTCGGGGCTCCGCGCGGCGGGCGGGGGGCGCGGCGGTCGGCGGCGGCGGCGGCCCCCCCGCGGCGCCGGACAGCGGAAGTGCCGGCTGGAGCTCGCTGGGCATTGTGGGAAGCCCCCTCCCCTGCCGGCGGGCGCGGGGCGCGCGGCGGGGTCCGGCCGGCGCCCCTTCCCCGGGCGGGGGCCGCGGGGGGCGCGGGGCGGCCGGGCGGCGGCGCACCTGGGACGCCGCCCCGGGGTGGGGGCCCGGCCCGAGGCGCCCCGCGGGGCGCGCGTCTGGCCAACTTCGCGACTTCACCGCGTGCCGCGGCCGTCGTGCGGGGCCGGCGGCGTCGGGCCTCTTCGCGCCCGGGCCCGGGACGGCGCGCGGGGGGCGCACCTGAGGGCGCGGCCACGTGGCGCTGCCCGCCGGGCCGGGGCTGGCCAGCCGGGAGCGCCGGCCGCGCAGGTCCTCCGTCCCGCGGGAGCCGGGGCGGGGCGCGGCGGGGCGGGCGGAGGGCCCCGGCCTGGACCCCAGACCCCGGCCGGCGGCCTGACCGCGACCCCTGCCGCTCGGGAGGGCTCCCGCCCGCCCCGGCCCGGGCGCCCCTTCCCGCGCGCGCTGCCCTCGAGCCCTCGGGCGGGCGGCACGGCCCGCGTCCTGGCGGGTCTGCGCGGGGTAAAGGCCACCTCGCTTCCTCCCCGGGCGCGGCGGGCGGAGGGAGCTGAGCCTGTGGCCGGCCCGCGGAGCAGAGGGGTCGAGCACGCCCGGCCAGCCAATCGCGAGGCGCCCGGCCGTCCGCGCCCTGCCTCCCTGCGGGGCCAGCGCCGCGGAATTCCTCGGGAGGTGGGAGGCGGCGGGCCATGATGGAGGCTCTCGGGATGTGTAAGGAGGCATTCACCGGGCGGCAGTGGGAGGGCCGGCCGGGGGAATTCTCCTCGAGAGAACAAGGGCGAGCCGAGGTCTGGCAGCCCGCGATGGAAGCCGTGGGACACTCCCTCGCTGCTCGCTGGCGCCGGAGACGGCCGTGCAGACACCCTGGCCCCACCACCTCGCTGGCCAGCTGGGCTGGCACTGCTGGCCCAGCACCCCCATCCCAGCCTCCCTGCGGGACCCCTGTGGATGAGCCCTGTCGCTGCCCCTGGGGAGGGGAGGGGGATGCACCGTGGTCCTGAGCAGTGGCTGCCTCTAGGCCCCCAGGAGGGCCGAGCTGGTCCCCGGCCTGCTCCCTTTGAGGGAGCAGAGGGCGCTGACCACAGGTGACCACACGGCCCCACCTCCATCCCCCTGACAGGAAGTGAGGCACGGAGAGGCTGCCAGACACCTCCGGGCCGCATGCCGGGCCCCTGCCCCTGCGGGACGGGGACAGTGGAGGCGCCTCCACGGAGCTCAGGGTGGTGTGCAGCCCTTGCCCGGGAGGCCTTCGGGTAAGAACGGAGCCTGCCAGGCCCACTCCCCCCAGGCTAGGCTGCCCATCTTGGTGGAAGCCAGGACCGAGAGCCCTGCTCCTGCTTGCCACCCTCCAGCAGCAGGAAGCCGAGTCTCCCGGACATGAAGCCAGCATGTCGCAAAGGTACAACTGAGAACGGTCCCTAGAAATGGAGCCCTGATCAAGCATGCCTAAAGCCCCCTTAGCTCCAACCATGGTGGTTCTGTGTGCTAATAAAACCCTTCACCGCTTCAAACAAAACGACAAAAAGACCGCAGCTGCAGCCTCTCCAGAGAACGGGCAGGGAAGCTTGGAGCTGACTGGTCCCACCTAGATGCAAACTCTTATGGGCCCCGCTGCCAGCTCACCCAGGAACCTTGCCTCCGTCAGAACCCAGCGTCCACAGGCTGCTGTTGGGCAGCACTCGTGGTGGGCAGATGCTCTTCCTGGGGTCCCCTGGTTGCTGGTGACGTCTGCATCTCACCCCCGAGGCTCCCTAGCGGCAGCCCCCAGCTCCTCTCAGATCTGGCAGCTCTGCTCTGAAGACAGCTTTGGGGACAGGTGAAGACGGGTGTGTGGGCTTGGCCTTGGCAGCACCCCGTCCCAGGCATTCCAGCCTCCAGAGCAGAGGAAGAGGTGCGGGAAGGCCTGGATGTGGTCCCTACCCTCAGTAGGTGGGTGAGACAGGCAAACACGGGTGGCCATGGCACACTTGTCAGTGCTGCGTAACAGTCATTCAGCAAAGCCACCCCAGCCACCTGTGTGGACATGTCTAGGTCCTTCCAAGGGACACCCACGAGCCTACAAGAGGCTGAGTGGCAACAGGCAGGCAGTCTGAGGGGCCAGGACTCGGGGGCCATGGGTGTGATGGCTGGGGGCCACCCCTCAGGACATGCGCCATTGGCCCTGGGACCTGGCAGGACTCCAGGAGAGCCACAGGGATGGCTGCGTGGCTGGCAGGGTCCACACAGGCCTCCACAGCCTGTGCCTGCACCTCCACCGTGTGCTGCAGCAGGCAGAGGAGCAGCCGGTCAGGTGCCGGTCGTCCTCAGGTCGGCCTTTGTGAGGAAGGGCCTGGGAGGGCTTTGGGGAAGGCGCTCAGGAAGGAGCAGCAGCTACCCTTCATAGCCTCCTTCCCGAGCCCCCGGGGGGGGGGCGCCCCATCCTCCCTGACTGCCACGGCCCTCCTCGCCTCCATCCCCATGGCCCCCACGGCAGCATTTCCTCATCCACCCCAGCTGGGCTTTCTGTGGCTGCCTTTGTCTCAGTCACTGGTCAGGGAACCTGCCTGTTTGTTCTCCAGCCAGTGGTGTTGCTCAGTCATCCCCATAGCAACAGCCCTGAGAGTCCTGCCCCCTCCCAGGGAACTGCCCATAACCTGTCCCTGCCCTCTCCAGGGCTCTGCTGGAAGCCCAGACCGAGAGAGGCAGAGGGCAGGGCGGAGGCAGACACCCACTGCGAGGCCAGCAGAGGATGCTGGGCTCACAGGGAGCCGCCCACCGCACGTCATCCCAGGTCCTTCGGAGATGGGAGGCAGCCCTGGGCCACAGCAGTGCCCCACCCAGGGGCTGGAGTGAGGTAGACCTCCTCCTAGACACTGTGGCCAGGTGCCGTGCCAGCTGGCCCTGCCTCTTGCCCGAGCCTCCCAAAGACCACCCTCCAGAGCTGCTCTGGGCCAGGGGCTACCTGCCAACCCCGCGGCTGCCCCACCCCAACTGCCCTCCAGGCCTGTGCCCCTGCCAAGCCCCAGCTGCCACCGCCAACTGTCGCCCGTCTCCATTCCAAGCACTTGCTCACCCCCAGCCGTCCTTCCACAGCGCCACAGCCACTGACAGCCCTTCCCTCCCACTCCCTGCTCCGGTGTCCCCTCCAGCACAGCGCCCAGGCTCTGCTGGCCAGACCCTCAGCTGTCCCTCCAGTACAGAAATGAGGCCACCTCTGCCCGTGCCTGGTGGCTGGGCTGAGGTGGGAGGCGCAGAGGGCTCCAGACCAGGAGAAGAGCGCTGGAGGGAGGAGCAGGACACAGAAGGGCCTGGGGCAGCCAACAGCCAGCGCAGTGCAGGAGCAGCAGCACCCAGCAAATACCTCGAGATGGCCCTCGCCAGGCTGGAGAGTGGAGCTAGGCTGGCCAGGGGCCTGACCACAGGCCCCTGGAGGGTCGTGGCATCCCTCGCCACCAGACCTCTCTTCAGGGTGCCTGCCCGCATTCACAGCCTGAGGGGGCCAGGTCTCAGCTGCCCAGGCCAGGGGAGGTCGCCGCCTAGCCCTGGCCTTGCTGTATTCTTCCCTCTCCCTGTTCCCTGTCCGGGTCTCTGTGAGGTTTGCTTCCACGGGGGTACTCGCCTGGCCCCCACCCCGAGGGAGCCCACTACATGTCCACAGCCCCACGCACCCCAGGGCACAGGGCGAATACCCTCCAGTGGGTCCTCACGGGACTGGGGGAGGTGCCCTCCAGGTGCAGGCCCAGGGCTGTAATTCCATCTGGGTTAGCAATGGCAGGACAGTGGGGGCTGGGTTCAGTGCTGCCGCTCCTGGGGCTGGGGTTGCACAGGCTGGCGATTGCGCCACAGATAGCACCTCAGGTGAAAGGGACACCTGGCTCCCAGTGTCCCACGCCCCCATTCAGGAGCTGCCAGGCTGAGCAAAGCCCGCGGGCTGGAGGGGTCTGACAGTGTCCATCTGCCGTCCAGGCTGGCCCCCAGAGGAAGGGGAGATGCGGAACACGTGGGCTGAGCCCTACTGTGTGCCAGGACCTCCCCCATGTGGAGAGCACCAAGCCGGGTCACCTGGGGTCTGCCTAGACCAGGGCCTGGGGCAGCATGATGGCAGCTACACACACACCCCAGGGAAAGTTGTCTGGGCTGCCTTGGTGGGAGCTTATCCCAGGTGGGAGTGGGACGTGCTGGGTGTAGAGAGCCAGGCACAGCTCCTTTTACCCCAGGTGGGGGTCAGTGGACGGACAGGTGGCAAAGGAGTAAACAAGAGCATTCTCATCATAAAAAGGAACTGGAAGCCAGGCATGGCAGCGCAGGCTTGTAATCCCAGTACTTGGGAGGCTGAGACAGGAGGATCGCTGATTCAGGGCTAGCCTTAGCAATTTAACAAGGCACCCTGAAACTTCATGAGGCCCAGTTTCAAAATAAAAGGGGGCTGGAGGTGTATCAAAGGTAGAACACTGCTAGTTTCAATCCCCAAAACCACACACACACACACACACACACACAAATAATAATTAAAAATAAACTGAAGCCAGGCGTGGTGGCACAGGCTTGTAACCCCAGTACTTGGGAGGCTGAGACAGGAGGATCACGGTTCTCGGACAGCCTCAGCTACTTAGTGAGGTTCTTTGCAACTCAGTGAGACCCTGTTTCAAAATAAAAAATATACAACAGAGCTGGGGGTATGGCTCAGAGGTAGAATGCCCCTGGGTTGCATCCCCTGTACATAAATAAACAAACTGGGAATGGGGCTCCTTAGAGAAGGGCTGCCGCTGGGGCAGAGTGGGGAAGGCCACCGAGGACCTGTGGTCTTGGGAAGGGCCAAGATGGCGGCTCCCAGGAGCTCTGTGCCAGAGCCACACAGTGCTGTCACTCCCAGGGCCGAGTGCATGCAGGTAGAAGAGAGGAGAAGCAACGGAGAGCCAGGGAGATGCACCTTCCCTGCAGAACTGCACACACGGTAGGCCCTCGCCTCCAGCAGGGGACAGCCCCACACACACCTTGAGTATGGATTGGGTCTAGCGATCTCTTCTAAAGAATAGGTCTAGAGGTGACACACACCTGATATCCCACTTGGGAGACTGAGACAGGAGGATCACAGGTTGGAGGCCAGCCTCAGCAATTTAGTGAGAACCTGTTTAAAAATTTAAAAACTCTCTGGGCGTGGTAGCACATGCTTGTAATCCCCGCACTTGGGAGGCTGAGACAGGAGGATCGCGCAGGTTCAAAGCCAGCCTCAGCTGGCTTAAGAGACCCTGTTTCCAAATAAAAGTATAAAATAGGTCTGGGAGTGTAGCCCAGAGGTAGAAGGCCCCTGGGTTCCATCTCCAGTACCACACACACACAAAAAAAAAAAAAAAAAAAAAAAAAAAAAATTAAAAACTAGGCTGGGTGTGGTGGCACATGCTTATAATACCAATACTTGGGAGGCTGAGACAGAAGACTATCGCAGGTTCGATGTCAGCCTCAGTTACTTTTTGAGGTTCTCGGCAACTTAGTGAGACCCTGTTTCCAAATAAAAAATATATAAAAAATAGGTCTGGAACTGTAGCCTGGAGGTAGAAAGCCCCTGGGTTCCATCCCCAGTTACACACGCAAGCGCACGTGCGTGCACACGCACACAACACACACACACATATAAAAGGGCTGGGCCTAGTAGTAGGTCTGGAAAGGGGAAAGAGGGCCTTTGCAACGGAGATAGCTGCCAGGCACCACCTCACCCAGGTGACCCAAGTTAGCCCCCGGTGATCACGTGGGTCCCAGGTACCCCCGATGTGATGTGACAAGAAGGGTGCCTCTCCCCGTGAGATTCTTCCAGGAAACTCATAATCTCAGTCTGCTCAGGAGAAAAGACATCTGACAATCTCAGAGGGACCTTCTGCACAGCACCCGGCTCAGTACTCCCCCAAACTGCCAAGCTCAAGGAGAAGGAGGGAAGTCTGAGACATTGGCACAGCCCAGAAGAACCTGAGGCTTCATGGCAGTTCTAAGCATCATGGTGCCCTGGAGGTGATCGTGAAGGAGGAGGACATTCGTGAAATGGATAGCGGTTCGCGGACAGCAGTGGGGCTGGGCGTGGTGGCACATGCCTGTAATCCTGGTACTTGGGAGGCTGAAACAGGAGAATCCCAGGATGGAGGCCAGCCTCAGGAACTTAGTGGCCAGTAACTTAGAAAAACCCTGTTTCAATTTTTTTTCTGGTACTGGGGATAGAACCCAGGGGCATTCTACCTTTGAGAGACACCCGCAGCTCTATTTTTTATTCTTTATTTTGAAACAGAATCTCACTGAGTTACAAACAGCCTCCCTAAGTAGCTGAGGCTGCCCACGAACTGCAATCTTCCTGTCTCAGCCTCCCAAATGCTGAGGTTACAAGCATGCACCACCACGCCCGGCTGAAACTGTTTTAAAATGAAAGATAATGAGGCATAGTGGCACACACTTGTCATCCCAATACTGGGGAGGCTAAGACAGGAGGATCGCTGGTTCGAGGCCAGTAGTCAGCTACTTAGGCCCTCTACAACTTAGTGAGACCCTGTTTCAAAACAAAAAATATAATTTTGCTGGGGGAGCCAGGTGTAGTGGTATCACTTGTAATCCCAGTACTTGGGAGGTTCAGATAGGAGGATCACAGATTCACAGCCAGACTCGGAAATTTAGTGAGGACCTCCACAGCTTAATGAGACCCTGTTTCAAAATAAAATAGGGCTGAGGATGTAGCTCAGAGGTAGAGAGCCCCTGTGTTCAATCCCCAGTACCACAATAAATAAATAAATTAAAAATAATAAAGGGGACCGGGTGTGGTGGCACAGGCTTGTAATCCCAGCATTGGGGAGGCGGAGACCAGAGGATCGCGGTTCACGGATAGCCTCAGCTACTTAGTGAGGTTCTTTGCAACTCAGTGAGATCCCATTTCAAAAAAATATATAAAGACAGCTGGGCGCGGTGGAGCACGCTTGTAATCCCAGCATATGGGAGGCTTATGGGGGGCTGAGACCGGAGGATCACAGTTCACGGACAGCCTCAGCTACTTAGTGAGGCCCTTCGCAACTTAGTGAGACCCTGTTTCAAAATAAAGAATAAAAAATAGGGCAGATGGTGTAGATTGAGGATTGAATGCCCCTGGGTTCCATCCCAGACCTGTAAAAAAATAAATTAAAAAATATATATACATATATATATATATATATATATAGAGAGAGAGAGAGAGAGAGAGAGAGAGAGAATGAGAAAGAGAGAGAGACTAACAAAAATAGGACTGGGGGTGTAGCTCAGAGGTAGAATGCCCCTGGGTTCCATCCCCAATACCACAATAAATAAGATAAAACAAAATATAAGGGAAACCAGGCGTGGTGGCACATGCTTGTAATCCCAGCATTTGGGAGGCTGAGACAGGAAGATCTCAGTTTGTAGACAGACTCAGGTACTTAGTGAGACCCTGTTTGAAAAATAAAAAAGAAAAAAATAGGACTGCGGTTGTAGCTCTGAGGTCGAATTCTCCTGGGTTCAATCCCCAGAACCATAATAAATAAATTAAAAATATTAAATATAATATTTAAAATAATAGGGTTTTGTTTGTCTGTTTGTTTTGTTTTTGGTAGGACTGGGGATTGAGCCCAGGAGCGTTCTATCTCTGAGCTAGGCCATCAGCCCTATTTTTGTGTGTATGGTACTGTGCTTGAGCCCAGGGACACTCAACTCAGCTACATCCCCAGCTCTACTTTTTTTTTTTTTTCAACAGGATCTCACTAAGTTGCAAAGGGCCTCACTCAATTGCTGAGGCTGACCACAAACCTGCTATCCTCCAGTCTCAGCCTCCCAAGTCCTAGGATTACAGGCATGCACCACCACACCTGCCTCCTGGTCTTATTTTATTTTTTATTTTGAAACAGGATCTCACTGGGTTATTACATGCAGTTGGCCTCAAACCTGCGATTCTCCGGTTTCAGCCTCCCGAGCACTGGGATTCCAGGTATGCACTACCGCTCCTGACTAGCCCAGTGCCTGGAACACCTCTGCTAGCTGAGCTGTGACACTCATCATGAGAGGGGCTTGCCTGAGCACCGTGCTGCAGTCAGGGCCACTGTCCATCCTGACTCCCCGCACCCGCACCTACCTGATGTGCTCCAGACCTGCTGGATGTTTGCTCAAGAAAATCCAACGCTAGCTGGGCGGGCCTCTGGGTGACTCTTGGGTGGAACTCTGGCAACCTCCCAGAGAAGGTAGCTATGTAGATGGAGGACCAGAAGGAACATTCAACTTCTGCCAGACAGGGTGTTCCTTCATTGGACTGAGCTGTGGGTGTGCACATGGGAGACGAAGATACAGGAGTTATGCAGGGGAGGGTGCACTGGGAGTGGAGCCAGGCCTGGTGGTGTATCTTGTAATCCCAGGACTTGGGAGGCTGCAACAGGAAGATCACAAGTCTGCAGCCAGGCTCAACAACTTGAGGCCCTCTGCAACTTAGCAAGACCTTGCTTCAAAATAAAAATAATTAGTTCAAGGACAGCCTCAGCTAATACCTAGTGAGGCCCTGTGCAACTTAGTGAGACCCGTTTCAAAATAAAGAAGAAACCAGGCATGATGGTGCACGCTTGTAATCCCTGTGCTTGGGAGGCTGAGACAGGAGGATCACACGGGTTCGAAGCCAGCCTCAGCTACTGAGTGAGGCTCTCAGCAACTTAGTGAGATCCTGTTTCCAAATAAAATGTAAAAGAGGTCTGGGAGTATAGCCTGGAGATAGAAAGCCTCTGGGTTCCACCCCCAGTACCATAAAAGAAAGAAAGAAAGAAAGAAAGAAAGAAAGAAAGAAAGAAAGAAAGAGGGAGGGAAGGAAGGAAGGAAGAACAAAAGGAAAGAAAGAAAGGAAGAAAGAAAGAAAAAATAGGGTTGGAGGTGTAGCTCAGAGGTAGAATGCCTCTGGGTTCCATCCCTAGTACTGCAAAAATAAATAAATAAATAAATAAATAAATAAATAAATAAATAATAAACAAGCAAGCCTCCCTGGGATTTCCACCAGCTGTAGAATGCTGCTAAAGACTTTTGAGCTTTTGAGATAGACATGATCTAATGATGGTTACTCAGAGACATTTTTAGGAAGTGAGACTGATGTGTTCTGGGACTGAGCAGAGTGGGAGAGGAGGGGAAACCAGAGCAGGTGTCTGTCTCTCCAGGAGGCAGTGGGTGACAACTGGCTTTGCACAAGACTAGGAGCCAGGGGGCTGTGGATGTGGGAGCCGTGCTGTACAGGTGCTGCTGGACTGGCCTGAAGGCCATTGTGGCTCACGCTTCTAGTCAGGACTTGGGAGGCTAACTCAGCCTCACAGCCAACCATAGCAGCTTAGCAAGACCCTCCACAATTTAGTGAGACCCGGTTTCAAACTTTTAAAATAAAATAGGGCTGGGGATGTAGCTCAAAGGTAGAATGTCCCTGGGTTTGCCCCCAAATACCACCCACATAAAAAGGAGAGGCCAGGGCTGCAGTTCATCCTGGTGAGGTAGGCCAGGGGCGCCCCAGGAGGAAACTGGAGGGCGCAGAGCTGGCTGGGGTTGCTGTGATGGGGACACCTGGGACAGGAGCCTCTCGGAGGCCAGACGACAAGGAAGCTGCGGTAGCCTGCTGGGTTCTCTCTCTCTCTCTCTCTCTCTCTCTCTCTCTCTCTCTCTCTCTCTCTGGCAGTACTGGGGTTCCTGGAAGCCCTTCTACCTCCAGGCTACACTCCCAGACCGATTTTATATTTTTTTTATTTGGAAACAGGGCCTCTTAAGCCAGTGCAGCTGGCTTTGAACCTGCGTGATCCTCCTGTCTCCGCCTCCCAAGCTCAGGGATTACAAGTGTGCGCCACCACGCCGGCCTGCTGGGTCTCAACACAATCAGGGATGCCAGTGACTGACCTGTCAGCCTCCGAGTCTCCTCAAATACAGCCAGATGGCTTCCAGTGCTGGTCAGGTGGGGCCAGCTCACCCAAGTCACCTCTCCCCTGCACAGCTCGAAGCCCAGGCCCTGACCCCCGGCTGGGGTGCCTCCTCCCTACCGCTCTGACTTGGGGTCCTCCACACGTCAGCACAGTCTGAAATGAGAAAAGAATGCCATTTCCTGCCCCCACTTTCCTGGGCCCAGCACCCTCCTCCCTGCCCACTGCCTGTTCAGATGCTGGGGCCCCACCTCCCCCACTCCAGTCCTCCGAATTGCAAGACTGCAGGTCTCAGGACATACAAACCTAAGCCAGGTGTGGTGGTGCACACCTGTAATCTCAGTACCTGGAAGGCTGAAACAGAAGAATTGCAGGTTCAAGGACAGCCTCAGCAAGTAGTGAGACTCTCATCAATGTAGGAGACCCTGTTTCAAAATAAAAATAAAAGCTGGGCGTGGTGGGACATACTTGTAATCCCAGTACTTGGGAGGCTGAGACAGGAGGATCAACCTGGAGGTCAACCTCAGCAACTTAGTAAAGCTACCTTGTTTCCAAATAAAAAATAAAATAAGGCTGGGGTATGGTATAGCCTAGAGGTAGAAGGCCCCTGAGTTCTACCCCCAGTACCACAAAAAATAAAAAATAAAATAGAGTTGGGGGTATAGCTCAGAAGTAGAATGCCCCTGAGTCCAATCCTCAGCAACACACACACACATACACACACACACACGAAGGAAAGAAAGAGAGAAAGAAAGATGAACCTAGCTGTTTCAGTGACACATGCCTATAATACTAATACACGAGAAGCTGAAACAGGAGGATTTCATGTTTAAGACCAGCCTTGGTACCTTAGTGAGACTTTGTTTCAAAATAAAAATAAAATAGGGCTGGGGGTATAGCTCAGATGTAGAATACCCTTGGATTCAATCCTCAGTACCATCACACACACACTCACACACACATACACACACACATGGTGCATGCCTGTGATCCCTGAATCTGAACAGAAAGATCACAGGTTTAAAGCCAACCTGGGAGGGCCGGGCGTGGTGGCGCACGCTTGTAATCCCCGCGCTTGGGAGGCAGAGACAGGAGGATCGTGCAGGTTTGAAGCCAGCCGCGCGGCTGGCTTAGGAGACCCTGTTTCCAAATTTTAAAAAATGTAAAAATAGGTCTGGGAGTGTAGCCCGGAGGTAGAAGGGCTTCCAGGAACCCCAGTACCACCAAAAAAAATAAAAATAAAATAAAATAAAATAAAAAATAAAGCCAACCTGGGCAATTTAGCAAAACACTGTGTCAAAATAAAAAATAAAAAGGGCTGGGGAGACAGCTCAGTGGACGAGCATCTCTGCGTTCAATTCCCAGTGTTATAAGACAAGCCAGCAGCCCTGCTGTACCACACACACATCTCTGCCACACCTGCCAGGCCCGGACACTGCCAGCTCCCTGCCGCACCCTGTGCCTGGAGCCTACTACCCCGCGGCCCCCAGCCTTCACTGCTTCCGTGTCCGGGAGTCTCAGCCACCCACAGAACCCAACCCTGGCTCCTGGTGTGCCCTGACCAACCTCAGGCCTGTGCTTCCCTGCACGCTCCCCTCCCCCTTCCCAAGACGCAGGAGTCCTGAGGCAGGGCAGTCGTAGCTGGCACCCTAAGTCTCCTATCTCACTGGCACTCCGGTACTCAGAGCAGCTGACAACTTAGTGCAGGGCTGGGGGCTGGGGGTTGGGGGTGGGAGGACCTGGGAAGAGGAGCTGCCTGCGACTCTGCTTCTAGGTGCTGTTTTGATTCTGGGATGGTGGGTGGCGGACACTTCCTCTCTGTGGGGATTTGGGCTCCAGGTCATCCCTGGCTGCTCCTGGGAGCCCCAGGGGCTGATGGACCCTGAGAAGCTGTGTTGCAGGAAAGGGCTTGCTTGGTTCTGGGAGCTAGACAATGTGTGCCAGAGAGCAAGAACTGGGGGTCCCTCTTCTGGGGCCTCTGCCCCCGAGGGCATGCCCCAGATCAAGCTATCAGTCATAGGGAAACCCAGGGTGCAGGCTAGGAGGAGCCCGGGCTTGCCAAGGCATAGTAGGGCAGGGGCGCCTGGCCAGGGGTAGGGCTGCACAAAGCAGTAGCCATTTCACCTGACCTGGTTAACTCTGCTTCACAGCCTCGGACCCAGCCAGGGTCCAGATGGTCAGAGCCCCTTTCTCCTGAGGTCATGTGGGGGCTGGGGCGGGGGTGGAGCGATAGGAGCCAGGCTCCCTGACCCCAGCCCCAGGGCCGGCAGGGTTCAGTTTCCTCCTCCCCTGGGGGTCCTGGTGCCGGGGTGGTTTTCAAAACTAGAGGCTGGAGGCCTTATCAGACCACAGGTTTTCCTGAGGAAGGAAGGGTGGGTGTGGGCCTCCAGGACTGGGCGCCTCCTCTGGGCGGGCCCAGCCCAGTAGAGGGGTGCATATGGACTGCCCACTCCTCCCAGAGAGAGGACAGCTTCTCCCAGGGTGACCCCAGCCCAAGACGAAATTCTCCCAAAGACAAATAAATCCTACATGCTCAGGGCAGGGCCCTGGGGGTGGGCAGCAAACTCCCTGAAATCACAGCATTGAGGAAGAGTCCACAGCACCCCATCAGATGCCGTGAACTGTGACCAGTTCTGCCCTGGAATATACCCCATGGGAATCCATACTCGAGGTTACCAAAAAACACAGACAAGACATAAACAAAAACACATAAGAATGTTTTCTTGATCTAGGTATTGGTGACAAACATCCACTTTATGAAAATTCACTAAGCCATATACTCACGACATGCGTGCTTTTGTTTATATATAACACATAAGTTACACACAAAAAAAACAAGAAGCCCCTCCCCTGACCCCTTCTTGAAGGAGGAATGTTCCCTGAAGCCGGCTGGTCCTGCATCCTGCCTGGGCCCAGTGCCCAAGGCATCCTCTCCCCCTCCAGGGCAGTCACAGGGCAGCCCTGGGCTGGGAGCCAGGGAAGAGGCCAGGTTGTGCTCCAGACCCTCGGTGGGGGGAGTGGGCCGAGGAGGGGCAGGGGGGGAGGAGAGCATGCCTGAGGGAGGCTGGGAAGCAGGGTTGAAGCTGGGCACAGCTGATCAGGCTGCCCCAGGGCCCTCTCAGCAGGAGCCTCTTGGGGTGGGGGTCCCACTGCTGTGCAGGTGGGGCCAGCAGGCAGCTGGCCAGGGAGCATGGGACCGGGGACCTGCCCATGCATGCTAGGGGTGCCTCCCACCTCCTCCCTCCCAGCCTGGCCTCAGGAGCCTCTACCCCTTCCGCTTCCAGAGGCCCCAGGGCTATTTTTAACTTGGCTGAGCTGCCAGAGTTGAAGGTGGACTGAGCCCTGGGGGAGGGAAAAGAGAGGACTGCAGCTGCTGTCCTGCCCCCTCCCTCCCGGGGTCCAGGCGGCCCAGGGGCACTGGTCATTCCTGACCACTTGCCAGGGGCCACCCAGAGCTGAGAGTCAGATGTGAGCCCGAGACAGGTCAAACCCTATCGGGGCACGCAGATGCCCTCATACACCACACCCAGGAGATACGAGACTCCCACGAGTGTATAATGTACAGAAATATGGGCATAACAAGACAATTTGGATACCTACACACTCACCTCCATCTGGAGACACCCAGAGACACAGAACCCCATGCCCCACGCCCCACACACACAGGCAGACACATGGGGCATAGGTGATGCTCAGAGCCCACACTGCTGGGAAGAGAAGGATCAGAGATGGAAGGTGAGGGTGCTCAGCCTGCTCGGTCCCCCTCCTCAAGTGCCAGCCCAGGTTCTCTGCAGCCCCTGGGGACCTAACTCTCCAGGAGTCTCTGCAGCCTCTCGCCCTCTCGCGAGACCACACTCTGCCCACTTTCCCCCAGAGGGACAGGCTTGCAGCAGGAACCTGTACTGAATGCTCTGGCTGCATGCTCTGAGTCAGGCCCTCTAGTCAGACCCTGACCCGTCTTTCAGTGTTTTCTGTACCGAGCATGTGTGTGGACTGAGTACGGGGAAGGGGGTGCCAGTATCTCAGGAGTGTCTTCCTTCCCCCACTCTTGTTTCCCTGGCCCCCCAGCCTGTGTTCTATGGGGTGGCTGCCCCTGAGCCAGTGGGAACTAAAGTCTGTCCTGGAGATGCCCAGGTGCTGGGCTGGGCACCTCCTCCACCTCATCAGGTCCCGAGCGAAGAGGAGGCTGGGACAGATGGTGCTCAGGATGCCAGGTTACCAACTTCCCTTCCCCCTCCTTCACCCCTGGAGGCCCCAGGACGGCTCCTGGGAGGGATAAGGAGGGCGGAGAGAGGACATCCTCTTGGCAGGACACAGGACGCCAGGCTGGAGGTTCCCAGCCCCTGTCAAGGCCATGAGGGAAAAGGTCACTTGTGCCTGGGGCTCACCAGTAGTGCCCCAGTGTTCAGCCCAGGACACTTAAGCAGGGAGTGGAGTTGACAGCAGGACACCCTCAGGCCTCATCAGGGCAAGCTGGGCTGTAGAACTGCCCAAACCCCAGCCCAGAGTGGCACCAACCCTGGGACCCAGCGAATGGGAGGCTGGGCCCCACTGTGCCTGCCCTCAGTCCCCCTGAGGGCCGCTCCTCAAGGCCAACCACTGCCCTGAAGGAGAGGCCTCGGCCTGGCCCTGGCCCTTCCCAAGTCAGGAAGCCCAGGAGAGGTGGAGCAGGGTGAAGGCCATGGGGACCCCTTGTTCCTGCATCCGCAAAGGCCCCAGGGGGAGAAGGTCTTCCTGCTTCACCATGCCAGCTCCTGGCACCAGCAGACCCCCTCCTCCCACCAGCCTCAAAGTGGCAGCTCCACACCCGGCAGAGTCTCCACTGCCGGTCATGTACACCCCTGCCTGGAGGTCCTGGGAAGCTGAAGGGAAGGCGCTCAGACCCGAGGGGCCTGTGGATATGAGCTCCCTGTCTCCCTTCACGGGGACATAACTAGGCTATCTGGTCACTGGCACCCGCCCAGGAGGAATGCTTGCCAGATTGAGGGGGACAGCTCTTAGGGGACAGCTCCTCTGGCCTCCTTCCTCTCTCATCCCTCCCCTAACACTCTGTATAGCTCTTCCTTTCCTTGGAGGACCTCAGTCAGACCACAGTCTTTTGTTTTTTGATTTTTGGTACTACAGATTGAACCTAGGGGCATTCTACCTCTGAGCTACACACCCAGCCCTGTTTAATTATTTTGAAACAGGGTCTTGTTAAGTTGCTGAAAGCCTTGCTTACTGGGTTGCTAAGGATAGACTCAAACCTGTGATCCTTCTTCTCGGCCTCCCAGGTGCTAGGATTACAGGTGTATGCCACCATGCCCAGCTCTTCCTTCCTTCCTTTCTTTCTTTCTTTCTTTCTTTCTTTCTTTCTTTCTTTCTTTCTTTCTTTCTTTGTGTGATACTGGGGATTTAACCCAGGGGCATTTTACCTCTGAGCTACAGCCCCAACCCTATTTTTTATTCTTTTTTTTTTTTTTTCTGGTACTAGGGATTGAACTTGGGCATTCTACCTCTGAGCTACATCCCCAGCCCTATTATTGATTTATTTATTGTTTTGAAACAGGATCTGGCTAGGTTGATGAGAGTCACACTACTTTCTGACACTGTCCTTGAACCTGTGATCCTCCTGTCTCAGCCTCCGAAGCACTGGGATTACAAGTGTGTGGCACCATGCTTTTGTTTGTTTGTTTTAAACTAAGCTTTGTACTTGGGAGGCTGAGACAGGAGGATCTGGGTTTGTGGCCAGCCTCAGCTACTCAGGGAGGCCCTCTGCAACTTAATGAGAACCTGTTTCAAAATAAAGAGTAAAATATAGGGCTGGGGGTGTAGCTCAAAGGTAGAACGCCCCCGGGTGCCATCCCCAGTAAACACACACACACGCATGCACGCGTGCGCGCACTTTATTGAAGTGCAGTGTGCATGTGTACTACCTGGCCATGTTAAGCACAGCATCGGATGAGCTTTGACAAACGCACAACCATTCTACGGTGCGGTGCGGCGGAACATATCCCACCACCAGAGAGCCCCCGGCTCCCGCCAGCCCTTCTCTGCTCTCTGTCACTAGTTTGGTCTTTCCTTGGATTTCACGTAAACAAAGCCACAAGTGCGTGGTCTTTTGTGCACAGCCTCGTCCGCTCAGCAGGATGCTCCCGAGCCACCTGCCTCCAGCTGCAGTGGCCGCTCCTTTTCTTGCCACTGCAGAAAGCACGGAGCTTGTTTATCTCTTACCAGTGCTGGACTCCTGGCTTGCCAGCATTAGACTATTACAAATGCTGCTTCTAAGAACGTTCGAGGACATGTTTTTGTGTGAACATGTTTCATTTCTTTTAAGTAAAAACCTGGGAGTAGCGACTGAGGATGCGGCTCAGTGGTAGAGCGTTTGTTTGTCTAGCATGCTGGAGGCTCTGGGTTCCATCCCCCACCCTGCAAAAAAAGTCCCCCCAAACTAGAGTGGGATTGCTAAGTCATCCTAGGTTTCCTTCTCTCTCTTTTCTCTCCCTCTTCTCTCTCTCTCTCTCTCTCTCTCTCTCTCTCTCTCTCTCTCTCTGTTTTATGATTCTGGAGAAGGAACCCAGGGGCATTCTACCTCTGAGCTACACCCCCTGCCCTACTTTTTATTCTTTATTTTGAAACAGGGTCTCACTGAGTTGCAAAGGGCCTCACTAAGTAGCTGAGGATGTCCTTGAACTGCAATCCTCCCAGTCTCAGCTTCCTGAATGCTGGGATTACAAGCGTGTACCGCCACACCCTGCTCAGCCCTACTTTTTTTTTTTTTTTTTTTTTTTTTTTTGGTGGTACTGGGGTTCCTGGAAACCGTTCTACCTCTGGGATACACTCCCAGATCTATTTTATTCTTTTTATTTGGAAACAGGGTCTCTTAAACCAGTGCGGCTGGCTTTGAACCTGCACAAGCCTCCTGTCTCCGTCTCCCAAGCGCGGGGATTACAAGCATGTGCCATCACACCTGGCTCAGCCCTACTTTTTAATCTTTATTTTGAAACAGTCTTGCTAGATTGATGAGAGTCTCACTACTTGCTCAGGCTGTCCTCAAACCTGTGATCCTCCTGTCTCAGCCTCCCAAGTACTGGGATTACAGGCGTGCACCACCACTTCTGGCTGGATTTATGTATTTCGCTTTAAATTCTCTGAAGTGATGGTGGGTTGTTAAGAACTCCCCGGTGAATCTGTCTCCTCCCTGGAGCAAGAGGAAAGACGCTTGTTGCTAGAGTTTGTTGATGGACCACGCCCAGCATCCAAATCTTTTTATGTGCTTGTGTTTGACTTGCCCTGACTGTGCACCCTTAAGGGTTAGGAACTCAGCCGTGCCCTGTGCCACTCGCCGCCATGGCCAGAGCCCAGCACAACTCCTGGCCACGAGATCATTCTTCACAGGTGTGTGACTCTGACTGAATGGGTCAGTGATGGCAGGGGGTTTAGGATGTCCATGGGGAAGTGGACACAGAGCTACGGGCAACCATGGAGGGTGAGCATGGGTAAGAGTGACAGCAGCTGGCATGGTGGAGATGGATGTGGCTGTGCGATGCCAACGGCCTCTCATTAGATGCAGATGCCACCTGCACCCTCCTTGGAGAGGCCAGACTCCAAATCCTAAGCTCTACTGGGGATGCCACACAGGCACCTGGACCCACCTCCTCTTACCCACTCTTGGGTCACACTAGGCAGCCTGCTATCCTCAAGCACACTCTCCCGAGTGACAATTTCCACTTCCTTCCCTGGGGCCACAACAGCGACAACCCTTCTTTCTCCAACAGCCAACTTTACCTTCTCTTTGGTTCAGATTTGGTGGTCCATTCTTACACTCCTCTGAAAATACCTGAAGTAGCCAGGCACAGTGGTGCATACCAGTAATCCCAGCTGCTTAAAGGCTGAGGCAGGAGGATTGAAGTTTGAGGCCCAGCTTGGGCAATGTAATGAGACTCTGTCTCAAAATAAAAAAAATAAACGAGAGCCGGGCATGGTGGTACACACTTGTAATCCTAGTACTTGGGAGGCTGAGACAGGAGGATCACAGATTCACAGACAACCTCAGCTACTTAGTGAGGCCTTCTTCAACTTAGTGAGACCTTGTTTCAAAATAAAGAATAAAAGCCGGGCGTGGGCATGGTGTGGTGGCACACACTTATAATCCCCACGCTTGGGAGGCAGAGACAGGAGGATGGCGCAGGTTTTGTCTCTGGCTTAAGAGACCCTGTTTCCGCCAGGCGTGGTGGCACACACTTGTAATCCCCGTGCTTGGGAGACAGAGACGGGAGGATCACGCTGGTTCGGAACCAGCCTCACTGGCTTAAGAGACCCTGTTTCCAAATTTAAAAATATAAAATAGGTCTTGGAGTGTAACCCGGAGTAGAAGGGCTTCCAGGAACCCCAGTACCACCAAAAATAAATAAATAAATAAATAAATAAACCCTGTTTCCAAATAAAAAAGTATAAAACAGGTCTGGGAGTATAGCCCAGAGGTAGAAGGGTTTCCAGGAGCCCCAGTACCACAAAAAAAAAAAAAAGAAAGAAAGAAAGAAAGAGAGAAAGAAAGAAAGAAAATAGGGGTGTAGCTCAGAGGTAGAATGCCCCTGGGTTCCATTCCATCCCCAGTAAAACGCACGCACACACACACACACACACACACACACACACACACACACCCCAAAAATAAAAATAATAAAAATAAGCTGGGCTTGGTAGCATATGCCTGTAATTCCGGTACTTGGGAGACTGAGGCAGGAGGATCACAGGTTCAAGGCCAGCCTCAGCAATTTAGGGAGACCCTGTTTAAAAAATAAAAAATTTAAAAAAGGCTGAAAGTATAACTCGGAGGTAGAATGCCCCTGGGTTCAGTCCCCAGTATAAAATATACAGTGGGGTGGAAATGTCCTTTCATGGCGTGCATCTGAGAACCCTGACCAGCACCTAACCCACTGCTGGAAAAATCAACCCAGAAATCCTGTAGCAAAGAACCTATGCCTGGGCACCCTGCCATGCCAACATGATCCACAGGGTCACTGTGCCCTGCTTCCTCCAGATTCAGAAAGCAGCAGACATCCTAGCTCATGGCCCCACGCTGCACTTAGGATCCTGTGCCCTGGTCGTCTGTGTCTAACCCTTTCCCGCCTTCTCCATCCTCCTATCAGCAAAGCCCCAATCCCTCCGGCCTCTGTGCTCACTGCTCAGTCGTCCCTGGAGTCCGCAGGGCGTTGGTTCCAGGATCCTGGCCACACCTGTGGGTGCTCAAGCCCTTTATACAAAGTGTTATTTGCACAGAGCTTACACACATCTTCCCTTATACGTTATTGTTTGTGGTTCTGGGGATTGATTGAACCCAGGGTATTCTACTCTGAGCTACACCCCAGCCCTATTTTATTTTTTATTTTGAAATAGGGTCTTGCTAAGTTGCTGAGGCTGGCCTGGAACTTGCAGTCCTCCTGGGATTCCAATGTGCACCACCATGCTCAGCTTACTTCATTATTTCTCTTGCACGTGGTGCTAGAAATTGAATCCAGGGCCTCCTGTATGCTAGGCAAGTTCTCTACCCCCAGGCGCGCCCAGCCTGTCCCCTCACCCCATGCATTTTATTTTCTTTAGCTGCACTGGGAATTGAACACAGGGACTTGCAGATGCTAGGCAAGTTCTTAGCTCCTGAGCTACATGGTGACTTCCCCACATACTTATTTAATCTTGTGGTATTGGGGACTGATACCAGGGGCATTTATTTTTGAGCTATACCCCCAGAACTTTTCTTGTTTTTTTTTTTTTTTGTGTGTGTGTGGTACTGGGGTTCCTGGAAACCTTCTACCTTTGGGCTACACTCCCAGACCTATTTTATATTTTTATTTGGAAACAGGGTCTCTTAAACCAGTGTGGCTGGCTTCGAACCGGCGCGATCCTCCTGTATCCACCTCCCAAGAGTTTGAAATAGGGTCTCACTGAGTTGCTGAGAGCCCAAATTGCTGAGGCTGGTCTTGAACCTATGATCCTCCTGTCTCAGCCTACTGGGATTACAGGTGTATGGACCATGCCTAGCTATTGCCAGATGACTTACAGTAACTAATGCAAGTGTTATGTACATGCGTGTTACACTGTATTGTTTAGAGAATGACAAGAATGACCGCCCCGCCCCTGACAATTACTTTGGATCGAGTTGAAGGGCGTAGAACTTTTTTTTGGGGGGTCTGGGGATGGAACCCAGGGGCATTTGACCTCCGAGCTATACCCCCTGTCCTATTTTTTATTCTTTATTTTGAAACAGGGTCTCACTAAGTTGTGGAAGGCCTCACTAAGTAGCTGAGGCTGTCTGCAAACTGCACTCCTCCTGTCTCAGCCTCCCGAATGCTGAGATTACAAACGTGTGCCACCACACCTGGCTCGGCTTGGAACTTTTTTGTGTGTGTGTGGCACTGGGGGTGGAACCCAGGGGCTTTTTCTACCTCCGGGCTATACTCCCAGACCTTTTTTATACTTTATTTGGAAACAGGGTCTCACTGAGTTGTGGAGGGCCTAAGTAGCTGAAGCTGTCGGCGAACCGCGATCCTCAGGTCTCAGCCTCCCAAGCGCTGGGATTGCAAGCGTGCGCCACCACGCCCGGCTCGGTTTGGACTCTTTGTGACTCTTTCAGTGGGTTCCTAGCAGCTCTTCCTTTACTTTTTTTTTCTTCTTTCCTGCACTGGGGATCAAGCCCAGGGCCTAGTATATGTTAGGCAAGTGCTCTACCACCACTAAGCTACATCACCAGCGCCGGCCTGCCTGCCTGCCTGGGGCATTCTACCTTTGAGTGACACCCCTAGTCCTATTTTTATTCTTTATTTTGAAACAGGGTCTCACTGAGTTGCAAAGGGCCTCACTAAGTAGCTGAGGATGGCTGCAAACCCAGATCCTCCTATCTCAGCCTCCCAAGCGCTGGGATGACAAGCGTGCGCCACCACGCCTGGCTTCTTTTCAGTGTTTTTGAGACAGCAGGGCCTCCCTAAGTTGCTCAGGCTGACCTGGAACTTCTGGTGTCCCTCCTACCTCAGCCTCCAGGGTAGCTGGATTACAGGTGTGCTCTACCACACTAAGCTAGAAGTGACTTTCAGATTCCTGGCTTCAGTCTGCAAAGCCCTACCTATCTTCCCACCCCCATACCTGGCCTCCTTTTGCCCCCCCCCCAGCCCCACTGGCCTAGTTCTTACTCCTCCAAAACACCCAGGTCCCCAGGGATCCCGGGTCAGGCCCCTACGCCACAGCCTAGTTCACAGGACTAATTCTTCCTTTTCCTGGTCTCAGCTCCTGGCTCTTTCAGGGTCTTCCTTTGGTCTAGCCCTTCGCGGACATTCAGTAAGTGCTGACCAAGCTAATTCTGAGGATGGTGAAGAGGGGCGCAGAGAGGGTCATCACCAGGCCAGGGAATGACCAAGGGAGAAAGAACTGCTTTTGTCCTTTCCTCTGGCATCGTGGCCTGAGACTGGCATCTGAGACCTAGCCTAAGGGACCCAGGAGGTCCAGCTACCCTCCTGGCCCTGCCGCCCCACCCAGGGCTGAAGGCACTCCCTGGGACTTTCCAGGGCCAAGCCACTGACCAGGAGCCTTTGCTGGGTAGCCAGGGCACCCAGGCATTTCCTGAGAAGCCTCCCTTCCCTCGGCTCCCGCTCCATAGGCCCTGCTTCTTCCTCCCCCGCCCTGGGGGCTTTCCACAAAGGCCAAGGCCTGCTATTTTTAGTTGAGGGAGAGGGACCAATTTTTGGCCCCACTGCTGTCCCCATATGAGCCTGGGCAAAAGAAACAGGGCTGGGGTTCAGCCCTCCTCCCCAGCATTCCCATGTGCATCTGGAAGGACAGAGTGGTCCCAGACAGAAGAGCAGCTCCAGGGCTGGGCTCCTAGCCTAGTGGGCAGGAGTACTTGCCCTGGGGAGGGTGGGCCCAAGGCCTGGGTGGGCTACCGCCCACTTCCTGAGGCCTAGCCCCAGAACTTCAAAGGCAGATGGCAGGCCTGTGGTCACTCCTGGCTCCCACACAGCCGGAGGGGCTGGGCGGGCGCACGCACCCCAGGCAGCTGGCCCGGCTCAGGGCAGCTTCAAAGGGGTGGGAGCAGGCAGCCCTGAGGTTAGGGCCTATCCCCAGGACTCATCCTCCCCATCCTACTGTCTTCCTGGGTGGGCTGGGGCAAGGCTGCCTGGGGGGGGGGCAGTGTGGTCTGGGTTTGGGTGACTTTCCCTGGAGTTCGGACTCAGTTACACAAGCAAAGAGCCAACGTGGGCCCACGGTCCAGGGAAGTCTCCCTCTTCCTCCCTTCCCCTCTTCTGTCTGCTGGAAGTCTGCGGGTGAGTCCAGGAGGGAAGGGCCTGCTGGGCCCCACTGCTAGGCGGGGGCACTTGATCAGCTCCCTGCACCCGACCTGTGCTGCTGGGTGGGGTACCTGCGCTGTGTGGGGAGACCGGAGCCCTAGAGCAGCCGTCCCAGAGTCCAGCAGAAGCTGAGAACAGAGAGTGCCTGGGGGGAGGGAGGAAGCTTTCAGGGTCCCCAGGGGTCAGCTCCAGGACAGTTGCCTTTTTTAATCTGTTCAAGTGACTTAGAAGGAGCCGCCAGGGCCATAACCTAGATCCGCAGAGCCAGCTCAGGAGATGTGCCCCTCCCCCAGCTGTGTGTTGGGTAGGGTAGGGGCCCCGGGTGCAGTCTTGGTCCCTTCCAGGGGCCCAGCCTGTCGGCCAGCCACCTTGCAACCTTGCAAGGGGCCTGCCCTGCTCTAAGCTGGCTTTCCCCTCCCACTCTGAGTTCCCCAGGGACCATCAGTGCCCACAGGGTTGGCTGCTCTCCAGCCTGGGGTCATGAAGGAGCCCCACCCCTGAGCTCGCCCCTGTGGTGGGGGCTTTAGAGGAAGCTAGCTTTCAGCCCACCCACTGGCAGGTGGGAGCTTGGCTCAGAAGCCAGGCAAGTGGGGGTCTGGGTCAAGGACCACCGCTGCCACGGCCACCCAGGTGCAGGGCAGCTGGGCTCCAGGCCCACCCCCACTTGTGAGCAAGCCCCCCGGATGTGCAGTGCCCTCTGAGGCAGGAGGGACTGCCCGGCGCTCCCCGCATCTCAGCCCACAAGCACAGGCTTGCTGGGAGGAGGAGGAGGGCGCTGGGTCACGCTGCCGTTGTTCTCCAAGGGCTGCACGTGGACTAGCCCTGCTTTGAGGCCCCACCACAGGCAGACTCCACGGTTCCACAACTTGGACAAACCAGGAAAGGGGCATCCCAAGACCCCTCGTGGTGTAACAGTGTGCAGGGGAGGGTCCTGTCTGGGACCCTCTGGGCTGGGCCATTTGCTGGTTTTCCGGGTCCTGTGCTGGCTGAACAGCTTTCGAGCCAGGGGTACAGGAACCCTCACTCTTCCCACTCACCCTATCCTCCCCAGTCCAGCTTAGTCTCCCTTCTCCTGGAGCGAGACTAAATCCCCAAAGTCCAGGCCATGGCTTCTTTCTGTGTGGGAGGGTGGCCCTGACCTGGCAGGAAGGCCCAGGATCAGCCAATGCTCCTTAAGTTACACGTACACCTGCAAGAGCAGGCTCCCTCCAGGGCACAGGGTCACAGGTCTGCAGATTTCCGAAACGCAACCTAATCAAAGCTTTGGGCATTAAGAGTACATGCTTTGCTGGGCACGGTGGCACAAGGCTGTAATCTCAGTGTTTGGGAGGCTGAGATAGGAGGATCACAGGTTCAAAGTCAGCTTCAGAAACTTAGTGAGGCTCTCAGTAATTTAGTGAGACCCTGTTTCTTTTTTCTTTCTTTCTTTCTTTCTTTTTTTTTTTTTTGCGGATCTGGGGATGGAACCTGGGGGCATTCGACCTCTGAGCTACACCCCCTGCCCTAGTTTTTATTCTTTAATTTGAAACTGGGTCTCACTAAGTTGTGGAGGGCCTAAGTAGCTGAGGCTGTCCAAGAACCGCAATCCTCCGGTCTCAGCCTCCCAAATGCTGGAATTACAAGTGTGTGCCACTACTCCTGGCTGGGACCCTGTTTCTAAATAAAAAATAAAATAGGGTTGATAGCTTGAAGGTAGGGCGACCCTGGGTGGAATCCCAACAAGGTACACACGTTCATGAGCAAAGCACTTCGAGGAGCCCAGTGTGAGGAAAAGAATCCAGAGGCCAGGGTCCTTCCCAAGGGTGCCATGCCCATTTGCAGAGGAAGGGACACCCAGGGCATTAGTATCCAAACATCCCTAGAGATTGCAGCCGCCTGCCACTCTGCAGCAAAGCTCATGATGCGCTGTGGAGAAAAGCAAGCTGCAGAGTAAACTAGGTCCTGGGAACTCAGGGGCATCCTGCCTCTGAGCTACACCTCCAGCACTGGGGCCAGCAGGGTCTCTCTAAGTTGCACAAGACCCTGATAAGTTGCTGAGGCTGGTTGCAAAACTGTGGTCCTCCTGTCTCAGCCTCCACCATGTCCAGTTAACTAGAGCCATTTCTGTAAAAGCAAAAGACAAAATAACGACCTCTATGAGAAACTATATGTATATGCATTTTTTTGGTAGTACTGGGAATGGAACCCAGGGGCTTTTCTACCTCTGGGCTATACTCCCAGACCTATTTGTTATTTTATTTATATTTATTTATTTATTTATTCTTTTGGTGGTACTGGGGGTAGAACCCAGAGGCCTTCTACCTCTGGGCTATATTCCCAGACTTATTTTATATTTTATTTGGAAACAGGGTCTCACTAAGTTGCTGAGAGCCTCAGTAAGTAGCTGAGGCTGGCTTCGAACCTGTGCGATCCTCCTGTCTCAGCCTCCCAAGTGCGGGGATTACAAGAGTGCGCCACCACGCCCAGCTTATTTTTTACTTTATTTGGAAATAGGGTCTCACTAAGTTGCTGAGAGCCTCAGTAAGTAGCTGAGGCTGGCTTCGAACATGTGCGATCCTCCTGTCTCAGCCTCCCAAGCACTGGGATTATAAGCGTGAGCCACCATGCCTGGTTGTATACATGTTTGAAGGCAATTAGAGAAGAGCAAAAAGAACAGACCAGGTGAATAACTGGACACCGCCGGGCGTGGTGGCGCACGCGTGAATAACTGGACACCGCCGGGCGTGGTGGCGCACGCTCGCAACCCCAGCGCTTGGGAGGCTGAGACAGGAGGACCGCACAGGTTCAAAGCCAACCTCAGCTAATGAGTGATGCTCTCAGCAACTTAGCGAGACTCTGTTTCCAAATAAAATATAAAATAGGGCCTGGGCTGTAGCTTGGGGGTAGAATGCCCCTGGGTTCCATTCCCAACACTGCAAAAATAAATAAAATAAATAAAATAATAACTGGGCCAGCATATGGGAGGAAGGCTGAGACAGGAGGATTGCAGTTCCTGGACAACCTCAGCTACTTAGTGAGGATCTTTTTTTTTAACACAGTGAGACTCTGTTTCAAAATAATGGTTCCATTCCCAGTACTGCAAAATAAATAAATAAATAAAAACTGGACACCCAGGAGGGACATGGGAAGGACATCCTGTCTCACTGATTGCAGTGACAATATTACATTTTGATTAACACTAATAAGTCCTCACCTCATATCACAACCTGGGTGTTGCTGGGCATGGTGGAGCATGCCCATAATCCCAGTACTTGGGAGGCTGAGACAGGAGGATCATAGGTCTGAGGTCAGCCTCAGCAACTTGATGATGCCTTCAGCAACTTAGTGAGACCCTGTTTCCAAATAATAAAATAAAAGCAGGGCATGATGGTGCACGCTTGTAATCCCCCAGTACTTGGGAGTCTGAGGCAGGAGGATCGTGCAGGTTCGAAGCCAGCCTCAGCTCCTTAGTGAGGCTCCTAGCAACCTAGTGAGACCCTGTTTCCAAATAAAATATAATAGGTCTAGGAGTGTAGCCCAGAGGTAGAAGGCCTGTGTTCCATCCCCAGTAACTAACACACACACACACACACACACACACACACACACACACAATAATAATAATAATAATAATAATAATAATAATAATAAAAAGGGCTGGGGATATAGATCAGAAGTAGAATGTCTCTGGGGTCAATCCCCAGCTCACCCCCCACACCTATAAAATAAAAATAAAATAGAACCGGAGTTGTAACTTGGAGGTAGAACACCCCTGGGTTCAATTCCCAGTACTGCAGCAAAAAAAAAAAGATTCTGGAGGGACACTGGCCCATTCCCACGCAGGGGCGCAGGCAGGCTGGGCGTGCAGGGCACAGAGGTCAAGAAGCTGCTGGGTGAGGAGGAAAGTGGCCTTTCCGCAGGCCCTGGAGGGCTCCGGACCTCCTCTCCCTAGCTAGGGTCACCAAGGGCATGTCCTGTGTGGCCACAGGCTTTCAGGGTGGCTCGAGATCCGCAAGGGATGAGCCATGACTTCTCCTCCCCTGGTGCGGGTGCTGGGGGCACTCTGGGGAGGTCCAGCCAAGAAGGTCCTTCATCGTGGCAGGAGAGACAAAAAAAAAAACAGGCTCTGCAGGAGCCAGGAAGGAGGGCTCTCCCGCCACCCCACTGTCCTCCAGGGCGCTGGGTAATTAATTCTCTGTGACTCCAGATGTTCAGCAGCTGTCTTGGCCATTTCCGCCCCTTCTTCTGACCCCACATCCGCCAGGAAGCGTCCCCTCCTGTCCTTGGGCTTCAAACCACCCCCACCTTCCCTGCACCCCATTTCCTGAGCAGAGGCGTTTGTGCAGACTCAGCTCCCCCTCCTGCAGGGCGGCTGGCTTGAGCTTTCCCAGGAGCAGGGCTGCTCCCTCAGGCCAGGGCTGCCTCACCACCCTCTGCCAGGGGCTCAGATCCTGGCTCCCACCCATCCAGCCTCTGGGGCTGGTTTTCTCCTTTTCTTCCTTCTCCAAGGTTGGCTCTGCCTGCTCAGCAGCATAAATCAAGGGCCTCGAGGGAGGTGAGCAGAACTGGCCAGGGAGGAAGCTTTGCCTCAGTGGGGGAGGGGAGGTCCTGGCCTAGCGGGCCCCATGGGGCAGGATGCAAGCTCAGATGTCTGCCTGGGGGGTTCCTCCCTGAGCTGATAAGCTGGGACCCAGAAACCTCCCAGCCCTGTTGCACTTCCCTGAGCAGAGGGGGATGGGGCGCAGGGGGTCACTGCTGCAGTGGGCCAGGCCAGGGGCTCTTCTGGAGAGGGGACAGTTCCCTTCCTGTCACATGTTTTCCTGTCTCAGCAGAGCTGGTGGTTGTGGGGCACTTGGGCTTCCCTGGGCTGGTGGAGTCAGGGGCCAGGCCAGGCACAGGCTAGGCCACTGAGCCCTAGGGGCCAACGGCTCCAGCCTGCTGACCTAAGTCCCACCCTCCTGGAATCTGGTCTCTGGCTCTCCCAGTCTTCCTTTCTCTATGGGGGCTGGCAGACCAGGTGGGCCTGGTTAGAGAAAAACCTCCATTTTCAAATAACTCTCAGAGCAGATCAAGCTGGGAGGCTGCCCCCAGGACAACCCCTCCCCCCCCAAAAAAAAACCCCACGAAAATCAAAACAAGCTGGGCATGTGGTGCAGGCCTATAATCCCAGTACTTGGGAGGCTGAGACAGGAGGATCGCAGGTTCGAGGGTAGTCTCAGCAAGTAATGAGATTCTCATCAGCTTAGCAAGACTCTTTCAAAATAAAAATAAAAATGGGCCTGAGGGTATAATTTGGAGGTAGAATGTCCCTGGGTTCAATCCCAAGGACAAATACATAGATAAATAGATAAATAAATAAATAAATAAAAAGTGGAGCCCCAGGATGCTCTCACTGCAGACAAGACAGCAGTACCTACAGGACCCAAACTGGCTGCAGCCCCTTCAAGGGCTCTGCTGACCACTGCCTGGCCCTGCTGAGGGGCAGCCCCCGGCCCTGAGGCCAGGCCCTCAGTTGTGGGGTTGGTCCTATGACCCCACACAAAATGAGGTGCGGGATGGAGCTCACACAGGTTTTCTCCCCTGTGTGAGGTCCCGTGAGCACTCACCTGGAGTGAAGCCTTGGGTTAAATACTCAGAACGGTTAAAACAAACAAGAACCTGGTGTGGCACGCATGCGTGCGTGCATGTGTGAGTACGCATGTGTATGTGTTACGGGGTCTGAATCCAGGGTCATCCTACCTCCAAGCTTGTGCTCAGCCCTATTTATTTATTTAGTGATGTTAGGGATGGACCCAGGGGCATTCCGCCTCTGAGCTACGCCACAGCCCTGTTTCATTTTTTTAAATTTGGAAACAGGGTCTAAGTTGTTGAGGCTGCCTTCAAACACGCCATCCTCCTCCTGTCTTAGCCTCCCAAGTACTGGAATTTCAGGCACGTGCCAACCAGGCCTAGCTATTTTCGCCTTGAAACAGGTTTTCCAATGTTGCCGAGAGGCTTACTACATTGCTGAGGCTGTTCTCGAACCTGAGATGCTCCTGTCTCAGTCTCCCAAGTACAGAGCCTGGCAGTTTGGGGCCTTCACCCCTACCTGCCCAGGGCAGACTGCATCACTTTATTAGAGGTTACTGGGAGAGGGACTGCCCTACCTTCCCCTCCCCTAAGATTTCCACCTCCACTGCTGACCACAAAGACCTTTCCCCACCAAGCCAAGGGTGGACTCCCATCAGGGCAAGGACCACAGATCCTTCAGGCTGCTCTGTCCACCCCTTGGCCCCTGGCGAGGTACTCCAGGGGCTCCCTCCACGGCTGCCGCTGCCACCCAGGACCTCAGCAGAGGTGAGAAGGCTGGAGGACAGCGGGGTCGGGAGCTGCATCGGTGGATCCCAACACACCCTCCTGATCCTCCGGACCTGACCAGTGAGCAGAGCAGCCCCGTCTGGGATGAAAGCTGAGAGCGGGAATCTGGGCCTCAGCCGTGTGTGTGCATCTGGGGCAGGGCTGCAGATCCAGCAAAAGAGCAAGTCTAAAAACAGGACGCCCCGTTAAAACTTGGGATTCAGATAAACTATATAGTTATCTCTATATATTCAAACAGACACATATGTAATATTGAACTGAGAGGCATTCTACCTCTGAGTTACATCCCAGCCTTTTTATCTTTTTATTTTGAAATATGATCCTATTAGGTTACTGAATTGCTGAGGCTGGCCTCAAACCTGTCTTGGCCTCTCAAGTACTGGGATTTGGGATATATGATACCACACCCAGCTTCAAAGAAACATTATTTTTTGGTACTGGGGATAAAGTCACCCAGAGTGTTCTACTACTGAGCTACATTCCTACCCAATCTTTTTCCTTTGCTAAATTGTGCAGGCTGTCCTTGAGCTAGGGATCCTCTTGCCTTAGTCTTCTAAGCCACTCCGAATACAGATTCTCCTCTACTTACTTACTTACTTAATTAATTAATTTAATGGTACTGGAGCTTGAACCAAGGGACATTCTACCTCTGAGCTACATCCCCATCTCTACTTTACTTTTATTTTATCTATCTATCTATCTATCTATCTATCTATCATTTATCTATCTATCTATGGACTGAAGTCAGGTGCATTCTACCTGAGCTACACCCAAAGGCCTATTTTATCTTTTTTTTTTTTTTTTTCTGCGTGTGGTACTGGGGATTGAACCCAAGGGTGTTCAACCTCTGAGCTACACCCACAGTTCAATTTTTTATTGTTTATTTTAAAATAGGGTTTCAGAGGGCCTCATGTTTCTGAGGCTGGCGGCAAAACTGCAATTCTCCAGTACAAGTCCCAAGTACTGGGATTACAATTTTTACCATGTACATCACCATGCCCAGCCAGGCTTTATTTTATGGGCTGGTGTTATTTTATTTTATTTTTTGGTGGTACTGGGGATTGAACCCAGGGACATTCTACTTCCAAGCTATATTCCAGCCCTATTTCAGTTTAATACTGAAACAGGGTCCCACTAGGTTGATGAGAATCTCGTTATTTGCTGAAGTGGTCCTGGAACCTGCAATCCTCCTGTCTCAGCCTCCCAAGTACTGGGATTACAGGTGTGCACCACCACGCCTGTCTTAGGGTGTTCTGTTTTTAGACTTGCTGTTTTGCTGGATCTGCAGTCCTACTCCAGATGTACATGCACAGCTGAGGCCCAGGCTCTCTGGATTTGCCTGCCTTCACCCCAGGCTGGGGTGCTCTGCTCATTGGTCAGTTCCAGAGGCTCAGGAGGGTGTGTTGGAGTCATTCTTACTTACAGTGAAGAAATATTTGCGGGTTATCTGAAGTTTAACTAGATTTTTTTTTAAGATTTACTGTTAGCTGGACATGGTCGTGCATGCTTGTAATCCCAGCACTTGGGAGGCTGAGACAAAGGATCGCACAGGTTCGAAGCCAGCCTCAGCTACTTAGTGAGGCTCTCAGCAACTTAGTGAGACTCTGTTTCCAAATAAAGTATAGAATAGGTCTGGGAGGATAGCCCAGAGGTAGAAAAACCCCTGGGTTCCACCCCCAGTACTTAAATAAATAAATAAATAAATAGATTTGCTGTTGACTTAATTTTTTTATTTTTAATTTTAATTTTAATTTTTTTTGTGTGTGGTACTGGGGATGGAACCCAGGGGCATTCTACCTCCGAGCAACATCCCCAGTCCTATTTTTCATTCTTTATTTTGAAACAGGGTCTCACTAGGTTGCAAAGGACCTCACTAAGTAGCTGAGGCTTACTGTGAACCTCGATCCTCCTTTCTCAGCTTCCCAGATGCTGAGGTTACAAGTGTGTGCCACCATGCCCAGCTGATACTCTGTATTTTATCTGAAACTGTGGGTGGGGTAAAATCAGTTCCCCCCTCACTCCCTCTGCCCATTGATCTCTGTGCTTTGCTCTCCAGCTCCAGTTCTTAGCTGATACCAAGGCTGCTGGGGGCTATTTGGGCGAGGCAGTGCCCCCCAACAGATCTACAACAGGAGAACAGAGAAGGGCTTCAGGGGCCTGGAAACCCTTTCTCCAAAAGCCTGGGCTCTCGTAGGCAGGCCAGGCCCTTGGACTCAGTGTCTGGTTGGGGTCCCTGGTTTTAGCATCTTTGTTTCATGTTGGGGAACTTGTTAAACGAGTTCCTGGAGCTATATCCTGTCCCTTGACTTTCAGGTGGGCTCTCCAATAGAGGAAAAAAAGGGGAACCCACCAGAATCTTCTAGAAAAGAGGAAGGTAGAGCTGTGGGAGGTTTGAGGGGAAGAGGGAAGCTAACCAGGGGCTGCAAAAGAGGAACCCCAGCCAGGCAGGACCCACCTGGAGAAGGCCATCGCTGCTGCCAGCTCCAACAGAAAGAGGATCCAGAAAAGGTGGCAAAGGGGCTTTCCAGCCTTCCAGGAGAGCGTGCAGGCCAAAGCAGGCACTGCCTCTGCCCGGCAAGACCCTGGAGCTGTGGGGAGATGGAAACCAGTGGACCCCAGGCTGGACTGCCCCCGGCAATGGTGGCGAGGCGTGGGAAACTCTGCTTTCTTCCTAGGTAGGTCGTGGCATCCTAGGTAGGTCTGGTGTCTCTGGCTGCCCATCTTCAGTCCAGAAGGCACGGCTGTGAGCGACTCCAGGTACTAGGCCGCCGAGGGCGTGGCTGCCACAGGGTTCTAGGCCTGCACGTCAGGGCAGAACTTGAGGTCCACCATACTGGGGAACCCTCATGCGTCCATCGCCTCTCCCCCAGCAACCGTGACTCACAAAGGCGGATGCGGCCCCCTTTGGCTCTGGAAGGCCCAGGTCATAAAGGCCATTAGGGCCCACCCGGAGGAGGGAGGCGGAGACACGCCCCAAGACTGCTCTGCACAGAGCCGCCGCCGCCCGCGGGTCCGGGCTTGGGCCTCCCTCTGCCCCCAGCCCTCCAACTGGGCTTGGGGCCAGCGTGGAGCCTCCGAGCCAATGTGTGTCATCTGCTTCGTGAAGGCGTTGGTGCACGTGTTTAAGATCTACCTGACCGCCAACTACACCTACAACTTCCGCAGCTGGCCCGTGGACTTTCGCTGGGATGACGTGCGCGCCGCCGGCGGAGCCAGGAGTGGCCACCGCGCGCTGACCTGCGCCGCCGCGGCCGCGGGCGTGTGGCTGCTGCGGGACGCCGCCCGGGGCGGGGACGCGTCGGGCCGACCGTCGCACACGGCTGGGAGCCAGACGCAGTGCCTTCTGCAGCAGATCCGCGAGCTGCCGGGGCAGCTGGCCAGCTACACGCTGGCCCACTCTCTCGGCCGCTGGCTGGTGTACCCGGGCTCCATGTTCCTGATGACGCGGGCTCTGCTGCCGCTGCTGCAGCTGGGCCAGGAGCGCCTGGTGGAGCGTTACCACGGCCGGCGTGCCAAGCTGGTGGCCTGCGACGGCAATGAGATCGACACCATGTTCATGGATCGCCGCCAGAACCCCGGGAGCCAAGGCCAGGGCCTGCGCCTGGTCATCTGCTGCGAGGGCAACGCGGGCTTCTACGAGATGGGCTGCCTGTCGGCGCCGCTGGAGGCCGGCTACTCCGTCCTGGGTTGGAACCACCCGGGCTTCGGGGGCAGCACGGGCGCCCCGTTCCCTCAGCACGACGCCAACGCCATGGACGTGGTGGTCAAGTACGCGCTGCACCGCCTCTGCTTCCCGCCCGCGCACGTGGTGGTCTACGGCTGGTCGATCGGGGGCTTCACCGCCACCTGGGCCACCATGACCTACCCGGAGCTGGGCGCACTGGTGCTGGACGCCACCTTCGACGACCTGGTGCCCCTCGCGCTGAAGGTCATGCCCCAGAGCTGGAAGGGGCTGGTGGTGCGCACCGTGCGGGAGCACTTCAACCTCAACGTCGCCGAGCAGCTGTGCCGCTACCCCGGGCCCGTGCTCCTGCTGCGGCGCACGCGGGACAAAGTGGTGAGCACCTCGAGCCACCTGCCCAGCCGGCCCCGCAGGAAGGTGGACGGCAACCGTGGCAACGAGCTGCTCCTGCGCCTGCTGCAGCACCGCTACCCGGCCGTGATGTCGCGCGAGGGCCGGGCCGTGGTGACCCGCTGGCTGCGCGCCAGCAGCCTGACGCAGGAGGCCGCTTTCTACACGCGCTACCGCGTGGACGACCAGTGGTGCTTGGCGGTGCTGCGCTCCTACAGTGAGCACCGCGAGGAGGAGCTGGAGGACAAGGCCCTGGCGCCCCACGGGCCCACCTTCCCGTGGCCGGTGGGCCAGGGTCTGAGCTCGCGGAGGCGCCGTCAGCTTGCACTGTTCCTGGCACGCAAGCACCTCAAGAACGTGGAGGCGACTCACTGCAGCCCACTGAAGCCCAAGGACTTCCAGTTGCCCTGGGGGCTGTAGCTCAACCCGCTGTGGCTGGGGCATTTGGGTGTTGCACACCCTCTAGGCCCCGGTCCCTTCCCCTCCTGCATCCCCAACAAGAAAGCTGGCCCTGCAGGGGTCCTGGCCTGGTGTCTGGGGGAGGGCGGGCAGTGTGTTCAGCTGTGCTGGTCCTTCGGTATGCATTCAGACCTTTCCTCTGTTCCTCCACGCGCCCTCCCTCCTCCCAAGCTTGTCCTCCGCACACCCCTATGGACACCTGTGGGCAGTGGCCAAAGGGAACGCAAAGATGAACCTGACCCAGTTCATGGCAACGCTGTGTCATGGTGCCTCATCACTGCCAGAAACCGGCTGTGGGGTCTCGGGGGGTACCCTGCCCCTGGCCTAGGGGCCAGGACAGTGCCTGAGAAGAGGATGCCACGGAGCGTTCAAAGGTGCAAGCTGTCCCTAGCTGGACACGGGCACTGTAGAGCTACAGCACAAGCCGTGGCAGGTGAACACTCCTAGCTGCTTTGCAGGTCCCTCTTTCCACCTCCATCACGTTTTATTTATTTATTTATTTTTTGGTGGTACTGGGGGTGGAACCCAGAGGCTTTCTACCTCTGGGCTATACTCCCAGACCTTTTTTTATACTTTATTTGGAAACAGGGTCTCACTAAGTTGCTGAGAGCCTCACTAAGTAGGTGAGGCTGGCTTCGAACCTGTGTGATCCTCCTGTCTCAGCCTCCCAAGCGCGGGGATTACAAGGGTGCGCCACTACGCCCGGCTTTTGTTTTTGTTGTTTTGGTGCTACTGGCATTCTACCTCTGAGATACACCCCCCCCAGCCCTATTTTTTATTTGGAAACAAGGTCTCATTAAGTTGCAAAAGGCTTCACTAAGCAGCTGAGGCTGTCCACAAACCTGCAATTCTGCTGTCTCAGCCTCTCAAGTACTGGGATTACAAGTGTGCGCCACCACGCCCAGCTTCCTATTTTTTATTGTTTATTTTGAAACAGGGTCTCACTAAATTGAGGGGGGGGCCTTGCTAAATTGCTGAGGCTGGCCTGAATCTGGGACCCTCCTGTCTCAGCCTCCCAAGTACTAGGATTACAAGCGTGTCCACCACGCCTGGCTTCCCACCTCCACCACATCCTATGGGGCCAATTCACAGAGGGACTGTAGACTTGGACAGTATACAGGGCATCACTGGGCCTAGAGACACTTGCACTCACCGCTCGTTGCTGGGCACTCTCTTGGGCCAGGCTCATGGCTCAGGCATGCAACACAGAATATAAAAAGGTTTCTGTTCACTACCACATGTAATACAGTCACTTCATGAAGTAGGGACTATTGGCTGCCCCCAGTTTTGACAAGTGGGAAGACATATCACTGGGTGCCCCAGAGTAGGGTGTGGCAATATGAATAAAGCACCTAGGCCCATGTAAGTGAGGAGGGCAGCCAGGGGAAGAAAGGGGCTCTGGGAACAGCTTCTAGGCCTCAGGGATAGTACCCGCAATGGCCCTTTGGAAGGGGATAGTGTAGTCCAGGACTATCTGATCAGAAAAGGTGTGAATACTACGTAAAGATTTTCTTCCAGGAGCCAGTAGGGGGCAAAGAAAGGCCGTTGTGGTACTTGTAGGCTGGTGGCCACGCCCCTCCCCTTTGAAGTCAGGCAGGATCTTGTCCCAGGGTCTTCCGGAATCTCCATAGCCCCTCCACAGAGTGACTCTGGGTAAGTTATTTTAGCCTCAGTCGTCTTATCTGCAAAGTGGGGGAGGGCATCAGTGTGGAATCAATGGGTGCTGTGGGTGAAAAAATCTGGGTGGCTACAGGGCGTGGAGGCAGGTGCGCAGACGCGCTGGGCTAGGAGTCCGGTTACAGAGCTTGAGGGCAGCAGCGCTTGCGGGGCTGAGGACAAATCGCGGTCTCATCTTTTTCTGAGCGACCCCAAACAACAAAAAATCCCCCCAAAGGACGACACGGGGGGTAGACGGGGAGAGGTTGACTCTCAAAGTTAGGGGTCGGGTCTTAGATTCCCTCGGATCTAACCCACCAAGGTGCGCGCCTGGGGAGGTCCTAGGCAGCCGCAGACACGCCCAAGAGCTCCGCGGCTGCCATTCCCAAATTTCCCAGGGCTACGTTGGATGGTCCTCCCATTTCCCACCTCCCCTGAGCTCGGACGACTCTGGCCGTTCTACCTGTGAGTCTCGCTGGTGGATCCAACCTGGGAGGGATTTTCCCAGGGTCCGCTTTCTGCTTCTCCAGCAGCTCGGGCCTATCGGGTTGGAATGAATAAGCCGTCTAAGGGCCAAGGAATGGTCTCATTGGATGCTGGCCGTGGAGGCGGGAGGAAGGCGGGGCTAGTGCCTGGGCGGAAGTGGTCCGGCGCAGAGCTTATTACGTGGTGCCGCGGCGGCCCGGCACTTCCGCTGGCTCGTGTGTACTAGGCCGGCTACTCCCCGAGCCGCCCGCGCGGTTACTGTAGCGCCCGCGACCCCGGCCCCGACCCCGGCTGCCGCCCGGCCGCCTCCTGAATATGGACTCCGCCGGCCAAGGTACCCGCTGGGCCCGGCGCCTCCGCTGCAGACCGGCCCGAGCGCCCCGCGCTCCGCCACTCTCGGGCGGCGTCTGGCGCCCCGTCCCCTCCGCCTGCGCGCAGCCCCGCGGCCTGACCTCGAGGCTCACTGGGGCTGCGTGTGCTCCTCGGCGGCTCCAGCAGCCCTCGGCCTCCCCGGCACCGCGAGGTCTCGTTCCCCGACGCCTTTTCCTTTCCCCAGAGTTGGGTCTTGCTCTTACTGGGCCGCTCGCTCCCTGCCGCCAGGCTGGGCTGCCCTCCATCCCTGCGCAGGCCCCTCGGGGGCACCGCCGGCCCCTGAGCCAGCCCAAGCGTCAGGGGCGGCTCCTGGCAGGGGAGCGGGGCCGAGCCTGCCCTGGCGCTCCGCACACGCCCCTGGAGAGGGGTGGTTTCCTGGGGAGGCGGCCAGAGTGAATTACGGCACACCCTGCACTCCAGGCCTTTTCCCAGAACAGATGCCCAGTGCTAGTATGAGGTGGCCACTGAGTTGAGCCTAGGAGATTAAAGTCTTGAGATGGTGGTACAAGTCCGTCGTCAGCCTTGGGGCTCTAGGAAGGAAATGCTGAATTCCCACATTGACTTAAGTGCACTGGGTAAGTTCAGGAAGCTTCCTCAGTGTTGGGCCTGTATCAACATACTAATTAAGCATGATTTTCCTGGGTTCTGATACTTTGTGAAAGTAGTTTTATGCCAGTGTCTTGATAGCTGTATACAAAATGGTCCAGTATCAGTGTCTTGCCTTGATAAACTCAGGAGGTTTGTTTGTATTACTTTTATCTGTAATTCAAGGAAGCACGACGAGCACTAGATTCTGATCACAAGACCAATAGAGGGTTGGTAATAGAGAACACTTGCTTAGTATGTGCAAGGCCCTGGGTTTAATCTTCAGTACCACAAGGAAATAAAATGAGAATAAAGGCTTTTTTTTTTTGCAGTGGCACATGCCTGTAATCACAGTATTTGGGAGCCTGAGACAGGAGGATTGCAGGTTTGAGGACAGCCTCAGCAACATAGAGTAAGCAAGCTAGTGAGACCCTATTAACAAACAAGAAATTAAAGAAAGGGCTGGGGGTGTAGCTTAGAGGTAGAATGAACTTATAGGGTTCAATCCCCAGTAACACACACACACACGAATAACATAAAACGCTTGAGAATGATACCTTGGTTTCTTTCCAGTCTTCACGCCTTTATTTTAGCTTACTCTGGAACATATCTTACCACTGTAAACTCCATTATTCACAAAAAGTGCCGGTTAAGAGGGAAGGTGTTTTTAGCTGGGCATGGTGACACACGCTTAATCTCAGTACTTACGAGGCCGAGACAGGAGCATCACAGGTTCGCAGTCAGCTTCAGTGACTTAGTGAGGCCCTCTGCAACTTAGTGAGACCCTGTTTCAAAATAAAAAAAAATGGAGCTGGGGGGGGGTGTAGCTCGCAGGTAGACTGCCCCTGGGTTCAATCCCTAGTACTGGAAAAAAAAAGTAGTTTTTTATTTTTTTTGCGGGTCTGGGGATGGAACCCCAGGGGCATTCAACCTCCGAGCTATACCCCCTGCCCTATTTTTATTTATTTTGAAGCCAGGTCTCACTGAGTTGCAGAGGGCCTCACTAGCTGAGGCTGTCTGTGAACCGCGATCCTCTGGTCTCAGCCTCCCAAATGCTGGGATGACAAGCGTGCGCCCCCACGCCTGGTTTATGAAGGTATTTTCAATGCTGTTTGTGTAGAGGTACTAAACAATAGTCATGTGTTTGGAGTTGTAAAGAACTGAAGTAAAATTTCTTTCTAATGTACCTTCTGGGTTTCAGTGCAGGCAGTAAGATGCACTTAATGTGAACAAGAGTACAGGAATTTGAACCTGCGTTGGGGTGACAGAAGTGCTGCGCAGTGTACCTCTTACCTCTGCACGTGCTGGCAGGCTCTTGGCTGTGTGGGTCAAGGATGGGCTTAAAGGGGATCTTCGTTTTGCTGACTTCTTGCAGGGGCTTGATTAGCTTGATTACCAGCACATGTTCTGTATATATACTGTTAGCGGGTTCCTGGCAGACAAGGTGAGTGGAAAGCAATGCTCCTTGTGTTTAGGGTCATATTAACTTCTTTGTTCTGAAGAGCAGAAGTTCTATTATATTTGGCAACTCTGATTGTGGTGAGCATTTCATGCCTGGGAAGTTAATATTCTTACAGGGAAACCAACGTAAGGACTTGGCTGTTGTGGCCAGCGTTTCTAGTGCCCCCAACACAGGCAGTAAGGGGTTCGCATCTGATGACCTGAGAGGTAGCTGCTCTCCATCTAATGCGCAAACTATCTTCATAGGCCTTTCACAGGAGGCTTGCTGGCCTCCATGGTCTCCCTCTCTCCCTGGTCACCTGTACTTCCACCCTTCCTTCCTTCCTGGTGGAGACCTTCTCCTTATTTACTTCCTGATAATTTACTTGACACTTTCTGACCTCGTTTTGTCTCTGGCAGATATCAACCTGAATTCTCCTAACAAAGGTCTGCTGTCTGACTTCATGACTGATGTCCCTGTTGACCCAGGTGTGGCTGCCCAGACTCCTGCGGTTGAGGGTCTGACAGAGGCGGAGGAGGAGGAGCTCAGGGCTGAGCTTGCCAAGGTGCTGTGATGGCTGTCTGTCCTGAGTGTCCATGAGTTAAGGCCCTATGGGGTTAATGAGGGGTGAAAACACTGCCTCTGCTCTGGAGGGACTGCCCTGGGGGTCACTGACCTGCTTTGTGTTCCTACCCATTACAGAGGCCCCCCCCCATCTTTTTTTAGGTGCTGGGGATTGAACCCAGGGGCATTCTATCTCTGAGTTACACCCCAGCCCTATTTATTTATTTATTTATTTATTTATTTATTTATTTATTGTGGGTCTGGGGATGGAGCTCAGGGGCATTTGACCTCCAAGCTACATCCCCTGCCCTATTTTTTTTTATTTTTTATTTTGAAACAGGGTCTCACTAAGTTGCGAAGGGCCTTACTAAGTAACTGAGGCTGTCCGCGAACTGTGATCCCCCAGTCTCAGCCTCCCAAATGCTGGGATTACAAGCGTGCGCCACCATGCCCAGCATTTATTTATTTTATTTTTTATTTTTTTTATTTTTTTGGTGGTACTGGGGTTCCTGGAAGCCCTTCTACCTCCGGGCTACACTTCCAGACCTATTTTTTACATTTTTTAAATTTGGAAACAGGGTCTCCTAAGTCAGCGTGTGCGGCTGGTTTCGAACCTGCGCGATCCTCCTGTCTCTGCCTCTCAAGCGCGGGGATTACAAGCGTGCGCTACCACGCCTGACGCATTTATTTATTTTTTAAACAGGGTCTCACTAGGTTTCTGAGAGCCTCGCTACATTACTGAGGCTGGCTTCAAACCTGTAATCCTGTCTCAGCTTCCAGAATACTGGGATTACAGGTGTGTGCCACCATGTCTGGCTCACCCCCACCCTTTTTAGTTTTGAACTGGAGATGGTTTGCTAAGTTGCTGAGAGTGTCCCTAAGTTGCTGAGGCTGGCTTGGAAGCTGTGAAGCTCTGATCCTCCTGTCTCGGCCTCCCAAGTGCTGGTATTATAGGAATGTGCCACTGTGGCTTTTTTTGTGTGCACAGCTCCATGGAGTGGGCTCAGGGCCACGTGGTAGTGGAGGCATGGCTAATCTTATCCCACTCCTGCCTGGTACTTGGTAGGTGCTCCAGGAGGAGAAGACCATGGAGGTATGGTTCCTTTGAGCTATCTGCTGGAGTCTTCTCTGTTGGAATTATCCCCTAACAGTTTCCTTTTTTCCTTTTCTTTTTCTTTCTTTTTTTTTCTCAGTGCTACTGAGGATTGAACCCACAAGTGCTCCACCTTCCCATAGCCCTTTTTGTTTTCTGTTTTGAGACAGGGTCTTACTGAGTTGCCTAGGCCAGCCTCAAACTTGACATTCTTCTGTCTGTGTCACTGTGCCTGACTCTGTGTGTGTGTGTGTGTGTGTGTGTGTGTGTGTGTGTGTGTGTGTGTTGGTTCGTTGCTGGGGAAAGAACCCATGGGCTTTCTACATCTGAGGCTCCAAGATCTGAGCTATACCCCAGCCTTATGTATGTATGTATGTATGTATGTATGTATGTATGTATTTATTTATTTATTTATTTATTTATTTATTTATTGGTATAGGGGATGGAACCCAGGGGCATTCTACCTCCAAGCTACACTCTCAGCCCTATTTTTTTATTCTTTTTATTTATTTATTTATTTTTGGTGGTACTGGGGATGGAACCCTTCTACCTCCGGGCTACACGCCCAGACATATTTTATATTTTATTTGGAAACAGGGTCTTGTAAGCCAGAGAGGCTGGCTTCGAACCTGCGCTATCCTCTTGTCTCCGCCTCCCAAGCACGGGGATTACAAGCATGCGCCACCACGTCCAGCTTAATTCTTTATTTTGAAACAGGGTCTCACTGAATTGCAAAGGGACCTCACTAAGTAGCTGAGGCTGTCCAGAACCACGATCCTCCTATCTGAGCCTCTCAAATGCTGGGATTACAAGCTTGCACCACCATGCCCAGCTTTCCCCAGCCCTATTTTTTATTCCACCATGCCCAGCTTTATTCTTTATTCTGAAACAGAGTCTCACTGTGTTGCAAAGGGCCTTACTAAGTAGCTGAGGCTGTCTCTGATCCTCCTGTCTCAGCCTCCCAAATGCTGGGATTTCAAGCGTGCTCCACCATGCTGGCTTGAAATATAATTTTTTTTTTGGTGGCACTGGGGATGGAACCCAGGGGCCTTTTACCTCTGGGCTACACTCCCAGACCTATTTTATGTTTTATTTGGAAACAGGGTCTCTTAAACCAGCTGAGGCTGGCTTCGAACCTGCGTGATCCTCCTGTCTCAGCCTCCCAAGCGCGGGGATAACAAGTGTGTGCCACCACACCCGGCTGAAATGGAATTTTTTTAAAAGAATAAATGCTTTAAAGCTGGTCGTGGTGGCACACGCTTGTAATCTCAGGACTTGGGAGGCTGAGACAGGAGGATCGCATAGGTTTGAAGCCAGCCTCAGCTACTTAGTAAGGCTCTCAGCAACTTAGTGAGACCCTGTTTCCAAATAAAGTATAAAATAGAAAAGCTCCTGGGTTCCACCCCCAGTGCCACAAAAAATAAAAATAAAAAATAAGAATAACTACTTATTTCCCAGCATTCAGAAGGCTGAGACAAGAGGATCTGGGTTCACAGACAGCCCCATCTACTACTTAGTGAGGCCCTTTGAAACTCAGTGAAACCTTGTTTCAAAATAAAGAATTAAAAATAGGGCTGGGGATATAGCTTGGAGGTTCCATCCCCAGTACCACAAAAAATAAAAAGCACTACTTATGCAGGAACTGAAAATATGAAATGAGGAACTCATCTTATAGCAGGAAAGCTTCAAAGGACATGCTTGTAATTCCAGTACTTGGGAGGCTGAGACAGGAGAATCACAGGTTTGTGGCCAGCCTCAGCTACTTAGTAAGGTCCTCCTTAACTTAGTGAGACCCTGTTTCAAAGTAAAGAATAAAAAATAGGGCTGGTCATGTAGTTTGGAGATAGAATGCCCCTGGGTTTATTTAACTCCTAATACCACCAAAAAATAAAGAAGTAACTTTTTGCCAGGTGTGGAGGTGCATGCTTGTAATCCTTGTGCCTTGGAGGCTGAGACAGGAGGATCCCAGGTTCAAAGCCAGCCTCAGCAACAAAGGGACTTTCAGAAACCTAGTGAGACCCTGTTTACAAATAAAGAACTGAAATAAGGCTGGGGGTGTAGCTTGGAGGTATCTGGGGGTGTAGCTTGGTTCAATCTCCAGTACCAAAAAATAGTACTTTTTTAAAAAGACCGCTGGGCGTGGTGGCGCACGCTTGTAATCCCAGCACTTGGGAGGCTGAGACAGGAGGATCGCACAGGTTCAAAGCCAGCCTCAGCTACTCAGTGAGACTCTGAGCAACTTAGTGAGACCCTGTTTCCAAGTAAAGTATAAAATAGGTCTGGGAGTATAGCCCGGAGGTAGAAAAGCCCCTGGGTTCCACCCCCAGTACCACCCAAAAAAATTAAGACCTAGCCAGGCGTAGTGGTGTATGCTTGTAATCCCAGCATCTGGGAGGCTGAGACAGGAGGATCTGGGTTCACAGCCAGCCTCAGCTACTTAGTGATGCTCTTTGCAACTCAGTAAGACCCTGTTTCCAAATAAAGAATAAAAAATAGGGCTGGGGGTATAGTTCAGAGGAAGAATGCCCAGTACCACCAAAAAAAAAAAAAAAAAAAAAAAAATTAAGACCTAAGCCGGGTGTGGTGGTGCACGTTTGTAATCCCAGTACTTGACAGGAGGATCACAGTTTCACTGCATCCTCAGTTACTTGGTGAGGCCCTGCACAACTCAGTGAGACCCTGTTTCAAAATAAAAGAATAAAAAGTAGGGCTGGGGGTGTAACTCAAAAGCAGAATGGCTGTGGTTTTAATCCTCAGGACTGCAAGAAAAAGAAAAAAACATTAGGACCTGAGGAGGTTCAAGTCTTTATTATTAGGAATCTTTTTGTTACTTACCCCAAAGTGTCTGCAGCACCAAGAGAATTGCTTGTTGGCTTGTGCAGTTGGCTTTGCTGAGCCTGGAGCTGACCTCAAGCACATATGCTGTCACGAGGGCAGTTTCTCTGTCCCTTGGGTCTCTGTCCATCTGTCTATATCAGCTCTGCTCCCTTCTCACTGCATAGAGAACTTTCATATGGAGTGCCATCGGGGCCGGATTGCCAGTAGTTTTAGCTGCTAAATCTAAGCTCACACTTTGAGCCCAGGGGCAAAGGGGCTTCTCTCCTAATACCCATTCCAGTTCCATAGAACTCTGAGAGGCCTCACCTGTCATCCTGAGACAGTCCTTACAACTGCCCTTGTGGGACAGTGTTGCCAACCCAATCAGAACCTTGGGCTTGGGGGGGGATCGACAGTTCTCCAGAAATTGGGGTGCTGGGTCAGGTAAAAGCAATAGCTGCTGCTGTACCCTAGTCCTGAGGTGGGCTGTGTTTTTGTAAGTGGAAAGTTCTTACATAACTCTGCAAAACTCAATTGCAGCCTGGGTGATGTTGGTTGCTTCCTGAAGTGATGATGGCCTATCATGGCAACTTCATGCTTTTCAGGTGGAAGAAGAAATTGTCACTCTACGCCAGGTCCTGGCAGCCAAGGAGAGGCACTGTGGAGAGCTGAAAAGGAGGCTGGGCCTCTCTGCCTTGGGGGGGCTAAAGCAGAACCTGTCCAGGAGCTGGCATGATGTGCAGGTCTCGAATGCGTAGGTACCAGCCCATGCTGGGGACCCCCCATTGGTCAGGGAGCATGCTCACCAGGGACGAGCCCCTGCCTCGCAGGTGGAGGGAGAGTGTGAGTTTGGTGGACGAGACGTCTTGTGGGCACAGAGCTTTACTAACGAAAGGCCTTAGGCTCCTGGCTTAGGGACTCTACCTGGGTTTATTGAGTCTACATATGTTTGAAAAGGTAAATGAACACACCAGTTGTCCAAGCAGAAATTGACAAGACGAGGTGGTTTAGGGTCCAGATTGGAGAATACCTGAGGTCTTTAAGGAGAATGACTTTTCTGGGTCTGCTGAAATGGACAAGAATCTTCTAAGCATCACATGGTCACAGCCCAGGACCTTTGACCCACATGTGACTTGGGTCTCTGAATTTGGGAAGTGCTGCCTTTTGCAATGGGTGTGGCCTGTGGCTCCTCTGACTCAGCTTGTCCCTTAGGTGGGAGATGGGATGTTTCCAGGAGCCATGGCCTCTGATGACGGGACTCATCTGTGGAAACCCCACCCAAGGACGTTGGAGGTTTTAGGTCCCAAAGGGTGTGACTGTCAGAACATTTTGGAGCTGTGGGGTGTTGCCCCCTGGCTCCCTGCAACAGTACTATTCCCAGGAGTCTTTTATCAGCAAAATACCAGGGGCTGCCTTGTCTTCCCGCCAGCTGTCCTTCTGTCTCCCTGGAGTCTCACCTGCAGTTTGAAGCCTGGTTTAAATCATTCTAAATATTCACCACAGACTTTTCTGTTTTTAGCTATGTGAGAACTTCTGAGAAACTTGGAGAGTGGAATGAGAAAGTGACCCAGTCTGACCTGTGAGTGCCTCTGCCGCCAGCACCTCCTTCCTCTGCTCTCCTGACTCCCTGGGGTAGGGAGGCTCTGCACACTTGGCACCAAACACATTTTAGCGTTTGGTGGCTACTTTTCTCCTCCTGAGTACAAATAAAACCTTCTATTAAACTCCTATGGGACAAAGTACAGTAGATGACAGAAACCTACTTAGCTAACAGATCACACTTAGACCTTTGCTCTGCCTGGCAGATGTGTGAGCAGAGCGGCCTCAGCTGGGCTTGGCAGCACTTGTAGAAGCTTCGTGGCATTAGGCAGGGGCCAGAGTGGTCACTACTACCGGGTGTGATTTTGTTGATCGTGAGTTTTTGTCCTCTTCTCCCACAGACCAAGATCTAGTTTTGGTATCTTGCAGCTTAAGACGTACTGAGCAGCTCAGGTGGGCGGGGCTGCTGGTATTGCAATGAAGTCTGGGAGGTACTGCCCTATTAGTCACAGGGAGTGTCAACGGAGCATGAATCACACGCTGATAGCTTTGTGTGTCTAGCAGAGCAGTAGTTCAGAGTGATTTCTGCTGTTTTGCGGTCCTTACTAGAGCTGCTATGTCTTCTATCTGCTCCATCTGGTTGTGATGTTTCTTAATGAGGCAGAGGTACTATCCACACAGAGTCTCCGTGGGACCTCTCTGTCTTTTGTTTAAGAAGTGCTGTTATGATTGCTCCTTCCACATTTGGGCTGGAAGGAGATGTTGCTGCTGAGTTTGTCCTGAAGTTGCCTGGGGACCAGGAGGCTTGCTGTGCTCGTGGGCTTTGCCCACTGGTGTCACGTGGGCTGGGACGCTGTAGCAGTGTGTTCCCTAGTATTCTAAGGGCACTGGTGGGCTTTTTTTGTTTTTGTTTTTGGTACTGAGCCCAGGGGCATTCTACCTCTGAGCTCCCTGCCCCCAGCCCCTTTTGTTTTTATTTTGAGACAGGATCTCACTAAATGGCCAAGGATCTTGCTGAGTTTCCCAAGCTGGCCTTGAACCTGCAGTCCTCCTATCTCAGCCTCCCAAATACTGAGGTTGCAGGTGTGCACCACCATGCCTAGCTTTGGTGGACAGTCTTTAGGGCTGCAGTAGACAGTGACTTTGCTGTGAGCAGATGTTCCTGGAGTGGAGACCCTGTTTTCATCTGTGAGTCAGGGTGTACTGGGCAGGCTCACAGTACAGGTTTAGTCTAAAAGTAGTCTTGGGAGACTCTTTGTGTTTTGTTTTGGTACTGGGGATTGAACCAGGGGCATTCTACCTTCAGACTATACCCCCATCTCTATTTTTAATCTTTTTTTTTTTTTTTTTTGGTACCGGGGGTGAAACCCAGGGGCATTTGACCTCTGAGTTACACCCCCAGCCCTATTTTTGAGTCTTTTTATTTTTATTTATTTATTTATTTATTTAGGTGGTACTGGGGCTCCTGGAAACCCTTCTACCTCCGGGCTACACTCCCAGACCTATTTTTATATTTTTATTTAGAAACAGGGTCTCGTAAGCCAGAGAGGCTGGCTTCAAACCTGCACGATCCTCCGGTCTCAACCTCCCAAGTACTGGGATACAGGCCTGTGCCACCACCCTGGCTTAGCTGGTCCACTTTGAGTTCTTTGGGTGCAGGTGACAGCAGACAGAAAGCTAAAGAGAGTTCCAGCTGACAAGCCCCTGTTCCCATCTTTGCCTCCAACAGCAGCATGACTCGGGTGTGGGACTTAGCACTAGTTGCTCTACAGGGAGCTGGTATTTCCAGTTGGCCCAAGTGGGGCTGAGGTAGGGTTCAATCCCTGGTGCCACTCGACTTGCTTGCACACTCAACACTTCTACTTTAGACTATTTTACTTTCAGGGGAAAGCAAGATTGAAGATATGTTCTCACCTTGTACTTCTGCAGCTGGATTTTGCCAGCCCTTAGTTACCTTGCACCTGGTGTCTGATGAAAAACACTCTTGTTTCAGTGCAGTCTGTTGCGTGCAGAGAATCTTGCTTCCATGCTTTGGTAGAAAGCGTGCAGATGGCTGTGTGTGGCCGGTGCCAGCAGGCACCATGAGGAAGGCCTGGGCGCTGCAGAGCTCCTCCTGGGGAGCCGGTGCATGGTGTGTCCTAGGTCTGCCCTGCCCTGGCTTGCAGCCCCCCAGACTACCTCGTGGGCGTTGTTCGGAGGTGGCTGGAGGGCAGCAGATACTCTCGCAGGGTCCTGTGGGGAGGGGTCCGCTGTGGGAGCAGGAGCTCAAAAGGCCCTTGCTGTCCCTCTGCGTCCTAGTAGCACTCACAGGATGGAGGAACCTGCATCCTGAGAGGCCAGCCCCAGCCCCAGCTCTTAGTTACTCCCTCACTTCGCCAGGCATGTAGATGAAGCTCTCCATGCCGGCTGGGTGAGGCCAGCAGCCTCAAAAGCCTCCCCATCCCTGGCTGGCCGCAAGTTCCCTGGCCTTCTTCCTCGAGGAGCTGCGCCTGGAGGTTTTGATTCTGGGCTTTGGCGAGGGGCATTGGCCTTGCGTTTGCAGTGGCTGTTGGACAAGATCTGACAGCCTCAGCACTGGCGCTCATGCTGGGCCCAAGAGTATCCCGGGCAGCCTCAGCACCTTGCCTGCCTACCCTGCACCTTCCTGCGAATGCTGGGGCTACACATTGGTGTCCCAGTGTGATGTGTCCATGTGTGGTGGACACTGGAGGGGGGATAGGAGGGGGAGTGGCCATCTTTGCTGTGGGCCAAGGCCCTACCCATGCACAGTTGAGGGAGCGCAGCATGATCCTGTGCTCTGAAGTGACATGCAGACTGGGAAGATTAGTGGCCTTCTCTCTGGAGATGGTCACCTCTGGGGCCTGTCGGCTGTGGATTCCCCAGCAGGTGCGGCTGGACTTTCATTCTCTCTAGGGACTGTCTTATGTGAGAAAAGGAAAGGGAAGCTTTGGTCCTGCATTGGCTGGTTGGTCAGAGCTTGGGACTTTTCTGGCACTGCCCTCCCAGGTGTGTAACAGACCCATAGTCTCTTCCATCTGTTTTCTCTGTAATAGGCAGGTGTTTCCCAAGCAGTCAGAGGTACTGTGAGAAGGCAGGAGAGTGGCCAATTCTTAGGAATGGTGGAGGGGAAGGTGAGAGGTCAGGTGTCATCATAGGGTCAGGAGGTTGTGGCGCCCCAGCTCAGAAGCAGGCCCGCAGTGCAGCAGGGAGAGCTTGGGTGCAGACAGGTGCTCCATCTCCATGCGAGGCAGTGAGTGCTGCCACCTGCCAGGCCCTTCCCACCTCTCCCTGGGGTGTTCCCCTGGGGCTTTGTGTACTTGGTGATGGGTTTTGGCTGCCCTTGCTGTTTGATTGTTCTAACTGCTATGTCTTTTTCCCAGCTACAAAAAGACCCAGGAAACACTCTCACAGGCAGGCCAGAAGACGTCTGCTGCCCTGTCCACCATGGGCTCTGCCATCAGCAGGAGGCTTGGAGACATGAGGTGAGACCCCTGAGGCCTAACTAGGGCAGTGTTGAGGAATTATAAATCTGTGGGGAGCTGGGCTTGGATATGCCTGGGATGGCCACTCCAGCCCGCACCCGTCAGCATGTTCGCCCTTGGAACTCCTTCGTTTTCTGCTTTCTGCCTTTGACCATTTTCGTATTCTTATGAGAGCAACAGACACTAGTCCTCTGGGCAGCCTCTGAAGCTTGAGACTGCTGTGGGTGGGGGGGGGGGGTTCTTTTCCCTGGAGCTCTGTCGAGAGGCAGTGATGTGGCCTGGGGTTTGGGATTAGGATGGGTTATCAGTCTGGGCAGGCTACGAGCCATCTGTCTCTAGGACTGGTTTTCAGGTGTCTGCCTGGTCCAGGGCTCAGAGAGAGTCCAGGTAGGGACCAGGATGCTTGGCCTCTTAGTGTTCTTTCCCAGAGCCAGTGGGAACGTTGTGGCCCTCAGGTGCCTCAGTGAGCAGGGCAGGGGCCAGGGAGTAAGGGTGGCTCAGGCACTTTGCAGCCCCGGCCCTGGCTCTTTACTCTGGGCTCCCAGGCCATGTTCACTGGTGTCTTCTGATAACAGCATGGTGTTGAGGGGACTGGGTCCTGGGGTCTGGGCATGCAGCCTGGTATCCTGCCTCCTGAACGTATGCTTGGGCAAGGCCTTCCTCATAGTTAGGAGAGCCGCAGACAGATGGCTCTGAGCATCAGAGCATCCTGGCTTAGTCCCTGTGTGCTCCACCTGCCCTGCCCCATGCCCAGGACCAGGTCCCTCACTGCTGGACTTAAGAACATGCCTCTCTAGCCCCTTGACAGATCCCTGATCAGAAGAGAAGTGTTTCTCTTCTGTCTACTTATTTATTGTTATGGTACTGGGGATCAAGCCCAGGGCCTCACACACTGAGCCACACCTGCGACAGGTGGTTTCTGGACTCACTCCTGTTCTCACAGTGGAGAATCTCTCCACGGAGTTTCTGAGATGTGTTGGCTCCTCACCCCTTTCCTTCCAGTGCCTCGGTAGGACTTAGTGTGTGCTTCTCTGTTGAGCCGGCTTCCCCCTGCCTGCTTGGGTTAACTGGGATTGCCTGGGGGTGAGGGGAGCACTCTTGGACAGCTCTGCACCCTGCACTTGAGGCGAAGACACACACACACATCCAGAGACCACCGGTGAGCAGAAGGGATGGCTTCTGTCCTGGAGCTGGGCTCACCTGTGTTTTTGTTTGTTTGAGGTAATCTACCCCTTCAATGTTTTATTTATTTTATTATTTATTTATTTATTTTTGCAGTATTGGGGATGGAACCCGGGAACATTTTATCTCCAAGCTACACTGTCAGCCCTATTTTTTCTTATTTATTTATTTATTTATTTATTTATTTATTTATGTATTTATTGGTACTGGGGGGTGGAACTCAGGGGCTTTTCTACCTCTGGGCTATACTCCCAGACCTATTTTATACTTTACTTGGAAACAGGGTCTCACTAAGTTGCTGAGAGCCTCACTAAGTAGCTGAGGCTGGCTTCAAACCTGTGCGATCCTCCTGTCTCAGCCTCCCAAGCGCTGGGATTATAAGTGTGCACCACCATACCTGGCTTCAGTGTTTTATTTTTAAAAGTTTCTAACCCTAGCTGGGTGTGGTGGCTCACGCTTGTAATCCCAGCATTTGGGAGGCTGAGACCAGAGGACCGCAGTTCTGGGACAGCCTCAGCTACTTAGTGAGGCCCTCTGCAACTCAGTGAGACCCGGTTTCAAAATAAAGAATAAAAAAAGTTTCTAACCTTGGAGAAGCTGCACAACCCCTGTTCAGTGTGTATCTTTTATGCACCTCCACACTGGGGCTTTGGACACACTTCCAAGTAGCTGTGGCTGGGTGCCCTTATGGTGGCCCATGCATGCAGGCTTGTTCACCACAGCAACACGGGGCCGAGGTGGAACTCTGATCTATCTGGCAGCAGGGTAGGTTAGCTGGATCACTACTAAGCTCCTGGGGTGACCCTGCAGGCTCAGCTGCACAGTGGTAAGTCTGGTGACAGCCCCAGGTCACAGAGCACTTGTGGCCTGGCCTTGCTCCCAGGGATTGCTGTGGAGGTGAGGCAGGCTGTCCCAGTACCAAAGTGGAGAACTACCACCTGTTCTTTCTGAAATGGTCCATCTTAGACACTTCCAATAGAAGAGCTTGCTGAGCTGCATTGCTGTGAGGAGCATTCATCCCTTTTTGGCTGCTTGCTCATTTTAAGTATTCTTACTCCCTTTTGAGTTTGTTTCCTGGGTGGAAATTGGAAGGGAGGGCAGAGCCCTGGTGCTGATACCATGGCAGCAGTGCAGGCTGTGTTGATTGGGCTGTTCTTTAGACAGCCTGCCTTTCTAGCCAGGTGCATGCCTGTAACCCTAGTACTTGAGAGGCTAGACAAGAGACAGGTTCAAAGCTGGCTCAGCAATTCAGCAAGACTCTGTTTCAAATATTTTTTAAAAGGGGGGGGGGTGTTAGGGGTGTAGCTCAGTGGTAAAACGCCCCTGGGTTCAATCCCCAGTACCTAAACAAAGGTGGACTGTCTTTCTGTGGAAGCACGAGGACGTGATCCCATTTTTTCACTTTCTTTTTTCTCCCCTCCCCTTCCCTCCCCTTCCCTCCCCTCCCCTCCCCTCCCCCTCCCTCCCTCCCTCCCTCCCTCCCTCCTTCCTTCCCTCTCTTTCTTTCTTTCTTTCTTTCTTTCTTTCTTTCTTTCTTTCTTCTTTCTTTCTTTCTTTCTTTCTTGTACTGGGGATGGAGCCCAGGTCAGGTCATTTTACCTCTGAGCGACACCCCCAGCCCTAGTTTTTATTCTTTATTTTGAAACAGGGTCTCACTGAGTTGCTGAGACTGTCTGCGAACTGCAATCCTTCTGTCTCAGCCTCCCAAATGCTGGGATGACAAGTGTGCGTCACTACGCCCGGCTGCTACTCCTTTTCTTTCTTTCTTTTTTTTTTTTTTTTTTTTTTTTTTGGTGGTACTGGGGGTGGAACCCAGAAGCTTTCTACCTCTGGGCTATACTCCCAGACCTTTTTTTATATTTTATTTGGAAACAGGGTCTCACTAAGTTGCTGAAAGCCTCACTATGTAGCTGAGGCTGGCTTCGAACCCGTGCGATCCTCCTGTCTCAGCCTCCTAAGCGCGGGGATTACAAGCGTGGGCCACCACGCCCGGCTCTGCTATTTTTTTTCTGACAAGGAATAAAGCTGTGCTTTTTTCCTGAGAACTATTCCTTGGGGCAGGGGGAGGTGCTGTAACCTCTGACGTCAGGGCAGCCATGGCAGATCCGCATCATCTCACCAAGTGGTTACATGCCATTTCTGAGGCTGAGTACCATCAGCCTCCTTGTTTAGAGATGGAGGCAGAGAGTGTAGAGCTTCCTGAGAAAGAGAATCGGCCCACGAGGCTGAGAACATAAGTTTACGGGTGGGTAATTCCTGATGGGCCCTTCCTGATCCTTGGCTCTAAGGGTATCCATGATAGTGCTGTGCTGGGGCAGGCTTGGTCCAAGAGGCCTCTGGCATGCCTTGGGGCCCGAGGGAAGATGAAGTGGGAACTGGATCCAGGTCAGAGATTGATTTAATTGGTTTACTTCAGGGTCAGATCCTCTCCCATTCACGGGGTGGTAAGCCTACTCTTCAGCAGTTCTGGGTTGGGAGTGCCTCCCTTTTGGTTCCCAGCATGCTAGAGGTGGTGGGCCCAGCCTTGGAATGCCTGGCTGTGTTGCTTTATGCTACCAGCTGCCAATGGACATGCACATTTCCAGTTTGGCCTCTGTGGTGATGGATCTCAGAGCAGAAATGTTCAGCACTAAGGGTGCTAAGGTTTTCTTACAAAGTGCTTGTATTCCTGTTCAGCTTTGGAGAAGTTGGGCTGCTGGGCTATGGGCTCTAGCTGTCTGGCTTGCCGAGACACATCAGCGCAGTCACCACTGCTGGGGCTACCGTGTTGCATGCCTGATTTCGGCCCTCCCTGGCTTCTCCCTTTAGCCTCTAAACAGGTGTGGACACAGGAGCATCTTGTTCGTGTGGCCATGCCCAGGGGGCAGAGCTGTGGGCCCATGGTGCCAGTTGTGCACTCGGGAGCCTTTTGTGGCGTCGGGCCAGGCGGCATGTCTTGCTGTCACTGCCAGCGTGAGCACGGGGTAGCAGTCACTAGTGTCCATACACTGGCCCTGCCTGGCCCGGAGCTGAGCAGATACCCAGCCCAGCTGCAGAGGGTCTTGGGCAGTACCACCTTCCTTGTCTAATGCTACCTTCCTTCTTTTCTCCTGCTGCCGCCTTTCAGGGCTCATCCGTTCTCACACTCCTTTAGGTAAGATTGGCCCTGGCACCTGTGGAAGGTTGCTCTCTGAACAGGGAGGGCGGTCTCTGGTGGGGCCCTGGGGGGCAGTGCGGCTGAGGTGGATGAGGGTGTGATGGACGTGCCCTCCAGTGTGCCCCAGCCAGCGGTGTGGTCCAGGCAGTGTCTCTGGCCTCTCTGTCACTCTGCGGGCCCCTTGAGTGCCTCGCGCCTAGGCGGGCTCAGCTGCCTGCTCCCTGGGCAGTGGGTTGCTGACCTGGCTTCTCAGTGCGTGGGTCTTGGCTCCTGCACCTGAGCTCATTTCTGGAAAGAAACCTTTTCAGTAGGAGGGTGATCCAGCCTCTTGCTTGTTCTCCATCCGTGCAAATGCAGGTCCTATTTCCTCCCTTCCTAAGAAGCAATCCTGGCTAAGCTTTGTCCCTTTTATTACCTGAGAGCCCGCAGATACTCCTCCTCCGAGTCCACTGCCTGTCTAACTGTGTGCACTGTGCCACATCCTTGTGGCTGGTCTTGGGAGGTTTGCAGCCAAATATGGAACAATCTGTGGCTTTTATGGATTTTTACTTAATTTGTCCTGAGGGTTTCTCTTTTGCCAAAAGATCATTACTTCACTGACACCATCTGAAGGCCGTGTGAACCAAGTACTTTGCAAAGCCCTAGGCTTCAGTGTTGGGGATGTAGCTAGAAGAGGAGTGAGTAGCCTGCGTGGAGCCCTAGCTCTGATCCCCAGCACTGCAAAAAAAAAAAAAAGACCCAGGCCTAGGTGTCCTTACAGTTTCCCTGTTCTAATGCTCTCCTGTGGCAGTGCCACACTGCTGGCTGGTCTTGGGCCTGTGGAGCCAGAGGAGGGAGGCCTTGGGCTGGCTCCTCCCGTGGAAGGCCAGAGTTTGCTCCACCTCTGCTTCTGTCCCCGAGATGCTGTTTGTGTGCGCCAGCCTGGTGCCCTGTGCTGACTCTCGCTTCCTTCTCTGCTCCCACCATGCTTCCGAGCAGCAGCTCCTCCATCCGCCACTCCATAAGTATGCCAGCCATGAGGTAACGTGCGCCGTTCGTCCTCGTCTCTCCAGGGTCTCCGTCTCTGGGGGGTTGGAGCAGCTCCCACCAGTCACACGGTGTACTTCCTATCCTGTGGCCGCCAGAGGTGGTCATTCTGCCAACCTGGGCCCCGTTCTGAACTTCGCTCATCTTGGCCCTGGTTGCTTACGGGGTCAGCAGTGATGGAGAGGCAGAACATGGATGCTGACCCCACTGCAGTGGGCTCTCTTTGGAGGCCTCCTGGGTCTCAGAGCACTGGGAACTCTAGAAGCAAGGTGTGTCGCTCCCTGCCTGGTGGTTCAGGTGCGGTGGGACTCAGCAGAGCCCAGTCCTCACCAGGAACATTTTTGAGGATCTGGTTGGGTGAAGGCCGATAGGATAGGGGCTGGCCTGCGTTTTTTTTTTTTTTTTCCAACTCACCCCTCTGCTGTTCTAGAACTGTCTTCTCTTTTTCTTTCATTTGGCTACTGTGAGAATATGTGGGGAGGACTCCAGGACTTCCTACAGCCCCAGTGCAGCAGAGCCAAGGGTGCCTGTTTAGAGCAGGGAGGTGTGTGCCAAGTTGCCTGTGTGACCTCTGGGCATGACCTAGGATTGGTGGGTTTGGCTGATCTCAGTTCTGACCCGAGGAGCCCCACAGTGACTCTGGTTGGACTCTGCTGCAGGGGTTGCCCACCTCTTTTTAGGTGTGTCACATTTTACAGTGAGATCTTGGGATGCTGTCATGATCCTCCAGACATGTCCCTAGCCCCGAGGCCTTCACCTCCAGGAGCCGGCACCTAGTTGCTCTTCACACTAACATCTCCTCCCTCTCTCTTTAAAGGAACTCTGCCACCTTCAAGTCATTTGAAGACCGAGTGGGGACCATAAAGGTAATTGTCCCTGGACTGTCGGGCTCCCTTGAAGGGTATGACTGTATGTTGGCTTGTTTGTTTTTGTAGACTCAGTTATCGAGGGAAGTCCCAGGGAGGGGTCCCTTATCCTTTACTTGGCTTCCTCCAGTGATGACATCTCACAGAGCTGTGGTGTAGTGTCACATTGAGGCGCAAAGACCACGATTGCCCCAGACCTCGTGTAGCCATGCCCACCTGCCCTTGCCCTGCCGCCCCCAGATCTGCCCTGTATCTCGTATTTCTGTCATCTCAAGATGGTGTGTAGGCCTTTGGGATTGGCTCTCTCCGCTCTGTATGATTCCGGGCACCACTCCCGTGCTCCCTCAGTGACCGTCTTCTGTGCACTGCCAGGCAGCATTGATGTCGCGTGTTTATGTGGAGAACTGAGCGCAGCCCGGGGCTTGCCTTGTGTGTGTGTTCGGGTTTTCTTCTGAACCTTTTCCCTTTTGCAGTCCAAAGTTGTAGGTGGCAGAGAGAATGGCAGTGACAGCCTCCCATCCCCGCCGGATCACGCACCTTTCTAAGCCCGAGACAGTGTCGCCCAGCCACAGAGCACGTGTAAGCACACCCTCCTCATCAGATCCGCACCTGCGCAGTGGAGCGGCCAGCCGGGCGAGCCGACAGCTGGCTTTGAGGACGGTCGTGCCCATCTGCACGCAGAGGTGGCTGCTGCCTTCGCATGAGTTAGAGAACAGTCTTGTACATAGGTATTCTGCACTAAGTTATAGATGAAGTAGATCACTGTGCTGTCCTTCCAGGGCCACAGGAAGTGGACAGAGTGGTGTTGAGCCCAGGCCCACCTTCTGGACTCTCGCTAGCTCGCCAGAGCAGGGAAGGACAGAGAAGCGTCCAGCTTAAAGGGAGCTGCATTTTCTGGCTTCCCTTCCTCCTCTAACTCCCAGAAGGAGCACACTCACTCAGGACACGCTGCCCGGTTGCATTTTGTCTGCAGGGGTGAGTGAGCACTGTCCGTTTCCTGAGACCCCAGAAAGGAAACATTGTCAGCAGCTGCCTCGTTCTCACACTGAAGTCCTAGCAGATTCACTATTTTTTAAACGCAGTGGACTTTTCAAAAGTAAAATTCGTTAAAGCAGCTTTAGTTTCATTGTTAGAGAATGTTATTTCTTTGGACTCAAGCTGAATTTCAAGCCTTACATCGCCTTATGCTTTATTTGCTTATAATGTTTTTATATATAAAATGAGGGTTCTTTAATGGGTTCTGAACACTGTGTAGAATTTTACATCTGGCCTGTATTGCACTCTGCCTGTACCAGTTAAATGTGTTTTATTTCACTAATACCTTCCCTCCTTGTGGATAAAACTTGCTTCTCTCAAAGACTGGCGGCTCCCACTCCCTCTCCGAAGGGCTCCCAGTCTCTGGGCGCAGGGATCCAAGAGAAGGAAGGCCTCTGCCTTTAGCATCCTTGGAGCGAGATATGCCCCTGCACAGTGCTGCCGTGCCTGGGCCCAGCTGGCAGTGTGGCCCTGGCAGGTGGCCCCGCTTGCTGTCCACTGCATAGAGGATGTAGGAGAAATAGAACTAGCCTGCAGGTCAGTCCAGGGATAGGGATTTAGGATCAGCCAGAACTCTGCTGTCACCTTTTCTCAGGAGCTACAAAGATTTCTTTCCTGTTTTTAAACTGCCACACCCTGGCAGCCTCTCTCACGCCAGGGCCCTGCATGTCGGGAGGCTTGGTCTAGAGGGGCAGCTGTGTGCCTTAGTGGTTGCTAGCAGGACATTGAGACCTTGCCTGCTGTTTTCATGTCTGCATCCCTGGAGGGGAAGGGGCTCTTCCGCTCACAGTGTCTGGTTGGAGAGAATGTGATGTATACTGATAGCCGGGTGTCCCTGGCCACTTCAGGTTTCCCTCCAGGGACTGCACCACACACAAGGAGCATGCAGAGGCCAGAGAAGAGCACTGCTTCGTGTCCCTTTTCTGAGATTGAAACTGTCGGTGGGGTATGGTGAGAAGGCAGGTTTCAGAATTGGTTACTGATGTATCTTCTTAAAATGAATAATGGACAATTTGTCAATAAAGCAGTCTTTTGGTGAAAATCCATGTGTGTGTGTGTGAGAGTGTTTCAGGATTATGGTGAAGTAGCGGTCAGTAAGCCAGCATATGAATACTTGCTTTTGTGGCTACACCCTGGGGAGAGGAGTCCAGGGACATTCAGGTTCACATTGCAAAGCCTCAAGGCTGAAAAGGTAACAGGTGAGCTGGCATCTCTGAGGAAGCTGCATGGAAGTCTGAGTCTTTGTAGATGATTAGGATCCTGCAGCTTATGGTTTGAGCCAGCACTCCAGGGGCTTGCCAGGCAGTCAGGAGCCAGCCCACTAATGCACCTCCCAGCTCCTGTGCGCCTCACAGGGAAGCCATGCAGTGTAGAGCTGGGGCTTTAGGAAGCCTGTGCTGACTGCTGCCAGCCCAGGTCCCCACCTGCAGGGAGCTGAACTTTGGAGGTGGCTTTGAGAAGGAGGGTTGTGGAGAGGGTGTGTCACCCACTCAGAGCAGCTCCTAGAAGGCGTGATCTCACCCAGATGAGGGAGCCAGAGAGGTAATGCCCTATAACTGAAGCTCTGGAGGTGAGGGAGCCAGAGAGGTAATGCCCCATAACTGAAGCCCTGGAGGTGAGGGAGCCAGAGAGGTAATGTCCCATAACTGAAGCTCTGGAGGTGAGGGAGCCAGAGAGGTAATGCCCCATAACTGAAGCCCTGGAGGTGCTCGTGAGCATGGCGAGTTTGGAGTTGTTGGCTCAGATTAGAAGAAAAACCAAGAAGGTACAGGTGGGAAGGAGCAGGGTCAGACAAGATGCAGCAACCAGTTCTGCCCTGGGACTTCAGGGCCCATCGCTACCCTGGGAGGACTGCAGTTCTGCTGCTCTGTGGGAACTTCCCTCAGTGCTGTTGGTATGGGGGTGTGCATATGACTGGTAGGAGGTCCCCAGAGTGATGCAAGGATTCTTTAAGGTAAGTACTTTTTTTTCCTTTTCTTTTTTCTTTTTGTTTTTTTGGTACTAGGGATGGAACTCAGGTGCATTCTACCTCTGGGCTGTACCCCTAGCCCTGTTTCTTTTGTGTGTGTGTGTGTGTGTGTGTGTGTGTGTGTGTGTGTGTGTGTGTGTGGTACTGGGGGTGGAACCCAGAGGCTTTCTACCCCCGGGCTATACTCCCAGCCCTATTTTATATTTTATTTTGAAACAGGGTCTCACTAAGTTTCTGAAAGCCTTACTAGGTAGCTGAGACTGGCTTTGAACCTGTGCGATCCTCCTGTCTCAGCCTCCCAAGTGCAGGGATTACAAGTGTGCACCACCACACCCCAGCTCCAACCCTGTTTCTTTAATTTGGAAACAGTCTTGCTAAATTGATGAGAGCCTCACTAAGTTGCTGAGGCTGTTCTTGAACCTGCAATCCTCCTGTTGCAGTTTCCTAAGTATTGGGATTGCAGGTGTGTACCACCACACCTATCTAAGGTAATTTATTTGCAGGTTTCAAAAGTCAAAACACGACTTGAGGTGTGTTGGTACACCCCTGTAACCTCAGTAGTTGGGAGGCTGAGATAGGAGGATCACAAGACAGCAAGCAGAAATTGGATTCCATTTCAAAACATAAAGGGCTAGGGGAATAGCTCTTAGGTTGGACTCCTCTGGGTTCAATCCCCAGTACTACGCACACAGGTCAGACTGGATAGAAAAGGACTCAGAAAGGGCTTCTGATCTCTCCTTTGTGCATCCTTGCGGCTTTTCTTCATGCGAAAGTTCGGAAACAGGACTTCTCATTCTGGCTTTCCCACGTAGAAAGGTGGCACATGATATGCGGCCTGCTTTTCTTCCTACAGACACGCTCTGCAGTGCTCACGGTGCGGCCTATACACCTCCTCGGGGAGATTCCCATCCCCTGCTGCCTCTGCTGCTGTGCACATGGCCCTCGCCTCCTTGGGAGCTGAAACCTCAGGGTTAGAGACAGCAGGGCTTGCTTGGCCCAGACGGAACGGCAGAAGGGACAGTGTTGGACAGTACACGCGTGCAACACATCTGGGACCTGCGGTAACGGTGGGAAGCACCACCCTGCACTCACCACTTACTCTAATTTATCCTAGAAGTGGGGTCCATGCAGTCTTGTTTATTAAGCAAATACTTTAAGTGTTCTGTGGCTTGGAGTCTGCCAGGCCCCTGGGGACAAGGGTGAATCCTTTGCAGACTCAGCCCACGAGGATCGCCTTTCCACTTGTTAGCAAAGGTGAAGTGTTGCCTAGGTAATCTGGGCTGGGATAGGAGGTGTGGTGTGAAGTATTGAGAGTGCCAGGACCGGAACGTGTCGAAGCTTCAGGATGCAGAGTGGACCTGCCTCATCCTGGTGAAGGGCCTCGGGCACACGGAGCACTTAGCGCGGGTCCTGGAATCAGAGGGAAATGTGCGGCTCCAATGGTTACTAACCATTGTCAGTACTTGACAGCCATCTTCCTGCCTTCTCACAGACCGGCATTTTATAAGCAGCTGTAATAATATGCCTTTTATGCATATGTATGGTTTGCATGTTTTACTTTCAGGAACTAGTTCAACCATTTTCTGTGCTCTCTTGTGCCCTGGTACACATTTAAAATTTTTATGGTACTGGAGGTGAACTCAGGGAGGCCCCACCACTGAGCTGCATCTCCAGTTCTTTTTATTATGGGACAGGATGTTAACTGCCCAGGATCTCGCAATCCTCTTGCCTCTGCTTCATGAGCCAGGATTAAACCTTTTCTTCTTTCTTGTTACTGGGGATTGAACTCAGGGGACATTCTCCCTGTAATTTACACTCTCAGCCCTTTTTATAATTCTTTCTTTTGGGGGCACTGGGGATGGAAGCCAGGGCATTCTACCTCTAAGCTACACCCCCAGCCCTATTATCTAATTTTGATTGTGAAGAGCCTCACTAAGTAGCTGAGGTTGGCAGCGAAGTTGTGCTCCTCTGGTCTCAGCCTCCCACGTACTGGGATTACAAGTGTGTATCACCATGACCAACTATCTACCTACCTACCTTTCTTTCTTTCACTTTCTTCCTTTGTGGTACTGGGGTGGAACCCAGGGACATTCTACCTCCAAGCTATACCCCCAGTCATTTTTTTTATTCTTTATTTTGAAACAGGGTCTCACTAAGTTGTGGAGGACTTTACTAAGTAGCTGAGTATAGCCACGAACCTGAATCCTCCTGTTTTAGCCTCCCAAATGCTGGGATTACAAGCGTGTGTGTGCCACCACGCCATGCTTGTTTGTTGAGGCTGTCCAATCTGCAATCCTGTCTCACCCTACCAAGTACTGGGATTATAGGTATACACCATAGTGCCCAGTTTGCTCTAAATTTTAATAATTATTATTATTATTATTATTATTATTATTATTATTATTATTGTTTTGCGGAGATGGGGATTGGACCCAGGGGCATTCTACTTTAAGATACGCCCTGCCCTTTTTTTATTTTTTATTTTGAAACAAGGTTTCATTAAGTTGCACAAGGCCTTCCTCACTACATAGCTGAGGCTGTCCACAAACCGCAATCCTCCTGTCTCAGCCTCCCAAGTACTGGGATTACAAGCGTGCGCCACCACGCCCGGCTTGCTCTAAGTTTTTAAAAGATGGCTGCTGCATGGAACATAGTCAACGGGCAAGAATGGAAGTGAGGCTGCAGATGCGCTGCTGCAGAGGTCGTTTCCATGGCTTCCAAGATTAAAAGTGGCATTTATTCGCTAAAGAAACGCAGAGGTGCTCGAGTAACGTCGGACCGATTACAGTGATGGCGTGACTGGGGAGGGTGACTAGGTCTTCCTCGCTCGGCGGGTCGGCGGGATGAACCGGGGTTTTTCTAGACCGGGGGGGGGGGGGGGGGGAGGGGAGTGGAAGGAAGCGCCTCTCTGCCCTGGCACGCCATTGTATGCAGGTGATTCCGGGAGGGCGGGTGAGCAGCGGCAGCGGCCTTTCAGTGATTGGGCCGGAAGGAAGGAAGGAAGCTCGCCAGAGGGGATTAAATGTCAGTCCCACGCCAGTGGTTGGGGGTTGGGGGAATGCGGGTCTCCCTGTCACTTTCTACCTGCTCCCTCGCCAGTTCTTTGATAAGGACAATTATATTTTTCTCAACCTTGAGCAAGGCGCCGAGCAAACTCAGCCGCAAGGAAAGCCCTCCTTTCTTCTAACGCTAGGCTCTCCGCGTCACCTGCGGTCTTCCCGGGCCAGGGAGAGCCGAGGCCGCCGGGTTCCGCCGCGCATGCGCTCGGGAGCGCAGCTGTCACCTGGGCCCCGCCCCCAGCGGAGCCTCCGCAGGCGCATGCGCACGACCCCGCCCGCCGCTCCGACTCGCCAGCTCCCACGTCCTTCCCGGGGGCGCGCGCGCCGGTGCGGGTGCGTGCGTGAGCGTGCGCGTGCCCGCCGCCGCCGGTGCAGCTCCCGCGCCCTCTGCCGCCGCCGCCGCCGCTTCGGGGGTCTCCAGGCTGAGCAGCGTCGGCCGGCTCTCCTGCAGCGCCGCGGAGCGGGGAGCGGAGCCGCGGAGCCGGCGGGCGGGCGGGGACAGGTGAGCTCGCTGCGGGCGGCCGCGGGGCGCGGCGGGCGAGGGCGCGGGCCAGGAAATGGCGGCTTCCCGCGGCGGCGGCGGCGGCGGCGGCGGGCGGCCTCCGCTCGGCCTCGGCCTCGGCGCGGGGCGGGCTCCAGGCCCCGGCGGCCGGCCATGCGCGCGCCCCTCCGCCCCGAGCGCGCGCCGGAGGCCCGGAGGCCCGGAGGCCCGGAGGCCGGAGGCCGGGCGCGCTCGCAGCCCGGCGACTGGGAATCGCCTCTCCACGCGCTGGAACGGGCTTTAGCTGTGGTTAAGCCCGGAGCGTTTGGCTGGGGAGAAACCTGCTGCGTCTCCCCACGACAGGGCGAGCAGCGCTTTGGGTTTTACTCCCGAGGACAGCTTAGGGACGCGCGCCCAGGCCGCGGCTCCGGCTCGTGGTGTTAAGTGGCCGGATTAAGGACCGGCCTTTCCTGGTGCCAGAGAGAGGATTTCTCGGCATTCATTCAGTTGCGTCTTACGGGAAAAGGAAGCAGAACTTTCAGTTGTATTTTGTTTTCAGTTTTGGACGTGGGGATTTGAGTTGCTGTTCGGGGCATGCTAACCAGCTGGTCATAGCCTAGTGGGCGCTGTGTCTGAATGGATAGAGCTCTTGTCTTTAGTCACTTCTCTGTCTGCAAGGGGGAAAAGAAAACCTGTTTTAATGCCAGTTATATTACACCATCTACTGTCATGGCTGCCTGAAGGCAGAACTCTACCTAACGCCTTTAAGGTATGTTCATTTATTTGCTTTGCTTTCAAGCGAGATGAAATTAGAAGCCAGGGTCGTAGCGCTTTAGTCTAACCCAGTGTGTGCATCTCTTTTCAGCTGCTTAGGACCCGGGGTGGCTGGAGCTGGCCGGCATGGCTGCCAGCTGTGGACCCTGTGTGGGGTCCATGCAGACCCTTCCTTAGAGGGAAAGGAGGACTGTCAGTCCCTGCAGGGCCTCCAGCGGCCTCCTTGCTGTTCTCCGCGTGAAATGACATGCGCATCCTCAGCTCTGCCAGGAAGCTTTCCTCACCCCATGCCACCCTACTTATAATTTCAACACTCTTATTTCTTTTCTCCCTTCCTGATTAATGTTCCCATAGTGCTTGATCCTGTGACTGTCCTATGATTCTTACTATCAACATTTTTCTATGAAGTCAGGTCCATGGATATTGTCTTTTTTATTTTCTTCTCAAAAAAACAGTTGCTGGCACATACTCTGTGCCTAGTGAATATCTGTTGAATGAATGGAAATGAGGAGCTTGGCAGCGGCTATGATACATGCTAGCCCGGTCACCCAGAAGTTACTGTGGGTGAGCCCTTGGAGGCACGGGACTCTGTGGAGGTATATGGTCAGTGCCATGTGTCCACAGGACAGAGGGACCAGCTCTCGCCTGCCCTGTGGGGAGATGGCAGCTAGTTAAGAAGGGGACCCAAAGGGTGCTTAGGATCTTCCTGTTAATCTTTTTTGCAAGCTTGGATCTGGAATTATTCAAGGTAAATACTGTGTATGTGTGTTACTGAGGACTTAACTCAGGGGCATTCTACTTCTGAACTATTCCCCCAACCCTATTTTATTTATTTTGAAACAGGATCTCACTAAGTTGCAGAGGACCTCACAAGTTGCTGAGGCCTATCATGAACCTGTGATCCTCCTGTCTCAGCCTCCCAAGTACTGATATTACAAGCTTGTGCCACCATGCCCAGCTTACACATTGTTTTAAAAATCAGATCTTAGCTGGGCATGGTAGCACATGCTTGTAATCCTAGTACTTGGAAGGATGACACAGGATTGTAGGTTTGTGGACAGCTTCAGCAAGTAGTGAGACTCTGTTTCAAAATAAAAATAAAGTAGAGCTGGGGGTGTAGGAGATAGAATGCCTCTGGGTTAAATTTCCAGTACCGCAAAAGTCAGATAAAAGGTAATAATGCTCTTAGAAATTTTGTCTTTGGTTACCAGCACTCTTTTGACCTGAGATGGGTGACTGGGCGAGGTAGAGTCATCTGCCTGGCCCTTGTTTCAGAAACACCACACAGGAGTAGGCAGTTCCTGCCACTTTCAGCCCAGAGCTCAGTAGCTGGGGCTCTGTAAGAGCTCCGCACAGCCTTCTCTGTAGCGAAAGGACTTTGGAGTACTTTCCAGGACCTTCAACTCTTGCCCCTAAACTCATGGCAAATGGGTTTCCTTGTGTTTCTGAGGAAGATTATTTTTATTTCTTTATTGTGGTACAGGGGATTGAACCCAAGGGCATTCCGCCTCAGAGGCATTACACCTCGGCCCTGTTTTGTTTTGTTTTGAAACAAGGCCTCTCTAGGTTGCTGATGCTGTCCTTGAACCTGTGATCCTCCTGTCTCAGCTTCCCAGGTACATGCGTGCACCACCATGCGGCTTGAGGACTGTTCCTTAGGTGTGGTTTGGGGTTTGAACAGATGGTGTACACCTCTCTGTATTGTATCCATGGATCCCTTTGGTTGCAGAGGATGAAAACCACTAGAAAGTCTAGCTCAACTGCACTCAGCGCCACCCTGGCAACCTGCCCTGTTGAAGGTCTTGCTGGTTATTTGTGTATTTGTTTGTTTGTTTTTGTGGTACTGGGGATTTATCCAGGGCATTCTTACCTCTGAGTTACAACCTAGCCCTGCTTTTTATTCTGTATATTGAAGCAGGTGTTGCTAGGTTGCAGAGGGCCTAAGTAGCTGAGGCTGACCCAAACCCGTGATCGTCCTGTCTCAGCCTCCCAAGTATTGGGATTACAGGTATGTGCCACCACCCCTGGCAGGTCTTGCTGTTAATCATAAGACCTGGGATTTGAGCTCAAGCCTCCTGAACCAGTTTTCTTCTACATGTTCACTGATTCCTTCATCATGCAGAATTCCATTGTGTCTTTAGAGCCCAGGTGTACATGCCTGAGTCAGTGGATGCTCAGCAGGTACTTGCTGAAAGGCTGGAGGGGGTGGTCATGAAAAGGTAGAGCTTTAAGATAGAGGTTTTTATGTTTTTGTGGTACTGGAGATTGAGCCCTGGTATGTTCATCTTCCAAGATACACCCCCCCCCCCGGCCCTTTTTATTTTGTTTTTTGTTTTGTTTTTTGGTGGTACTGGGGGTGGAACCCAGAAGTTTTCTCCCTCCGGGCTATACTCCCAGACCTTTTTTTAAAAATATTTTATTTGGAAATAGGGTCTCACTAAGTTGCTGAGAGCCTCACTCAGTAGCTGAGGCTGGCTTCAAACCCGTGCGATCCTCCTGTCTCAGCCTCCCAAGCGCGGGGATTACAAGCGTGCGCCACCACGCCCGGCTGCCCTTTTTATATTGAAAATAGGGTCTCCCGGAGTTTCTGAGAGTCTGAGGTAGAGGTTTATTGCTTAAATCAGGAAGTAAGATGAGTGTGATAAGGGTTTGGAGTATATAATGCTATGGAGGAACCATGTCAGCTAGTGAGAGCAGTCTCCAATAAGGGAAGGGAACCCCCCACCCCAATCTTAAGCCATTTGTATGGAAATGAAGCACGAGGACCAGTCCTGTACCTGAGAACCCTTAGGCCCACCTTCTTGAGTTTTTAGGTGTTTTATTTATTTATTATTTTTTTTTTGCGGGTCTGGGGATGGAACTCAGGGGCATTCTACCTCCGAGCTACACCCCCTGCCCTATTTTTTATTCTTTATTTTGAAACCGGGTCTCACTGAGTTGCAGAGGGCCTCACTACGTAGCTGAGGCTGTCTGCGAACCGCGATCCTCTGGTCTCAGCCTCCCGAATGCTGGGATTACAAGCGTGCGCCACCACGCCCGGCTCAAGTTTTTAGGTGTTTTATGTTGGGCAGTTAAAAATGTAGCAGTTAGGAGCCTGGTGTGGTCACGCAGGCTAGTAATCTCAGTACTTGAGAAGGTAAGACAGGAGTATCTCAGGTTGCAGGACAACCTCAGCAAAGTAGTGAGACTCTCATCAACCTAGTGATACCCTGTTTAAAAATAAAAAATAGGCCAGGCGTGGTGGCGCACGCTTGTAACCCTGCGCTTGGGAGGTGGAGACAGGAGGATCCTGCAGGTTCGAAGCCAGCCTCGCTGGCTTAAGACACCCTGTTTCCAAATAAAATATAAAATAGGTCTGGGAGTGTAGCCCGGAGGTAGAAGGGTTCTATTCCTGGTACCACCAAAAATAAACAAACAAACAAACAAACAAACAAACAAATAACTAATAATCTGGGAGTGTGTTTTGGAGGTAGAAGCCCTGGGTTCAATCCCCAGTACTGCAGAAAGAAAGAAAGAAAGAAAGAAAGAAAGAAAGAAGAAAAAAGGTCCGGATCGGGGATTGGGCTGTAGTTCAGTGACAAAGTACTTGCCTAGCAGGTACAAGGAGGCCCTCAGTTTGATTCCCAGAACTGAAGGAAGAGAAAAGGGAGCACTCCTAAATTGAGGCTCATTATTCTGTGCCAGAGATTACTGGTCATGTGGTCAGACACACCTGATCTTTTAGTCTCTCCCCCTCCCACCCCAACAGCAGATTCTGCTAGATTTTGCTTCCTGGAAGAGTACAAGACTAGAGCTCACATGCTCAGGCCTTGTCTCCGAGCCTTTGCACCCTGTAAAATGAGGATAATAGTTCCCGCCTCACTTGCCTGTTGGAGAAGCAAAGGAAATGATAAATGGAAAGGATCTCATCAACTGCTTCCTAGGTAGACTAAGTAGAAGATGAAGATACTAAGAAATGGTAATAGCTTTATTCTATCTATAAAAAGTACCACCCATAACTGGGCATGGTGGCACATACTTGTAATCCCAGTACTTGGGAGGCCGAGACAAGAGGATCGCGGTTTGTGGACAGCCTCAACTACTACTTAGTGAGGCCCTTTACAACTCAGTGAGACCTGTTCAAAATAAAAAATAGGGCTGGGGGTGTAGCTTGGAGGTAGAATGCCCCTGGGTTCCATCCCCAGTACTGCAAAAATTAAAAGTAAAAATAAAATTAAAGAATAAAAACTAGGGCTTGGAAGTAGAAGGCCCATGGGTACAATCCCAGTACTGAGCAATAAATAAAAAAAAAAAAAAAAAAAAAAAAAACGACTACCCCTAAGATACCCTTAATGTAAGATCTTGGACTGTTGTGCCAGGCCACCTGGGGTAATGACATCCTCTGATGAAGATTTGCAGCCAGCCTGTGATCAGTCACTGGCTGATCAGCCTTGAAGATTTAAGGATTAGATTACCCAACAGCCTTCAGTAGAGATCTTGCCTCTTGTGGCAGGCACTTTGCAATAACTTTGAACACATATAAATGAAACTATGCTCTGCTTTATTTTTTTTCCTTTTTGTGGTACTGGGGGTTGGACTCAGGGGCATTTTACCTTTCAGATATACCTCCAGCCCTTTTATTTATTTTTTATTTGTAGTACTAGGGTTGAACTGGGGGGTTCTATCTCTGAGCCACACTCCAGACCTATTTAATTTATCATTGTTTTGTTTCATTTTGCAGTACTGGGGATGGAACCCAAGAGCATTGTACTTCTGAGCTATACCTCCAGCCCTATCTTTTAGTCTTTTTATTTTTGAAACAGGGTCTAACTGACTTGTGAAGGGCCTAGCTAAGTAGCTGGGGCTGTCCACAAACTGCAATCCTCCCGTCTCAGCCTTCCAAATGCTGAGATATTTACTAGTGAGTCCCACTGGATTTCGTTTACTAGATAGTAGCGTCAGCCAGGCATGGTGGCACATGCCTTTAATCCATTATTTGGAAGGCTGAGAGATAGGATTGCAGGTTCAAGGCCAGCTTCACCATGCCCGGCTTTTATTATTGTTTTTTTTTTTAGTTTGTTTGTTTTTCTGTACTGGCAATTGAACCTAGGATACTCTACCTCTGAGCTACACCCCATCCCTATTTTTTTTTTTTTTTTTTTGAAACAGAGCCTCACTAAGTTGTGGAGGGTCTTGCTAAGTAGCTGAGGCAGGTCACAAACCCAGTATCCTCCTGTCTCAGCCTCCCAAGTATGGGGATTACGTGTACATTGTAGCACAACAGTTGTTTGTTATTTTATTGTTCTTTAAATTGTTTTACATTGAACATGTATCACAAGCAAAACTGGTGGTTTACAAGATGTAATAAATGTGGAGTCCTTTGGTCTAGATTGCTGTGTCCTGAGGAATGCTTGTTTATTGGTTATAAAGTTATAATCCTGGTGAGTCTGAAAGTAGGAGTGCCGACTTGTCAGCCCCTATCAGCTGTGCCCCGCCTGCCTGGCTGTCTCTGGGAGAGAGGCATGCATCATAGTCTGACTGCGTTTCTGCAAGGGCAGAGGGCTGGTTTTAGGGGTCTCCAGGGTCCAGACCCTGGCTTCTCGTCACAACTCCTGTTCTAAGCTGGATGTGGTGCACTTTGTAATCCCAGTTCTTGGGAGGTTGAAACAGGAGTATTGCAGGTTCGAGGACAACTTCAACAAGTAAGACTGTCTTCAACCTCGTAGGACCCTGTTTCAAAATAAAATAGAGCTGAAGGTGTAACCCAAAGGTAGAATGCCTCTGGGTTCAACCCCCAGTACCACACAAAAACAGAACTCTTCTAGATGAGGCCTATGCCAGAGGAATCTGTGCACTGCCTGCCTTTATTTTCTCCTTCTGTTATTGAAAGAGATTCATAGCAGGGCAAATATTTAGTAGTGAGTCCCACTGGATTTCGTTTATTAGATAGTAATATCAGCCAGGCATGGTGGCACATGCCTTTAATCCATTATTTGGAAGGCTGAGAGATAGGATTGCAGGTTCAAGGCCAGCTTCAGCAACTTAGACCTTGTTTCAAAATTAAAAAAAAAAAAAAAAGTAAAGGGAAAAGAGACTGGGAATGTAGCTTCAAGGTAGAATGCCCCTGGGTTGGACCCCCCCAGTACCAAAAAAAAATAAAAATAAAAAAGTAGTATCTTTTGCTAGCATGGTGGCATATGCCTGCACTCCCAGTCCCTGGGAGACTGAACAAGTTCAAGGCCAGCCTCATCAATTTAGTGAGATATTGTTTATTTTTATTTTTTTACTTTTTGGTGGTGTCGGGGGTGGAACCCAGGGGTTTTTCTACCTCTGGGCTATACTCCCAGACCTATTTTATATTTTATTTGGAAACAGGGTCTCACTGAGTTTCTGAGAGCCTCACTAAGTAGCTGAGGCTGGCTTTGAACTGGGGCAGTCCTCCTGTCTCAGCCTCCCAAGCATGGGGATTACAAGCGTGTGCCACCACACCTGATGTGAGATATTGTTTAAAAAAAAAGTAGTTGGGGGTATAGTTCAAAGGTAGAATGTTCCTGGGTTCAAACAAGTAGTGGTTTAATTCTGAGAGTTTCTCTAAGACAGATTCTGGTTCAAAAGGGTACAAATTTTGTAATTTTGACACATTACCATTTTTTAAGATACTGGGAACTGAATACCAGAGATGCTCTGCCACTGAACTATGTCCCTGGCCCTTTTTATTTTTTATTCAGAGAGTCTTTAAGTTGCCCAGGATAGACTTTGTGATCCTCCTGCCTCAACCTTTGGAGCAACAGGAATTACAGGTGTGCACCACTGAGTTCAGCAGGGCTAAATCTTAAAGTCCATTCCCATTTCTTGAAGCAAAATATACATGATGTGCACATGTGTGTGTTATGTATATACACTCAAGATTTTGTTGAATCTACAAATGAATGTTCTAAATGTTCTAATTATAAACAGAGAACCCCACCTTGAAATGGCTTAGGTTTTTTTTTTTTTTTTGGTGCTAAGGATTGAACCCAGGGGCATTCTACCTCTGAGATATATTCCCAGCCCTTTTTTTTTTTTTTTTTTAATTTGGAAATAGGTCTTGCTAAGTTGTTGAGGCTGGTTTTGAACCTATGATCCTCCTGTGCCACCACATCTGGCTTAGCTTAGGTTTTTCTACAACTATATGACTTTTTACACTTGCCTTTGAAGTCTTTAAATATGTTTTGTTTTGTTTTTCCATACTGGGGATGGTATCCAGGGGCATTCTACCTCCAAACTACACCTCCAACCCTATTTTTCATTCTTTATTTTGAAAACTGGGTCTCACTGAGTTGCAAAGGGCCTCACTAAATACTTGAAGAGGCTGTCCTTGAACCGAGATCCTCCTGTCTCAGCCTTCTGAATGCTAGGATTACAAGCATGTGCCACCATACCTGGCTAAATATCAGGTTTTTTTGTTTTTGTTTTTGTTTTTTTTTGCAGTACTGGGGATAAAACCCAGGGGTATTCTACCTCTGAGGTATATCCCTATCCCTATTTTTTATTCTTTATTTTGAAACAGAGTCTCACTGAATTTCAAAGGGCCTCACTAAGTAGCTGAGGCTGTCAGCAAACTGCGATCCTCTTGTCCTCAGCCTCCCAAATGCTGGGATTACAAGTGTGCGCCACCATGCCCAGCTTTAAAGGTTTTGTTTTTCTGTGTGTGTGTGTGTGTGTGTGTGTCTTTTTGGAACCAGGGATTGAACCCAGAGTGCCATACCTGCAAAGCAGGTGCTTTGCTAGTGAGCTACATCCTGGCCCCAAAAATATGAATGAAAAATAATCTGTTTTTTAAATGACTGTTAAATGAACAATGACAGTTGCTCACAGAGACGTGTAATCCTGTTTCATATTTTGTTTGATATTAAAATCTGATTTTTGTACTTGGGAGGCTGAGACAAGAGTATTGCAGGAACTGGGTGTGGTTTTGTACTTGGGAGGCTGAGGCAGAAGGATCTCGGGATTGCAGCCAGCCTGGGCTACTTAGGCCTTCTGCATTTTAGTGAGATACTGTTTCAAAATAAAGAATAAAAAAGAGGGCTGGGGGTGGAGCTCAGAGGTAGAATGCCCCTGGGGTTCAATCCCTAGTACTGCAAAAACAAAAAAAGTGTTGCAGGTTCATAGCCAGCCTCAGCGACTTAGTGATCCCCTTCGACTTAGTGATCCCCTTCGCAACTTAGTGACACCATTTCAGAGTAAAAAATAAAATAGGGCTGGGGGTGTAGCTCAGAGGTAGTGTACCCTGGGTTCAACCCCCAGCACCAAAGGGAAAAAAAAGCCCTTGAGTTTTGTATGGGCGTGAAACAGGACCCCCTCAGCAATTTATCTTTGTGTGTGTGTGTGTGGGGGAGTACTGGGGATTTAACTCAGGGGCATTCTACCTCTGAGCTACACCCCCAGCCCTGCATACCCAGCTGACCTTCAGCAGTTGAGAGAGACCCAGTTTCAAAATAAAATAGGACTAGGGGTGTAGCTCAGAGGTAGAATGCCTCTGGATGCAACCTCCAGCACCAATAAATTTCCAGTTGGAATAAATATATATATATTTTTTTTGGTGGTACTGGGGTTCCTGGAAGCCCTCTACCTCTGGGCTACACTCCCAGACCTATTTTTACATTTTTATTTGGAAACAGGGTCTCCTAAGCCAGCACGCGCTGCTGGCTTCGAACCTGCGCGATCCTCCTGTCTCTGCCTCCCAAGCGCGGGGATTACAAGCGTGCGCCACCACGCCCGGCAGTCCAGTTGGAATAAATTTTACTAGATTTCTTTTGATGGGTCCTTTAAGAAATTTCTAATTATGGGAGGGGGCTCTAGCTTTGCAGTTGAGTAGTTGTCTACTCTGCGAGAGGTCCTGGGTTCAATCTCTAGCAAATAATAAGTCTACAGTTTAAGAATGATAATGCTCTATGAAGTATTTCTTAACTTGCCTTCTTTTTTTTTTTTTTCTTGGTTCCAAGGGTTGAGCCTATGAGCATTCTACCCCCTAGCCATTTTTATTTTTTATTTTGAACTGGTCTCCCTAAGGTGCTGACGCCTGACTGGAACTTGTGGTCATCCGGCCTTAGCCTCCCAAGTACTGGGATTATAGGCATGCACCCAGTGAAAGTTTTTTTTTTTTTTAATTCACTGAATTTACCTCTGAAATAGTACTCTCAAATGATGCTGTGGCTTGTTGAACAGGCACTCTGGCAAGCTTACTTAATATACGTTAACCGTAATCCTTAGTACAGCCTTACAAGCTGGTAGCTGTTACTCAACTTAATAGATAAGGAAGTTGAATTACTTAAACTCTCAAGTGTAAAAGTAGAGTGTTGGTTCTTTGTAATGGGGATTGAATGCAGGGCCACTGTACCTCTGAACTATCCCCCAGCACTCTTTGATTATTTATTTGGAAAGAGGGTCTCACTAAGTTGCCGAGGCTGGCCATGAACCTGTAATTCTCCCTGAGCCTCCTAAGTACTGGGATTACAAGCATATATCACCACACCAGGCTCAAAAGTATAGTATTGAAGAATCGGTACAAACCCAGCACAGTGGCACATGTCTGTAATCCTAATACCTGGGAGTCTGAGATGGGAAAGCGCAGGTTCTAGGCCAGCCTTAGAAACTTGGAAAGACCCTGTTTCAAAATAAAATAGGTGCTGGACGTGGTGATACATGCTTGTAATCCCAGCATTTGGGAGGCAGGAACTGGAGGATTGTGGTATGTGGACAGCCTCAGCTACTTAGTGAGACCCTTTGCAACTCAGTGAGACCCTGTTTCAAAATTTAAAGACAAAAAAAAAAAAATTAGGCCTGGGAGTGTAGCTCGGAGGTACAATGCCCCTTGGTTCCATCCCCATTACCGCAATAATTAAATAAATAATAACCAAAAATAAATAAATAAATGTTAAAGCTCTGAGTTAGAATGCCCCTGGATGCAATCCCTAGTATTAAGGAAGAAAGCAAAGAATCAGAGCAGGATGAGTGTGGTGGTGGCCCTCCCCTGTAATTTCAGTATTTGGGGGCTAGGACAGTGTTGCAGGTTGGAGGGCAGCAGTGTATGGTAACTTAGGGATACCCTCTTTTAAAATAAAAATTAAGCCGGGCGTTTTGGCGCACGCTTGTAATCCCCGCACTTGGGAGGCTGAGACAGGAGGATCGCACAGGTTCGAAGCCAGCCTCAGCTACTTAATGAGGCTCTTAGCAACTTAGTGAGACCCTGTTTCCAAATAAAATATAAAAAAGGTCTGGGAGTATAGCCCGGAGGTAGAGAGCCCCTGGGTTCCACCCCCAGTACCACCAAAAAAATAAGTAAATAAAAAATAAATTAAAAATTAAAATTAAAATGGGGGCCGGGCGTGGTGGCACACGCTTGTAATCCCCACGCTTGGGAGGCTGAGACAAGAGGATCACGGGTTCAAAGCCAGCCTCAGCTACTTAGTGAGACCATTTCCAAATAAAATATAAAAAAGGTCTGGGAGTATAGCCCGGAGGTAGAAAGCCTCTGGGTTCTACCCCCAGTACCACCAAAAAAAAATTAAAACGGGGCAGTTCAGTGGTAGAAATCCCCTGGATCCAATCTCCAGCACCTTACACACACACACACACACACACACACACACACACACACGCACGCACACGCGCCCCTCCTCTGTTGGGGAGTTCTCTTGCTTCCTCCTGCCTCTCTGAGCAATCCTAACTGGTTGTTAGCAATAGACAGACTCACAGCATCTTTCCACCCCGTGTCCAGTGCTGATACGGCTCCCATACTTATTTCATCTGCGCCAGCCTATTTCTTTTTCTTTCTTTTTTGCTGTACTGGGTACTGAACCCAGTACATACATAGGTCTGGCCTATGCCAGGCAAGCTCTCCAGCACTGACCTGTATTTCCAGCCCTTTGTATTTTGAGGCAGGGTTTCACTGGTTGTGCAGGCTGGCCTTGAACTTGTATCCCCCTGCCTCAGCCTTCTGAGTAGCTGGGATTATAGGTGTGCACCACCATACCTGATTTTAAGACTCATCTTTCCAGGGACAGGTACTGGGAGCTTCCACTCTGATGTCTAACAATGAGTTACATCAGAACTTCCAATTTAATGCTAAATTTTAAAGCATCAATTCTCAGCTGAGCGTGGTGGCACATGTTTGTAATCCCTGCGCTTGGGAGGCTGAGACGGGAGGATCGCGCAGGTTCGAAGCCAGCGTCAGCTACTTAGGCTCTCAGCAACTTAGTGAGACCCTGTTTCCAAATAAAGTATAAAATAGGTCTGGGGGGATAGCCCGGAGGTAGAGAGCCCCTGGGTTCTATCCCCAGTAACACCAAAAAAAAAAAAATTCTATTTTTGTTTTGTTTTGTTGTTATTACAGAACTGGAGATTAAACCCGGGGGTCTCTACTACTGAATTATACCCCCAGCTCTTCTTATTTTTGACTTTTGGGCCTCTTGCTAAGTTTCCTAGGCTGGTCTTTAATGATCCTCCTGCCTTAGCCTCCTGAATTGCTGGTATTACAGGGATGTGCCCCTGTACCCAGCCCCTGCCCCCTTTTTTTTTTTTTGGTGGTGGTACTGGGGTGAAACCCAGGGGCCTTCTATCTCTGGGCTACACTCCCAGACCTATTTTTTATTTGGAAACAGGGTCTCTTAAGCCAGCTGAGGCTGGCTTTGAACCTGCGCAATCTCCCAAGCGCGGGGATTACAAGGGTGTGCCACCACGCCCAGCCTGCCTTTTTTTTAATTGAAATTTATCTATGAAAATTTCTTTTTGTTGTTTTATTAAAGTGGGGTCTTGCTGTGTTGCTGTGGTTGGTCTCAAACTTGTATGCTCAAGCAGTCCTCCTTCTTAAGTCCTGAGTAGCTGTGACTACAGGCAGACACGTGCCACCACGCCCGGCTACCTGAACGTATTCTAAGAGAGTGGTACTATGACTCAGAATCCTGGGTGGCTTGAAGGAATCCAGCTGGGGCTTAACCATGTCTTGCCTTCTGACGTGTGGGTTAGGAGCACACAGATGTTGATGGTATAGGGATCTGCTTGAACTTGATCCAGTGTTGGAGTATGCAGATGTTCAGAAGCATCTCTCTGTGATGCATGCTTTTTAGTGGTAGTGCATCATGTGTGTGTGTGTGTGTGTGTGTGTGTGTGTGTGTGTGTGTGTGTGTGTTACTGGGGATTGAACCCAGGGCCATTCTACCTCTGAGCTACACTCAGCCCTATTTTTTATTTTTTTGAAACAGGGTCTCACTAAGTTGCAGGGGTGGGGTTTGCTAAGTTGCTGAGACTGGCCACGAACCTTCAATCCTCCCATCTCGGCCTCCCAAGTATTGAGATTACAGGCATGTGCCACCACATCTGGCTAGTGGTGACACATCTTACAGTGGTCACAGAGTAGGGTGTTGGAAGTTGCCTGGTTTTGCAGCAGGCCCTTGCACTGCTCCCGAGAGGGCTGATGGGCATCGTTCCAGAACAACCAGGCAGATGTCTCCCTTTAGCACCTCAAATAGGTTTTTATCTGTATTTTTATTTATTTTATATTTTTTGCAGTACTGGGGATGGAACTCAGTGGCATTCTACCTCTGAGTGACACCCCCAGTCCTATTTTTTTAATATATTTTTATTGGTTCATTGTAGTCAAACATCTCAATGAAATACAAGACTTGTGAGGATATACAAGCACATATCACCCAATTAGCCTTTATCCAGTCCCCATCCCATTCCCTCCCCCTGCCTCGAGCCATGCTTGATTTAGTGATTGACTTTGATATATTTGTTTAAGATTCCCTCTTCCCCCCTCCCATCCCCTCTGATAGGTCACCTTAATTGCTCCTCCATAGGGCCCTTTCTTCAACTAGATTTCCTATTACCCATTTCTTCCTAGTTTTTGTATATTAGGAAAAGCATCTGATTTTTTATTTTCTGTGATATTTCCCTGTGGATGCCGCATTGCAGGCTCGATCACACTCTCGAAGGCCCAGCACCAGCCTTGCCGCATGGCAGGCTCCGATCCTAGCCTCGCTGACCCCAGCACCGGCCTCACAGGCCTCACCACTGGCCCCAGGGACCAGCCTTGCCACCTAGAAGGCTCCATTCCCAGCTTGGCAGGCCCCAGCAATGGCCTTGCCATTGGCAGGTTCCAATCCCAGCCTCACTGGCACCAGCCTCGCCGCATCGCAGGCTCCAATCCCGGCCTCGCAGGCCCCGGCACCGGCCTCCCAGTCCTCCCAGTCCTATTTTTTAGTCTTTATTTTGAAACAGCGTCTAACTGAGTTGCAAAGGGCCTCACTAAGTTGCTGAGGCTGTCTATGAACCTGGATCCTCCTGTCTCAGCCTCCCAAATGCTGGGATTACAAGCTTGCCCCACCACACTGAGCTCTCACCTGTTTTTTTTTTTTAATTAATTTTTTTTTTTTTGTTTTTTGTTTTTTTGTTTTTTGGTGGTACTGGGAGTGGAACCCAGAGGCTTTCTACTTCTGGACTATATACCCAGACCCAGTTTATATTTTATTTGGAAACAGGGTCTCACTAAGTAGCTGAGGCTGGCTTCGAACCTGTGCGATCCTCCTGTCTCAGCCTCCCAAGCGTGGGGATTACAAGCATGTGCCACCACGCCCGGCTCACCTGTATTTTTAAAAGGCAAATGACGGTGAGGCAAATTAATAAACTGGATTTTTTAAGATAAGGAAATCCCCTTTTTTTTTTTTTTTTGGTGGTACTGGGGTTCCTGGAAGCCCTTCTACCTCCGGGCTACACTCCCAGACCTATTTTTACATTTTTTTTAAATTTGGAAACAGGGTCTCCTAAACCAGCGCGCATGGCTGGCTTCGAACCTGCGCGATCCTCCTGTCTCTTCCTCCCAAGCTTGGGGATTACAAGCGTGCGCCACCACGCCCGGCTCCTTTTTACATTTAAAATGCTGTGCAGCAATGATTAGTGTTCAGGGTAAGAGTTAATTAAAACATAAACAACACAGCCTATCCATCTTCATAAAGTTTGTGTATTTTTATCTGGGCATAGTGGTGTGTGCTGGTAAACCCCGTACTTGGGAGGCTGAGACGGGAAGATTACAGGTTCGAAGATAGCCTCAACTACTTAGTGAGGCCCTCTGCAACTTGGTGAGATCTGTTTTAAAATAGAGAATAAAAATAGGGATGGGGGAGCTCAGAGGTAGAATGTTCCAGGATTTAGTCCCTAGTAACACAAAATAAATGTCATATGTTTTTAAATTTTTATTCAAAAATATGATCCAGGATTTTACTTTTGCAGAAAAGGGTTGATAATGAGTCACAATGTATGGTATATAGGATCAGGTTTGGATTTGAAGCCCTACTAACCCTAGCAGCATGATCTTCAATTCTTCAAGCTTTTTTGGGGGGGCGGGTACTGGGAATGGACTCCAGAAGCATTCTACCTCCAAGTTATACCCCCAAAACGATTTTATTTTTTATTTGGAAATCGGATCTCACTAAGTTGCAGAGGACCTTGCTAAGTTGCTGAGGTTAACTTCAAACCTGTGATCTTTCTCTCTCGGCCTCCCAAGTACTGGGATTACAAGCGTGCGCCACCATGCCCGTCTTCTTCAAACTTTCTGAGCCTCAGTAATTTCATCTGTAAACTGTAGGTCCTAAATAAGCAAGCAGAGCTGTGCGTGGTGGCTCAGTTCAGGTCACTGAGCCCCGAGAGTGACAGGGTCAGACTCCAGCCTAGACAAATCACTCCACATCTGCCCTCCTATCTACCAGACTTATCCCAGAGGCTTCTTAGGAGAGCTCAGTGGGGGTCAAATAAAACCTTTAGGCAAATTAGACTTAGCAGAGTTTATTTAAGCAAAGGAATTTTCATAAATGGGGCAGCACCCTGAGCCAGTAAAGATTCACAGGCTCAGAGTTGCTCAGAGCCAGTAAAGATTCAGAGCAACAGAGCAGGCTGAATTTGCAGACAGAGAAAGCAATACACAGGTAGCCTGGTTGGACGACAGCTCCAAGATTGCCTTACATGGATGTGGTGTCAACAGTTGGCAGCCTGGGATTGGCTGAAGGTTGGCTGCTGTGATTAGGAGAAGCTCCACCACTTGTTAAATGTCCTCAGGTTGCAGTTTATTTACATATTAAGTTGGGTTGGAGATGGCTATGCACAGTGGTAGTTGTAGAACAGATTGAACAATTTCCCTTTTTAGCCAGCCTCTCAGTTTTGAAATATTAAGCAAAACCTTGGGCACTTACACCATATTCTCTCACCATCATAATGGGACTTGTTTGGAGTCTGTATGGAATTTCCAATTCACAATATCAAATTATATGATTCTTGAACTGGATGTGGTGGCACACACTTGTCATCCTAGTACTTGAGAGGCTGAGATGGGAGGATTGCAGTTCCTGCCCAGCCTCAGCTCCTTAGTGAGGCCCTCTGCAATTTAGTAAGACCCTGTTTCAAAAATAAAGAATAAAGCCGGGCGTGGTGGCGCACGCTTGTAATCCTCGCACTTGGGAGGCGGAGACAGGATGATCGCGCAGGTTCGAAGCCAGCCTCAGCTACTTAGTGAGGCTCTCAGCAACTTAGTGAGACCCTGTTTCCAAATAAAATATAAAATGAGTCTGGGAGTATAGCCCAGAAGTAGAAAGCCTCTGGGTTCCACCCCCAGTACCACCAAAAAAATAAAAAAAAATAAAAAAAAATAAAGCCGGGCGTGGTGGTGCAAGTTTGTAATCCCCACGCTTGGGAGGCGGAGACAGGAGGATTGCGCAGGTTCAAAGCCAGCCTCGCTGGCTTAAGAGACCCTGTTTCCAAATAAAAACATAAAAAACATAAAATAGGTCTGGGAGCATAGCCTGGAGGTAGAATGCCCCTGGGTTCCATCCCCAGTACCACCAAAAAAGAAAGATTCAAGAATAAAACCTGGGTGTGGTGGCACATGCATGTAATCCCAGCATTAGGGAGGCTGAGACAGGAGGATTATGGTTTGTGAACAGCTTCAGCTACTTAGACTCTTTGTAACTCAGTGAGACCCTGTTTGAGAATAAAAGAATAAAAGCCAGGCATGGTGGCATACGCTTGTAATCCCCGCATTTGGGAGGCTGAGACAGGAGGTTCGCATAGGTTTGAAGCCAGCCTCAGCTACTGAGTGAGGCTTTCAGCAACTCAGTGAGACTCTGTTTCCAAATAAAATATAAAATAGGTCTGGGAGTATATAGCCAGTAGGAAGAAAGCCCCTGAGTCCCGCCTCTAGTACCACCAAATAAATAAAAAAATAAAAGAATAAAAAATAGGTCTAGGGGTGTAGCTCAGAGGTAGAATGCCTCTGGGTTCATTCCCCAGTACTGCAAAAGAAAAGAATAAAAACTAGAGCTGAAGGTGTAACTTGGAGGTAGAATGCCTCAATCTTCAGTACTGCCAAAACAAGTGTATAATTCTTTATGCTTTATTTATTTATTTATTTACTTATTGGTACTATAGACTGAACCCAGGGGCATTCTACCTTCAAGCTACACCTTTAGCCTTTTTATTTATATTTTGAAATAGGGTCTCACTACTTGCTGAGGCTCTTCTTGAACCTGCGATTCTTCTATCTCAGCCTTCCAAGTACTGGGACTACAAGCCTGTGCCACCATGCCCAGCTATTCTTTCTTTGTACTTTTGTTATTCTGACTGTATTGAGACCTTTTGATGTGTGAAGGATGGGTAAGGTATGAGCAACTAAGACTTTTGAGGAGATACCATACGTCAGGGAGACCATTCTGATGGCTGTCAGGAAAATAATACCAAGAAACTGAAGTCCACCCTGGACAGGAGTCTCCACAAACTGAACGGATCAAAGTTAGACAACTCAGTGCAGGCAGTGAAGGTGTCCAACAGTATTCAAGGACAGTTGGGCACAGTCTTGGGGCCTGACGGCAGACTAAGGACCATAGTATATAAAGTGGCCTGATCTTAAATCAGAGAATCCACTTTTGTAGTTGCCACACCTGGTAACAATTCACAGTAACCTGGAGACTCATAAAACAGAAACAAAAAGACGAGAAAAGCCTTGAAGCAAATCTCCCATCCACGACTCAGGATGCCTGCCACTGACTGCTAGCTAACCCTAACCCTTGGCAATGCCTTGATGTGTTCAGTGGCTGTGTCTAGAGCAGTATATACAACCCGTTTTACTTTTTTTGAGGAACTGGGGGATTGAACCCACTATGCCCAGCTCCTTTTTTTGTTATTATTTTATTATTTTTTTACAATACTGGGGATTGAACCCAGGAACATTCTACCTCTGAGCTACACCCCCAGCCCTATTTTTTATTCTGTATTTTGAGACAGGGTCTAAGTTGTGGAGGGCCTCACTAAGTACCTGAGGCTGGCTGTGAATCTGTGACAAGTACTGGGATTACAAGTGTATGCCACCACACCTGGCTTTTTTATTAATTTTTTTTTTTTTTTTTTTTTTTTTGGTGGTACTGGGGATGGAACCCAGGGGCCTTCTACCTCCAGGCTATACTCCCAGCTCCCAGACCTATTTTTTTTTTTTTTTGAAACAGGGTCTCTTAAACCAGCTGAGGCTGGCTTTGAACCTGCGTGATCCTCCTGTCTCGGCCTCCCAAGCGTGGGGATGACAACAAGCCTGCGCCACCACGCCCGGCTTGATGTTGAAAGAGGAATCTCACTATGTTGCTCAGTCTGGTATCAAACTCCTGGGCACAAGTGATCATCCGACCTCAGCCTCCTGAGTAGCAAGGACTACAGGTACCACAGCTCATTCACGGCACTGCTTTGTATATGCAAGTGTGTATGTGTTGGTGGGATCAAATCCAGGGTCTTGCACATGCTAGGTAAATGTTGAATAAGCTTGCTACAGTAGTAAAAGTCGGGGGAACAATAAGTGTGATACCCAGTTCTGTTTAGTAGCATACACAGCCCCTAATACAGCACGAGGGGATCTAAAGCTGCCTGGCTTTTTTTTTTTTTATGTTTCCACTGAGCATAAATGTTCTTATCTACTCTAGGAGAGTGGTCTCTTCTCTGAATCCTTGCAAGGTCTAATTGAATCCAGAACCCAGTTTCCCCCCATTTTATGGACTAGCCTCAAATTCCATATACCTAGCTTCTGATGACCATCAAGTGTGAACTCTCAACCGGACATGGTGCAGGCCTGTAATTCCAGTACGTGGAGGCTGAGACAGGAGGATCACAGGTTTGAGAACAGTCTCAGCAAGTAATAAGACTCATCAACCTAGCAAGACTCTGCTTCAAAATAAAAAGGGCTTGAGGGTATAGCTCAGAGGCAAAATACCCCTTAGTGCAATTCCCAGTACCACAAAAAATAGAAAAATAAAAATGAGTGAACCCCCAGAGCTAGGAGTGGCAGCACACGCCTGTAGTCCCAGCACTTGGGAGGCTGAGACAGGAGGACCACAGGTTTGTGTCCTGCCTCAGCTACTCAGTGAGATATTCCACAACTTAGTGAAACCCTGTTTCAAAAATAAAGAAAAAATAAGCTGTATGTGGCGGTGGCGCATGCTTGTATTCCCAGCATTCAGGAGACTGAGATAGGAGGATCGCGGTTCGAGGACAGCCTCAGCTACTTAGGTTCTTTACAACTCAGACCCTGTCTCAAAATAAAGAATAAAAGATAGGGCTGGGGTGGAGCTCAAAGGTAGAATGTCCCTGGGTTCTATCCCCAGTACTGCAAAAGAAAAAAAAAAAGGCTAGGGGTGTAGCATAGAGGTAGAATGCCCCTAGATTCCAACCCCAGTACCACAAAAATAGATAAATGGATGGATGGAAGGAAGGAAGGAGAGGGAGGGAGGGCTGGGGGTGTATCTTGGAGGTGAGTGCCTCTGGGATCAATCCCTGGTACCAAAAAAAAATCTATGTGGAACTTTGCCTCGTGGACATTGGCTCACCTTTACATTTTAAGATTGGTACTGATTTTGGTTACTGGCTATTGGCTTCTGGCCCTTCAGGGAAAACCATTCGGAAGGGAGAAGCCACGTCAGGAAGCAAGGTCTGAACCAGAAAGGAGGCAGGGCAGAGCAAGCACGTTCTCCAGTGCCTCAAACCTGGGGGAAAGGGCCACTTAAACTTTGTTAAGTTTGCATGATCCAGAAGAAGATCATTCCTGTGATTTCTTTACACCTGCTGCAAGAATGCACGGCCATGCTCAGAAGAAAGGGCCCCACACAGGCAGTCCCCAGGCCTGAGCATGGAAGGCCTGAAAGCATGATTCACCTTTTGCAGACATCACTTGGGCTAGTCCTCCACAGTGATTGGTTGTCAACAGGGAAAGCTAGCAGCAGCAATGACTCCTTAGAGCTTCAGGGTGACCTCCACGGGGAACACGGCCGTGGGCATTAGTGGACTTGCCTCCTGACATTTGGGCTGTTGTCCATACACCTCACAGTTTTTCTGGTTTCTTGCCAAAGTATAAGTCTTTATTAAAGCCCTTCACGGATTGTGATCCCATAGACATTTCTTGAAAGGGAAGGGGTTGGATGGCAGGAAAAAAGATAAGGAAGGCTTTTGTGGTGCAAAGCAATCCAAGTGCCGAGGCTGGTCTGAAACTTGTGATCCTTCTGTTTCAGGCTCCCAAGTACTGGGAGTACAGGTGTGCGCCACCTCGCCCAGCTTGTGAGATGTTTTCATATCTCTTCTTCGAAGCTTGTTATATATTTTTCCCCAACAGCAGATGAACTCAGTAGCAGTTGTGTACACTGAGAAATGAAATACACCTGTAAGTACAGGAGTGAGAATACAGCTTTCCTTTTTTTCTTCCTTTCTTTGTATTTGCAGTGGTTGGGTGGATCCCAGGGTCCCTCTTGTGCTAGTGCGGCATTTACCACTGAGCCTGGCTCTGATTATGGGCGGTCTCGCCCCCTGGTGGAAGACCTGGGGACGGCACCGTCTCCCACTCCCTGTCCCTCCTGTCACCAGAGGTTTTGAGATGTTCCCTACCATCTTTCAGCCTTAGGTCTTGCATTTCTCTGGGTGACACTCGCCACAGGACACTTATCCCTGGTTTCCATTTCTGACCATCTTGTGATTTGAGTCTCACTGGTTGGGTTTTTCTAGAAGCTTTTTGTCCTCTGACTTCCTTGTTGACTCAGTTCTTGGACAACTATTTGTTTAGATTTCTGTTACTTGAGCTAAAAAGAGAGCTTCTGCAGAGGGTGTGTGTGTGTGTGTGTGTGTGTGTGTGTGTGTGTGTGTGTGTGGTGTTACAGGGGATGGAATCCAGGGGTATTCTACCTCTGAACTACATCCCTAACCCTATTTTTTTTTTTTTTTTTTTGTGGTACTGGGGTTCCTGGAAGCCCTTCTACCTCCGGGCTACACTCCCAGACCTATTTTTACATTTTTATTTGGAAACAGGGTCTCCTAAGCCAGCGCGCGCGTCTGGCTTCGAACCTGCGCGATCCTCCTGTCTCTGCCTCCCAAGCGCGGGGATTACAAGCGTGCGCCACCATGCCCAGCCCTAACCCTATTTTTATTTATTCATTTATTTTTATTTTATTTTTTACGGTACTAAAGGTGGAACCAGGGACATTCTATCTCCAAGGTACACCCCCATCCCAATTTTTTAGTCTTGTTTTTATTTTTGAAACAGCTCAGCCGGGCATGGTGGCGCATGCTTGTAATCCAAGCATTCGGGAGGCTGAGACTGGAGGATTGCTTTCTTTGACAGCCTCAGCTACTTAGCTGAGTCGCATGTGCACGTGTGGTCTGCCTCTACTAAGCTCACTGTGTTTGAGGCCCCGGTGTGGGTTTGTGTCGCCACCACTGCATCCAAGGTGCTGCACGGTGCCAGTGCGTGGGCACACCTCACGGTGTCTTTACATAGTGGCGCTCCCCTCCTGGCCCTGGCCCCCAGCCACTGCCTGTGTGTTCATTCCTAACACCTGTCATTTCAAAAACCGTTATGTAGGCCAGGCATGGTGACATGTGCTTGTAATCCCAGTACTTGGGAGGCCGAGACAGGAGGATCACAGGTTCACAGCCAGCCTCAGCTACTTAGGCCCTCTGCAACTTAAATAAGACCCTGTTTCAAAATAAAGAATAAAAAATAGGGGCTGGGTGTGGTGGCACATGCTTCTTTTTTTGTGTGTGGTACTGGGGGTAGAACCCAGGGGCTCTTCTACCTCCTGGCTATATTCCCAGACTTATTTTATACTTTATTTGGAAACAGGGTCTCACTAAGTTGCTGAGAGCCTAAGTAACTGAGGCTGGCTTCTTCAAACCTGTGTGATCCTCCTGTCTCAGCCTCCAAGTGCTGGGATTACAAGCATGCACCACCACACCCAGCTGGCGCATGCTTCTAACCCCAACATTGGAGAGGCAGAGACCAGGGGATTGTGGTTCATAGACAGCTTAAGCTACTTAGTGAGGCTCTTCACAACTCAGTGAGACCATGTTTCAAAAAGTAAAAAAGACTAGCTGGGCAAGATGGAGCACGCTTGTAATCCTAGTGCTTGGGAGGCTGAGAAGGGAGCATCGCACAGGTTTGAAGCCAGCCTCAGCTACTTAGTTTGGCTCATCAGCAACTTATTGACACCCTGTTTCTTTTTTCTTTTTTCTTTTTTTTTTTTTTTGGTACTGGGGTTCCTGGAAACCCTTCTATCTCCCCTGTTTCTAATAAAATATAAAAATAGGTCTGGGAGTGTAGCCTAGACATAGAAAGCCCCTGGGTTCCATCCCCAGCACCACAAATAAATAAAATAAATAACTAAGCCTGGGTGTGGTGGTGCATGCTTGTAATCCCCGCGCTTGGGAGGCTGAGACAGGAGGATCGAGAGGTTCAAACCCACCCTCAGCTACTTAGTGAGGCTCTTAGCAACTTAGTGAGACCTGTTTTCAAATAAAATATAAAATAGGTCTGGGAGTATATCCCGGAGGTAGAAAGCCTCTGGGTTCCACCCCTAGTACCACAATAAATAAATAAATAAAGCCAGCCCTGGGTTCAATCCCTAGTATGGGGAGTCAGGTGTATACCCACCACCTGGTTTTGTCATATAGTGTACGTGTTTATGGGGTGCAATGTGACAGTCTGATAAATGCACACAGGATATAACAAAGCAGGCTAACTGGCATTACCATCTCCTTAAATATTGTTGTGTTACAAGTCTTCTCTTTATATAAATAATTATTGGCATAGTCACCCTGCCATGCTGTAGAACATTAGAATTTCTCATATAAGAAAATTATTTTGATACCGTTTGTTTGTATATGGGGTAATGGGGATAGAACCCAGGGGCATTCTACCTCCAAGCCACACTTCCTAGCCCTTTTCTTTTTTTTGAAATAGTCTCATTAGGTTGCTCAGAGTCTTTGACTACGTTGCTGAGGCTGTCCTTGAACCTGTGATACTCCTGTCTTTGCCTCCTGAGCACTAGGATTACAGGCATTTGACTTATTTTAGTACCTATTATTGAACTTCCCTGTCTCTCCTCCTTTCTGCCCTCTAGTGACCACCACAGTGCTCTGCCCTTGAGATAAACTCTTTTAGGTTCTCATGTGAGCAAGAACGCGCAGTTTACCTTCCTGTGCCTGGACTGTTCCAGTTAGCATAATTTCCTCTGGTTCCATCCGTGCTGCTGCAAACGACCGGATTTCATTCTCTTTTGGGCTTAGTATTCCCACTGTGGATATATGCACTCGCCCATTGTAGACGTCTTGGTCGATCCATATCTTGACCATTGTGGATAGTTCTGCAGTAACTAGAGTACTGGAGTACAGGTATCCCTCGGATATATTATTTCATTCCATTTGGATATCTGCACAGTTGTAGGATAGCTGGACCAGATGGTATTTTTAGTGATGGGCATGAGTTTGCTTTGTTTGCTTTTTGGTGGTATTGAGGATTGAACAATCCCCTTCATGTATACCAGGAAAAGTGGTCTATCTACCACAGAGCCCTTGCCCCTACTTATTTTTTTGAGTAATCTTCATACTGTTTTCCTTAATGGTTTTACTAATTTAGATTCCCACCAACAATGTGTAAGAGAGAGTTCTCCTTTCTTTTCATCCTTACTGGCTTTTTTTTTTTTTTTTTTTTTTTTAATACTGAGGATGGAACCCAGGGGTATTCTACCTCTGAGCCACAACTCTACCCCTCTTTTTTATTCTTGATTTTGAAACAGGGTCTCACTGAGTTTTAAAGGGCCTCCCAAATGCTGGGATTACAAGTGTGCCACCACACCTGTTTTCCTGTTTTGTTTTTTTTAATAATTTATCTGTAAACAGGGTCTCACTAAGTTGCAGAGGGCCTCACTAAGTAGCTGATGCTGGCCACGAACCTGCAATTCTGTCTCAGCCTCCCAAGTATTGGGATTATGAGCATGTGCCATCACACCTGGCTATTTTCTTCCTTCCTTCCTTCCTTCCTTCCTTCCTTTCTTTCTTTCTTTCCTTCTTTCTTTTTTCTTTTGATAGTAGCCATTCATTTGTTTTGGGGGGTGTATTGGGAAGTAAAGTGGCACCCTACACTGAGCCACATTCTTAGCGCGCGCGCGCGCGTGTGTGTGTGTGTGTGTGTCTGTGTGTGTGTCTGTGTGTGGTGCTGGGGATGGAACTTAGGGGCCTTCTATCTCTGATCTACACCCTGCCCTATTTTTAGTCTTTATTTTGAAACGGAGTTGCAAAGGGCCTCACCAAGCTGAGGCTGTCCACAAACCTTGATTTGATCCTCCTGTCTCAGCCTCACAAATGCCACCATGCCTGCTTCCTAGTCCTATGTTTTATCCTTTATTTTGAAACAGTGTCTCACTAAGTTGCAGAGAACCTCACTAAGTAGCTGAGGCTGGCCAGGAACCTGTGATCCTCTGTTTTCAGCCTCCTAAGTACTGGGATTACAAGTGTGTGCCACTGCACCAGGCTTGGCTTTGTTCTTTTTGCTTAAGATTATTTTGGCTATTTTAGGTCTTTCTTTTGTGGTTCTGTATGAATTTTTCAGCTGGGTGTGGTGGTACAGGCCTGGAATTCCCAATACTTGAAAGGCTGAGACTAAAGAATTGCAGGTTTTGTAGGTCAGAGGTAGAATGCTCCTGGGCTCAATTCCCAGTGTGTATGTCTCTTTTCTCTCCCTCCCTCCCTCCCTCCCTCCCTCCCTCCCCCCCCCCCCTCTCTCTCTCTCTCTCTCTCTCTCTCTCTCTCTCTCTCACACACACACACACACACACACACAGGACACACACACACACACACTTTTTTTTCCTGGCCAAGTGTAGTTGCACATGATTTAATGCCAGTACTTGGGAATCTGAGACAGGAAGATTGCAGGTTCAAGGACAGTCTCAGCAATTTAGTAAGAGCCTCAGCAACTTTGTACAACTCTGTTTTAAAAATAAATAAATAAAAAGGGTTAGGGATGTAGCTTGGATAGAATGCCCCCAAGTTCAATCCCAAGTCTCATACACGCACCAAAAAATAGAAACCCAAGATATCAAGGAAAACTGAAGGATGTGGTAGTTGATAGTGTTCTTCAGTCATTACTTTTCCCAATTTGGGGTGTGTGTGTGTATGTGTGTGTGTATGTGATGTGCACTTGTGCATGTTGTCAATGGAACCAAGAGCCCTGCACATGCTGGGCAATTTCCATATCGCTGAGCTGCACCCCCAGCCTCATCCCATTTTTTAAAATCCTTTTTATCAACTTCTGAGAGGAGTATTAAAGTTATAATTGACCCAGGCATGGTGGCAGACACTTGTAATCCCTGCGCTTGGGAGGCTGAGACAGGAGGATTGCACAGGTTCAGAGCCAGCCTCAGCTACTTAGTGAGGCTCTCAGCAACTTAGTGAGACCCTGTTTCCAAATAAAATATAAAATACGTCTGGGAGTATAGTCCGAAGGTAGAAGAGCCCCTGGGTTCCGCCCCCAGTACCAATAAATAAATAAATAAAAATAAAGTTTTGCCTTGCATTCTCACCCACTCTGGCAGCCAGCGCTTTGTTGGAGTGTTTAGCCCACTAATAGTGAATTTCATTGTTGTTGTATTCAAATTTGACTTACTTTCTGTTTGTTCCCTGTGAATTTCTGTATTACTTGAATATTTTTTGAGTTTCAGCTGGGCGTGGTGGCACATGCTTGTAATTCCAGCACTTGGGAGGCTGAGACAGGAGGATCGCAGGTTCACAGCCAGCCTCAGCTACTTAGGTGAGGCCCTCTGCAACTTAGACCCTGTTTCAAAATAAAGAATAAAAAAATAGGGCTGGGGGTGTAGCCAGTCCTGCAAAAAAGAAAGTGTTATATTCATTTTTCTTTAAATTTTTAGCTATGAATACTCTGCTTTTTGAGGGACAGAGGTGCTGGTATGAAACCCAGAGCTTTGCCATCTCAGGCAAGTGAGCCCCTCCTGAACTGCAGTACCCCAGCCTGCCTGTGTGTGTATGTTACAAGGGGTTGAACCCAGGGCATTCTACCACCAAGCTACACCCTCAGCCCTATTTTATTTTGAAACAGAGTCTTGCTATGTTGCTGATGCTGGCTTGAACCTGTGAGCTCCTGTCTTAGCCTCCCATGAACTGAAATTACAGGCATGTGCTACTGTGCCTGGTCTCTTCCTCCTCCTCCTTTTTTTTTTTTTTTTTTTTTTTTTTTTTTTTTTTTTTTTTTTTGCTAAGTGTGTACTACCACTGACTTTTCTTTGCATTTGTTTAACATATAATATAGAGTTTAGACTTTATAAAAGTGGGTATCTCAGCACTGGGTGTGGTGGCACACGCTTGTAATCCCAGTACTTGGGAGGCTAAGAAAGGAGGATCACACAGGTTCGAAGCCAGCCTCAGCTTACTTAGTGAGGCTCTCAGCAACTTAGTGAGACCCTGTTTTCCAATAAAACAAAATAGGTCTGGGAGTATAGCCCAGAAGTAGAAAGCCTCTGGGTTCCACCCCTAGTACCACCAAAGAAATAAAATAAAAAAAGTGGGTATCTCTATTTTTCTCACCATGCGTAGGTAACAGTATTGTGTCACTTCTCAGTCACTGTAGAAACCTGCCCCCACATGGGCCTGCTCACCAGCTCTCCTTTTGTGGGTTGGAGTCATCTACAAACAGTATTTATTTATTTGTTTGTTTATTTATTTATTTATTTATTTTTGTGGTACTGGGGGTGGAACCCAAAGGCTTTCTACCTCCGGGCTAGACTCCCAGACCTATTTTATACTTTATTTGGAAACAGGGTCTCACTAAGTTGCTGAGAGCCTCACTAAATTGCTGAGGCTGGCTTTGATCCTGTGCGATCCTCCGTCTCAGCCTCCCAACGCTGGGATTACAAGCGTGCCCGCCATGCCCGGCTCACAAATGTTATAAACTAGTGGGGAGTTTTACTTGTTTTTGGCTTTTTCTTTTCTTGTTTTTGTGATGCTGGGGATAAACCCAGGGCATTCTCCCTCCAAGCTATATCCCCAGCATATTTTATTTTTTATCTGGAAACCAGGTGTAAGTTACAAGGGCCTCACTAAGCAGTTGAGGCTCAGCCTACCGAATACTGGGATCACAAGCATGCACCACCACGCCTGGCTCTAAACTGGTGTTTTGATTTCTGCTTTAGTCAAGAGGAGTAAGGTGCACTAACTGCACAGTTAGGACTTTTATCTGGACTTGCTGACGTGTTCCTTTCTCTCTGTAGACTAACCTAACATGGCAGACCAGAGGCAGCGCTCACTCTCTACCTCCGGGGAGTCACTGTACCATGTTCTTGGGCTGGATAAGAATGCGACCTCAGATGACATTAAAAAGTCCTATCGGTAAGAGGGAAAGTGTAGCCGGGCATGGTGACACATGCCTGCAAGCCCAGTGCTTGGGAGGCTGAGACAGAAGGATCACAGAATCTTAGTGAGACCCGCAGCAACTTACCAGGACTCTGTTTCAAAATAAAAAATGAAAAGGGCTGGGGTGTAGCCCAGAGGTAGAGCACCTCTGGGTTTAGTCTCCGGTACAGTGAATAAATAAATGCATACATACACTTTGTAGACATTGCCAGCCGTCCACGGTTCCATAGGAAATCAGGTCTGGGCCTGTTGAGAGACTTCTGGTCAGGCAGCGCTTTGCAGGGTTGCATGGTGAACTTTTTAAGAACCTAGCTCTGAGGTACAGTATCATGCAGTCTCCTAGGAGGAGTGGCATCGTCACTGACCCAGCCTTCCAGTTGTCCTTCTGTTCTGCTCGTAGCACTGAGCAGTGAGGCAGGAAGTGAGGTGCCGTTGGCGCTCCCTGCTCAGCACTGTTTGGCCATGTGCAGTTAGCGGGCTGGCACTCTAGGGGCGGCAGTGGGGTCTCCAGGTGTCAGGCCGCGCTCGCCCACACCACCTGGACTCCCTCCCTGGGATGGGCCTGGGTACAGAAGTTTGACACTGCAGAGATTTCTTTGGACCCTGACATTCAAAACTTCTGAAAGTTAGGAATTGAGATGGTAATGGGTAAATGTTTCTTTTCTGGACTCTGATGGATAAATCTGAGATGCCAGACCAAGATAGAGCCAGGAAACGGTTTTGGTTTGCAGGAAGCTTGCCCTGAAATACCACCCTGACAAGAACCCTGATAACCCAGAGGCTGCAGATAAGTTCAAGGAGATCAACAACGCCCACGCCATCCTGACGGACGCCACGAAGAGGAACATCTACGACAAGTACGGCTCCCTGGGGCTCTACGTGGCCGAGCAGTTTGGGGAGGAGAACGTCAACACCTACTTTGTGCTGTCCAGCTGGTGGGCCAAGGTGAGGAGGGTCTGGAGGCGCCGAGGCGTCCTGTGCCTGGGGGCTGCACACTGTAAAGGGTCTGTGTGTTTGATGGAGAGAAGTGCTCTTGAGAAGGGACTCCTGGCTTTTGCAGTCCCCACCCCTGTGGCAGGAGGCCTGCAGTCGGCCAAGAGCCTGCGGGGGCAGCCACGGCACTCTGCATGCAGGGAGCGGGGTTGACACTAAGCCCACGGTCTCCCCGAGGCATTATTTGGAGCTACTCTAGGCTGAGGCAGGAAGTGTCTTTCATCCTGGCTTGGGTAGGCTTTTGCTATGATGGAAACTTCTTGAACCTAATTTGAGAAACTAAGATAATTTGTTTTATTTGTTTGTTTGTTTGTTTGTTTTGGAACTAGAGATCAAACCCAGGGGCATTCTACCTCCAAGCTACACCTCCAGTCCTATTTTTCCCCCCCCTCAGTACTGGGGATAGAACCCAGGGGCATTCTACCTCTGAGCTACGCTCCCAGCCTCCCAAATGCTGGAATTACAAGTGTACACCACCAAACCCGGCCCTATTTTTTATTCTTTATTTTGAAACAGGGACAGGGTCTAAGTTGTGGAGGGCCTCACAAGTCCTGAAGCTGACCTTGAACCTGCGATCCTCCTATCTTAGCCTCCCAAGTACTGGGATTACAAGCATGTGCCACCACGCTTAGATAATTTTATTTTTAATTAGAGACAGAGTGTGTGTGTGAGTGTGAGTGAGTGTGTGTGTGTGTGTGTGTGTGTGTGTTTTCTGGGGATTGAACTCGGGAGTTTTACCTATAAGCTATGCCCCTGCCCTTTGTGTGTGTGTGTGTGTGGTAACTGGGATTGAACTCGGGCATTCTACCTCTGAGCTACATCCCTAGCCTTTTTTTTTTTTTTTTTTTTTGGTGGGGGTGGGGGTGGGACGCAGGGGCTTTTCTACCTCTGGACTACACTCCCAGACTTGTTTTATATCTTATTTGGAAACAGGGTCTCACTAAGTTGCTGAGAGCCTCACTAAGTGGCCCAGGCTGGCTTCAAACCTGTGTGATCCTCCTGTCTCAGCCTCCCAAGTGCTGGGATTACAAGTGTGTGCCACCACGCCCGGCCCTACCCTATTTTATTTTTATTTTGAAACAGGATCTCACTAGGTTGATGAAAGTCTCACTACTTGCTGAGGTTGTCCTCAAACCTGTGGTCCTCATGTCTTAGCCTCTCAAGTACTAGGATTACAGGTGTGTACCACCATGCTTGGCTTCTGTTTTATTTTTTAATTTTTGGAAACAGGGTCTAAGTTGCCAACGGCCTTGCTAAATTGCTGTGGCTGGTTGTAAACTTGTGATCCTCCTTTCTCAGCCTCTCAATTACTGGGATTATTGTTGTGTAGCACCACACCCGGCTTACTTAACCTTTCTTGCTTTCTTTATTGGCCTGGTAGAAGGCCAGAAGCTATGATCACCCATGGAATCACCATGGCCTTTACCTGTAGGACGACTGGGTCCAGAAAGTGTGATCACCCGTGGAATCACCATGGCCCTCAGCTGTAGGACGAGTGGGTCCAGAAGGTGTGATCACCCGTGGAAGCACCATGGCCCTCAGCTGTAGGACGAATGGGTCCAGAAGGTGTGATCACCCGTGGAATCACCATGGCCCTCAGCTGTAGGACGACTGGGTCCAGAGGGTGTGATCACCCATGGAATCACCATGGCCTTTACCTGTAGGACGACTGGGTCCAGAAGGTGTGATCACTCGTGGAATCACCATGGCCCTCAGCTGTAGGACGAATGGGTCCAGAAGGTGTGATCACCCATGGAATCACCATGGCCCTCAGCTGTAGGACGAATGGGTCCAGAAGGTGTGATCACCCGTGGAATCACCATGGCCCTCAGCTGTAGGACGAATGGGTCCAGAAGGTGTGATCACCCGTGGAATCACCATGGCCCTCAGCTGTAGGACGAATGGGTCCAGAAGGTGTGATCACTCGTGGAATCACCATGGCCCTCAGCTGTAGGACAACTAGGTCCAGAAGGTGTGATCACCCGTGGAATCACCATGGCCCTCAGCTGTAGGACGAATGAGTCTAGCTGTTGCTAGTCAGCCCTCAGTCTCATCTTTATTACTTTTTTTTTTTTTTTTTGTGGTACTGGGGTTCCTGGCAGCCCTTCTACCTCCGGGCTACACTCCCAGACCTATTTTGTATGCTTTTTAATTTGGAAACAGGGTCTCTTAAGCCAGCGCGGCTGGCTTCGAACCTGCGCAATCCTCCTGTCTCCGCCTCCCAAGCACGGGGATTACAAGCGTGGCCACCACGCCCGGCTTTATTACTTCTTTCTAAGCAACTGGTCTCTTTGTCTCTCCTGCCTTCCCCTTCCAAGCCCCTTGTTTATCCATCCGCTTCTGAAAAACTCACCTCGGTGTGAGGCCGCCCTGCAGCAGCCCTGCCCTCTGGGCGGGGAGGTGTGGTGTCCGGGTTGTGCAGGCCATGCATGCTGGCACTCTCTTCCAGGCCCTGTTCGTCTTCTGTGGACTTCTCACCTGCTGCTACTGCTGCTGCTGCCTGTGCTGCTGCTTCAACTGCTGCTGCGGGAAATGCAAGCCCAAGGCTCCGGAGGGCGAGGAGACCGCCTTCTACGTGTCCCCGGAGGACCTGGAGGCACAGCTGCAGTCGGACGAGAGGGGTGAGTGCCGGCCGGGGGGCGTGTGTGGGGTGGGGCCAGCACAGCCCTGAACGTGTCAACTGTCTCATCAAACAGGAGGGCACTGACACTGTGCCGCGAGTGTTTGTGGTGGCAGCTGGGCCTGCTGAGGTGTGAACGTGGACACTCGAGGTAAAGCGGGCGCAGAGAGCTGTCCCCGCCCACAGCTGCGGTAGCCGTAGATACGCGGGCCGAGAGGTGGGGGCCAGGCAGTGGGCGGCGAGGGCTGGCGGTGGCCTGAGGCTCAGGCAGTGTTGGGTGGGGCTCAGCAACAGCCTCTCCCCGAGTGTGTCCAGGTGGCCGAGTGTGCTGACGTGAGGACCAGGCCGATGGGCACGCGTGGCTGCTGCCCTGTGCAATGAGGATGCCCGCTTCCTTTTCAGAGGCCACAGACACGCCGATTGTCATACAGCCAGCGTCTGCCACAGAGACCACCCAGCTCACGGCCGACTCCCACCCCAGCTACCACACCGACGGGTTCAACTAAGTGCAGGAGAAGCTGTGACTAGGGGACGAGCCAGCACCGGCCACTGCACCCATAGAACCATGAACTGTAGTCACGAGCCCGGGAGGTGTCCGGCCTGCCAAGGCTGCGTCGGGGCCCTCCCCTCCACGCCCGCCCGTCAATCCTTGATACCTGAAGTGCGTAGCATGCAGTATTTAAAGCAGTGTAGCTACGGTCTTCTTCTTCCTCTGTTTTTCCTTTTTTAATAGCATGTATGGGTTATGTTTAGTGTCTGTGTTGTGGACGTGCCGTGGCCTGGCTGCATTAACTGGATGGTGGAGCTGCCTCTGGGCTTTTAGCCAAGTTGGCCTGATGATGGGGGACCATAGCCGCTAGGTTTTGCCCGGCCAAGTGGGCTGGGGAAGCAGGGCCGCCCCTTGCCTTCCTCTGCTCACAGGGCGGGGCGGATGCTGCCCAGGGGCTACATCTCCGTGTTGGCTTTGGCGTCCTCAGAGGCTCAAGCCTGTGCTCACTCCCCGCCTCCCAGCTGCAGGCAGGGCTCTGGTCTCACCTGCTCAGGGGAGAGCTGGGTCCGCCCTCCCGGCAGCACCGTGTCAGTCATTTACAGCGTTTGTGTCGGGCACGGTGTGCAGAGGTCTCCTTCGCTTGCTATGGCGGGTGTCTCCATGAGTAGATGTGCTGTGGGAAGCATGGCACGCCCCCTCTGAGAATGAGAGGCCCTGTCTTCACAGCGTTCTGCCCTGCGCCTCCTCGTGTGTGAGCTGAGACCCTGTCCCCGAGGTGTGCCCCTGCCAGTGTGTGAAGTGCTTCGTCTCTGTCCCGCACCTTTCCCAGGCTGCGGGCCGGCTTGATGGGCCAAAGTCTCCTCTCCTTTTCCTGGGTTGTCATCCACATTCCTTAAAGCCCAACTGTGTTTTTAAATCCTTTTTGAGCTTTTGAGAACCACAATGGTGGCCCGTGGCTGATTGTGTCAGGAAGTACTGAAGTACGCACCCAGAACCTTCCTTGTGCTTGCCAGAGTTCTCTGTCATTGATGCCTCAGGTGGTTCCTGGGTTCCTGGGGGACGGGCTGGAGCCGCGGTGCCTGGCGGGCCCCAGGGAGGCTGAGTGAGGCCCTCGCTAAGGGAATGTGAGTGCCACGGGCCTGTGCTGGCCAAGGCTTTGGCGCTGCTCTGCATGGCCCACTGGCGTGAACCCCATGGGTCGGGCTCTGCAGAACCTTCTGGTGGCAGCTGCTTGCTGAGCATCTTTGGATTCATAGTAGGAACACGAACAAGAAGCCTCGCATGGTGACTCTGTGGCCCAGATGAACCGCCACGTGCCCAGAAGCGTGCGTGGGTATGTTCATGCGTGCACCAGACTGTGGGCCCTAGCTGGCCGGGACCTGCAGAGGGCGGGTCAGGGTAACAGTTACAGGACAGGGCTGCCATGTGAGGACAGACCCGGCGTGGTTTGGAATGTGGTTCTGGTTGAGGGTGCCCAGTGAGACTGGCCCTCAGCCCCAGGTTTAGGGCAGGTGTGTTTGCCTGTGTTGCTCTTTGAAAGACCATGAAGACGTTTCACAAGGGGTATACACACTAGGATATTAAGTTAGAGATAATTTGTCAACCTCAGTCCTTCCGGAGGTGCACAGAATCCACCACTGGGCCATGTGGAACCACAGGGAGCAGACGCTAGGCAGCCTCCTGAGCTTGTCCCCGCATGCCAGCCAGCCACAGGGACTCGACCAAGAGGCCGCCTCGGTCAGCCTTCGTGGCTTTCCTAGAGGTTTTAGGAAGTGAGGCAGGACAGAGTGTTCAAAGCAGTGGTGAAGGGGTGGGCAGCCCTCCTGACACGTGGCCTGTGGCCACCTCCCAGGAGAAGGGCACCCCGAGTGGCAGCTGGGTGGCAGAGCAGTGTTTGTGCCCAGTACCCTATGAAATTTGTGAAATTAACAAATCATGTAGAATTTATAAAGATCAATAAATAGGACCTATCTCAAGGTGACAGTGATTGCCCAAAGACCCTAGTTAGGTGACCTGCAGGTGGTGGCGGGAGCCTTCCCACTGTCTGGCTCTGAGGCAGCCCCTCCATGGTGTCTTATTGTATTGGTCCAGAGCCTCCCCATTTTTGTTTTCCTTCTAATAAGCAGGGCAGGTGGGTATTAGGTGCCAGCCTGAGCCCCTTTCTGGCCAAGTGCTAACAAATCAGGATGCCCCCCCCCCCCCGCTCCCCAGGACTCCTCTGCTGGCGGCCGTAGCAGGAGCGGTGCTTCTGGACTCTGCAGAGTGCTGTGGTGTGCTTTCAGGAGCGCCAGGGTCAGTGTGCAGGAAGGCCCTCCCAGCACCGAGGCCTTCTGCCTTGCAGGAGGGCGGGAGGGACCTCGGGGCTCCGGGGCAGCTGTCAGCGTGTGGATCTGTGTCTGCTCAGTAATGTGGTCTTGTCTTCCTTTTGGCTTGATTCTGTTTCTAAACTGCTTTAGACATTATTGCTCAGTGTGTATGAGCCTCCCTAGTTCTCTGATGTTTAGTTGATGCGGCCAACACCCAATGGGGACCTGTTAGGAAAGAAAGCAGAGTGCCTGCTGTGGTGAGCAGGAAACTTCATCTCCGAGCTGCTGGTCACCGGACCTGGCCGCCAGCGCCAGTCTAGGAAAGGCCCTGCATCATGAAACGGTTAAGAAACCTCTCAGATGTTATGACCCCGGTGTTGCCAGCCGTGGTGCCAACCTGCTGAGCCCATGGCCACCTGTTCTCAGCTCCTCTGGTGCTAGAGGAGCTTCCACTGGGGCAGCAGTGGCCTGGGAGTGGTGGCTCCCCAGCACCTGACAGGTGGCCCTGCATGCAGGCCAGGTGCTGCGGGCACACTGGTGGGAGCTGTTCTTGCGGGGATGCTGTGGGGAGCACTGACAAGGGACTGGTCTCACTCCTCCCCAGCACTCTGAGCTGGGACCACGTCGCCCAGGACTGGCCTCTTTTTCTTTCTTTGGTCATGGATCACCTTTCTGTGGAATTGCCGTGTAACATCTCGCATCCGGTGCACGGTGCGCGTGGACAAGTGCTGAGTGTGGGCTGTGGTATGTCTGTGTGTACATATGTGCATATGTATATATCGTGTGGCAGGCCTGTCACGCTGCTGTCCAGTGGCAAAGCAACAAGTACAATAAAGTCGGCTCCCAAGTGGCCTCTGGTGTCTTGGTGAGTTGGGCAGGGACAGTCTGCGTGTGGTCCTCCTGGCGGATGCACAGAAGACAAAGTTGGGCCCATTGCCAAGGCCCGTGCCAGCACTGGGCTTCAGCAGCGTTGGCTTGGGGTGACTGTCACAGATATGCCACCCTTGGGACCCTGTCACACTCTAGGAGGTGACTAGAAGTCCTCTCCTCCCTTGAAACATGAAAGCCAGTTTCCTGAGTAGCACATACAATCAGTGACTTAGTGGCATCTGAAGGCCCTCCTGGCCAGGCCACACAGAAGGGGGCAGGTGCCACAGTACATCGCCTGCGAGGCCCAAGGCCGCCGTGGTACCTCTGCTTCCCTGGACAGTGAGGCGTGTGTCAAGCGGTGAGGGAGGAAGTTCACGCTGAGCTGCTTCTAAGAATCCGGTGCCAGTGCATGGAGAGTCCGTGCGCTGGCTTCACTCCACCATGGAAGCCAAGCGTGCTGGGGCACAGGCCCCCAGAGCCCTGGCCTTCTCCAGGGTGGAGAGCTGCGCTGGTCTCGCATGGTGATCTCCGTCTCAGTATGTCTGGATGTTTACCTAAAATAAAGTTAACTGTTGTAAAATAAATGTTTTCACAGCAGGCCAGGGTGGTGCGTCTTATTTAATGAGCCCACAGGATCCCGATGGTTGGACCCAGAAGCATTCATTCAATCTTGTGAGCTGTACTCCCAGGCCGTCCCCCCCAGGTTTTGTTTTGTTTTGTTTTGTTTTGCAGTACTGGGAGGGTGGAACCCAGGGGCATTCTACCTCCAAGCTACACCTTCAGCTCTATTTTTTATTCTTTATTTTGAAATAGGATCTCACTGAGTTGCAAAGGGCTTCATAGAGTAGATGAGGCTGTCCTCAAACTGCGATCCTCCTGTCTCAGCCTCCCGAATGCTGGGATTACAAGTTGCGCCACCACGCCCACCCACCCCCCCCTTTTTTTGTTTTGTGGTACTGGGGATCAAACCCAGCTGCATTCTACCTCCAAGTGACACCTGTAGGCACCTCTTTTTTATTTTGTTTTGAACAGGGTATTGCTAGGTTGCTGAGGCAGTTCTTGGACCTGTGATCCTCCTGTCTCAGCCTCACATTACTGGGACTACAGGTGTGTACCACCATGCCCGGCAGCTTTTTGTTTTGAAACAGGGCTTAGAATCTCTTGAACCTACAATCCAGTCAGCTCCCTAAGTACTGGGAGTATTCATGTCTTGAATACTGGTCCTGGTTTTCATGTCGTGCACTGAGGTGGCAGCTGGCCTTGGCTCCTCCTGAGGCTGAGCCGTCACTCCCTCCTGCCTGGTCCGAGACCACCTGTCCCTCTCCTGGCTCGACCTCCCATCTCTAAGTACCAAGACCTAGTCATAGAAAGGAAGTGCCAACTGATGAGGTCCTTAGGCCCCGGGCAGCGCAGGCCACAGTGCCTGGAGCCCTCATCAGGCATGTCTGGCACCAGTGCTTGAGCCCCTTCCTTGTAGCCCTGGCTGTTTGCCATAACCACACCCTGTGGGGCTCAGCCCACGAAACCAGTGGACAGTAGCCCATGTCCTGTCCCCCTCCGCCTGGCTGACCATTACTAGCTGCTCTTTGCCTCGGCTCCAGAAACCTCGCTGCCACTCTCCACAGAGTGGCTCGCGCTGCCTGGTGGCGAACCATCTTGCGTGGCCCCAGTTCCAGGATGATGGGTGAAATGCCCAGAGCAGCGTGTGTTCCTGGCTTGACATGGTTCTGCCCGGTTCTGAGCCTGCCCCCTTGTCCCCACGGCAGACCCCTCTCCTGGGCTGGCACTGAGGTAAGTGGGGAGGGCGCTGTTCGGGGGTGTAGAGCCAGCCCAGTCTCTTCTCACCAGCTGGTAGCTTTGCCCTGGCCATTTAGACTTCCAGGGTCCTGCGTTTCCCCCAGGACAGCGGGCGCGGCTGCAGCAGCTCCTTCCTCAGCCTCTGGGTAGGTGGGTAGGTGGGTAGGGCCCACCCTCCCTGCCTCAGATGCCATTAAGACCCAGGGTGTTGTGAGGTACACTTGGCTCCACGGCCTTGATGGCGGGGCCAGCTTAGATACCGTGCAGGCCCCCGGCCTCATGGCCTCTGTGCCTTCCTCTCCCCACCCACAGGAGAACGTCCAGCGCTGGGCTGCAGGCGGTACCTAGTCTGCCCAAGGTCTCAGGAGTCCCTTGGTGCCATTCTGCACCTGCCTGGATGCAACTAAGGCTCAGGCCTAAGGACTCTGGTGTTCAGGTGAGAGTAGCTGCCCTGGGCCAGGAGGCCGCAGGTGACACCCTTGTGCCGGTGGCCTTCCTGTAGATTGGCTTTGGCCACTTCCACTCACCTGTGTGCCTTGGGGTATGGTCACTGGTCTTCCTGTATACCCTTGGTCTCAGCATAGCAAGACAAGGCTCGCAGGACTGAAAAGGAATTTATTTGAAAGTTGTTTCTTTTTTTCTATCTCCAAGTTATACACCAGCCCAATTCTACTTCTTACTTGGAAATGGTCTTAACTAAGTTGCCAAGGCTGGCTTTGAACTTGTGATCCTCCTGTCTCAGCCTCCCCCAAGTACTGGGATTACAAGTGTGTACCACCATGCCCAGCTGAGGATAATTTAAAAAAAAAATTTTTTTTTACAGAAGCATAAAAATAAAAATACTGAGTAATGTAGCAAACACCTTGAAACCTCCATTAAGACCTAAAGTGAGCTAATTTGATTCAAATTTTCCTTTTAAAAAAACTGAGCACTTGCCTATAATCCCAAAACTTGGAAGGTTGAGATAGGAAGATTGCAGAATAGGCCTGGGGTGTAGCTCAGAGGTAGAATGTCCCTAGGTTCAATCCCCAGCAACACACACATGTGCGTATGCACACACAACAGGGCATCTTAGCACACTCCTCTAATCCCAGTACTTGGGAGGCTGATGATCAGTCACAGGTTCGAGGCCAGCCTCAACAACTTGGTGAGGCCCTCCACAATTTAGCCAGACCCTATTTCAAAATAAAGAGTAAATAGGGCTGAAAGTGTAGCTTCAGAAGTACTACCAAAAAAAAAAAAAAAAAAAAAAAGCTGAGTAGTCTAAAATTTAAGGCTATCAAAATTTTTTTTTAATCTTGGTGCTTGGGATTGAACCTAGGGGCATTCTATCTCCAAGCTACACCCCCAGCCCTATTTTTTATTTATTTATTTATTATTATTATTATTTTTTTTTTTGTGTGTGTGTGTGTGTGTGTGTGGTTCTGGGGTTCCTGGAAGCCCTTCTACCTCCGGCTACACTCCCAGACCTATTTTATGTTTTTATTTGGAAACAGGGTCTCTTAGGCCAGCGCGGCTGGCTTAGAACCTGCGCGATCCTCCTGTCTCCGCCTCCCAAGCGCGGGGATTATAAGCGTGCGCCACCATGCCCGGCTTATTCTTTATTTTTAAAATAGGTTCTCGTTAAGTTGCAGATGGCCTAAGTAGCTGAGGCTGGCTGCAAACATGCAATCCTCAAGTGTAAGCCTCCTAAGTACTGGGATTACAAGCATGCACCAACATGCCTAGCTTCCCAGCCCTATTATTATTTATTTATTTATTTATTTATTTATTTTAAATTTATTTTTATTGGTGCATTGTAATCATACATCACATTGGAATATAAGACTTGAGAGGATATACAAGCACACATCATCCAATTAGCCTTCATCCAGCCCCCATCCCATTCCCTCCCCCTCCCTCGATCCCATGCTTATTTGGTGATTAACTTTGATACATATGTTTATGTACCTCCTGCTTTTTAAAGAGGCTCCATCCTCCCCTATTCCATACCCTCTGATTGGTCACCTTACTTGCTTCACTATAGGGCAAGTCCGCTACTGAGGCCTCCGAGGCCTGGATTGGAGCCTGCCGAGGGGTTAGGCCGATGCCGGGGCCATTGGCTAACATCGGAGCCTGCTGCGAGGCAAGGCCGGTGCTGGGGCCTCCGAGGCTGGGATCAGAGCCAGCTGAGGGGTTAGGCCAGTGTCAGGGCCAGCGAAGCCAGAACCGGGGCCTCCCATGAGGCAAGGCCGCTGCTTGAGCCAGCAAGGTCTGATCAGTCCACCGGGTAGCCAGGCCACAACTGGGGCCGTCAAGAGTGGGATCGGTATTTGCGACATGGTATGCACAGAGAAATATCGCAGAAAATTAAAACCAGATGCTTCCCCTTATCAGCAATAACTAGGAGGAAACGGGCAACAGGAAGTGGTCGAGCTATTTTTTATTTATTTTTATAGCACTGGAGATTGAACCCATGGTCATTCTACCTCTGAGTTATACCCCAAGCCCTATTTTTTACAGGGTCACACTAAGTTGCAAAGCGCCTCAGAAGTTGCTGAGGCTGGCTGCAAACCTGTGATACTCCTGTCTCAGCCTCCCAAGTACTAGGATTATAAGTGTGCACCACTATACCCGGCTCTCACTTTTTATTTTGAAACAGGGTATCGCTAGGTTAATGACTTGCTGAGGCTGTCCTCGAACCTGCTAACCTGCAATTGTACCATTTCAGCCGCTCGTCCCCAGCTCTGTCTCAAAATTTAAAAACGGCTGTGCGTGCCAGGCGTGATGGTCCATGCTTGTTATCCCACACAAGAGGATCGCAGGTTTAGCCAGCCTCAGCAACTTGTGAGACCCTCTGCAGCTTAGTCCCTGTTTCAAAATAAAGAATAAACTGGGCATGGTGGCACACCCTTGTAATCCTGTACTTGGGGGGCTGAGACAGGAGGATCGCACAGGTTCAAAGCCAGCCTCAGCTTAGTGAGGCTCTTTGCAACTTAGTGAGACCCTGTTTCCAAATAAAATATAAAATAGGTCTGGGCGTGTAGCCCTGAGGTAGAAAGCCCCTGGGTTTCACCCCTAGTACCACAAAAAATTAAAAGATATGCCGGGCATGGTGGCACATGCCCAGCTCTATTTTTTTAGTCTTTATTTTAAAACAGTTTTGCTGGGCGTGGTGGCGCACACTTGTAATCCCAGCATTCAGGAGGCTGAGACCAGAGGATCACGGTTTGCGGACAGCCTCAGCTATTTAGTGAAGCCCGCCACAACTTAGTGAGACCCTGTTTCAAAATAAAGAAGAAAGCCGGGCGTGGTGATGCACACTTGTAATCCCAGCATTCGGGAGGCTGAGACCGGAGGATCGTGGTTCGTGGACAGCCTCAGGTACTTAGTGAGGCCCTTTGCAACTCAGTGAGACCCAGTTTCAGAATAAAGAATAAAAAATATGGCAGGGGGTATAGCTCAGATGTCAAATGCCCCTGGGTTCCATACCCAAACCCGCAAAAAAAGGGGGGGGGGTGCTGAAAAAATAGGGCTGGGGGTGTAGCTCAGAGGTAGAATGCCCCTGGGTTTAATCCCCAATACCACAAAAAATAAAATAGGGCTGGGGGTGTAGCTCAGAGATAGAATGCCCTTGAGTTCAATCCCCAGTGCCACACACACACACACACACACACACACACACACACACACACACACAATACAGTGCTGGACGTGGTGGTACAAGCCTGTAATCCCAGTACTCGGGAGGCTAAGACATGAGGATTGCAGGTTCGAGGATAACCTCAGCAACTTAGACCCTCAGCAACTAAGTGAGACCCTGTTTCAAAATAAAAAGTGCTGAGGGTGTAGCACAGAGGTAGAATGACCCTAGATTCAGCCCAAGTGCTTTAAAAAAAAAATCCAGACATGGTGGCTCACCCTTGTAATCCCAGTACTTGGGAGGCTGAAGTGGGAGGATCGCAAGTTTGCTGCTAGCCTTGGTATTTAGTGAGCCCTCTACAACTTACTGAGACCTTATTTCAAAATAAAGAATAAAAAATTGGGCTGGGAGGTGTAGCACAGAGTTAGGAGGTCAGAAGAGGAGGGCTGGGGTGCCGCAGCTCAGTGGTGGAGAGCTGCTTCAGCCTCCGTGGAACCCTGGGTTTATCCCCAGCACCTCAGCAACAAAACATGATAGCGTGTAGATCTGTGTGACCTCCCCAGCGAGGTCTCCTCACCTGGTCTTGAGCCATCCTGGTAACAGCGTCAGGGATGAGGCTGGCAGGACTCCACCCCCATGGAGCTCGATCGTGCACTGGGGCGCAGGACGGGATGGAGGTGCTGCAGGTTCACTGGGCCCTCGGGCGGCGGCCCTGTGAGCTCTTGCTCAGCAGGCCATGGCAGAGAGGAGCCCGGGCTCCTGGGGTGGCGAGAGTCCACGAGATGCTCATGAGTTGCCATGTGAGCAGGGGCAATCCAGTGGCTCCATCCACTGCCCTGGGGGGTTGGGGCGCCTGGGCAAGCACTGTTGGTTAGAGCCCGTGCAGCAGCGGCCCCAGCTCGCCCTGTCTGGGTGGCGCCCCTCAGCCCAGTAGGGGACAGTCATGGCTCACTCTGATCTGCTCTGGTCATCCATGGACGGGGTGGAGCTGGTGCCAGCCCTGCCTCAGGCGGGCGAGTCTCAGCTTCTGCGCTTTGTTGGCCTGCTGCCCCCAGGATGTCACAGCACAGCTGCCTCTGCTCCAACCCCATGCTGCCTTGGGCTTCAGCCGGCATCAGCGCCCACGTGAGAGCCATCAGGTTCTCATCCTTCAGGCCTAGCACAGCCCAACTGAAGTCCACCTCCACTCCCACACCGCTCATCTGTCACCACACCTGCTTCCCCACCCCAAGCCCTCAATTTTGACGGAGCCTCAGAATCTCCCAGCCTCCAGAGCCTTCAAGGATGCCCTCTGCCTCCCACCAGAAAGTGCTTTTCCAGGTGTTTCCTGATCCCAGGTGGCCTAGCTCAGACTCCGGATAGGGCAGATCCTCCCCTGGACCAACCTAGACCACTTTCACCTACTGCCCTGTAGGTCAGCATGACAGCCAGGTGTGCTTTCTGCTGAGCCTCGGGCAGCCCATGCTTCCTGTCATCCTGTCAGCCAGCGCACCTAGCATCACCCCGGGGCAGCCGCTGCTGGGGAAGGGCAGCACCTCACAGGCTGACAAGCCTGAGATTGACCCTGGAGATAGCATTCTCAGGCTGGACAGCCCTGGAGGCAGTGTCCAGGGTGGTGGGCTTTTCCTCCAAGAAGGGTTACGGGAAGCTTTTGGACAGAGAGGGGCTCCAGGTCTGCTCCAGCATCCCCCCCCCCCTCAGATCTGAGGCCACCTCTGGCCTTATGCCTCACCGCTCTTGAAGGCCACACCCTTCAGCTTACACTGGGCCACTCGGGAAGACCCTAGGCACCTGGAGGGGAGCACGCGGGTCTTCTTACTCCCAGCCCCAACTAGATTCCCCTAGGGAGGTTCCCTGGAGAGTCATGCCATGGCCCTGCATCCTGGGAATGGGAGCCACTGGGGCTGCAGCAGTCCTGTTGAGCTTGTTCCCACCAAGGGCTTGGGGCTGGATCCTGGTCTGCTTCCCTGGGCCCTGGAAACTTCCAGGAGTCAAACAACTGGTCGTCCCCTCACCAGCACCCTGGGGACCCTCCCACAGGCCTAGCTGGTCCACTTCTCTGATCCTCCAGGCCCTGGCTAGAGCGGGTCCAGCAGGCCCCGAGCTGTCCCGCAAAGGGAGCCGAACCTGAAGCTTCCTGTGGATAGGGATACCAATGCAAGGCCCTCGGGTTCAGTTCTCCTGCTTCTGGGCTCTTCTCTGAGCCCCTATGGACCCTCAAGAAAGCCCTAGGAACCGGGCATGGTGGTGCACGCTTATAATCCCAGTACTTGGGAGGCTGAGACACAAGGATCACAGATTCAAAGCCAGCCTCAGCTACTTAGCAAGGTTCTCAGCAACCTAGTAAGATCCTGTTTTGAAATAAAATATAAAGCTGGGTGTGGTGGCTCACACTTGTAATCCCTGCACTTGGGAGGCTGAGACAGGAGGATCACACAGGTTCGAAGCCAGCCTCAGCTACTTAGGCTCTCAGCAACTTAGTTAGACCCTGTGGTCTCACTAAGGTCTGGGAGTATAGCCCGGAGGTAGAAAGCCTCTGAGTTCCACCCCCAGTACCACCAAAATAAATAAATAAATAATAAATAAATAAATAAATAAATAAAATATAAAAAATCTGGCTGGGGGTATTGCTTGGAGGTATAATGCCTCTGAGTTCAATCCCCACTAACCAAAAAAAAAAAAAAAAAAGACAGCAAACTCAGCCCCGAGCTTCACCACGTGTGTTGGTGTCTGTGGTGTGTGCTGTGTATGGCTGCATGTGACACGTGTAGGTGGTGGCGGTACGTGCATGCGCACAGTTCTGATATGTTCTTTTGGAAGACAGCCTGGCTGGACTTGGGGGGCATTGCCCATCTTCTCTTTCCTCATTCCTCATCTAGGGAGAACAGTCCAGGGAACACTGTCTCCCTAGCCTTGGGCCTCCGGGGTATGTGGTCTTCAGCATCCCATCCCAGAGCATAAAAATGCCTGAGCCAGATCGTGGGGCCTGGAGACACAGCTGTTTCTTGGACCAGCCACCACGCCTTTATCTGCCTGCCACCCTGGGCCTGGCCTCCACCCAGCAACTTCCTGTCCCCGCCCCAAGACAGGCTTTTCCATGACAGGGCCTTTGTGAGGTGGGGAGGGAGGCCGGCCAGGAGGAGGGAAGAGGCAGGAGCCAGGCCTGGAGGCACAGCTGGAGCTTAGGGACCATAGAGCCCCAGCCCACCTGCCACAGCAGAGATCATGGCCATGTGCACTGGGCATCCAGGTGCAGGACCAGCATGGAGGGGCAGCTGGAAGTGGCCGGAGAAGCTGCCCTTGCTCTGAGTTCAGGGTAGCAAAGCTAAGGCTGGACATGGTACCTAGCCTGAGCAGCATGACTGGCGCCCCCGAGGTCTGGCCATTGCTGCAGCCAAGGCTTCTTCCCACAGCCACCCACACACCGGCTTCCGCTAGGCCCCTTGATGCTGCAAACATGGTTGAGGAGTGGTCACGGGGACCGCACCCTGTGACACACAGAACCCTCGCAGCCATGTCCCCTCCAGGGATCCAGGCCGTGTGGCTCTAGGGTCCCACCCAGCAAAGCCAGGAGCCACAGGTCTCCAGCAGGCAGGGAACCCAACTACGGTGGTCAAGCGCGGGGCTGGGGAGGAGAGCAGGTCCTCCCTCCCTAACTTGAGGCCTGGGATGGCCACGGCCTCAGGTCTCAGCCAGGATACCACCTGGACCCCAGACAACCCTCACACCTTCATCCTCTCAAGCTTTATTTTACAAAACGTGTAGATTTAAGTTTTATTGGTAGCATTTTAAAATAAGTTAACTTCCTGTACTCTGCAACCAGAGTGGAGCAGGAGGAGGGTGGGTGGGCAGGGGGGGTCAGCAGGGGAGGCTAACCCGTGGCCACCTCTTCCTCATCACTGCCATCCGGGACCGCATCTGTCCCAAAGTAGCGGTCGCCAAAGTTCCCTGGAGAAAGAAGCAGCTCAGTGGGGCGCAGCCTCCTGGGCGGCCGCCCCAACCCTGCCACTGACCAGGCCTTCGTGCCTCACCCACCGATGCCCGGGATGATGCGGAAAAGGTCATTGACGCGCTTGTCCACGGCCGTGGTGATGATCCTCACACGTGGGAATGCGTAGGCCACAGAGTGAACACCCATCTCCGCCATGAGCAGCGACAGCAAGAAAATCTTGTCCTCAGGCACGTCGTGGTCCTGCAAGAAAGGGTGAGGGCCAGGCTGGCCCCACTCCACAGCAGCCCGTGGGCAGCCCACCGAGGACCCACTTACCAGGAGCACACGCACGGCCATCATGGCTGCAGCACCCGTGGACACCGTGCAGTCCATCAGGATCACGTGGTCGTCGCTGATGTCTTTGGGTAGCCGGAGATAGTGGAGCTGTGGGAGGCTCGGGTCAGCAAAGTCTGCCCATGGGGCTCTGCCCGGGCTGCCGTCCCTGGGCCCCGGCCCCTCCAGCACCTCAGGCTCCCCCGTGAGCTGGTTGGTCTGGATGAGGATGGTGCCGATGCGCACGTCTTTGCACACGGCACGCAGCGCTGGCTCCATGGTCTCCCCAGCACGCAGGATGGACACTCCGGTGATCTGGGAGACAGGAGGCTGAGCCAGTGGACGGCCGCCACAGCAGCCGCCCAGAAGCCCGTGCTGCTTCCCAGCCTACCTGCTTCCCTGCGTAGCACTTGCCTGCGTAGTCCTGCCCCTGTGGGGTCTGCACCACACACTCCTGCGCAGAGGGCAGGGCTCCCGTGAGGACCCCGCAGGTGCCCCCCACCCTACACGCACACCCCGGCTGCCGCGCACCTGAAAGGGCAGGAAGGAGAGCGCGTGCTCGATGAGGAGCCGCATCAGCCTCTTGGAGTAGAAGATGAACTCGTCACGGCTGGTCTCCTTGTCCCTGTGTGTAGGTGGGCTTAGTGGGGGTCGGCCCCACCCTGGGGGGGGTTAGCGGGGGTCGGGCTGGGTGGGCCCTCACCTGATGATGGTGTGCATGCCACGCACCTGTGGCGTGCTCTTGAGGACACTCAGCGTTTGAGGAAGGGGGTGGCACTGGTGCGCAGATGCCAGCGCGGCCCTGGGGACACAAGCCAACGGGGCTTGCGAATGGTGTCTCTCCCCAGAGCCCGCCCTCCCCACAGGACAGCTGTGTGACACTACAGGGCAGCCTGGGGACAGCAGCAGAGGGGCTCACGGCCTGGCTGGGCTGACCTGGGCTACAGGGCTGTGCAGGAGAGATACTATCACCTCCAATGGCTGGAAGGCAGCAGCTGGCTGGGAGGAGCTGGGGCTGGGCCAGGACCCTCACAGCTCCAGGAAGCAGCTGGACAGGGCGGGCCCATCGTGCCATGGGTCTCAGCTCGTCCCCAGCCTCGCCTTAGAGTGCCAACTGGATTGTGGGCTCAAGCCCCATGTGGGCCGCCCCCAAGTGATATGTGGCTCCTATCAAGAGCAGACAAGGCACTGCCTGCCTGCCCACCTAAGGCTCAGCATGGAGGAGCGAGGGGAAGAGGAGGAGCAATGGGGGACAGGGAGGAGGGAGAGATGCAGGGAGGCATTGGGCAGGAGTGAGCTGGGAGGGAGAAGACAGGTGGGGATGAGGGCGGGCAGAGGAGGGAGGGGAGGGGTGGGCAGTGAGGAGGGAGGGATGGGGCCGCAGGGCTGGGGGACAGAGGGGCGGGCGCGGCACACAGCGGCACACCCGGAGCACTCTGCTCACATATCCCAACGGAGCTTCCTCTGCGCGCCAGGTGAAGAGCGGATCGGGGTGGGAGGAAGGCAGGAAACGGTTTACAGAGAGGAAGAGAACAAAGAGAAGACGGCTTAGTGGGGGGCGTGGGTGCCTGTGCAGAGGGAGTGTGGCTACCAGCTGGCCACGAGGGCAGGCAGGAGGCCGCAGTCCTGGCACCTGGGGAGTGCCACCATGCCCAGCCTGCAGCCCTCCCTGCCCTCCAGCTGCTTCCGGGGCAGGAGGAGGACAGCAGTGGCTGGCCAGGGAATGGTGGAGCAGGCCTCTTCTGGAACCCTTCTCAGGACCAAGGCTCCAAGGCCCCGGGGAGCTGAGAAAGGCTGGGGCCTGGTCTTGGTGAGGCCAAGCAGAGGCTCATGCAAGGACAGGAAGCAGGCCAAGAGGTATTTCCAACACACAGGAGCTCCCAGAGCAGCTCAGCCCAGGATTCCCCAGCCCCCAAGAGTGTGGAGGAGAGTATCCCTCCCACCAGCCAGCCTGACTCTGGTGGGTGACAATGGGGTGCAGCCCTGGAGGATCATCAGGGCCAGGAGGGCGGGGTCAGCCCTCCCCCACCTCCAGGGAGAGGCCAAAGGCCTACACCTCCTGGAGGCCTGGCAGGCTGGCTCAGGACGACAGCTGTGCATTCTGGGGCTGGATTCCCACCAAAGGCCCACAGGGTGGAGGAGCCACCACCAAGCCCCGGCTAACACAAGTGCTGTGTGACCTGGGGCAAGTACTTAACCTCTCTGTGTCCTATCTGCCAACACAGGGAAGCAGGAGCATGGGGCTGGGCCACTCCCGCTCTTCACTGGGTGAGGCTGCCACTGGCCTGCCCGTGTAGCCCAGACCCGGAGCTCTGTGGGCCATTGGAAATACCTCATGGGCACAGACAGCTGGGGGAGTCTTACCTGACGCTGAGTTCACGCTGTGGCAGCAACACAGGGAGACACAAGGGAACGGTGACGTGTCAGTGACCAGGTGACCAGGCCAGGCGCCAGGCCCCCCCCCACCCAGTAGTGGACACACTGCAGCCCTAGAGGGGCCACCCAGAGGCTGCCAGCTGTGGGCAGAGGTGAGCTTTCAATGCCTCCAACCTGCACCCACTGGCCAGGACCTGTGTTCTGGGCTGGGCAGTCAGAGCCAGGCCTCCAGCTGTCTGTTGGAGACCACGCCAGACCCAGCCACAGGCACCTGATGCAGGACTGCTGGCAGGCCAGCATCGCCTGCAGGGCGACCCACTGAGAGGAGCCAGAGGCCAGACTCAGGACTCGCGCTGGGACCCTGAGGACCTGGCCAGTGAGACAGTGGTGGGCCTTGTCATCCCAGGGGCTAGGGGGACAGGAATGCGCCCTTCCATGCAAGGCCAAGCTCCCCTGGGGCCGAGTGAGCAGGCTGGGGCAGGCTCAGGCCACTCGAGTACACGGGCAGCAGGTGGCCGGGGCCTGGGCGCTGCTGGCCAGCTCACCTCCTCCAGCTGGCTGTGCACGTGTTGCACGATCAGATCGATGGCCACTGCGTTTCCGCTCCCTGGGGGGACAGGAGGCAGTGGCTCAGGCCAGGGCCGGCTGGCCGCCCAGCCCGCAGCAGCAGCCTGGCAGCTCACCTCTGGGCACCACGATGTCCGCCAGGCGCATGGTGGGCTGGATGTACTGGTCAAAGGCAGGCTTGACGAACTTGTGGTACTGCTTGATCACACCCTCGATGTCCCGGCCACGCTCGCTGATGTCCCGGCGCAGCCGCCGCACCAAGCGAATGTCAGAGTCTGTGTCCACGAAGATCCTCATGTCCAGGAGCTGGATGGGGCAGCGAGCCAGAGGGCTGAGGCCTGTCCCAGCAGAGCTGCCAGGCCACAGGCCTGCTCCAGTTGGGGGCCTCTGGGCTGGTGGGCCGGCCGGGCCTGGCCAGAAGCCCACAGGGCATCTTGGGCCTGGCCAAAAGCATGGCTGGCTGCACTCAGATGTGTGTACAAGTGGGTGTGGGTGCCGAGTTCCAGGGGCCTGTTGGCCGGGGCACGGGGTAGGGGCTGGGCTGGGCACAACTACACACAGGTGACTGAATTCACGGAAGCTCCCACGAGCAGGGGCAGACCTGGGCTTGGCGAGCCCTGGCCCCTGGCAGTGTCCCCGAGGAGCGGTGCAGGGCCAGGGGCTGCTCTGGGCCAGACAGAGGGATCCTCTGGGCCTGAGCCAGGATAAACAGCCCTGCCCAGAGGTCCATGCAACCTCAGTAGAGCGCCTCAGGCTCACCAGCCTCGGACCCTCACCTGAGCCCCAGCAAGGAACAAGAAAGACAGGCAGATACAGGCGCAGGCCCGGCTGGTGGGAGACGGAGCTGCAGGGCAGACCCCGCGGAACCAGCCGTGGCGGGGCCTCTGGGGGCAGGGCTGCTCAGCGTGACGTGCCCGGGCACAGCGGTGGGCCTCACCTCCAGAAGGGTCTTGTCAGCAAAGGCCATGATGCCCTCGAAGATGATGACGTTCGCACCGTAGAGTGTTTTCTGCAAAGGAACCAGGAGTCGGACACCCAGCCACTGCTTCTGCGGCCCTGCTGGCCCCGCGCCCGCCTACCCAGTCCTTCTTCCGGCTGTGGGTGGTGAAGTCATAGATGGGCACTTGGACGCTCCTGCCCTGCTTCAGCTTCTTGAGGGTGGAGATGATGAGGTCGAAGTCAAAGGCGTCCGGGTGGTCGAAGTTGAAGTTGTTGTTGGCGGCCTGCTCCTGCTGCTGCTGGGTCAACACCTGTGGGTGGGGGAGGCTCCGAGTGGCACCCATGCCCGGGACCACAGGCCTGCGAGTGTGGGACATGTGTCAAGGGGAGAAGGGGCGTGCTGCCAGCTGACAGGACTCACCTTGTAGAAGGAGTCCATGGACAGCAGGACCACCCAGGGCACATCCAGCGCCTCGATGATCATTCTGGCCACGGTGGTTTTCCCAGAGGCACTGCCACCGCCCAGGCCTGAGGAGGGAACAGACACCAGAACCAGGAGTGGCCGGGCTGCTCGAGCCCACGGTCAGGGCGCTCCGACAGTTCTCACCGATGGCGAAGGCCTCCTTAGACTGCGTGCCATGCTCGTTGTACCAGGGCGGCCGCCCCGCTGTATAGATGGTACGCTTGCTTGTGCGCAGCAGAGGTGGCTCCGATTTGCACTGGCTGGTGGTGCGCTTCCGAGGGGAGCGCCCAGTCCCCACGGGTGGGAGGAGTCTGTCCAGGGATCCCGCATTGCTGCTGCTGCAGAGAGAGCTGTGCTCAGCCTCGGCCCAGGGCCACGGATCCCCCTACACCTGGGGCGCACCTGGGGCGCACCAGGGGACTCAAGGCCGGTGGGCTCAACTGCAGTGCACAGGACTTCTGCCTGCAGCTGGTCCATAGGCTCATGGCCTGGAACTATGTATCCACATAGCAAGAACAGAAAGTCAGCAAGTGATAGGGAGACACACCGTCTCAGGACCATGTCCCTCCCTCCGTGTGGACTGGGTGGAGAGGACCCATCCCCAGGGGATGCAGGTGGGCACTCAAGGACAGGCAACATCCTGCCAAGGGCCATGCCCCTCTCCCCAACCCAGGGCACTCTGGGCAGCCCAATCACCACCACTGTGCAGGGTGGAGCCCCAGGAGATGTAAGGACGGCAGAGTAAAGGACGGCCAGCAAGAGAGGAAAGCCCAGACCGAGAGCCATTTGCTCTCACTGTGAGCCCCCTGGGTCCCCAACGTCCAGCAGTGCCACCCACCTGGACTGACCCTGTGAGCCACCTCTGAAGAAACGGGTCACAAAGAGGGGGAGCTCAACTCAAGGGGGCCACAGACCTGAGCCAGCCATCGATACCGCATCACTCATGCTGGGAGGCTCTCAGCTCCCTGCCGCCAACCAGGAGCATCCCAAATGGGCTGCCTTTCCTGGCCATGGCCTCGGCCCTGAGGGTGACGGCGCTGCGGAGGCTCCACACAGCTGCACGGCCCACTGACGCCATGCAGCCTGTGCCAAGAGGCAGAGCCTGGGGTGCAGATGCCCGTGGGACGACACGCAGGCTGTGAAGGCACTTCTGCCTGCTACCCTAGGGGAGGAGCTGGTCGGAGCGGCCAGCTCTACCCTCAAGCTGGTTCCTGATCGTGCAGGGCCACATCCCTGCTGGGCAGGACTATGGAAGAGTGGTGAGCATGCCAGGCCAGCTCCTGTGGGATGGCTCTGCAGCAGCACTCATGCCCTGTGTCTGGAGTCCCACAAGCAACGCGCTGCCTGCCTAGGCACTAGGCAGCCAGGAGCACAGTGGGTGGGAAGAAGAACCTGGGCTAGAGGCGCCCACTCTCCCCAGTGTGCCCACGTGTGACCTGCGAGCATGGCATGTGCCCATAAACACTAGCAAGGCTGTGCCAGTATAACCAGGCCCACTTTGGGCATCAAAATTTCAACAGCGAGCCAGGCACGGTGGCACATGCTTATAATCCCAGTACCTGGAGTCCGGAAGAGGAGGATCACGGATTTACAGCCAGCCTCAGATACTTAGTGGGGCCCTCTACAACTTATTGAGACCCTGTTTCAAAAGAATAAAAGAGCTGGGTGTGGAGGTGCACGCTTGTAATCCCAGCATTTGGGAGGCTGAAACCAGAGGATCACACTTTGCGGACAGCCTCTGCTACTCAGTGAGACCCTGTTTCAAAATAAAGAATAAAAATAGGGCAGGGGGTGTGGCTCAGAGGGCAAATGCCCCTGGGTTCCATCCCCAGACTAGCAAAAAAAAAAAAAAAAAAAAAAAAGGTCTGGAGTGTAGCTCAGAGGTAGAATTACCTGGGTTCAATCCCCAGTACCACACACATTAAGGGCTGGGATGAGGGAACACTTGCTTTACATCCTTGAGGCCCTGCAATGGACCATGAGTACTGGAAACAAACAAACAAAAAGAAGCCAGGCGTGGTGGCGCACGCTTGTAATCCCAGCGCTTGGGAGGCTGAGACAGGAGGATTGCACAGGTTCGAAGTCACCCTCAGCTACTGAGTGAGGCTCTCAGCAACTTAGTGAGACCCTGTTTCCAAATAAAATATAAAATAGGTCTGGGAGTATAGCCTGGAGGTAGAAAAGACCCTGGCTTCCACCCCCAGTACCACAAAAAGAAAAGAAAAGAAAAGAAAAGAAAAGAAAAGAAAAACTAAACCAGGTCTGCCAGGGAAGCTGCTGGCCTCTGTCCGGCCCCAGCTGCCACCCAAGGCCACAGTGTGGTACTTCCCAGGGCTGGTGCTCCTCAGGGACACTGGCCTTCCTAGCTGTGTGGTCTTTCCAGAACACCCAACAATGACCAAGGCCAGGAGGGCGGCACGTGTGCACATTCAGGGGATGGCGGGAGCAGTGAGGCCTCATCTGGGACGGCTCATATTGGCAGCTCTCAAAGGCACAGAACAGCGTGGGCTCAGTCGAAACGGCAAGAAACCACCCCTCTGCATCTGACAAGGAAAATGCTGCTTGTCCTTGGGGACAAAGAGGCCAGTCCTGTTTGTACACCACCCATCCTTCAGAGCGCGGGGGAGCAGCCCAGGGAGTAATTAGCTCTCGGCCCTTGGGATGTCTGAAGCAGAGCACTGATCCTGGTAGTTTAGTTCACTGCACATAAACAGCACAGCCAGGGAACAAGATGACCAGCAGATGGTTCTGGGGACAGCGGCCTCCACTGTGCACTGAGAGGAGAGCAGGCGCCCATCAGACAGCGTGCGGGGTGCAGGACCTAGGCTAGGAGGTGATGTGCCCAAGGGGTACCACCTGCACCCCCGAGGCCTGGCTGAGTGGCTCTCAGCCAGAAAGGGAGACAGGACTCGCAGACATGAGCCCGGATACCTGGACCAGGGCAACTGGCTGATCACCGGGGATGCTAATCCACCAGCAGTAAACAAGTGGCTCTTCCAGGCTCACCCACAGCTGGCCTTCCCAGCAGGCCATGGTGATGGCCCGCAAGGGGATGAATGGACAGCCCCCTCGGCCCGAGGCTGGGCGCAGTGACCAACAGAAGCAACATGATCCAGCAGAAAGGGCAGCTCAGCACCTGGAGGCCAGCACCCCCACCTCTTGTGCCTTCCCCACCATCCACAGGGAATGGTCCTCTGCCTGCAAGCTCCGCAAAAACTCCAACAGAAAGTCTGATTTGCAAGGGGCAGGGCCTCCTCAAGGAAGCGCCCAGAGCTGCCGGTGGCTGTGCCCTAGTTTCCAGCGGTAAGCTCACTCACACGCAGAGCCAGGAGTGACGGACAGATACTGGACGCAAGTGGCCAGGGCCAATCCCAGATCTCCCTGGGAGCCTTTGGGTTCCCTCCATGGGTGACTTCCTCACCCTACTGAAGCGACCACCACCACCCTGGATCCCTTCCGAGGCTGATATGCTTGCTGGGCTTGCTGAAGAACCTTCTGCTGGGAAGAGCGCCCCACTGCAAGTAGGCCAGGGAGGACTTTGCCAGCACGCACCTCGCTTTGCTCACGATAGGCCCAAAGAGCATCGTGAAGCTGGGTCTGCACCAAGCCTGGCTCTGCTTCCTTCCCCAAAGCCGACTCTGAGAGACAGGGACAGAGCATCACCCTACTTCTCCCATGGCCTGCCCCTCGAAGGGGGAAAGTTGCACAAGACACCTCAACTTTCCGTCCACAGCTGGACAAAGTGTGTCTCGCCACAATGACAAAAAAACAATCTCGCCTCAAAAGATCACAAGCCACAAAGGCACAAACGCGCTCATGACCTGCAGCCCCAAGCAAACCGCCCCGCAGCTTGAACTCTGCTGAGCTCCTGAGCGCCCGCCAGCCTGTTTGTTTCCTGGTATCCGTAGAGACACAGCACACAGATCTCAGTGCCGCTGGCCCCTCTGTGAAAGTGGGCACTCCTCACCAGCAGGACCCTGCTCCACTCACCTGCCTTCGGCTCCAAGGGCCCAGCACCCTGAGATCCTAATGCCAGGGTAAGCTGGGGGGCTGCTCATGGCTGAGGACGGTCCCAGAGCTGGGTGCTCCCAGGTATGTGTGTGGCTTGGGCTCTGGGCAGCTCAGGGGCATCACCACCCCTTAGACCCGCGGCTGTGCCCCAGGACAGCTCAGGAGCTCTGGCCCCCTGCACTGGCCCTCCATGGGTGAAACCGCTGCTAAGCACAGCGGGTGGCAGAGGGCTAGGCAGGACCCCTGACTGTTGGGGGCTGCCTGCTCTATGCAGGGTGGGGGTGCAGCAGCTGGCTGGGAGGCCCCAGGAGCCCCGGCACTGAGGGAACACACTTGCTGCCTGCCCCTGAGGCCAAGGCCACAATCATAAGAGGATCACCCAGCTGGGCTCCTGTGCCAGATATTAATAGCACTGATTTTGCCTAGTGTGGCCTGCGGTCCCCAGCTCAGCCGTGGACGACTGCCCTCCCGTGTGCCTACGGCATGCTCACCAGCCAGAAGCTTACTGAAGACCACCGTGATCCAACATCCAACACCCCTCCCAGAATTCCCTGAGGTCAATCCCTCTGCCCCTGCAGCAGGACTGAGAAATCTGAGGCCCCTCCTTGACCAGGTGACCTGAATGTCAGTGCTGAGCTGGGCGCCCCACCCTGGGCCCCAAGGTGCCTCCTACAGGCATAAACAAACCTGAAACTCTACCCTCCAGCAGCATCCAAGAATAACCGCCCCGCCCCCACCTCAGATGGGTCCGGCACTTCCCCGCACCACCCAGTGCTTGGCAGTCAGCAAGGGATACTGCCGCCTCCCACCCACAGCAACAGGAGGGAGGACGGCTGGGCCCTGCCTTTCTGCAAGGGAGGACGGCTGCAGTCCCTCTGCTGACTTAAGGATCTGCGCAGAGAGGTCTGGCTGGCCAGGCCTCCTCCCTTTGGGCAGGTCCCTCTGTCAGCTGTCCCCAGCACTGAGACTGGGGCCTGCAGGAGCTCAGGGAAAAGGGAAGATTCCGTGCAGGCTCCGTACAGCTGAAAAGAGCCGCTCCTGGGAGCTACTTGGGAGGCAACTTCTCCTGGCAACCCTGGGCACACCTGGCCTCCCCTCTGGAGGCACCTGGAGCAGGACCAGCCCTCCAGGTGTGTCCTCAAGGGCTTCTCCTGCCTGACGCCAGGGTGCGTCCGTTTTGGGGAAGTAGGTGGAGCCCGGCTCCCCTGCTCAGGGAAGGCTGTTTCACTAGCTCTGCAGTCTGATCAACAGAGGGGCTGTTCAGCCTGGCATACTCCTCGGGTACCCCAGCTGACCAAGACTGGTGGGTTGGGCAAAGCAACAGGTTGTGGGAAGCCAGCACTACTGACCGGGGAGAGGAAGGCCTGCGCCCAGGTAGGTGTACAAAGGATAAAACAACTGCCAGCCTCGGCCAGGCTCTCGGCTCTAAACCCAGCCCAGGTGACTGAGCAAGGCTGGACCAGGCCAGAGAACACCTCCTCACACCATCTGCAGGGTCACTGGTGCTGCTGTCACACAGCTATCCCTGGAGCCGGGCAGCCCACATTCCAACTCATCTCAGGTTGTCTGGGCTGAGGCAGAGGGTGCTGGAGGCTGGCTGCCTCAGGGTACCCCTCACTGCCTGCTGGCCAGGCCACTCTGGGTCACAGCACCATCAGACATTGCTCAGACCCCTCTACCACCCACCACGGAACTGGCTGGTCTCAGTGACCTCTTGCCCTGCAGTGGCAGGAGCGCTATAGGTTCCTGAAGACTGGGGCAAGTCAGGAAGAAGCAGGCATGTGCAGACTCAAGAGCAAGGCTGCCCCACTGAGCACTTGTGCCAGAGAACCAGGGTCCACGTGCGTGATGCGGCGTAGCACCAGGCTGGAATCATAGCTAATTGGGAGGCTGCGGCAGGACTGCCAGTTTGAGACCAGCTTCCCTGACACAGTGATAACCAGCCTCAAAATAAAAAAAAGGACTGGGGATGTGGTTCAGTGGTAGAGCACCCCTGGGTTCAATCCTCAGTACCAAGAAGAAAAAAAAAAAATCTAGGACAGGGAGTAGGCCTGGGAAAAGGCTCACCACTGGACAAAAAAAGGTGCCTACTTTCCTTGTTAGAATGGAGCTTGAGGTGCCTGGCGTGGTGAGACAGAAGGATCGCGGTTTGAGGCCCGCCTCAGCTACTTAGTGAGGCCCTCTGCAACTCAGTGAAACCCTATTTCAAAATGAAGAATAAAATATAGGGCTGGGGACGTAGCTCAGGAGTAGAATGCCCCTGGTTCCATCCCCAGTACTGGAAAAAAAAAAAAAAAAGAATGGCGCTTGAGGGGTTTGGGATAAAAGGAGGGGGAGGTAGGCAGAGGAGCTATCCCCCAGAGTTGAAAATGGGTCCTAGCCATAGGGCCAGTTTTCCCAAGGCCCCTCCCACTGCCCCGAGGGGACACAGTCTGGGGGGGGGGGGCACGTCCGCGGATGGATCTCCATCTTGCATACAGCCACGAAGGACTGAACCAGCTCAAGCAGCAGGCCCTGAGGACAGAGAGACGGGGGGCCGGTGCAGGACCATGGGGACAAGCTCGAGAGGCAGCAGGAAAAGCCCTGCTGGACACCAAGTTTGTCTGCGGTGCCCACTGAGCAGCCCCGATGGCACCGTCAAGGCCCTGCCCTGGGCGGGCAGCGTCTAGAGCCCTGGGCTATCTGGCCGCAGTCTCTGCTCCTGGTCACAGCACGACCCCTTTGGGCCGGCGGGCACGGCATCCGAGTCCTGCGGGGCCCAAGCCACGCACTCGGCTCCGGCCTCGCGGGCCCCGGGCCGGGCTGACCCGGAAGCCGCCGCGGCGAGGTGGCCACCGCCCCCTAGCGACCGCGGCCGGGAGGGGGCCGGAAGCGGAGGGTGGCCGCGGCCCCTGCCCCCGGCGCCTCGCGGGCCACACGCGGCCGAGGTCACTGCCGGCCTCGGGCACGGAGTCCGCCGGCGCCAGACGCCCCCGGCCGCCCTCGCCGGGGCCGCGCCGCGCCTCCGCCCGCCCCGGCCGGTCCACCGGGCGCCGCCACCCTCCCGGGAGGAGGTGCGGACGGGGCGGCCAGGAGGCCCGGGCCCGGCCCATGGCCGCCCGCGCCTACCGGTCCTCGTCCGCGGCTTCGCTCTGCTCGGCAGCCGGGCCCGGCGCGGCGGGGGCGGCGTCCGCAGAGGCCGGCGGCGCAGCCATGGTCGGAGCGGGCCGCGCCCAGCCAGGCCCGCGGACTACGAGTCCCACAAGGCCGCGCGGCCCGCGCCCGCCCGCGCCTAGCACGACTCAGCAGCACAAAAGCCCTGGAAAAAAAAATCGATAAACGTTTATTTGATACAGTCATTTTTAATACATACAGTTGATGGCGCGCCCCGCGCCCCGCGGCGGCAGGGGCAGGGCGGGGACGAGGATGGGAACTGATGATCACAAGACGGGCAGGGCCCGAGCTCACGGTCAGAACATCTTGCAAATAAACACTTTGTAAATAGAATATATATGTATATATATGGTTACAAGTGATAGCTGGAACCTGTCTTTCGAAATGCACTTGTGTGCTGAGAACCTCATTAAAAATCAGACCAAGAAACCCGAAGTTGAGGATGCATGGCCGCTAAGCTGAAGGGGTAACCCCTGGCCCTCCCGAATCCAGGCCCCCAGAGCAAGCTGTCTGGTGTGCACAGGGGCAACCCACCCCCCAGCTCTCCGCCACCACCCAGGAGGCACCCTCAACTGCCTGCACGGGAACAAATAAAGTGCACCCCGCTTCTCGTCAAGCGGCAGCCCCGGGGCACTTTGCTGTTCCCAGGGCAGGGCCAGCACTGAGCCGGAGGTAGATCTGCAGGGCCCTACTGTCACATCTGCCAAGGACTCCATATCCATCCCACCCTGGAGACCTGCCACGCGGGTCCTTCCACTGAGGGTGTCTGGCAATCCTGGTGGCCTGGCCCTGTGCCGGCCACAGTGGGAGATGTGCAGACCCTGAGCAGCCCTGCCCAGGGTCTGCTCCTTGGGAGGAGGGCTCTGCAGACTAGCTCGGCATGGCAGGGATGGGTCCCAACCACCAGCCATTGCTGGCAGCAGCCCCATGCCCACTTCAGAGGAAAAGAAGGGAGTTAAAGTGCTAAATGTCGTTATCCAGGACCCCACTTCCCATATCAAGAACCACTGTGGGCTTTAGGGTATCCTGGAAACACCCCCAGCAAAAACCAGGACCTCCTCCTCCCCTCAAGTGCCAAGTGCCTGAGAGGCAGGGGCAGGTGGCCATACCCTGCAGAGGTGCTAGGGTCCAACTTCCTCCACCATTAGTAACAAGGGCAAGGGCACCTGCCCCACCTCACTGCACACCACTGTAGCATTTGGATACACTGGAAGCCCTCCTGCCCCAAGGCCCCAGTCTGCCCTCTGCCTTTTGGCTCCAGACCATGCTCATCTCTGTCTATGCCACCATTCTCTGACCAGGCCAAGGTGTGTGGGTGGAAGAGCCTACTCTGCACCCCTCCCCAGCACAGCAGACCAGAGCTGCCCAGGCAACCTCCTCACCCCAACACCTCTGGGGCTGATCTCCCTGCTGCAGGTCAGGACAGCCCAACAGGAGCCCCTCCTCCCTGGGGGCAGAGGGGTGCCAGGCAATTCTGCTGAGCAGCAGAGGAACCCCAGCCCTGCCTTCGGCACCAGGAAACCCTTAGCACCAAAATGTCAGATTGTTGTGAGTTTTTGTATAAAAAACAGAATTTAAAAAAAGGTTGTTACTTGTCACAGCAACAAGACTGTCATCCACTACACCCAGGAGACACGCACACAGGCAAATATCAAAATTCACATCGTCCAGGGTCTGGGAGGCTGAGACCTCAGCCCACTCCCACCCCCACTGGAAAACGGCCTCCCTCCAATGCTTCTATGAGCATCTCCCTCTTGGCACCACAGTGGTTAGTGGCCTGGGAGGAGGCCAGAGACGGTGTGGCCACCTCTCCCAAGTACCCTGGCCCCTAGCTCTACCTGCAGACCCTGCCACCCTGGGTCCCACCCAGAAGTGGACGCTTCCCAGGAGCTGACACGTTGCCAAGGCCCCTCCCCTCGCTGGCCTCAGGTCCTGTCAAATGCCACCAGGCACACAGGGGCAGGTAAGGGGGGACTTCTTCCGAAGCTCAGCCTTTAGGCCGGCCCCACCTGGCCAAGGCTGACTGCACAGGGGCCACTCCCAGAGCTGAGCCCTTTCTTACCAGCCCCACACAGCCCATCCCCAGGAAGAACCCCCAGGCCACCAACCCTGGCCTGCAGCGTCAATGGCTGGAGGGGAGCACACCGGCCCCTTACCCCGGCTAGTGCCTGGGCCAAGAACCCCACAGGGCCAGTGGGGTAGGGCCTAAAGCGCAGCACGGATGATGCGGGGGTGGGGGCAGGTCCGGAGGTAGAAAACAGAAGCAGAGGAACCAGAGTAGGTGGAGGATGGGCAGTGGCTGTCGTGCCAGCATGGCAGTGGTCGGACGGGGTCTGTCCTGGGAGGTAGCTGGGGTACTGGAGTTCCAGTGTCAGGTGGAGGCAAGGCCCAGATGGTGATGGCCAGGCAGCTCAGCCCAGAGCCATGGGTCCACCAGGGACGCCTGGGCCTTGGGGAGCCAGGCTGGGGGGCCCAGCTGGGCCTGAGGAAGATGGTGCCGGGGCCGTCTGAGCGCTCTGCACTGCAGCCTCAGGGTGCCGTGGCCACAGACCCTGCAGGGTTACGAGTGTCCTAGCAGGAGGGCTGCCCCCACCCCTGCTACTGCACCTCTGCTGCTGTTCCTGGCCCCTGGGGAGCCCAGCCCAGGTGTGCCCTTGACAGGGGAGGGGCCACCTTCAGGGAGGGGGGAGTGCCAAGCCACCCCCACTGGACTGATGGATGGGGTGGGAATGCAAGACAAGAGGTCCGGAGCTGGTTCCCCACCCAGAAAGTGGGGCTTGGTGGCCAGCATGGGGCTCACTTCTAGGGTGCCTTGCCAGCTCCCGCCTTCCGCCCAGTGGAGCCCCGAGCCCCTTTGTCCCTGCCTCCGGGGGGCCAGTCATCCCTGCGGAGGGGCAAGTTGGGCGTGGGCTCCTCGGAAGGCCGGTCCTTGGGCTTGCGGCCCCGCTTCTTCCCACCCGCCAGAGCATTCTCTCTCCTGGGCATCAAGGAGTCCTGGCTCCTGTGTTTGGGAGGAGGGTCTGCTGAGGTCCGGAACCAGTTCTGGGGAGAGAAGGGCTTCTGTGAGGGCCTAGGACACTGCGCGCACTGCAGATCCAGCTGCTCTCGGGCCAGGCACTGCATAACTGAGAGCAAGGTTCCCACCCACAGGGTAGCTCCAGCTCAGGACACCAGGTGGGGGCCCAGCCCCTCGGCAGTTCTAGGGAAGTCAGAGACCACTTGGAGGAGACACTGCCGTATTTCCAAACACGGGCCAGCCCTCCCCATGAGCCTCTGGGGGGGGGGGGCAGCTGCGGGTCCCCAGCTGCTCCTACCTCGGCATGGGTCTTGAGGATGTGATACTTGACACCGCTCTCAGAGCTGAACTCTTTGGGACACAGCAGGCAGTGGTACTTCCCCACCAGGTGGTCCCCCTGCAATGTAGGGCAGTCTAGCCCCATCCTCTCCTCGGGGCCCAAAGCACCCAGCTCCGGCCAAGCCCTCGCCCTGCCACTGCGGGCCAACGCCAAGGGCCAGGGCCACTCTGCAGCAGAATCACTGCCTCGCCCCACTGTGGGGGTGGTGAGGGTGGGGGAGGCAGGCTCCTCAGGCAAGGGTCATACACTGTCGCTGAGGGCCCCGAGCGTGCTCTCTGCCCAGGTCAAGGTGACCTACTCATACCCATCGATGGGACTCGGGACACACTGACTTGTGGCCAGGAATAGGGAACGGGGTAAGGTCCTGGTCCAACTGCCTGGCGTCAGCCAGTCTCTGGATTCACACTTCAGGAGCAAGAAAGGGTCTCACACTAATGTGGGGGAACCCTTGGCAGGAGAAAGCTGAGAGTATCGGGTACCCCGCTGGGCCCTGGGGGAGGCCCCAATACTGACCTTGCTGCAGCTGGCCAGGTGGGCTTTAAGGCCGGAAACACTGGAGTAGATGGCTTCACAGCACTGCAAGAAGGAGACAGCCATGTGGCCCTTGGGGGCATTCCACACAAGGATGGACCCTGCCTCAGCCCCAGGGAGCTCTGGGGCTGCTTTGGGGTAGGGGGAGAGACTGGCTCCTGGGCATGCAGGGCCCAAGGTTGAGGCTCTTCTCCCAGCAGGGTCTCCATGTGAGGACCTTGCAGGAGTCCAGGGTCAGAGGTGGGCAGGTCACTACCCTACCCACAGGGCCACACCTGGGCTCCTGCCTGGAGCCCCACCTCCCCAACCCCACCAGCCGGTGCTCACATCATTGGGGCAGTTTACGTGGCCTTTTTCTTTGACTTCGTTCTTCCATGCCTCCAGCAGCTGGGGGTTGAGCGTGGGGAGGCCTGGCCGAGTGTAGTTGAGCTGTAAGGCCAGACACAGCACCAGGTGAGCCCCAGGTCCAGAGACACCGGGTTGAGCCACGTGCCTCAGCACAGACTCACCGGCCCCTCCACAGACAGGGCTGGGGTGGTGTCGGCAGATGGGGGGCTGTCACAAGGCTCTGGGCACATCCTGCCCGGGGATGAGGGGTAAAGGTCAGGGAGAGGGCACTGCCCAGCCCCTGCACTCACCCGAGCGGTCTCAGGCACGAGGTCATCCTTCATGCGCCGCTTGGTCCAGTCCCGGGCCAGCTCATCCTCTGCGATCTCCTGTAGGTGGAACACAGCGACCTGGGCCGACGTGCGGCGGATACGACCGCTTGGGGTCCGCTCCACGCCCAGCAGGTCCTCCGCCTCCGGGGCCTTGTCCATGGGTTCCTCAGGAGGCTGGGGACACACAGCAGCCAGTGTGAGCCACAGAAGCAGAACAGCCAGAGACTGAGTCAAGTCAGTGCAAGACGCAGGCTGCATGTGGCCCCTGAAGGCACTGGGACCCGGGATTCACGCATGCTGTGCCTGAGGATGGCACAACACAGGCAACCTCAGGGTAGGTGGGCACCAGGGCCCAGATGCCCACCCTCCTGCCCAGGGGGACACACAGGGAAGCACCGGGGACCATGGCGACTCACCGGGGCCGTGTGCTCTGAGCGCACGTGGTAGTCGTGGCCAGCCTTGGAGCGGTAGGTCTTGCCACAGTGGGCACATGGGAAGGAGGGGCTGTCCACCTCACAGGGGGGCTTCCCGCAGCGCCGCTGGTGGTACTGGTAGCCCATGAGACTGGAAAAGGCGGCCCCGCAGCCCTGGCACAGGGGCATAGGCCAGAGGTCAGGCAAGCAGCCGGCGAGGCACCAAGCCCTGTGCCCACACGGTGTGCCCTGCACTGACCTCCTGGGGGCAGCGCAGCCGCCCCATCTGCTTCAGCACCTTGCGCAGCCGTTCACGCTCCTCCTGCTCACCTCCCTCAGAGGCCTCAGCATCAGCAGGCTGGGGACAGAGCGAGCCTCAGACCCGATACCAGCTCAGGAGCTGGTCACGGTGATCCAGGGCCAGCTAGGGGGTCAGCAGGGGTACAGGGTGTGAGGTTGGAGGTCAGGGCCGGGTAGGGAGCTGGGGACCAGGCGGCATACCTTGGCACTGTGCTCGGCCATGGTGTGGTAGTTAAGGCCAGCTTTGGACTTGAACTGTTTCCGGCAGTGCTGGCACTTCAGTGCGTCCTGCAGCTGTGGACACGAGACGAGGCCTAGCGTGAGAAGCGAGCGGGGCCGGGGCGCCTCCCCCGGGCCCGGGGCAACCTTACCTTCTGGCACACCTCCATGTGCTTCTTGAGCCCCACGAGGGTCTTCCGGGTGACCACGTTGCAGGTGGGGCAGACTGCCTCCCCCCGCTCGTGGATGGCTCGCTGCCACTGTTCCTCTTGGCCACCTGTGGGGCAGGCTGGGCCTCAGGGGCTTGTGGGGCTCCTGAACGTGTGGGCTCCCAAGCTGCACACTGAGCTCCCCGCCGGTGCTATGGGACCCCCCCCCACAGTCAGGACCCCCCTGGGCCCACCAGACAGCCCCACCTGGGGCCGGGGGGGCCACGGGCGCTGGGGCCTCCTTGCTGGCGGTGATGGAGGTGGCCGGCACCTTCTTCCGCACATCCTCAGGACCCAGCCCCTCCTGCTTCTTGGAGCGGTGACTGCGGGCCTTGTCTTCAGCTTTGGCCAGGCCTGTGTGCACGAGCAGGTGGGGTGGGAGCGGTGGGCTAAGTGCGGACACACACGGGGTCACTCGCGGCCCAGAGGTGCCCAGCTGACTGGGGTCCCACCTTTGAGCCCAAAGGTCCCTGAGATGGACGGCTGCTCTCCTGTAAACTTCTTGGGCGTCTTCTGTTTCCTTCCTGACTCCGGGGAGAGAAAATGGGGTGGGGGGGCAAGATTCTGGTCAAGTAGCCATCTAGAGGCCAGAGCATCCCACCCAGCACTCCCTCAGGGCTCCCATCTTACTGTGCTTCGAGCGCTCCGGGTCCTCCTCGGGAGGGCACGCAGGTCCTGCAGGCCGTGGGGCCTCCTTGCTCGCTGAGGGCCTGCTGCCCGGCAGCAGGGGGCTGTTGCTTGGGTCCACCCCTAGCTGGAGGGCTGTGCTCTGGCCTGTGGTGGATGGGCTGTACTCCCCATTCTCTGGCCTGGCCTGCTTAGGTGGGATGGGGCAGGCGTCCAGACTGTCTGCAGCCCTGCAGAGTGACTGTGGTGAGGCCGGGTGGACAGAGCCCCGGCCCCCTGGATGCAAAGAATGCCCAGCAGCTCCCGTACCTTTTCTTACCGCTGCTCCTCCCTGCAGCACGAGGTGCCTTGTTCTCAGACTTGGTCAGCAGCACCATTTTGCAGGGTGGTGAGTGTCTGCTGATGGCAATGGGCCTGCTGACCGGCACAGGCTTGCTGACCACAATGGGCCTGCTGACCGGCACAGGTTTTGTGACTGTTACAAGCTTGGTGACTGGCACAGGTTTGGTGACTGGGATGGGCTTGGTGACCGGCATGGCCTTGGTGACCGGTACGGGCCTGCTGACTGTGACTGGCTTGCTGACCGGCAAGGCCTTGGTGACCGGCACGGGCCTGCTGACTGTGACCGGCTTGCTGATGCCGATGGGCTTGCTGACTCCCACGGGCTTGCCAATAGTGACGGGCTTGCTCACTCCAATGGGCTTGCTGACCCCAACGGGCCGGCTGATGGTGATCGGCCGGCTGACTGGGCCAGGCTTGGGGGCAGGCAGGGGACGGTCCATGTGATTCCAAATCCGATGTTTCTCCAGCTGGGTCTTGGAGGTGAATGCGGCCTCACAGAAGGGACAAGGGAAGGCCAGCCTATCTGAGATGGCGCCCTGGGCAGGGAGGGCAGGTGTGGGAGGGGGCCCCAGGGGCCTCTGCCCAGACACGCCCCCGGGCCACCTCTTTCCCAACCCGCAGCCCCTTACCCCTTGGCATCGTTGGTAATGGTACTTGAGCCCGTAGATGCTGGGGAACTCCAGCCAGCACCCAGAGTTTGGACACTTCACTCTCGAGTGAGCCTTGAACTCATCCTTCCACTGGTTCATCAGGGACAGCTGGGTACAGAGAGAAGGCAGGCTGCTGACCCTCAGCCACTCAGGCTCTGCCAACCCAAGCCCCAGACTCAGAAGCCACCTGAGTCCCTCTACTTGGGACCAAGCAAGGTGTTCTACTGGGCCTCACAGCGTGTCAGGCTCAAGGCCCCAGGCCACATCCTGAACCGGGATGTGCAGAGGGCAGGGTGGCAGCCTCCCAGATGCCCCCAACGTGAGCCCACCCTGCCCTCAGGGAGCTCACAGGAATGTCTCGGAGGGCCTGGTTCTCGGCTTTTGGACGCCCCTTTTTCTTCCCTTCTGTTCGGTCGCTGGCTGGACTTCCTGGGTCAAAGCAGAGTGGGGCCTGACCGGACACTGTCTGTCCACCGTGGACCACCGGCATCCCTGCAGCACAGGACGCAGCAAGGTTTGGGGGCTGCATAGTGCTGGTGGTCACCAAGAGGCTGCAGTGACCTTGGTTCACCGAGATACCAGGCACTGGGGTAGGCCCTGGGAGCCAAGGACATGAACCCAGGGCCTGGCTATGTCCAAGATAATCCCCACCCCAGAAAGGCAGATGGGCCCCTGAACCACTAGCTGCCCATGACCCTCTGGAATGGATTTAGGGCCTGGTTCCTCACCCAGCTTTGGTGAGTCCTGCAGCATGGGAAGCCGAACCTCCTTCCGGCTGCCACCCTTCCCAGGTCCAGTTTTGCTAGACCCCTGGAGCCGGCGGCCTCCTCCAACACAGAAGGGGTCGGTCATTTCTGCAGGGCAAGGACATGCACCTGTGAGTCCTGACAGTCCCAACTCAGTATTTTTGTGGGGCTACCTGGTGCCTGTTCCCCCAGAGGGCCTCGTTAGCCAGGGAGCAACCTGCCCTCCTATGGCTGTCCTGCGGAAAGCAAGTGATGGGGCTGCAGAGCCAAGGTCTCCAGGACAACCCAAGGCGCTGCCAGTCTGGTGAGCCTCTCCAGCTTTGACAGGTCCCCTCCCCACACCAGATTCACAGCCCCAAAGTGTGCTGAGGATCAGGCACCAGGCAGAACATGTCCCTAGGAGAGGCGGCTCATGCAGGAGGAGGCAGACCACATTCCTCCTGAGGGCCAATTACAGCATCAGTAACAGCTGTGGCTCACAGGCGGCCAGGCCCTGCACCTTGGAGATACCTTCCCCACAGGGCCCTTGCCCCTGCCCACCCAGACCCTCAGGAAGTGCCAAGCTACCCAGTAGGCACCCCTGGGTCACAAGACAGTCAAGGTGCTGCTGAGGGCCCCGGCCCACTCCCTAAAAACATGTACCCCCTCTGTGGAGGACAGACTGAGGACCTGCTGGAGTCCTGTCCCCTGTCTGCCGATCACCCTGCCTGACCCTCTTCTGAGCTTTGCACCCGCTGGGGAGGCCCCAATACGGACACACACAGGCCTCATGCTCAGCCCTGGACCGTGGACCATGGAGGGTCTGTCTCCCCTACAATAGCACCTGGTCACTGCCTGGGGGTCACGTTAGCTAAACAAGTCACAGCCAGCAGTAGTGCTGTCTCCAGAGCCTGCCTGCTGCCCAGGACTGGGCTACTAGGGACCTCTCTGCTGGAGACACCTGACCCTGAGAGCCCCGGGGAGGAGGGCCCAAGTCTTCCCAGACACCTATGTCCCTGAAGGGGGTGGCCCCAGGGGCAAGGTGTGAGCGGGGCAGTTCTGATCAACGAGGATCAGAGGGCATGGGAAGGGGCAGCCCTGTCCAGGATGGCTGGGCTTGGAGACCAGGACACTACTGTCCCTGCCAAGGGTGATGCCGGTGCCCTGGGCCCTGTAGGAGGGAGGGTCCGAGGTCAACCAAACAAAGTTCTCAGTAAGTCCTCACTTGCAATTTCAAAAGACTGAGTGACAGGAGTCACCCCCTGGCCGCGGATCGGAGGCCCAGACGCAGGGACGGCCAGACCCCCTGTCAATCTCTCTAAAGCCTGGGCAAAGATTCCGGAGTTGGGGGCTTGGCGGGGCCTGGGGGCAGCGACGTCCTTCCAGCCTGGGCCCAGGCTGGCCCACGGCGCGGCACGGGAAGGCGCTGCCCGCGCGGGGCCGCCGCTCTCCAGCCGACCCCGGGAGGACCCTGCCCACCGGGCAGGTGAGCGCGGCCAGGACGCGGGCGGCCGGCCACCCACCTGTCACGGCCGGGCCTGGCGGGCCTCGGCGGCCGGAAGGGCGGCGGGCGGGGGGCCGCGCAGAGCCAAAATGGCGACTTTTTCTGGGCGGCGGGGGCCGGGGCGCGGGCCGGGCGCGGGGCGTCGGACTTACCTGCGGCGCCCAGCGGGCAGGGCCGGGCCGGGCCGGGCAGGGCGGGCGCGGGTCCGGGCGGCGGGCTGCGCCGCCTGCGCACATGCGCGCTCCCGCCCCTCCCACCTTTGACAGCTCTGCTGCGGGGGGAGGGGGCGAACTCTCGCGGTATTCCTGCCGCGCTGGGCGACGCGGAGGGGGCCCACGGGGCCGCTGCCCCGCGCCCCGCCGTGCCCCGCGGCCCCCATCCGCCCGGCCTCCGGGGCCAAGCGGCCTGCCCTGCTGGCCGGAGGGCGCGAGGCGTTTTGTGGACAGTGGGGTAAACTGAGGCACACTAGGGGTACCTGACACTGCCCCGTGCCTGGCGCGCACGTTTTGAGGTGACCAGAAGCTCCGCGCTGGCCGGGATGGCTACAGCGGACCAGCACAAGGAGGCCTCGGTGCTCAGGGACCTTGTCCTCCTACCCCCGTGGTCGACAGGACCAGATTGGGTCTCTCTCCAGCGGGCCCCGGGGCCACCTTTGTCACACTATTAGGGCCAGGAAGCTTTATTGGGGTCACTGACCACTGGAACAGTCTCTCCCAATGTGGTGGGTAGTGGGCCTAGAACAGTAGCCAGGGTCCTGCTCTTCCACTACAAGCCCTGGCTGCTGGTGTCCAGGGGCCAGCACCCAAGCCTCTGCTCCGGGCCCAAGCCCTGCTGGCTGGTGTCAAGCCCAGGGGCCGGTGCTCTGGCGCCCTTACCTGGAGGGCCTGCTGGCTGGTGCCAGGTCCAGGGGCCAGCACTCCTCTGCTCCCAGCCCAGTCCTGGCTGGCTGGCATCAAGTGCAGAACCTGGCCGTCCTGTAGGACTTAGTACTGAATGAGTGAAGCTGAGGGAGGAGTGTGTCTCCCCGTGGGGCTGTCGGGGGGCAGACACTGGCACTGGTGATGGATGCCTGGAGAGCATCTGAGCCCCAATGGAGGAGGCAAGGGAGGGAGGCTCAGAGGTCCCCTCCGACCTGCTTACAGCTCCCGTCTCCCAGGGAGACGTGCTGGTCTTGGGAGGGAGGAGAGGAGACTCTGGGTCTTCATTTTGTGTCAGCGATGCTATTGAAATATACTTTGACCCTTAAAGTGTTTTAATGCCTCTTTTCTATATTCTACAAGCACTGGGGACTCCATTTGTGGCAACAGTTACAAAGTGCATCTCTTTCCCTGGGGCCCTTCCTGCCTGGTGCCCTTGGAGCAGATTCTGGAACAAAGCAGGAAGAAGTCAGCAGACTTGGGGCTGGCCTCTTCTCAGGGCACAGGAGCTCCTGGAGCAGCCGCTGGGTGCTGGGCCAGTCAGTTGGTCCTTCGCCTGGAAAGCTGAGCCAGAGAGGCAAGGGACTGCCCAGCCCAGGTGCCCTCAGGAGGAAAGGGGCGGAATTGCTCAGGGCAGGGCAAATGCACTTCCCTCCGGGACCATCCCGTCGCCCTCCTGGGGGTGCACAGGACGCTGGCAGGGGCCTGGTCTGTGCCCTGAAGTCCATCCAGGGCTGTCAGCTTCTCGTGTCCACAGATGAGATGTGTCGGTGTCTGTAGGTAGGTGTGTGGTAACAAGACGGGTGCATCCAGCAGCATCCATGTTTGGAACCAGAGTCATGGCGTAGTTGTGTGTCCTGTACCAGGTGAGAGCAGTGTGCCTTTAGTTAGGGTGAGTGAAAGGTGTCTGTCTGGATCTTAGCATACATGTGTCCAGGTTGTGGCGCATCTAAGTGTCAGGAAGTGAGGAACCAATTTTTTTTCTTTCAGTACTGGGGATTAAACCTAAACATGCCTTTTTTTTTTTTTTTTTTTTTTTTGGTGGGTCTGGGGATGGGACCCAGGGGCATTCGACCTCTGAGCTACAACCCCTGCCCTATTTTTTATTCTTTATTTTGAAACTGGGTCTCAATGAGTTGCAGAGAGTCTCACTAAGTAGCTGAGGCTGTCTGCAAACTGCGATCCTCTGATCTCAGCCTCCCAAATGCTGGGATTACAAGTGTGTACCATCACACCCGGCTGTTTTTAATTCTTTATTTGAAAATGGTCTCACTAGTTGTGGAGGGCCTTGCTAAGTAGCTGAGGAGGGCTGCGAACCTGTGATCCTCCTGTCTCCCAAGTACTGAGATTACCTTCAGCCTTCCAAGTACTGGGATTACAAGCACGCACCACCATGCCTGGCCTAAACATGATTTCATGCTCTACCTCTGAGATGTATCCGCTTCTGCCGCCACTGCTGCTCCTCCTCCTCCCTCCCCTCTTCCTCCTCTCCTTCTTCTTTTGTGGTACTGGGAATTGAACCCAGGGGTGTTCAACCTCTGAGCTACACCCTCAGTCTTATTTTACTTTTTATTTTGAAACAAGGTCTCGCTAAGTTGCTGAGACTGGCCATGAACCTGAGGTCCTTCGTCCCAGCCTCCCAAGTACTGAGATTACAGGCACATGCTAACATGCCTTCTAGTTCTTCCTTTTTTTATGTGTGTGATTCTGGGGGATGAGCACAGAGGTGTTATACCTCTGAGCTACACCCACAGCCCTATTTTATTTGTTTGCAGTTTTGGGGATTGAACCCTGGGGCATTTTATACCCACCATTCTATACTTCTGAGTTACATCCCTTGCTCCATTTTATTTTTTGTTTTGAAACAGTCTCACTAAGTTGCAGAGGGCCTCACTAAGTAGTTGAGCCTGCCCGCAAGCTTGTGATCCTCCTGTCTCAGCCTCCCAAGTACTGGGATTACAAGCGTGTGCCACCACACCTGGCTCTTATTTATTTATTTATTTATTTATTTATTTTTATTATTTGCAGTACTGGGGATGGAACCCAGGGGCTTTCTACCTCTGAGCTGCACTTTCCAGACCTGACCTATTTTATATTTTATTTGGAAACAGGGCCTCACTAAGATGCTGAGGCTGGCTTCGAACCTGTGCATTCCTCCTGTCTCAGCCTCCCAAGCACTGGGATTACAGGGATGTTCCACCCTGCCTAGCTTCTTTTTCAATTTTTTTTTCTTTGTGTGTGTGTGTACTGGGGTTCCTGGAAGCTCTTCTACCTCTGGGCTACACTCCCAGACCTATTTTATACTTTTTATATGGAAACAGGGTCTCTTAAGCCAGCGAGGCTGGCTCTGAACCAGCTCGATCCTCCTGTCTCTGCCTCCCAAGCCTGGGGATTACAACCGTGCGCCACCACGCCCGGCTCTTCTTTTTCAATTTTATTTTGAGGCAGGGTCTTGCTAATTTGTTCAGGCTGGCCTCAAACTTGTGATCCTGCCTCAGCCTCCTGAAGTATCTGGAATTACAGGTGGGTACCACTGCCCCCTCTGGGACCAGCTGTCTCTGTGTGTATCATGGTGTTGTTTAATGTACTTGGGTTTGTGTGTCATAGTTGTATTATGTCCTGTGTCTTTCTGTATGTTAGGGAGTCATTGTGCATTAGTATATGTGTTTGGGTAATTTACTACATGGGGGTATTATGTATCTTTGTGATTTTCATCATGTGTGTGTTGGGGCATGCTGCATGTCTGGATGGGTCATTGTTTCTCTGTGTTGGTGTCTGTACGGTTTACACCTGTGTTCCTAGTGTGTATCTGATTGCTGTGTTGTGTGCACACATCAGGGTGTGTGCCGTGATGTGTGTGTGTATCTGGTTGCTGTGTTGTGTGTGCATGGTGTGTGCCGTGATGTGTGTGTGTATCTGGTTGCTGTGTTGTGTGTGCATGGTGTGTGCCGTGATGTGTGTGCTGCTTGTCAGCACACTGCTCTCTGTGAAAGGCTCAGTAGTGAGCCCGAACAGATAACCAGTCAAACCCCTGAACCTGTGAATGGGAACTTATTTGGAAAAGGGGTCTTTGCTGATGTGATTAAGGGTTTATTTTTTGTGGTACTAGTACTGGGATTGAAGCCAGAGGTGTTCTACCTCCAAGCTGCACTCCCAGCCCTATTTTATTTTTTATGTTCCTGGGAATTGAACCCAGAGGCATTCTACCTCTGAACTATTCCCCCAGCCCTATTTTATTTTTTATTTTGAAATGGTCTCACCAAGTTGCTGAGGCTGGCTGCAAACCTTCAATCCTCCTGTCTCTGATTCCAAATAACTGGGATTGCAAGCATGTGCCACTATGCCTGGCTTACTTTTTATTTTGAAATACATTCTCCTTAAGTTGCTGAAAACCTCAGTATTTGCTAAGGCTGACCTCGAACCTGTGATTCTCATCTCGGACTCCGATGTACTAGGATTACAGGGATGCGCCACCATGCCTGGCTATTTACTTATGGTACTGGGTATACAACCCAGGGGCATTCACCTCTGAGCTGCACCCCCACCCATATTTTATTCTTTTATTTTGAAACAAGGTCTCAATAAATTGTGGAGGCCCTCATTAAATTGCTGAGGCTGACTACAAACTTGTGATCCTCCTTATCTCAGCCTCCCAAGTATTGGGATTACAAGTGTGTGCAACTATGCCCAACTCCAGTTTATTTTTTACTTTTTTTTTTTTTTTGGTGGTACCGGGGTTCCTGGAAGCCCTTCTTCCTCTGGGCTACACTCCCAGACCCATTTTATATTTTTGAAACAGGGTCTCTTACGCCAGCACGGCTGGCTTCGAACCTGCGCGATCCTCCTGTCTCCGCCTCCCAAGCGCGGGGATTACAAGCGTGCGCCACCACGCCCGGCTATTTTTTACTTTTTTGTGGGTCTGGGGATGGAACCCAGGGGCATTCGACCTCTGACCTACACCCTCTGCCCTATTTTTTTATTCTTTATTTTGAAACCGGGTCTCACTGAGTTGCAAAGGGCCTCACTAAGTAGCTGAGGCTGTCCGCAAACAGTGATCCTCTGGTCTCAGCCTCCCAAATGCTGGGATTACAAGTGTGCGCCACCATGCCCGGCTTCCAGTTTATTTTTTATTTATTTATTTATTTTTTTTGCCATACTGGGGATGGAACCCAGGGGCGTTGTACTTCTGAGCTACACCCCCAGACCTATTTTTTATTCTTTATTTTATATATTTATTTATTTACTTATTTAATTTATTTATTTTGCGGGTCTGGAGATGGAACCCAGGGGCATTTGACCTCCGAGCTACACCCCCTGCCCTATTTTTTATTCTTTATTTTGAAGCCGGGTCTCACTGAGTTGCAGAGGGCCTCACTAAGTAGCTGAGGCTGTCCGTGAACCGCAATCCTCCAGTCTCAGCCTCCCAAATGCTGGGATTACAAGACTGCTCCACCACGCTTGGCTTTTATTCTTTATTTTGAAACAGGGTCTTACTGAGTTTTAGAGGGCTTCACTAAATAGCTGGGCCTGGCCACAAACTGAGATCCTCCAGTCTCAGCCTCCCAAATGCTGGGATTACAAGAGTGCGCCACCACGCCCGGCTCTATTTTTTATCTTGAGATAGAATCTCACTAAATCTCTGAGGGCCTTGATAAATTGCAGAGGCTGGCCTCAATCCTGTGATTTTCCTGTCTCAGCCTCTCAAGTACTGTGATTATAAGGGTACACCGTCACACCCAGCTTTGATTGAGGATCTGAGATGAAATCAAACTAGATTACCCAAGTGGGCCCGAAATCCAAGCATCCCTAGAAAGAGACAGAGGGAAGCCAAGTGTGGTGGTGCATACTTGTATCTTAGTACTTGGGAGGTTAAGACAGGAGGATTCCAAGTTTGAGGCTAGCCTCAGCAACTCAGATGCTGTTTCAAAATAAAATAGAAAATAGGACTGGGAATGTAGCTCAAAGGTAGATGACCCTGGGTGCTATCCCCAGTACTTCCCCACCAGACATAAAAGGAGACAGAGGACAATTTAAGAGACACAGAAAAACAGTATGACCACAGATACAGACTAGAGCAGTGTGCACTTGAGCCCAGGAATCCCAGGCAGTCACCAGAGATGGGAGAGGCAAAAGGTTCCCCTTGCATGGCCTGACCTCTGGAACCAGATCCCTTCTTCCTCCTCCCTCCCTTCCTCCTGATAAAACCCAGGGCCTTCCACATGCTAAAAGTACTCTATGGCTGAGCACATGCTAATAACATGCTAAGCACATGCTAAGAATACTGTACTGCTGAGCTGTACTAGTAGCCCCTGAGTCCACTTTTGTTGTTAGAAGCCACCTGGTCTACACTCCTTTTTTTTCCCTGTGGTACTAGGGATTGAACCTAGCGACATTCTGTGGTACTAGGGATTGAACCTAGCGACATTCTGTGGTACTAGGGATTGAACCTAGCGACATTCTGTGGTACTAGGGATTGAACCTAGCGACATTCTGTGGTACTAGGGATTGAACCTAGCGACATTCTGCTCTAAGCTTCACCCCAGCCCTTTTTGCTCTGAAATAGGGTCTCACTAGATTGCTGAGAGTCTTCCTACATGGCTGGGGTTGTCCTTGAACCTGTGCTCCTCCTGTCTCAGCCTCCCAAGTACTGGGATCACAGTGGTGTGCTACTATGCCCAGCTCGTGCTCATCCTTCATGGCACTCCAGAAGCCTCATACATCATGCTCAGGGCTGTTCTGTCCCTCACTGGGTGCCCTCTACTGGGAGTCAGCCTCAGGCCTCTTCCCTCCCGGGACCCCTGGAGTTAACAGGCAGACCTCCAGGACAGGACACCCTGGCCTCTGACGGTCCCAGGGCAGGCCACTGGGCTAGATCCCCTCTCCTCCCAGATCCACCAGCACCGTGGGTACTTGAGAACCAGTTTTTTTTTTTTTTTTTTTTGGTCCTGGGGATGGAACCCAGGGGTATTCTACTTCCAAGCTACACCCCCAGGCCCATTTTTATTCATTATTTTGAAACAGGGTCTCATTGAGTTGCAAAGGGTCTCACTAAGTAGCTGAGGCTGGCTATGAACCTCGATCCTCCTGTCTCAGCCTCCCAAGTTCTGGGATTACAAGCGTGCACCACTAAGCCCGGCAAGAACCAGGTTTATTTCTGATTTTTGTCAGAGTATAAAAAAGTGAACGAAAAACAAGGAAGACAGTACAGGAGCACAGGGTGGGCAGGACAGAGGAGGGAGAAAGGAACCTCTGGTTGAAGGCTGATGGCACCAGATGGTGGGGGCACTTGGGGCGGCCAGACACGGTAGGGGCTCCCTGGGCGGGGACACACGGGATGGGAGGCACTAGGCCAGTTGTCCAAATTCAGCTTGGAGCCTGCAGTGACCAACCCTGAGTCCCGAGGCCAGCTCAGGTCACACAGAGGGGACTGGAGGCCTAGCCTCAACTGTCCCTGAGATTTTCAGAGTCCCCAGGGAAAGTAGGAGAGGGCAGAGCACCCTCGCTGTTCCTCTGCCGGGGAGCACCAGCCCCACATCAGCCAGGGAGGGCTGCTCAGTGTCTGACGGCAGATGTGGGTGCCCCCCTTCGGACAGTCTCTCCTGTGAGTTCAGGGGAAAGCAGCAGGGGGCGCCCGCCCGCCAACTTCTGGAAGGTGTTTTTCAAGAGCCAGGGAGGAGGGAAGCTGCTCAAAAGCAGCTTTCCCAAGGTAAGCCCAGAGCACCACTAAACTGGTAGGCACTCTGCACAAAGTCCCCATTGTGTGTATCTAGTCTTTGGGGTGCGGGCGCCCGGCCTCAGCCTCCGATCTCACGAGAGGGTGCAAGTGCGGCAAGGGTTCACAGGTAGAAGGGAGTGCTCAGCACGGTGCCTGCCGAGCCAGTGCTGAGGACTCTTGCTCTGGACCATGGTCGGGCCTGGGGGGCCCGGGGTGGGGGCGCAGGGAAGGAACGCAGCCGAAGGGAGCCAAGGCGGTCTGTCCCACTCTGTGGCTGCCCTGGCAGTGCCAGTGCTGGTACCGTGAGGATGCAGAGCTGGACCAGTGGGCAGAGAGATGCGGGGCTCAGGCGGAGGGGGACATCGCACAGCAAAGGGAACATAAATAAGCAGACTCCCTGGGAGTCTGGGGGCCATCGGAAGCCCACTCTGGCTCTCGGCAGCTGCCTCACATGCTGCCAGCAGAGCCCGGGGTGAGCGTGGGCTCGGGTTCCTGGAGCAGGCCACCTACAAGCAGCCTGGGGCACGGTTGGAAGCCCCCAACCAGAGGTGCCTGGAGGTGGTGGCTCAGGTCCTGCCTGCCCCCAGGGCCAGGTTTGGCCAGTAGGCATCCTGCAGGGTCCAAGAGGGGCTGCAAGGTCAGTTCTGCCCCATCCTCGGCCGTGGAGGCTGCTCACAGTGCTGGGGTCTGGGGTTCAAGCCTCGGCAGCAGCTAGGACATGTTTCCAAAGGAAGCTGTGGGAGGGACAGAAGTGAGGGGGGGGTCCCCGCCCTGTCCCAGAGTGGTCCTCTGGGGGCCCCAGCCACCCTGCTCCCATCATGCCATTGACCTGCATGCCCAGCCCCCAGGCTCCCGCCCCGCCCACTGACCTTGGCTGAGCAGCTGCAGGCTCCGGCCCTCCTCGCGCACCTGCAGGCGCAGCACCTGCTGCAGCACCTCTTGCCGCTGGGCCTCCTGTGCCAGCCCCATCCTCTGCAGCTTCTCCGCATTCAGACGCAGTAGAGCCCGGCCTGGGGAGAGGGAAGAGAGCTGAGCAGAGGCAAACAGATACATCCACAGCCGAGCCAGAGACCAAGCAAGAAAGCAGTCTCAGACCAAGAGAGAGTCAGAGAGCCCTGGAGAGAGAAGCGAGGGGAGAGACCAGGGTGGGCAGGAGACAGAGGCTGAGCGAGAAGTGCCCAAGAAACAGACCCTGGGAGAGAGCCACAGTGGTGCAGAGGCGTGGGATGGAGGCTCTTGGGCACCCCGCCCTGCCCCGGCCCCCCGTACCAGTGATGGCGTGCTGGGAGAAGGCCTCCACATAAACGAGGTAGTTGTGGGGACAGTGTTTCTTGAGCCACTTGCAGACGTCCTGTTGGCTCCACAGGACCACAGGCCGCGTCAGACCACCCAGCGAGGGGCTCGTGTGGTACAGGCCATAGTGCTCAGAGTACAGTCGGCCCTGCAGGGGAGGTCAGCAGGTAGAGCAGGCTGGCAGAGCGGGAGGGCAGGGCTGTGGCGGGCGCGGTGGTACCTGGGGTGTCTCTGTGCCGGGCTGTTGTAGGAGTTTGACTGGCCTGCTGCTGGGTGCCCTCTGGCTGCGGGAGTCATGCCACGTGAGGCTGGTGCCCGGTGTCCGAGGCAGATGGCAAGGGATGCTCTCGGCTGACACCGTGTGTTCCAGGAGGGTCCGGCAGAAGCTGAAGTGGGCAGTGGCTGTGGCAAGGAGCCTGGTCAGAAAGGTCAGGGCAGGGCCAGAGGCTTCCTGCCTAGCCCACCTCCCTTCCACCAAGGAGGGAGGCTCTTTCCCCAGCGGGGGGCATCCCAAGCTCCTGAAGGCAGGGGATCATGCAGGAGCCCTTTTGAGGGTCCCTATCTCAGGCCAAAGATGAGGAACCGGAGATACCACACTTGGGGGTAGGATGGATTCTGCCTGGATGGGGCTGTACCTGCCAGGAAGCCAAAGACTATAGCCAGGCAAGGGGGCTGTCCCTGGCCCACCCTGACCTTCCCTTCTCTTGGACTAGCACACAAGTACCACACACGTCGCACCCAACCAGCGTAGACACAGGAGGTGCCTTGGAGGGGAGGCCTGGCCCCTGTGTCCTGGGAGGCCCACTCTGCTGGGGCAGTCTGGCTGAAGTTCCTGCCTGCGCGTCTCCAAAGGTGGCAGTGTCTTCAGCCACACCTGGTGTTTGAGGCCCTGCTCCTGCCTGGCTGCACTAACCACCATGGCTCACAGGAGTCTGGGCAAGCTGACAGCTGGACTCCCCAGACACATTCTGGTGTTCCTGTAGTGCTGTGCCCAGAGGCCCAGCCAGGACAGCACTGGGCAGGGGTTGGCCAGCACAGGTGCACGGGTCCCTCTTCCCGCACCAGCTTCATCACACACCCTTATGTGTTAGGGTTATGGCCATGTCTGAGGTCACTACTGATCCCGCAGGCTCCCTAAGGATTGCCCAGGCCTTGATGCACAAGAGGCACCCAGGAAACACGGAATGAATGAATGAATCTATTGACATGAAGGCGTGGGCAGAGAAAGAAAGGTGGTCTAGGCTTTCTGAGTTCTCTACAGCTTCCGTGCCCTGGGTTGGCAGGCAGGTTGGAGTTCACCCAGGGTCCTTGCCACCCTCCCTTCCTCAGAGACCCCATCCCCTACCCTGGCATGTGGCTAGGGTGGGGAACTGGGAAACTCTACTCCCTGGCTCTGTGAGGTAAGGCTGTTTAGACCTGAGCGCCTCCTTTCCCATTCTTGCGACTTTAAACTGGACCTCGGGGTTTACGGTCAGACAGAGGGTGCAGCCAGTGTGGCCACTGCCGGGTTGCCACCGCTAGAGCCGTGGGGACAGATTTATTCTAAATCTGCACCCTCCAAGGGCGGGCGCGCCGGCTCGAGGGTTTCCGGGCCTTCGCTGGGCTAGGGCAGGAGTGCGCTGCTGCTGGGGAACCAGTCCGACGCCTCTGCCCGGCCGCACCTGCCCGGCGAGCCCGGCTCCGCCCATTCGCCCAGCACCCGGGGAGGGTCGGTCTCTCTGGGCCCAAACATCAGAATTCCAGTAGAAAATCAGGTGGGGGCGCCAGAGCCAGGCTGTGACCTCGGCCCTCGGTCCGCCCCACTCCCAAGGCTGGGGAGGGTACTCTCTGCGCGAAGGAAAGGGTGACCTAGTGTGGCCCCAGCCGGTCACCTCCACCCAAGTCAAAGGCGCGCTGATCCCCGAGGCCGGACGCTGCCCCCCACCCCCGCCGCAGCACAAAGGCCACCAGACCCGCCGGGCCAGGACCCCCGCCGCGGTGAACCCCGCAGCCCGCCGGCCCCGCCCCCACCCCAGCCTCGCGGCCCCGACCCCGCCCGCGATGTCCCCGCGCCCGGGTCCAGCCCCGCTCACCGTCCACATCCCGGCGCTCCCCGAAGCCGGCGCGCACAGCCGCGGCGCGGCCTCGCGGGGGGCTCAGCTTGGACCTCAGCTCCGTGAACATGGGGCCCGCGGGTGCCCGGCCCGCGCACACGCCCCTCGCCCAGCGAGCGCAGGCCGGCCGCGGTGGCCGGCGAGCAACGCGCGTCGCCGCCCCGCCCGCCCGCCCGCCGGTCCCGCCGGCCGCGAGTCTGCGCGCCGGGCACCTGCCGCCGAGCCCAGTGCCGGGGCGCGCTCCGGGAGCGCAGGGGTGTGTCGGCGGCGCGCCGGCCACTGCCAGGCTTCCGTGTGCACCTGGCCCCGACCCCCTCCGGGAGGTCCTGGGGGCGGGCAGGCGAGGAGCCGGCTGTACCTGTGCTGGGGAAGTAGGGATGCTCTACTGAGGTCTACTCACCAGGGGCCTGGCCAAGAAACCCCTCCCCAAATACCATCCCCCTGCACCAGCTTGTGAATTGGTCCTCCTCCTCCTCCCCCTCCACCCCTCCCTCCTTTTGCTGCACTAGGCGTCAGACCCAGGGATGCTCTACTACTGAGCCACATCCCCAGCCCTTTTTTATTTTATTTAATTATTCGCAGTAGTGGGGATTGAACTCAGGGTGTTCTACCAGCTACATTCCCAGTCCTTTTTATTTTTTATTTTGAAACAGGGTCTTGGGGCAGGCCTTGAACCTGGATCCTCCTGTCAGCCTTCCAAGTACAGGGGTGACAGGTGTGTAATATCATACCTGCTTAATTTTTTGAGGCAGTCTCACCCAGTCGTGGTGGCACATGCCTGTAGTTCCAGTACTTGGGAGGCCGAGACAGGAGAACAGTATTGCAGGTTTGAAGACAGCCTCCCCAACATAGGGAGACTCTCGGCAATTTAGTGAGATCCTATAAAAAAACAAAAAAGGCTGGGGGTGTAACTCAGAGGTGGAATGCTGCAGGTTCAATTTGGAGCACACCCCCCAAGACACAGAGTCTTGCTAAATTTCTCAGGCTGTCCTTGAACTGATCCTCCTGCCTCAGCCTCCCTGACTAGCTGGAATTACAGACTTGTGTGACTGTGCCTGGGTACTCATTTTCACCCCCTCTGAGCTATATCTCCAGCCCTACTTTAAAATTTTATTTATTTATTTATTTTTGGTGATACTGGGGGTGGAACCCAGAGGCTTTCTACCCCCGGGCTATACTCCCAGACCTATTTTATATTTTATTTGGAAACAGGGTCTCACTAAGTTGCTGAGAGCCTTACTAAGTAGCTGAGGCTGGCTTCGAACCTGCACAGTCCTCTTGTCTCAGCCTCCCAAGCCTGGGGATTATAAGCATGCGCCACCACGCCCAGCTAATTTTTTTTTTAAAACAGGGTCTTGTCCCCGGCATGGTAGTTTGTAATCCCACGTACTTAGGAGGCTGACACAGGAGGATTGCAAGTTTAAAGCCAGCCTCAGAAATTTAGCGAGGGTCCAGCAATCTAGTGAGACCCCGTTTCCAAATAAGAAATAAAATCGGGCTGGGAGTGTAGCTTGGAGGTAATATGCCTCTGGGTTCAATCCCCAGTACCCAAAACAAACAAGCAAGCAAGCAAACAAACAAACACAGGCTCTTGCTAGGTTCTCCCTGGGTTCTATCCCCAATACTGCCCCAAAAGAAAAAAACAAAAAATAAAAAAGGCAGCCCAGGTTGCAACCAGCATTTGCCTGCCTTGTCCAGAGTCTGGGCGCTCTCCCGTTAAGGGTGGGTTGGCAGGCGTCTCAGAGCAGGGGCAGAGACGTCCGGGTGGACAGCGATGTGCAGAGGACAAGGGTGCACACCCACCCAAGGGCGCTCACTGCATGCTGGCGCGGGCCCACACGTCGGTAAACGTGCATTCAGGGCTTTTCTCAGCTTCGTCTGGTGGGACGGGTCCGCGGGCTCGAGTGGGTCATGGTGGACAGTGCCCGAGTGGGGCGGGGGCCCTGGGCTGGGCGCGAAGGGCAGCAAGATGAGCCGACGCGCACACGGGCGGCTCCTTAGCCCTCCTCCTTTCCCGCACCTCTCCTCAAGCAGTGCACAGACAGGTCCGAAGTGGCCAGGGCGCTCGGGGCCAGGCATCCAAGGGTGGGACACGGACCGGCCCAGGCCCGCGCACAGAGGCCGGGAGCGCGTGGGGCGCTGTGGCGCAGGCGGGCCGACCAGGCTCAGCTCGGGCCTTGGTTTGACAGCACAGCTTGGCCCGCGGCTGCTCGGCTCCTCCGAGCCACAAGCGGGCGCTCGCGAGCCCACGCCCGCCGCAGCCCCGCCCCGCAGCCCCGGCCGGAAGCGCAGCGGCGGGACTTCCGCCCGGGAGCCGGGTGGGCGGGCTGTGCGCGGTCGCGCTTTCTGCTTCCGGGGCGCGGTGACGCGACGGCCGCGACGCTTCCTCCGGCGACCCCTGGGACGCAGCCGCGCCGCTACGCCGACCAGCGGCTTTCCTGCTGATCTCCGCCTCGGCCATCACCGTTACCATGAACAAGAAGAAGAAGCCATTCTTGGGCATGCCCGCCCCTCTGGGTTACGTGCCGGGGCTGGGCCGAGGGTGAGGCTGGGGCGGGTGCACAGCAGGGCGGCGCACAAGTGGAGGAGCCCGGGGAGGGGGCGCGGGGAGAGCCGGAATGGGGTCGGCCGGAGCCCTCGGCCCACGGCCCTGCTTGTCGGGTCCGCCCTGCGGGGAGACAGTGCTGACTGTCTATGCCTCTCCCTGGACGCTCAGGACGGGGAAGATGGGAACGATAATAATTTAGGGTGCTCGGCCACACAGTCTAAACGTACTGAGTGGTGTGGCTTAATCTCTGTAGGATGTAGGTTTTGCGTGTATAACAGATGTAGCTGTAAGTCCTGCCTGTCATCTTGGAGATGTGACATACGGCTTAACAATGGCTGGGCTCTGGGCCCGAGTGTTTTGGTGTTTCCAATGGGTAAGAACTTCCCTTGCCCTAAACATAACTGATGCCTTAGTATTTGTCACCATAGGCTGCCTGTTTAAATTCTCAGCCTTCCCCAACTGCCCTGCAGGGTCGCTCATGCCTGGGTGCCCATGCCTGCCACACAGATGACCGTCACTAGTTATCATCCTATTCAGCTATCCATTTGACTGGGAAAACTTGTCTCTCTTGGCAGTGATATTAGAATCTGGAGTACACACAGGACTCCGATTTTTGCTCGTCTTTAGAGGATCTACAGATTACTAGAGGAGGTTTGGTCCTTGTATAAGTATGTACATAAAGAGAAACAGATATAAAGTATTGGGGTTCCAGAGGTTAGGGAACATTGCAGTGCATTGCAGTATTTGACCCAAGTTGAGAAAGAAAACTGGGTTTGAGGATGTCATATGTGGCAAGACTAGAGGAGTTGACATTTTGCATGTAGGCAGTTAAAACAGAAGCAATGGCAAGGAGTCCGGAATGAGTGGAGTGCGCAGCAAGTGGCTGGCGCTGTGGGAGGTCAGGGCCGTGGAGCATCAGGGTTGAGCTCTAGGTTCCTGTGGGCTTCAGAGAGTCAATGACAATAATGTCCTAGTTGGAGCTACGTTTTGGGAAGAGTCACCTGGCAAGAGCAAGAGTTCAAGTAGGAGAAGGCTCGAGGTAGGAATGGCTAACCCAGTTAGCCATGTTGGCGTTATGGTCTGGGAGGAGGAGATTTGTAGGTATAATCAGTAGTACTTGTGGGCAAATGGGATGGCATAGGCCATAGAGAGGGAGGTAGAGATGACATCATGGTACTACTTGGCGACTGAGATGGCATTGCTGTTAATAGCCTGAACAGCCCGGAGCAGATGCAGGTACATAAAGGAACTCGGTTTGGCCTGGTTGAATTGGGAGTGGGAAGGATGGCAGCAGGTTGTGTGAGGATAGAACTTGGAAGGAATGCGTTCTGAAATTCTGAGCATTCATGTGAAAAAATGGAGACACCTTGGGGTGGAGAGAGTACCTTCGAATCTTCAGGGTAGGTCAAAATATTCAGGCAAACAAGAAAGACCAGTAGTATTTGAGAGCATGATTTGACAGTAGTTCACTGCCACCAAAATCTTTGGAGGCTTCTAGAGGTGTGAGAAAAGAGATATTATTAAGTGATGACTGGGGTGAAAGAGAGCACAGGACCATGGCCACCAGGTAATGGGGTTCTTGGACCTCTTGCAGTGCCACCGGCTTTACCACCCGGTCAGACATTGGGCCAGCCCGGGATGCCAACGATCCTGTGGATGATCGCCACGCACCACCAGGCAAGAGAACTGTGGGGGACCAGATGAAGAAAAATCAGGCTGCTGACGATGACGACGAGGATCTGAACGATACCAACTATGACGAGGTGACTTTGTTAGACTTCTGTGACAGCTCCCACGGTTTCCTGAAGGGTTCACAGGAATCAGTGTGTGAGAGGGGAGCAGTGCAGATATTTTTTAAAAAGGGCATTTCTTTTGTTACTTCAAAAGAGATGGACTTGCAGCTGGGCATGGTGGCACACATCTCTAAGCCCAGCACTTGGGAGGCTGAGACAGGGGGATTGCAGGTTGGAGGTCAGCCTCAACAACTTTTAGTGAGGCCCTGCTTCAAAATAAAATAGAGCTGGGCGTGGTGGTGCACACTTGTAATCCCAGCATTCAGGAGATTGAGACTGGAGGATCACGTTTCTCAGACAGCTACTTAGTGAGGCCCTCTGCAACTTTGTGAGACCCTGTTTCAAAATAAAGAATAAAAATTAAGCCGAGCGTGGTGGCACACACTTGTAATCCCCGCACTTGGGAGGCTGAGACAGGAGGATCGCACAGGTTCAAAGCCAGCCTCAGCTACTTAGTGAGGCTCTCAGCAACTTAGTGAAACCCTGTTTCCAAATAAAATATAAAATAGGTCTGGGAGTATAGCCTGGAGGTAGAAAGCCTCTGGGTTCCACCCTCAGTACCACCAAAAAAAAAAAAAAGAATAAAAATTAGAGCTGGGCGTGGTGGTGCACACTTGTAATCCCAGCATTCGGGAGGCTGAGACCGGAGAATCGCGGTTCGCGGACAGCCTCAGCTACTTAGTGAGGCCCTTTGCAACTCTGTGAGAGCCTGTTTCAAAATAAAGAATAAAAAATAGGGCAGGGGGTGTAGCTCGGAGGTTCAATGTCCCTGGGTTCCATCCCCAGACCCGCAGAAATAAATAAATAAATAAATAAATGAAATAGGGCCCCTGGGTTCAATCCCTAGTATCACCAAAAAGAAAAGGCAAAAAAGTAAAAAATAAAAAAATATTTTGCATTGGCGTGCGTGTGTGTGTATGTGTATTAGGGAAAACTTGGGGGCAGTCTACATCTGAGCTACACCCCCAGCCCTTTTAAGTTTTTCTTTGGAAGTAGGGTCTCACTATGTTGCTGAAAGTCTCACGATGTTGCTGGGGCTGTCTTTGAACCTGTGATCCTCCTTTCTCAGCCTCCTAAGTACTGGGATTATAAGCATGTGCCACCATGTCTGGCTTCCTATTTTATATTTTATTTTGAAACAAGGTCTCACTTAGTTGCAGAGGGCCTTGTTAACTTGCTGAGCATGGCCAGGTGTGGTAGTACATGCTTGTAATCCCAGTACTTGGGAGTCTGAGACAGGAAGATCACAGGTTTGTGGCCTGCCTCAGCTATTTAATGAGGCTCTCTGCAACTTAGGGAACCTCTGTTTCAAAATAAAAAATAAAAAAAATAGGCTGGGGAGTGTAGCTTGGAGGTAGAATGCCCCTGGATTCGATTCCCAGTACTGAGCGTGTGCACGCACGTGCGCGCGCGCGCACACACACACACACACACACACACAATTGTTGAGGATGGCTATGAACCTGTGATCCTCCTGTTTCAGCCTCCTAAGTACTAGGATTACAAGTGTGTGCCACCATGCCTGGCTCTTTAGTTTTGCAACAAGAATCTTGTTAAATTGCAGAGGGCCTCAGTAAGTTGATGAGGCTGGCTTCAAACCTGTGATCCTCCTCCTCAGCCTCCCAAGTGCTGGGATTACAGATGTGAACTTTACCTAGCTGAGAACTTTACTTTTTATTTTTATTTTTTATTTTTTCAATATTTGGGGATTGAACCCAGAGGCATTCTACCCCCAACCATATTTTATTTTATTTTGAAACAGGGTTTCACTAAGTTGCAGCCTCACAGGTTGCTGAGGCTGGCTGTAAACCTATGATCTTCCTGTCTCAGCCTCCCAAGTACTGTTATTACAAGTGTACACCACTGTGCCTGGCTAGAAGTTTACTTTTGGGAAAAAAAAAATGTTTTTGTTACTAGAGATTTAACCCTGAGGGCACTTTACCACAGAGCTACAAACCAGCCCTTTTTAATTAACTAATTAATTTTAGGTACTGGGATTGAACCCATGGGCATTCTATCTTTGAGCTACATTCCCAGCCCTATTTTATTTTATTAGTTTATTTCATTTTATTTTTTGTGGGTCTGGGGATGGAACCCAGGGGCATTCGACCTCTAAGTTACACCCCCTGCCCTATTTTTTATTCTTTATTTTGAAACGGTTTAAGTTGTGGAGGGCCTTACTAAGTAGCTGAGGCTGTCCACGAACCATGATCCTCCAGTCTCAGCCTCCTGAATGTTGGGATTACAAGTGTGCACCACCACGGCTGGCTTTTATTTCTTTTATGTATTTATTTATTTATTTATTTTTTGGTGGTACTGGGGATGGAACCCTTCTACCTCTGGGCTACATTCCCAGACCTATTTTATATTTTATTTGGAAACAGGGTCTCTTAAGCCAGCAAGGCTGGCTTCGAACCTGTGCGATCCTCCTGTCTCTGCCTCCCAAGTGCGGGGATTACAAGCGTGCGCCACCACACCTGGCTTTTATTTCATTTCATTTATTTATTTATTTATTTATTTTAAATTTTTTTGCTGGTACTGGGGATGGAACCCAGGGGCCCTCTACCTCTGGGTTACACTCTCAGACCTATTTAATATTTTATTTGGAGACAGGGTCTCTTAAACCAGCTGAGGCTGGCTTCGAACCTGCATGATCCTCCTGTCTCAGCCTCCCAAGCGCGGGGATTACAAGCGTGTGCCACCACGCCCGGCGCAAGATCTTGTTTTAAAATGAAATAAAAGGCCGGGCGTGGTGGCGCACGCTTGTAGTCCCCGCGCTTGGGAGGCAGAAACAGGAGGATCGCGCAGGTTCAAAGCCAGCCACGTGTGCTGGCTTAGGAGACCCTGTTTCCAAATAAAAAATGCAAAAATAGGTCTGGGAGTATAGCTCAGAGGTAGAAGGGCTTCCAGGAACCCCAGTACCACCAAAAATAAATAAATAAATAAATAAAATAATAATAATAATAAATAAATAAATAAAACAAACAAGATCTTGCTAGTTTTCTGAAAGCCTCACCAAATTGCTGAGGCTGTCCTTGAACCTGCGATTCTCCTGTCTCAGCCTCCAAGTACTGGGATCACGGGTACACCACCACGCTTGGCTTAAACTGAACCTTTAAATATGTTGTTTGATTTTTAGTTTAATGGCTATGCTGGGAGCCTCTTCTCAAGTGGGCCCTATGAAAAAGATGATGAGGAAGCAGATGCTATTTATGCAGCTTTGGATAAAAGGATGGATGAAAGAAGAAAAGAAAGAAGGTAAGTTGTTTTTTATACTGTATTCATATAACTTTAAGAACAAGTCCCATTCGGATTTAGTTTAGACTGGGAGGAAGTTGCAGGATTGGTGTGGTCTCCTTAGCTTTAAGGGATCGAGGCTCTTGTTCTGTGGCAGGTGAGCTTGAATGAATGCTGGGCTGTCGCAGAGTAGCTGCGGGGCACGGGGTGCTGCGGGGACTTAGAGCTGGAGTCTGAGCCGTGTGCGGTGGCACGCGCCTGTCGTCCCAGTATTTGGAAGTCTGAGACAGGAGATTTGCAGCTTTGACAATTAGCAAGACCCTCAGAATAAGACTCTGTCTCAAAATAAAAAGTCACAGGGCTGGGGATAGAGTCCTTGTTCCTCATGCTTGAGACTCAGATGAATCCCATTATCTCAGAAAGACAAAGGAGACTAGTGGTGCAGCTTACTGGTGGGATGCCTGCGGAGCATGTGCAGAGCTCTGGGTTTGATGTCCAGCATCACTGCCAACGACGAAAGGCAGTACTAACAGGAAGGCTCTGGGAGGCTGAGGCAAGAGTTGGCGGCTGGGGTGTAGCTTAGAGGTAGAATGCCTCTGGTTTAATCCCCAGTGCAAAAAAAGTGATTTTTTTACTCTTGCTACTGGGGATTGAGCCCAGGTGCATTCTCTCTCTGAGCTACATGTAGCCCCAGCCCTATTTTTTTTCTCCTGGTACTACTGATTGAACCCAGGGGCATTCTACCTCTGAGCTACACCCCAGCCCTAAATTTTTTCTTATTTTTTATTTTTGAAACAGCGCCTCACTAAGTAGCTGAGGCCGGCTGCAAACCTGCGATCCTCCTGTCTCAGCCTCCCGAGTACTGAGATTATAGGCATGTGTCACCATGCTCGGCTCTTTTTCCTTTTTTTCTTTTTGTGGTACTAGGGATTCAACCTAGGGGACTTCTACCTCTGAGCTACATTTCCAATTCTTTTTATTTTGGAAACATAGTCTTCCTAGGTTCCTCAGAGTTTTACTTTGTTTGCAGACGCTGTCCTGGAACCTGTGATCCTCCTTTCTCAGCCTCCTGAGTACTGGGATTTCAGGCACGAAAACCATGCCTGCTTGGGTATCTAGTGTTTCTAATGCAGGTGTATGTTTTATTTCCTAGAGAACAAAGAGAGAAAGAAGAGATTGAGAAATACCGAATGGAACGGCCCAAAATCCAGCAGCAGTTCTCAGATCTCAAAGTAAGCAGATGGTGTGATGGGTTTGGGTTTTTGTTTGTTTGTTCTTATGGTGCTAAGGATTGAACCCAGGGCCTTGCGTGTGATACTAGTCAAGCCCTCAGCCACTTAGCTGCACACCAGCCATCCCTGATACACTTAGCTGCACACCAGCCATCCCTGATATTTTTCTGTTTCTGTGTGTGTGTGTGTGTGTGTGTGTAGATAGTACTGCGGATTAAACCCAGGGGCATTCTCCCTCTAAACTGTACCCCCAGTCCTTTTTATTTATTTATTTAAAAAAATTTTTTTTTGTGGTCCTGGGGAATGGAACCCAGGGTCCTCTACCCTGGGCTATACCCCTGACCTATTTTATATTTTATTTTGAAACAGGGTCTTCACTAAGTTGCAGAGAGCCTCACTAAGTAGCTGAGGCTGGCTTCAAACCTGTGCGATCCTCCTGTCTCAGCCTCCCAAGTGCGGGGATTACAAGTGTGCGCCACCACACTTGTCCCCAGCCCTTTTTATTTTATTTTTTGTGGTACTGGGTATGGAACCCAAGGGCATTCTACCTCTGAGCTATACCCTCCCCCTATTTTTTATTCTTTCCTTTGAAACAAGGTCTCACTGAGTTGCAAAGGGCCTCACTAAGTAACTGAGGCCCTCTGAACTGTGATCCTCCTGTCTCAGCCTCCCTAATGCTGGGATTACATGGGTGCATCACCACATCTGGCTAGTGTTTTTTATTTTGAAACATGGCCTCTCTAAGTTGCTGAAGGTCTTGTTAAGTTGCTGAGGCTGACGTCAAACTGTGCTCCACCACTCCTGGCTCCCCCCCACACGGCCCCCCAAGATGGGATTTCATCTTTTGCCCAGGCTGATCTTGAACTTCTGGGCTTAGTTGACCCTCCTGCCTTGGCCTTCAGTGCTGGGCTTAGTTGACCCTCCTGCCTTGGCTTTCAGTGCTGGGCTTAGTTGACCCTCCTGCCTCCGCCTTCAGTGCTGGGCTTAGTTGACCCTCCTGCCTTGGCCTTCAGTGCTGGGCTTAGTTGACCCTCCTGCCTCCGCCTTCAGTGCTGGGCTTAGTTGACCCTCCTGCCTCGGCCTTCAGTGCTGGGCTTCAGGTGTGTGTCATGGTACTGCTACTCTTCTGTTTCTTTCACTTCTTTTGGTAGTGGGGTTGAACCCAGGGCATTCTACCTCTGAGCCACATCCCCAGATCTGTTTTATTTTTATTTTGAAACAGTCTCCGTAGTTTGATGAGAGTCTCACTACTTGCTGAGGCTGTCCTCGAATCTGTGATCCTCCTATCTCAGCCTCCAAGTACTGGGATTACAGGTGTGTGCAACCATGCCCAGCTTGCCATGCTATTTTTTTTTTTGGGGGGGGTGGTACTGGGGTTCCTGGAAGCCCTTCTACCTCCAGGCTACACTCCCAGACCTTTTTTTATACTTTTTATTTAGAAACAGGGTCTCTTAAGCCAGCGTGGCTGGCTTTGAACCTGCGCGAACCTCCTGTCTCCGCCCCCCAAGCGGAGGGGATTAAAAGTGTGTGCCACCATGCCCAGCTCCATGCCATTTTTGATGTGCCTAACTTGAACAGCAGAGAGCCAACTGCTTTTTTGTTCTTTGATGAGACTTTATTAACTTTGCTTGTTATTTAAATCAGGGAGTAAGCTGGCTTTGCTATTTATTTATTTTTTGGTGACAGGGCCTAAATTGCTGATGTTGGCCTTAGCTTCAGACTTGCAATCCTCATTTACTTAGCTTCTCTAGTAGCTGAGGGTACCATAGAGCACTACCTCACCCAACCTGTTTACTTGGCTTTGACAGAGTAATTAACATTTTAGTGACCTAGAGCAGATCCAATAAATTGGTTTAAGCAAAGTGGAAAACCAGCCAGGCATGGTGGCGGATGCTTGTAATCCCAGCATTTGGGAGGCTGAGACCGGAGGATTGTGGTTCGTGGCCAGCCTTAGCTACTTAGGTCCTCCGCACTTTAGTGAGACCCTGTTTCAAAATAAATAATACAAAATGGGGCAGGGGATGTAGCTTGAGGGTCGAATGCCCCAGGGTTCCATCCATTCCCCAACCTGAAAAAAAAAAAAAAAAGTGGAAAACCATTTCTTCATCTAAGTCTGATGATAGGGAGGCTGGGGAGGGAGTATATAGTCCTGCCAGAGTTCATGTTTTGGGCTGCCTATTTCCAGAGAAAATTGGCGGAAGTCACAGAAGAAGAGTGGCTGAGCATCCCCGAAGTTGGAGATGCCAGAAATAAGCGCCAGCGGAATCCACGCTATGAGAAGCTGACCCCCGTTCCTGATAGTTTCTTTGCGAAACATTTACAGACTGGAGAGAACCATACTTCTGTGGATCCCCGGCAAACTGTGAGTGTCTTAGGAGAAGGGCTCCTGGGGTTTGGTCGGACAAGGCAGTTGGGAGCAGCGGGTTGTGCTGGATTGAGTTTGTCTGCAGCTCAGTAGCTGATCTGTGGCTGAGTTGTACAGCCATGCCCCTGTCTGGCATTGGCAGGAAGATCGCAGAGAAGAAAAGGTTATCGGTATGAAAATGCAAGCCAACATCTTTTCCTTTCTTGTCAGCAATTTGGCGGTCTTAACACACCCTACCCAGGTGGACTGAACACTCCATACCCAGGCGGAATGACTCCAGGGTTGATGACCCCGGGCACGGGTGAGCTGGACATGAGGAAGATTGGCCAAGCAAGGAACACTCTGATGGACATGAGGCTGAGCCAGGTGAGAGCGCCCTGCAGCGCTTTTCTTTTGTTTTCTTTTTCTTTTTCTATTTTTCTCTTTATTTACCTTTCTTTCTTTCTTTTTCTTTCTTTTTTTTTTTTTTTTTAGGTACTGGGGATGGAACCCAGGGCCATTCTACCTCTAAAACTACATCCCTTGCCCTATTATTTTGTTCTTTATTTCAGGGTCTCACGAAGTAGCTGAGGCTGGCCATGAACCTGTTATCCATCTGTCTTAGCCTCCCAAGTATTGGGATCACAAGTATGTGCCACCATGCCTGGCTCTGCAGCGTTTTCTTATAGATGGTTCTTAAAAAATTTTGTGGTCTGGCTGGCCGTGGTGGCGCACGCTTGTAATCCCGGCGCTTGGGAGGCTGAGAAAGGAGGATTGCACAGGTTTGAAGCCAACTCAGCTACTTAGTGAGGCTCTCAGCAACTGAGTGAGACCCTGTATTCGAATAAAGTATAAAATAGATCTGGGAGTGTAGCCTGGAGGTAGTTGTTTTTTTATTTTTTATTTTTTTTGTGATACTGTGGATGGAACCCAGGGACATTGTACTTCCGAGCTATACCCCTAGCCCTATTTTTTTTAGCCATTTTATTTTTATTTTATCTTATTTTATTTATTTATTTATTTATTTATTTATTTATTTATTTATTTATTTTTTGTGGTACTAGGGATGGAACCCAGGGGCATTCTACCTCCAAGCTATATTCCCAGCCCTATTTTTTATTCTTTATTGTGAAACAGGGTCTCACTGAGTTGCAAAGGGCCTAAGTAGCTGAGGCTGTGAACCGTGATCCTCCTGTCTCAGCCTCCCAAATGCTGGGATTACAACCGTGCGTCACCACGCCCGGTTAGCCTTTTTATTTTTGAAACAGGATCTCACTGAGTTGTGAAGGGCCTCACTAAGTAGATGAGGCTGTGTGCGAATTGCGATCCACTGGTCGTCTTTTCCTGAGTGCTGGGGTTAGAAGCATGCGCCACCACGCCCAGCAGAAAACCCATCTTGTGTGAGTACTTTGTTCTGCTGGGTGCGGGGGTGCTTGCCTGTCATCTAGGCTACTTGGGATACAAAGGCAGGAGGACCACAGCTTTAGGCCAGCTTTGGCAACCTAGCAAGACCCCATCTCCTAAAACAAATAATAAAAGGCCTCCCCCCCAAAAAAAGTAAAAAATAAATGGCTAGGGGTGTGACTCAATGGTAGAGCAGCTCTGGGTTTAGTCTTCAGTACTCCACAAAAGAGCTGGACTTGATGGTTCATGCCTGTAATCCCAGTACTTGGAAGGCCAAGACAGGAGGATCACAAGTTTAAGGCCAGTCTAGCAATTTAGGGAGGCCATTTGCCATTTATGGAGACACTGTTTCAAAGTAAAACATAAAAGGGCTGGGGTATAGCTTGGAGGTAGAGTGGCCCTGCATTAAATCCTCACTTATCCCCCCCGAAAAATACCAATAAAAATTCTCTGTTGAGTTATAAAAGGTTGGTATTCTCTGTGCAGTGCGGACTTGTGTCCATCTACAGGAGATTCTACCTCTGAGGTGTACCACCCAGTCATTCATGTATTTATTTATTTATTAACTTTTGAGGTACTAGGGATTCAACCCAGGGGCATTCTAGGCATTCTACCGCCATGCTATATACCTAGTCCTTTTTATTTTTGAAACAGGTCTTGCTAGGTTGTTGAGAGTCTCATTAAGTTGCCAAGGCTGTATTCGAACCTGTAATCCTCCTTTTCTCGGCTTCCAGGTACTGGGATTACAGGTGTGTGCCATTATTCCTGGTTTCAGTATTACGTGTTATTTACTTGATGATTTTTTTTTTTGTGTGTGTGTGTGTGTGGTACTGGGGACGGAACCCACGGGGATTTTACCTCAGAGCAACACCCTCAGCCCTATTTTTTATTCTTTATTTTGAAACAGGCTCTCACTGAGTTGTAAAGGGCCTCACTAAGTAGCTGAGGCTGTCTGCGAGCCGCAGTCCCCCTGACTCAGCCTCCCAAATGCTGGGATTACAAGCATGCGCTACCATGCCTGGCATTATATGTTTTATTTATTTATTTTTAATTTTTATTTAATTAATTTTTTAAAAAATTTTTTGGTGCTGGGGATGGAACCCAGGGGCTTTTCTACCTCCAAGCTATACTCCCAGACCTGTTTGGAAACAAGGTCTCACTAAGTTGCTGCGAGCCCTTATCATCGCTGAGGCTGGCTTTGAACTTGCGTGAGCCTCTTGTCTCGGCTTCCCAAGTGTTGGGTTATAGCGTGTGCCACCACGCCGGGCATCATTATGTGGGTTTTTTTTTTTTTTTTTTTTTTGGTGGTACCAGGGATGGAACCCAGGGGCATTCTACCTCCGAGCTACCCCTCTAAGCCTATTTTATTAGTCTTTTTTTTTTTTTTTTTTGGAATAGGGTCTCACTGAATTGCAAAGAGGCTTGCTAAGTAGCTGAGGCTGTCCGCGAACCGCGATCCTCCGGTCTCTGCCTCCTGAATGCTGGGATTACAAGCATGAACCACTACTCCTGGCCTCATTACGTGTTTTTTTTTTTTTTTCTTTCTTTCTTTTTTTGCGGGTCTGGGGATGGAACCCAGGGACATTTGACCTCCAAGCTACACCCCCAGCCCTATTTTTTAATTCTTTATTTTGAAACAGTGTCTCACTGAGTTGCAGAGGGCCTCACTAAGTAGCTGAGGCTGTCTGCGAACTGTGATCCTCCAGTCTCAACCTCCCGAATGCTGGAATTACAAGCATGCACCACCATGCCCGACTCGTTACATGTTTTATTTTGTTTTGGTGGTACTGGGGTTCCTGGAAACCCTTCTACATCCGGGCTACACTCCCAGACCTATATTTTTATTTCGAAACAGGGTCTCTTAAGCCAGCGAGGCTGGCTTAGAACCTGCGCGATCCTCCTGTCTCTGCCTCCCAAATGTGGGAATTACAAGCGTGCGCCACCACACCCAGACTCATTACGTGTTTTATTTATTTATTTATTTATTTATTTATTTATTTATTTATTTATTTATGTGGTATTGGGGGTGGAACCCAGAGGCTTTCTACCTCCAGGTTATACTCCCAGACCTTTTTATATTTTATTTGGAAACAGGGTCTCACTAAGTTTTGAAAGCCTCACTAAGTAGCTGAGGCTGGCTTCGAACCTGTGCGATCCTCCTGTCTCAGCCTCCCAAGCACGGGGATTACAAGCGTGCGCCACCACGCCCGGCTTCATTACGTGTTTTAATATAGAATGTAGAAGAAATGTGTTTGTCATTATCACAAACTGTTATCTGATTTAAAGTTGTTTTTCTCCTGACTGCCCTATGGTGGTAATTGTGGTGTTCCAGGAACCTGTGAGTACCTTGTTCTGGACCTTCCTGGTCATGTCCAGCTTATGCACAGTCTGGCCTATCTTACAGGTGTCTGACTCAGTGAGTGGACAGACTGTTGTGGACCCCAAAGGCTATCTGACTGATCTGAACTCTATGATTCCCACCCATGGAGGGGATATCAAGTGAGTACAGAGTAAAGTTTGAGTTTGGGATGCCAAATGTAGCTGCCTAGAATGTTTTGGATTTTAATGTTGAAAATATGCATTCAGATGTGTCATTGATGTTCTAAAAATGTAGGAGAGTAGATTGGTTTTCTGTTTAAAACATCTACATCCATTTCTCGTGTGCATTAACTGTTGTACAAGCAGCATTCAGAGCCAGTGAGTGCTGAGCTAGAAAGTGGCACACTGACTGTCTGCACGTCCTCTGGCCCTGGTGCTCATTGTGCTCGCAAGGGCGCTGAACAGTCTGGGAAGAGTACTGACAGAGCCCTGGTTGGCTGGCGTCCCTGGGGCCGTCTGACTGGGCTCTTGTCTGCTGCTCTGTCTTGGTGCATGCTGACAGTCTGGCCTGATGGGGTGTGTACTCTCATCCCTTAGTGACATCAAGAAGGCACGGCTGCTCCTCAAGTCTGTTCGGGAAACAAACCCCCATCACCCGCCAGCCTGGATCGCATCAGCCCGCCTGGAGGAAGTCACCGGGAAGCTCCAAGTCGCTCGGAACCTTATTATGAAAGGGACGGAGATGTGCCCCAAGGTGAGACTCGGGCTGTTTTCCTCCAGAGCCGTGTGTGCCTGGGCCAGGCATGGGGCCTGTAGGAGAAAAGTAGAGTTGGAGCAAGTAGTTTTGCCTTTGCTGTTAAAACTGCCGATGCGGACAAGCTAAGGAGAGGGTGTGAACAGTGGGAAGGGGTTTGTCCTGCTTGTTTCCGCATGGAGTGGAGATGATGTGCTGCCAGTTGGAGGCAGGTCATTTTCAATAGAGCAGAGGTGGGCAGCTCTTCATGGCATATAATGTAAGAAACCCACGGACTCTGCTGACTCTTAGGGGAATATGCCAGTTTGTGTGCTTTGGGGGTAGAGTAATTAGGAAGCTTAAAAAGTACTGTGAAGCCAGGCATGGTGACACACACCTGTAATCCCAGTACTTGGGAGGCTGAGACAGGAGAATTGTGAATTTGAGGCCAGCCTCAGCAATTTAGTGAGGCCTTGTTTCAAATTAAAAATTAAAAATAGGGGCCTGGGTATGGTGGCACATGCTTGTAATTTCAGTACTTGGGAGGCTCAGGCAGGAGGATTGCAGGTTTAAGGCAAACCTCAGCTACTTAGTGAGGCCATCTGCAACTTAGGCCCTGTTTCAAAATGAATTAAAAAAATAGGGCTGGGGGTATAGCTCAGAGATAGAATGCCTCTGGGTTCAATACTCAGTTCTGCAAAAAAGAAAGAAACTAAAAATAGGGACGGGGTAGTAGCTCAGAGGGAGAGAATGCCTTTGGGTTTAATACCCAGTTCCACTAAAAACAGTGCTCTGAGCCGGGCATGGTGGTGCACGCTTGTAATCCCAGCATTTGGGAGGCTGAGACTGGAGGATCGCCCTTTGCAACTCAATGAGACCCAGTTTCAAAATAAAGAATAAAAAATAGGGCAGGCGGTGTAGCTCGGAGGTCAAATACCCCTGGGTTCCATCCCCAGACCTCCAAAAAATAAAAAAATTAAAACAGTACTCTGAAATCCCATTAGTGCATATGTACTGTGCATATCTGATATTTCTTTTCTTTTTCTTTTTCTTTTTTTTTTTTTTTTTGTGTGTGTGTGTGTGTGTGTGTCTGGGGATGGAACCCAGGGGCATTCGACCTCTGAGCTATACCTTTATTTATTTATTTATTTGTTTGTTTACTTGTTTATTTTTTGTTTTTGGTGGTACTGGGGGTGGAACCCAGGGGCTTTCTACCTCCGGGCTATACTCCCAGACCTATGTTATACTTTATTTGGAAACAGGCTCTCACTAAGTTGCTGAGAGCCTCACTAAGTAGCTGAGGCTGGCTTCGAACCTGTGCGATCCTCCTGTCTCGGCCTCCCAAGCATGGGGATTACAAGCGTGTGTCACTACGCCCGGCTTACACCTTTATTTTGAAACAGGGTCTCACTGAGTTGTGGAGGGCCTCACTAAGTGTCCATGAGCCGTGATCCTCAGGTCTCAGCCTCTGGAATGCTTGGATTACAAGTTTGCACCACCACACCCGGTTGACCCAATATTTCTGATAGCATAAAAAGCCCTACAAGGAATTACCCCAGGACATTAGGCGTAAATCAGAATTTCCCAGATGCCGGGCGTGGGGGCGCACGCTTGTAATCCCCGCGCTTGGGAGGCTGAGACAGGAGGATCACGCAGGTTCGAAGCCAGCCTCAGCTACTTAGTGAGGCTCTCAGCAACTTAGTGAGACCCTGTTTCCAAATAAAATATAAAATGGGTCTGGGAGTGTAGCCCGGAAGTAGAAAGCCTCTGGGTTCTACCCCCAGTACCACCAAAAAAAAAAATTCTGCTTTGTATGTGGACTTACACTGGAGGGCAAATTGTATTCTTCTAGAGAAATAGCCACATTTCTTTTTCTTTTAAAAATTTTTTTGGTAGTGGGATTGAACCCTAAGGCATTCTACCTCTGAACTACACTCCCAGCTCTATTTTTTTTTTTTTAAACAAGGTCTTGCTAAGTTGCTGAGGCTAGGCACAAACCTACTATCCTCCTGTCTTAACCTCTCAGGTACTGGGATTACTAGTGTGAGCCACCACGCCCCACATATAGCCACATTTCTGAACTTGAGGTTACAGGGAGATTAACAGACTTTCATAGCATCTGCGGCCCCAGAGGCACCTCTGTTCTGTAGTGGCTTCTAATCTGCATAGTCCCTTATTGTTTTTTTCTTTCCTCAGAGTGAAGATGTGTGGCTGGAAGCAGCCAGACTGCAGCCTGGGGACACAGCCAAGGCCGTGGTGGCCCAGGCCGTCCGGCATCTCCCACAGTCCGTCAGGATCTACATTAGAGCTGCAGAGCTGGAGACAGACATTCGGGCCAAGAAGCGGGTTCTTCGGAAAGGTGAGCCTCGGAGTGCCCGGGGCTCTAATCTTGGAGCCTGAAGGAGCTGCGCTCTTGTCTCGGTTCTTGGTGCCCTGCTCTTGGAGAACCTTTTGTGCTCCTTGGTCCAGGCTTTTTTTTCCTTTGGTAAGAATGAAGGACTCTGAAACTTTCCAAGCCTTTTCCTGGGCTGAGTTGCCTCCCTTCCTGGACCGTCTGTAGGGCAGTCACCAGGTGGGTCCCACCGGGGCTGGAGGCCTTGGGTTGAGCCTGTGCTGTCGCCTTTCCCCAGTTAACGATGGTCAGGTTTCCTCGTCTAGGCAGTTTCGGGCCTCTGGAGGCTTCCAGGATACTGGTAGGAGGTGTGTGTAGAGCCAGACTATTTGGTACAACTTAGGATGACCTGTGTGCAACTTGGAGTACATCTGGGCCAACTGGGTGGTCATACTCGAGTGTGGGGCTCGAACTCCTTTCTGCACTGACTGGGCTCCTCATAGCTCTTGTAAGGTGCCTGTGCTGTTGCCGTTGGTCACCCACGATAGAGCTTTTATAGGCACTTTCTTATTTTTTAGTGGTACTGGGGTTCCTGGAAACCCTTCTACCTTCAGGCTACACTCCCAGACACCTATTCTTTATATTTTTATTTGGAAATGGGGTCTCTTAAGCCAGTGAGGCTGGCTTCGAACCTGCGCGATCCTCCTGTCTTCGCCTCCTAAGCGCGGGGATGACAAGTGTAGCCACCACGCCCGGCTATAGACACTTTTTGTATTGCTCAATCCTGTTGAATTCATAAGACTACTCTTGCACTCATGATACATACTCATGCTTTCTCTGGAGTACTGTGGGTGGAACCCAGGTACTCTACAGCTGAGCCACAGCCTCAGCCCTTTCTGTTTTGAGACAGGATTTTGGTAAGTTTGCCCAGATTGGCCTTGAACTTGCCATCCTCCTGCCTCAGCCTCCTGGAGTTACAGGTGAAACCACTGTGTCTGGCTTACATGCTTTTTTTTCCCCCTCCGTTGGTACTAGGGATTGAATTCAGGGGCATTCTACCTCTCAGCTATGCTCCCAGCCCTGTTGTATGTTTTTGTTGTGATACAAGGTCTCACTAAGTTGTTAAAGTTGGCCATGAACCTGGATCCTCCTATCTCAACCTCTCAAGTACTGGAATTACAAGCATGCATCACCATTCCTGGCTTACATGTTGCTTTTGAACTTTGCTTTGAAACAGATGTTGGTCAGAGGGGCATTCTGTGGTAGACCTGCAGTAGCTTATTCTGCCTGAATTTAGCCTGGCTGTAGTCAGGTCTGTTTGTGGAAGCAAGAGGTCTTCAGTGAGAGGTTTTTTTGGTCCTCTTTTTCAGATATGTGTTTAAAAGAGGATCAATGGATCACCTTAGGGCTTATGTTCTCATAGGGCTGTGCAGGCGGGGGCTTTGGGTAGAATACCCCTTTTCAGATCTAGTTTCTGCCCACGTACTGTCTCTCTGTGAGCAGCCAGTTGGAGCATGCTGTGTATGGCTCATGTTCTCCAGTTGTTCCTGAGTGTTCAGAGTGTTTTCCTCCTTCAGGTCTGGTTTCTTGCATGTAGCCCAGCTGCCCATTGAATGCTCAGAGCCAGTCTCTTACTGAGGCCAGGAGCAGAAAGTTAACACTGTTTTGATTTGTGGAAATTAACTTCTTATCTGTTTTCAGCCAGGAAAATAGTTCTTAGATGGAACGTGCATGAAGCACTGGATAATTGGTGTTATTTACTTAGGAAAGCTCTACTGAATTTCCCCTGCCAGTTTGATGAATGGTCATGAATGTCTTTGTGGCCACTCCCTGTTCACCACCAGATTGTCTGGGTTCATTTTCATTTGGCTCAGATTGGGGAAGGGGAGTGTGTTCATGTCGAGGGGACTGCAGTGGCGGTTTGGGGGAGTGTTGAGAGACTGCCTTTTTATGGCCCTCCTGGACCTCACAGGGAGTGGCTTCTTGGCTCTGCTTTTTCAGGCAAAGATGCTGTGCTCAGGTGAAGGAGCTGTAAATCAACAGGGTTGGCCTTTGCTGCTGCTCCTAACCTGGTCCTGGCTGGCCCTTTCTTAAGAGTTTCTGTAAGCATATTCTGGCATGCCTGAGGCTGAGCCCAGAGCTGCTACACTGAAATGTTGCTGATCACTTGAAAGACAGGCATTTCTAGAAGACTCTGGCTTTGAAATAGGGGTGATAGCTACCTCAGGCAGTGCTTTAGGATACCTGCCAGTTCTTGGGGGCCCAGCTGGGTGTGCCTCTGAGCTCTTGGTTGCAGTGGGCAGACCTGATTCCTAGTCCTTTGTTTGGAGACTAGAAATTTTGGTTGTTCTGAGATCAGAGGAGCCTCAGTGACCCTGTGCATGTGCTTGACCCCTAGTTCAGTGTCTTCACCTCTGATTGACCCCTAGTTCAGTGTCTTCGCCTCTGATTGACCCCTAGTTCAGTGTCTTTGCCTCTGATTGACCCCTAGTTCAGTGTCTTTGCCTCTGATTGACCCCTAGTCAGTGTCTTCGCCTCTGATTGACCCCTAGTTCAGTGTCTTTGCCTCTGATTGACCCCTAGTTCAGTGTCTTTGCCTCTGATTGACCCCTAGTTCAGTGTCTTTGCCTCTGATTGACCCCTAGTCAGTGTCTTCGCCTCTGATTGACCCCTAGTTCAGTGTCTTTGCCTCTGATTGACCCCTAGTTCAGTGTCTTTGCCTCTGATTGACCCCTAGTCAGTGTCTTCGCCTCTGATTGACCCCTAGTTCAGTGTCTTTGCCTCTGATTGACCCCTAGTCAGTGTCTTCGCCTCTTATTGACCCCTAGTTCAGTGTCTTCGCCTCTGAAGTGGAGAGGGTTTTCAGATCAGGGGAGGCAGTGTGGCCTGATAGCACGCTGGCCAGTGGGTGTCCAGTGTGTAGAGGGCCCTGCAGGGGCCGGCATTGGCTGTTGCTGTCAGCTCTCCCTAGGTGACTTGGCTAACCGTGATGTGTGTAAAGCAGTGTCAGCCTTCTAGTTACTGCAGGTGAAGAGAGTGGAGTCATTTTTACACTGGAACCATAAGCTCTGGTCCACAAAGTGTGGCTGCCTCCAAGTGTTCATCATCAACGTGTCCCTCTGAGAGCACAAGGGCGGCACAGCTCTTGGTGTTTATGTGTCCACCCTGTAGGCCAACTGGCCACTTCAGTGAGTTGACTGACCACAGTGTCTCTTGTGTAGCCATTGATATAGTCACATTTCCAGACCCAGGCTTCCAAGTACTGGGGTTACAGGCATGTGCCATCATGCCAGGCTGAGTTGTATTCATTCATTCTCTCTGTGTCTCTCTCTTTGGTATAAGAATTGAACCTAGGAAGCTGGGCGTGGTGGCACGCTTGTAATCCCAGCATTTGAGAGGCTGAGACAGGAGGATCGCAGTTTGAGTACAGCCTCAGCTATTACCTAGTGAGGCCCTTTGCAACTTAGTAAGACCCTGTTTCAAAATAAAGAATAAAAAATAAGGCTGGAGGTGTAGCTCGGAGGCAGAAAGCCCTTGGGTTTTATCTCCAGTACCGCACAATAAAAATAAAAATAAAAGAACCTAGGGACATTCTACCTCTGAGCTATTCCCCCAGCATTTTTTTTTTTTTTTTTTTTTTTTTTTTGTGGTACTGGGGTTCCTGGAAGCCCTTATACCTTCGGGCTACACTCCCAGACCTATTTTTACATTTTTATTTGGAAACAGTTTTGTTTTTTTTGTTGTTGTTTTTGTGGTACTGGGGGTAGAACTCGGGCTTTTCTACCTCCGGGCTATACTCCCAGACCTATTTTATACTTTATTTGGAAACAGGGTCTCACTAAGTTTTGCTGAGAGCCTCACTAAGCTGAGGTTGGCTTCGAACCTGTGCGATCCTCCTGTCTCAGCCTCCAAGCACTGCGATTACAAGCATGTGCTATCATGCCCGGGTATTTTTTAAATTTTGAAACAAAGTCTTGCTAAATTGCTGAAACCTCGCTAAGATGCTAAGGCTAAACTTCAACTGATGATCCTCTTGTGTCAGTCTCCTAAGTACTGGGATTATAGGTGTGAGCCACCATGCTCAACTCATTGTTCTCTTTTTAAAATTATTTTTAGCTGTGTTTGGTGGCACTCGCCTGTTATCCCAGTACTTGGGAGGCTGAGACAGGAGGATCATAGGTTTGAAGCCTGCCTCAGCAACTTAGTGAGGCTCTGAGCAACTTAGCAAGACCCTGTTTCCAAATAAATAAATAAAATAGGGTTGGGGATATAGCTCAAAAGTAGAATGCCCCGGGTGCAATCCACAGTACATGTGCTCACGCATGTGGGGATGCGCGCGCGCGCACACACACACACACACCCCTACTTTTTTTTTTTTTTTTTTAAGTGGGTCTGGGGATGGAACCCAGGGGCATTTGACCTGCAAACTACACCATCCCCTGTCCTTTTTTTTTTTTTTTTTTTTTTTTTTTGTGGTACTAGGGTGGAATCCAGAGGTTTTCTCCCTCTGGGCTATATTCCCAGACCTTTTTTTTTTTTTTTTTTAATTTGGAAACAGGGTCTCACTGAGTTACTCACTTAGTAGCTGATGCTGGCTTCGAACCTGTGTAATCCTCCTGCCTCAGCCTCCCAAGCGCGGGGATTACAAGCATGCGCCATCTTGCCCAGCTCCTATTTTTCTTATTCTTTATTTTAAAACGGTCTCACTAAGTTGTGGAGGGCCTCACTAAGTAGCTGAGGCTGTCCACGAACCGTGAATCTCCGGTCTCAGCCTCCCAAATGCTGGGATTACAAGCGTGCACCACCACGCCCGGCTTCACACCTACTTTTAGTAAGTCACCTAGAACTGTTTGGTATCTTTACAGGTATACCCACACTTATGAAGACGTGCACGTTGCCATCACCTGCAGGAGACTGCAGTTATCCCTGTATGCTGCCTCCTCTGCAGCAGTCTCTGTCCCCATGTTGATGACTTTTACTAAGATTAGTCTCACCCATCATCAAGGTCCACATACGTGGATCCATACAGTGTCAGTTTCTTGGGACTGGTCCCTTCTGCCCAGCTGAGGTTCATTAGCATGGTTACCTGTGTCCCAAGCCCTCCTGCTGTGACCCCAGTAATCTCTGGGAATTTCTTTGCTTTCTGATACACCAAGATGGTCTGTGTCTCTCTGTGTGCATCTTCTGCCCCTGATTGTCACCAGGGGGGTCTGTCTCATCCTTCTGGTAGCAGTGTGCGCCTGACGCGAGGCTCCTGCTTCTCTTCCCCTTTCTATGACTTTGCTTTTTATTGGATCTTCCCCAGCCCTTGAGCATGTTCCAAACTCAGTTCGGTTGTGGAAAGCGGCTGTTGAGCTGGAAGAGCCTGAAGATGCCAGAATCATGCTCAGCCGAGCTGTGGAGTGCTGCCCCACCAGTGTGGAGGTGAGTTTGGCAGGCTCAGGTCTACTCTGCCAACCACTGACAGCTTGAGCCAAGCTCTGTTTCTGGGAGAGGCAAGTGTGGAGCCTAGTGTTCACCAGGCTCTAATTCCTGCAGTAGAAAGTGTGAGATCCCGGATGTTGCTTGACAGCAGCTGCCAGGCAGGGTGGTAGATGGTGCATGCATGGATCAGGTGGTGGGTGTGTAAATGGAGTCTTTGCTCATCCTTGATTGCTGTAGAAAGCCGGGTGAGACAGTCTTTCCAGGCCATTGTTTCTAATCCAGCCCGGAGTTCGGAAGTGGGAACAGATGAGTGGCAGGGTGCTAGAACACATTTTCAGTCTTTCTGCCAACCCAGCATGGGTCAGCTCTTGGCTTCAGAGCTGATGGGATTTCTTTTTTTTTTTTTTTTTTGGGTGGTACTGGGGTTCCTGGAAGCCCTTCTACCTCCGGGCTACACTCCCAGACCTATTTTTACATTTTCATTTGGAAACAGGGTCTCCTAAGCCAGCGCGCGCGGCTGGCTTCGAACCTGCGTGATCCTCCTGTCTCTGCCTCCCAAGCGCGGGGATCACAAGCGTGCGCCACCACGCCCGGCTGATGGGATTTCTTTAGTTTAAGCATTCCAGTTCACAGGATTCTGAGTAGTGATTTCTAATCTTGGTTTTATAATATTCAGTATGTCTTTAATTATTCTAAGGGGTATTATGAAATTCTCCAAACAGTCTTATTTTATTTACTTAATAACAAATAGAGCCCATGCACAAATTGGGGGTGGAATGCTGAAGAATCAACAGTGCTGGGGTATGAGAATTTGAGAAGGCTGAGCACGCATCTATCCCCGAGCCCATCCTCACCTCGGCCCCAGGACCTAGAGTTGAATCTGGCACACTACACATTTAATGAGGGTTCTCTAAATTTTTATTTATTTATTTAGTAATTTACTGCGGTATTAGAGATGGAACCCGGGGGCATTCTATCTCCGAGCTATTTTTATTCTTTATATATATATATATATATATATATTTTTTTTTTTTTTTGGTGGTGGTACTAGGGTTCCTGGAAGCCCTTCTACCTCTGGGCTACACTCCCAGACCTATTATTTATATATACATATATATATATACATATATATATATATATGTATATATATATATTTTAATTTGGAAACAGGGTCTCTTAAGCCAGCGAGGCTAGCTCGCTTCAGTCACTGGGTCAGAAGGACAACAGATAGCTGATTGGGCGTGTTTCACTAGCTGTTTAAACGCCCTCAGGCCGGGCGTGGTGGCACATGCTTGTAATCCCAGCTCTTATGAGGCTGAGACAGGAGGATTGTACAGGTTCAAAGCCAACCTCAGCTACTTAGTGAGACTCTCTTTCCAAATAAAGTATAAAATAAGTCTGGGAGTATAGCCCGGAGGTAGAAAAGCCCCTGGGTTTCACCTTCAGTACCACAAAAAAAAAAAAAAAAAAGTAAATAAATGGCCCTCAGGAATCTTTTTTGTACTAGGAATTGAACCCAAGGTCTTGCACATGCTAGGCAGGTGCTCTACCATTGATCTTCATCCCTACCCCTTTTTATTCTTATTTATTTAGTATACTAGAGATTGAATCCAGGAGGATTCTGCCTCTAAACCACACCCCCAGCTCTATTTTTTAAATTAAAAATTTTTTGTTCTGCCCAGACCTTTTTTTTTTTTTTAACTTTTTTATGTGGAAACAGGGTCTCTTAAGCCAGCGAGGCTGGCTCCAAACCAGCGCGATCCTCCTGTCTCCGCCTCCCAAGCACGGGGATTACAAACGTGCGCCACCACGCCCGGCTAAATTTTTTATTTTGAAGCAGGGTCTCACTAAGTTGTAGAGTGCTTCAGTAAGTTACCGAGGCTGCCTAGAGACCTGTGATCCTCCTGTCTCCGCCTGCTTGGTACTGGGATTGTACGTGTGTGTCACATGCCCAGCTATTGAGGATGTTCTTGAGTCTGAAGTTCTCCTGGCTCAGACTCCCAAGTACTGGGATATAGGCCTGCACCACTGGGCCTGGCCAAAGGGCTCACTATGTAGCTGAGGCTCTCTGCAGACTGCGATCCTCCTGTCTCAGCCTCCCAAGTGCTGGGACTATAGGCCTGCACCACTGGGCCTGGCTTCCTTTTTTTTTTTGTGGGTCTTGGGATCTGGGGATGGAACGCAGGGGCATTCGACCTCCGAGCTACACCCCCTGCCCTATTTTTTATTCTTTTTCATTTGAAACAGGGTCTCACTAAATTGCAGAGGGCCTCACTAAGTAGATGAGGCTGGCCGCGAACCACAATCCTCCTGTTTCAGCCTCCCGAATGCTGGGATTACAAGCCCAGGCTAGCTAGCTAGCTTGCTTGCTTGCTTTCTTTCTTTCTTTCTTTCTTTCTTTCTTTCTTTCCTTCTTTCTTTCTTTCTTTCTTTCTATATTTCTATATTTCTATATTTATTTATTTAGTGCACTGGGAGGCATTCTACCTCTGAGCCCCACCTGCAGCCCTGTTTTGTATTATTTATTTATTTATTTATTTATTTATTGCGGTACTGGGGGTGGAACCCAGGGACATTCTACCTCCAAGAGACACCCCCAGCCCTATTTTTAATTCTTTATTTTGAAACGGGGTCTCACTTAGTTGCAAAGGGCCTCACTAAGTAGCTGAGGCTGGCTGCGAACCGCAATCCTTCTGTCTCAGTCTCCCAAATACTGGGATTACAAGTGTGTGCCACCACGCCCGGCTCTGTATTCTTTATTTTGAAACAGGGTCTCACTGAGTTGCATAGGGCCTCAAAGTAGCTGAGGCTAGCTTCGAACCTATGATCCTCCTGTCTCAGTCTACCAAGTACTGGATTACAAGTATGTGCCACCACGCCAGGCTTTAGAGGGTTTTTTGTTTTGTTTATTTTTTGCGGGTTTGGCGTGGAACCCAGGGGCATTCGACCTTCGACCTACACCTTCTGCCCTATTTTTTATTCTTTCTTTTGAAACCGGGTCTCACTGAGTTACAGAGGGCCTCACTAAGTAGCTGAGGCCTCAGCCTCCCGAATGCTGGGATTACAAGCATGCCCCACCACGCCTGGCTTAGAGTTTTTGAACTCTACTTGTGGAGGTGCATGTGAGCTCACCGTGTCAGGCTTACCGTCTTACGAAGAGTAGCTTTTGGTCCATTGGTTCTTCATAGACTAGCTTCTCTTTCATGGTGTCCCCTCCACGTAGCTCTGGCTTGCCCTTGCGAGGCTGGAGACATACGAAAATGCCCGTAAGGTCTTAAATAAAGCTCGGGAGAACATTCCTACGGACCGGCATATCTGGATCACGGCTGCCAAGCTTGAGGAGGCCAACGGGAACACGCAGATGGTGGAGAAGATCATTGACCGAGCCATCACCTCCCTGCGGGCCAACGGTGTGGAGATCAACCGCGAGCAGTGGATCCAGGTGGGCTGCCTTCAGGTGTCCTGGTGACCGCTTTGAAAGCAGGTGCGGGCCGCGTGTTGTGGTCCCACGCTGGGGTATGAGGTCGTACTGCAGAACTCCCAGACAGGTAGAAGCAGCAGATACAGTGCGACTTCACTCTTTTGGTGCTCTCAGGTTCAAGACATTGAGCCGATCTTTTTTGTTTTGTTTTGTTTTCTTTTCTTTTTTTTTGGGGGGGGGGTTGGGTTTTGAACCTACATCTCAGCCCTGTTTTATTTATTTATTAATTTATTTATTGCAGTACTGGGGATGGAATTCAGAGACATTCTACCTCCAAGCTATACCCCCAGCCCTATTTTTTATTCTTTATTTTGAAACCAGGTCTCACTGAGTTGCAAAGGGCCTCACTAAGTAGCTGAGGCTGACTGCGAACTGGGATCCTCGGTCTCAGCCTCCCATGTGCTAGGATTACAAGCATGCGCCACCATGCCTTATTTATTTATTTATTTATTTATTTATTTATTTGCAGGTTTGGGGATGGAATCCGGGGCATTCGACCTCCGAGCTACACCCCCTGCCCTATTTTTTTATTCTTTATTTTGAGACAGGGTCTCACTAAGTTGAAGGGGGCCTCAGTAAGTAGCTGAGGGTGTCCGTGAACCATGATTCTACAGTCTCAGCCTCCCAAATGCTGGGATTATAAGCATGTGCTACCATACCTGGCTCTTATTTTATTTTGAAACTGGTCTCTTAAGTTGCCAAAGGCCTAGCCAGGTGGCTGAGGCTGGCTTTGAGCCTTTGATCTTCCTAACTCAGCCTCTCAAGTATTAGGATTATAGGCATACTCTACTATGCCTAGCTAAATTCACTCTTTTTCCCAGCTACTTGGGAGGCTGAAGCAGGAGAATTGAAAATTCAAGGCCAGCCTGGGCAACTGAGCAAGACACTTTTCCAAAATGAAAAAGGCGAATGATAGCTAGCATGAATAAGTGTAAGGTTCAACCCGGTCCTACAAAAAATAAAGCGTATCTACAGTTTGGTAGTTTTTAGTATATTCACTGTTAAGGAGTCTTCACTGTATTTTCCCCCCCCTGTACTGGAGATGGAACCCAGGGGGATTCTACCTCTGAGCTACACCCCCAGCCCTATTTTTGTACTCTATTTTGAAACAGGGTCTCACTGAGTTTCAAAGGGCCTCACTAAGTAGCTGAGGCTGTCCTCGAACCGCGATCCTCCTGTCTCAGCCTCCCAAATGCTGGGATTAAAAGTGTGTGCCACCACACCTGGCTTTCACTGTAATCTTAGTACTCTCCTCTCACCTGGTAAATAAACCCTGGGCCCATTAGCTCCCCTTCCTCCTATTACAAAGCAAGCACTTTGTTGTTGTTGTTTTTGTTGTTGTTGTTGTTGTTGTGCTAGAGATTGAACCCAGGGCCATTCTACCTTGCTACACCCTCAGCCCTATTTTTTATTCTTTATTTTGAAATAGGGTCTCACTAAGTTGCAGAGGACCTCACTAAGTAGCTGAGGCTGGCCACAAACCTCCCAAGTGCTGGGATTGCAACTATGCCCCACCACGCCTGGCTGCAAGCACTTAATTTTCTCTGTAGACTTGCTTTTTATTTCTTCCCCTTTCTATACTTTTTCTGGAAATTTATGGAAATGGAGTCATATAATGTGTGGGTTCTGTTTTTGGGTGTGGTACAGTGGATTGAACCCAGGAGTGCTTTACTACTGAGCTAAATCCCCAACATTCATTCATTCCTTTATCTATTTAATTTTTTTTTTTGGTACTGGGAATTGAACCCAGGGACATTCTATCTCCAAGCCACACCCCCCCCCACTCCTTTTTAGTTTTTTTTTTTGAAACATGATCTTACTTTGTTGCTGAGAATCTTACTACATGCTGAGGCTGTCCTTATTTATTTATTTATTTATAAGTTGTAGAGTGCTTCAGTAAGTTACCGAGGCTGCCTAGAGACCTGTGATCCTCCTGTCTCCGCCTGCTTGGTACTGGGATTGTACGTGTGTGTCACATGCCCAGCTATTGAGGATGTTCTTGAGTCTGAAGTTCTCCTGGCTCAGACTCCCAAGTGCTGGGATATAGGCCTGCACCACTGGGCCTGGCCAAAGGGCTCACTATGTAGCTGAGGCTCTCTGCAGACTGCGATCCTCCTGTCTCAGCCTCCCAAGTGCTGGGATTACAAGGGTGCGCCACCACGCCTGGCTTCGTCCTTAAATTTGTGATCTCCTGTTTCAGCCTTCCCAGTACTAGGATTATAGGTGTGTGCTACCACTCCCAGCTAATTTATGTATATATATTTCAGTACTGGGAATTGAACCCAGGGGCATTCTACCTCCAAGCTAAACCCCAGCTCTATTTATTTATTGCAGGTCTGGGGATGTAACCCAGGAGCATTCTACCTCCGAGCGACAGCCCCTGCCCTTTTTTTATTTTTTTGAAACAGGGTCTCACTGAGTCGCGGAGGACCTTTTGTAGCTGAGGCTCTCCGCGAACCGTGATCCTCCTGTCTCAGCCTCCTGGATTGCAAACATGTGCCACCACACCTGGCTCGCAGCTCTATTTTCCATTCTTTGTTTTGAAACAGGGTCTTACTAAGTAGCTAAGGCTGACTGCGAACCCACAATCCTCCCCTCTCAGTCTACCCAAGTACTGGGATCACACGTGTGTATCACCATACCCTTTATTTTTTTAGTTTGAAGCAGGGTCCCACTATATTGCCCAGGCTGCTCTTGAGCTTACAACACTCCTGCCTCCATTTCCAGAATAGCTGAGATTATAGGTGTACCCCGTGGTACCTGGATAAATCATACTATCTTGCAAACCCATAATTGGTATGCAAGATAGTATGGCCGCAAATGCTTTAAAATTTTGTTGGCCTTTCTCTGCACATCCTCAGATTTGTTTTCCTGAAACCAAGGTTTCTTTGCTGCTGGTTGCCCTGACTTACCTCTTGTGTACTCAACCCCATATCCCAGCACATCTCTCTAAGTCAGAGTATTTCTTCCTCTTTTTTTTTTTTTTTTTTTTTGTGTGTGTGTGTGTGTGTGTGGTGGTGGTACTGAGGGTGGAACCCAGGGACTTTTCTACCTCTAGGCTATACTCCCAGACTTATTTTCTACTTTATTTATTTTTTATTTTTTATTTTTATTTTTATTTTTTTTGTGGGTCTGAGGATGGAACCCAGGGGCATTTGACCTCCGAGCTATACCCCCTGCCCTAATTTTTATTCTTTGTTTTGAAACCATGTCTCACTGAGTTGCAGAGGGCCTCACTAAGTAGCTGAGGCTGTCCACGAACCGCGATCCTCCAGTCTCAGCCTCCTGAATGCTAGGATCACAAGCGTGCGCCACCACACCCGGCCTTTCTACTTTATTTGGAAACAGAGTCACACTAAGTTGCTGAGAGCCTCCCTAAGTAGCTGAGGCTGGCATTGAACCTGTGCGATTCTCCTGTCTCAGCCTCCCAAGTGCTGGGATTACAAGCGTGTGCCACCACATCCAGCTTATTTCCTCCTTTTGTCTATTTTGAGTGTTAAGCTCCAGCAAATACTATTTTTAAAGAATTCATCTTTTACTCCTACTGCTTTGGCGGTTTCTTTAGCATAGGAAATTCTTACAGCCCCTGAACGGCTCATAGGACTTCTGTGCACAGGGTGCTTACAGCGCTCTGCGTGGAGGGTGTGCTCGCGTCCAGTCGCTCATCATTTATCAAGCTCCTGTTGGGCGGGCGCCTCGGGAAGCGCAGCGTCAGGGCTGGGAGCTGCATGTCTGACACCAGGTTCTCTTAGCTCTCACGGTCCAGGAATAGGATGCTTCTTCAGGCCATCTGCAGCTTTGACTAAACTTAAAACCACAGTTTTTGTGTCCACTTTCAGGATGCTGAGGAGTGTGACAGGGCTGGGAGTGTGGCCACCTGCCAGGCAGTCATGCGTGCCGTGCTCGGAATTGGGATTGAGGAAGAAGATCGGAAGCACACCTGGATGGAAGATGCCGACAGCGTGAGTCTGGCTGTGTCTGTGTCCAGGCTGGGGCCTCTGGAGGAGCGCAGGCCCAGGCACGAGGAGGCTGTTTTCAAAGCCTTTTATATACTTGTAAATGTAGTTGCAGGCCAGGCATAGTGATATGTTCCTTAATCCCAGTACTTGGGAGGCTAAGAGAGGAGGATCATAGCCTCAGCAATTTAGTGATGCCCTCAGCAACTTAGACCAATTTCAAAATATAAAAATAAAAAGGGCAGGAGGTGTAGCTTGGAGGTAGAAGGCTCTTGGGTTCAATCCTGGGTACCAGAAAAAAAACAATGTAGTTTCAGTTGTAAGGAAATGTTTCCTCTGAGCATGAGTGTTGTGAATAGCTAGGATCTTGAGTACTCACACAGCTGGAAGATGGCTTGGTTGTCTACAACTTCCAGAGCTGTTCACCTTAACATTTGGTCATCTCCCATTCCCTGGTTACTGCTGCGAATTTCATTTCAGAAAACAGTTTGCATACACAGGTGAGAGAGACAGAGACACAGAGGGAAAGAACATGAGTGAGGGAATTGGGTCAGAGCCATTCTACCTCCGAGATGTATCTCCAGCCTTCTTTTTAGTGACACTTTTGAAGCAGAGCCTTGCTTGGTTGCTGACTCAGTGCTCTGTGCAGCTGTCCATCCTGTGTTCTCCCGTCTCAGCCTCCCAAGTATCATGTAACTTGCAGACCTAGTCAAATCTCACCAGCTGTCTCAGTGTCATTTTACTTACTTACTTTATTTGTTTGGTACTGGGGATTGATCCCAGTGATATTCCACTTCTGAGTGTTCTCTCTAACCCTATTTCTTATTCCTATTTATTTATCTTTGAGGTTGAGGTTGTGTATCTTTGACCAGGATGTTGGGTCTTCCTGTGTGTGACTTACAGAGACTTGAGTGCCTGTCTCCTCTGACCAACTGCTCAAGGCAGTGGCTCTTCTGTGTACTGTGTACAGCCACTGTTTTTTCCTTTTTTTTTTTTTTTTTTTTTTAGTGGTACTGGGTGGAGGAACCCAGGGGCTTTCTACCTCTGGGCTATACTCCCAGACATATTTTTATATTTTTATTTGGAAACAGGGTCTCACTAAGTAGCTGAGGCTGGCTTCAAACCTGCGCGATCCTTCTGTCTCAGCCTCCCAAGTGTGGGGATTACAGGCGTGTGCCACCACGCCCGGCATTGTTTTTCCTTCTTGATGAGTATTTTATAAGGAAGCACTTTGAGACTGTGTCAATTACTCTTACCAAACCTGGATCTTCTGGTTTGATAAGCCATTGATGATATTTTGACTTGAATCAGTTACTGTGGTTTTTGCCAAATAACTGATAATGTGTGTCTTTACAGACTTGGGGTGTTGCTGGGGATTAAACCAGGGATACTCTACCACTAGGCTATATCCCTAGCCCTTTTTATTTATGTAATTTTGAGATAGGGTGTTGCCAAATTGCTCAGCCTGGCCTATAGCTTGTGCTTATGATCTCCTGCCTTAGCCCCCATGTGCCTGGGCTTACAGGTGTGTAACACCACATCTGCCCATGTATTTGCTTTTTTTTTTTTTTTTTTGGTGGTACTGGGGGTGGAACCCAGAGGCTTTCTACCTCCGGGCTATACTCCCAGCCCTATTTTATATTTTATTTTGAAACAGGGTCTTACTAAGTTGCTGAGAGCCTCACTAAGTAGCTGAAGCTGGCTTCGAACCTGCGTGATCCTCCTGTCTCAGCCTCCCAAGTGCAGGGATTACAAGCATGCGCCACCACGCCCGGCTTGCTTTTTAAATTTTTATTTATTTACTTATTTATGCAGTACTGGGGATGGAATACAGAGATATTCTACCTTCAAGCTACATCCCTAGCCCTATTTTTTAATTCTTTATTTTAAAACAGGGTCTCTCAGCTGGGTGTGGTGGCGCATGCTTGTAATCCCCACGCTTGGGAGGCAGAGACTGGAGGAGATCACGCAGGTTCAAAGCCAGCTGCGCTGGCTTAAGAGACCCTGTTTCCAAATAAAAATGTAAAAAAAAAAAAAATGGGTGTCTGGGAGTGTAGCCCGGAGGTAGAAGAGTTTCCCGGAACGCCAGTACCACCAAAAAATAAATAAAGAAAGAAATAAAAAATAAATAAATAAAAAATAAAACAGGGTCTCACTGACTTGCAAAGGGCCTCACTAAGTAACTGAGGTTGTCTGCGAACCCAGTCCACCTGTCTCAGCCTCCTGAATACTGGGATTACAAATGTGCGCCACCACACCTGGGTTTATATTTGTTTTTTAAAATTCCATTTATTCCATTTCTTATTCTTTTTCTTATTCTTTTCTTTTTTCTTTCTTTCTTTCTTTCTTTTTTTTTTTTTTTTTTTTTTTTTTGCAGAACTTGGGATTGAAGCCAGGGTTATTCTACCTCTGAGCTACACTACACCCTAGTCTTTTTTTTTTTTTTTCTTTCTTTTTTTCTTTTGTGGTACTGGGGATAGAATCTAGGAACATTCTACCTCCAAGAGACACCCCCAGCCCGATTTTTTGTTCTTTGTTTGTTTTTGGTGGTACTAGGGGTGGAATCCAGAGGCTTTCTACCCCCAGGCTATACTCCCAGGCCTATTTTATATTTTATTTGGAAATGGTCTCACAAATAGCTGAGGCTGGCTTTGAACCTGTGTGATCCCCCCATCTCAGCCTCCAAAACACGGGGATTACAAGTGTCTGCCACCACGCCTGGCTTTTATTCTTTATTTTGAAACAGGGTCTCACTGAGTTGCAAAAGGGCCTCACTAAGTAGCTAAGGCTGTCTGCGAACCGCGATCCTCTTTTCTCAGCCTCCCAAATACTGAGATTACAAGTGTGTTCCACCACTCCCGGCACCCCCAGTCCTGTTTTTTAATTCTTTATTTTGAAATTTTCTCATTAAAAGCTGGGTGTGGTGGCACATGCTTGTAATCCAAGCATTTGAGAGGCTGAGACAAGAGATCCGGGTTTGCAGCCAGCCTCAGCTACTTAGAGAGGCCTTCAGTAACTCAGTGAGACTCTGTTTTAAAAAATAAAGAATAGAAAGTAGGGCTGGGGGTATAGCTCAGAGGCAGAATGCCCCTGGGTTTTATCCCCAGTACCACAAAAAAAAAAAAAAAAAGAAATTGTCTCACCAAGTTGTAGTTGACCTCACTTAGTAACTGAGGCTGCCCTTGAGCTTGTGATCCTCCTGTCTCAGCCTCCCAAGTATTGGGATTACAAGCGTGCACCACTACACCCAGCTAAATTTCATTTCTTTTCCTTCTCCTTCTCTCTTCTCTTTTGTTGTTGCTTTTTGGTATTAGGTATTGAACCCAGAAGAATTATGCCTCTGAGCTATACCTTTAGCCCTTTTTCTTTTCTTTTTTTTTTTTTGGTACTGGGGATGGAACCCAGGAGCATTCTACCTCTGAGCTATATCCTCAGCCCTATTTTTTATTCTTTATTTTGGTAGTACTGGGGTTCCTGGAAACCCTTCTAACTCCAGGCTACACTCCCAGACCTATTTTTAATATTTTTATTTGGAAACAGGGCCTCTTAAGCCAGCAAGCCTGGCTTCGAACCTGCGCAATCCTGTCTCCGCCTCCCAAGTGCGGGGATTACAAGTGTGCACCACCACCCCCGGCTTATTCTTTATTTTGAAACAGCGTCTCACTGAGTTGCAAAGGGCCTCACTGAGTAGCTGAGGCTGTCCTCAAACGTTAACCCTCCTGTCTCAACTTTCCAAATGCTGGGATTACAAGTGTGCTTGCTCCACCACGCCTGGCTCTTTTATTCTTTACTTTGAAACAAGGCCTCTCTGAGTTGGAAAGGGCTTTACTAAATAGCTGAGAGTGTCATTCTGTCTCATTCTCCCAAATGCTGGGATTACGTGCTTGCGCCACCACACCTGGCTTAGTCCTTTTTATTTTGAAACAGTGTCTTTCTGAATAGCTTGAGGATTTGCTAAGTTTCTGAGGCTGTCCTTGAACCTACGATCTTTCAGCTTCAGTTTCCGAGTACTGAGATTACCAGAGCCTAGCTCCATTTCTCCCATGTTGTGTTAGCTGGAATTGAACAGTGGTGGAGAGCTTTCTGTTCCCCTTCATGCATGTATATACTCTCCCTCATGTGTGTACATCAGGGGTTTCTCTGTAGTCTGTTGGGTTTTGATCCATAGATGGCATCTCTTTGGCTCCTTTGAGACTGGAGTTTCTAGTCCCATGGTGTGAGTTCAGGCACTGGATCTTTGACCTGTAGGTAGCCTTGTGCATATTTACTTTTTTAAGTGGGTTGAAATATAGATGAATGGTAAAGGGTTATTTTTGTGTGTGTATGGTACTGGGAATGGAGCCCAGGGGCATTCCAGCCGTGTGTGTGTGTGTGTGTGTGTGTGTGTGTGTGTGTGTGTATTTTTTTATGGTACTGGGGGTGGAACCCAGGGGCTTTTTACCTTTGGGCTATACTCCCAGACCTATTTTGTATTTTATTTGGAAAGAGGGTCTTCACTAGTTGCTGAGAGCCTCACTAAGTAGCTGAGGCTGGCTTCGAATCTGGGTGATCCTCCTGTCTCAGCCTCCCAAGCACAGGGATTACAAGCGTGAGCCACCACACCTGGCCAGCCGTTTATTTTTTATTTGTGAACAGGGTCTCACTAAGTTGCAGAGGACTTTGTTAAATTGCTGAGGCTGGTCTCAAACCTGCAATCCTCCAGTCTCAGCCTCCCAAATACTGGGATTACAGGCCCCCATTACTTTGGGCACTAGACTCAGGGGCATAGACCAGACTTGCTCTGTGCAGTGTCTGACTCCTCTGGATGCTTCTTGTCAGGACACAGGTCCTTCCTGATTGTTGTGGTTGAGTCATAGTGAGGCTATGTGCTGCCAGAGGTGTGTCGGAGCAAGGAGATCTCGGCACACCCCTGTACCTTGTCCCCCTCCACACACACCAAGGATCCTTGAGCACTAGGAGGCTGGCATCCCTCTCGGAAGGGCGTTGTGTGGCCAGGTGCCTTCCTGAGGGCCACACAACTGAGTCCAATTCTACTTGGGCCATTTGACATTCCCAGTTGGAAACTTTGTCCTGTCCTTCTCCCTAGTGGCCTTTCATTCACCTCCATATGCCAGCCCCATCTTGGTACAAGATGGCTCTCAGGTCTGCAGAACATGGAACACTGATTTATCTCAGGGATGGTGCCCTTGGTCCACGTGACGTTGTGTGCGGAGCGCGCTGAGCCCTGTCCAGGGAGCTGCGGGGTCACAATCACCACGGGAGCTTGGTCATCCAGATCCTGGGTGCTCCGGCCTTGCGTTGGTGACTGGCTTTCTTACTTCTTTGCCATTTTATGCTTTCCAAGAAGTAATATCACTTGAGCTTGAGTATGAAAGGAAGCTGGAGGAGATGGAAAAGTGTTGAGTGGTGGGCTTTTTCTCCTCTTCCTATTCACTGTCCTTTAACAGGTTTCCAATATATGTAACTTTTATAATGGAAAATATATACTATACTTAGTGTGTGTGTGGTATAGGGATTGAACCTAGGGTCATTCTACCTTTGAACAACACCTCCAGCCCTGTTTATTTATTTTTATTTTTATTTATTTTTATTTTGAAACAGGTTCTCACTATGTGTCTGAGACTAGCCATGAACCTGTGATCCTCCCAAGTATTGTGACTTAACAGATATACACCACTGTGCCTGGCTTACTACACCAAATTTTTTTTTCTTTTTTTTTGGTGGTACTGGGGTTCCTGGAAACCCTTCTACCTCCGGGCTACACTCCCAGACCTATTTTATATTTTTGAAACAGGGTCTCTTACGCCAGCGTGGCTGGCTTCGAACCTGTGTGATCCTCCTGTCTCTGCTTCCCAAGTGCGGGGATTACAAGCGTGAGCCACCACGCCTGGCTACACCAAATTTTAAAGACACTAGCACACGTGCTACACAGTTATAGCTTACGTCTGTGTGCACGGTGCATGTGTGCCTGGCTCTCCTGCAGGTGGTGACTCATGGTCCCCATGCTGGCGCCCCTGTCCTGGCTTGTAGTTCTAACTACATCAACTGCCAGTTGGGACTGTTTTTGCAGATGCCATCGGTGAAAAGTAGAGGCTGGGAGGGTGTCACCATCTGCTCCAGAGCAGTGCTGGTCTATTCCTCATGTCTGTCTTCTCTCTGCTCTAGTGTGTAGCCCACAGTGCCCTGGAGTGTGCACGGGCCATCTACGCCTATGCCCTCCAGGTGTTCCCCAGCAAGAAGAGTGTGTGGCTGCGGGCTGCGTACTTCGAGAAAAACCATGGCACCAGGTATGTGGTGGGCCCCACTTGCCCCTTGTGCTACTAAAGCCTCCAGGTCCCGTTGCATGGCACTGGACGTAACCCGCTTTCCTGCAGATTCACCAGTGCCTTTGCTTTCAGATGCTGCCTCAGGCGATGATGAGGGCAGGCTTCCATGGCCCTCAGGACTTTGCAGCTAGATTAGTCTTCAGCACACAGTCTTCACAGCCCCTCTGCAATAGGCTTATCACTGTTATTTTGAAACAGGGTCTCACTAAGTTGCAGAAGACCTAACTTGCTGAGGCTGGCCATGAACCTACAATCCTATCTCAGTCTCCTGAATTTTTTTTTTTTTTTGGTGTGTGTGTGTGTGTGTGTGTGTGTGTGTGTGTGTGGTACTCGGGGTGGAACCCAGGGGCTTTCTACCTCTGGGCTATACTCCCAGACCAATTTTTAATACTTTATTTGGAAACAGGGTCTCACTAAGTAGCTGAGAGCCTCACTAAGTAGCTGAGGCTGGCTTCGAACCTGTGCAATCCTCCTGTCTCAGACTCCCAAATGCTGGGATTATAAGCGTGCGACACCACGCCCAGTGTCTCCTGAGTTCTGAGATGCAGGTGCACACCACCACCATCCACCATGCCCAGTTCCTGTGTGTGTGTGTGTGTGTGTGTGTGTGTGTGTGCGTGTGTGTGTTTGTGTGTGTTAGTAGGGATTAAGCCTGGGGACATTCTACCTGTGAGCCACACCCCTCCCCCCTTTTTGTGGTACTGGGGGTGGAAACCAGGGGCATTCTACCTCTGAGCTATAACCCCAGCCCTGGTTTGTTTTTGTTTTTTTTTTGCTGGTCTGGTGATGGAATTCAGGGTCATTTGACCTTTGAGCTACATACTCTGCCCTATTTTTTATTCTTTTTTTTTTTTTTTTTTTTTTTTGTGGTACTGGGGTTCCTGGAAACCCTTCTACCTCCAGGCTACACTCCCAGACCTATTTTTTTATATATATTTTTATTTGGAAACAGGGTCTCTTAAGCCTGTCTCCGCCTCCCAAGCGTGGGGATTACAAGCATGCGCCACCACGCCCGGCTATTCTTTATTTTGAAACAGGGTCTCACTAAGATGTGGAGGGGCTCACTAAGTAGCTGAGGCTGACTCCTGTCTCAGCCTCTGAAATGCTGGGATTACAAGCATGGGCCACCATGCCTGGCTCCCCAGCACTTTTTATTTTTTATTTTGAAACAGGGTATTGCTAAATTGCCCAGGCTAGTTAGGTTGGTGGTTTTCTGTAATCCCAGTACTTGGGAGGCTGAGAGGACAATCATAAACTTGGGGCCAACCTCAGCAATTTAGTAAGGTCCTGTTTCAAAATAAATTAGCTGTGTGTAGTGGAGTATGTCTGTAATTCAAGTACTTGGGAGGCTGAGACTGGAGGATCATAGATTTGAGGATGGCCTCAGCAAGTAGTGAGACTCATCGACCTAGTGAGACCTTGTTTCAGAAAAAAAAAGTAGTGCTGGCTGGGTGTGGTGGCATTCATTTGTAATCCTAGCACTTGGGAAGCTGAGACAGGAAGCTTGCAGGTGCAAGGACACCCTTAGCAAATAGTGAGACTTTCATCAATCTAGTAAGACCTTGTTTCAGAATAAAATAGGGATGGTGGTATAGCTTGGAGGTGGAATGCCCCTGTGTTCAATCAGTGCCCCCCCCCACAAAAGTAGTGCTTGGAGTGTGTCTTATAGGTAGAAACCCCTCCCCCCTGGGTTCAATCCCCAGTACCACACACACATATACCAAAATAAATAAATAAATAAATAAATAAATAGATAGATAGATAGATAGATAGATAGCTAGGGTGGAATTCAGAGGTAGAATGCTCTTAGTTCAGTCCTCAGTACAGTGGGGTGGGGTGGGGAATTGCTGAAGCTGGCCTCAAGCCTGAGGTCCTCCCATCTCATCCTTCCAAGTATCGGGATCACCACGCATCACCATGCCTGGCTTCTTGTTACTGTTTTATAGTTGAGGAGCTGAGGCTTGGAGGTGGCCTGTTCTGCTCCAAAGCCTGTGGCCCTAGGACGGCCTCATGCAGGCTTGAGGCTGGGGCCAGCACAGCCAGTGTTGGGCACTGGCCTCCACAGTGGGCGAGGCCGCGTCTGGGTCGCAGGCTGTTTTCATTTAAGCTGTGCTGGCCTTGGGTTTGGGCTAGTTTTTTTGTGCACAGAGGAGGTCCTTGACAGTTTTCTTTAATTGTACTCTTTAATTGAAAAAACCTTTTGGGTCTGCCTTATTGACTATAAATGCTGATTAAATTAGGCTTTGCAATTTCTTGTTTGAAGTGGGTAGCTCTCCAAGGCATGAGGCTCATGGCCCGAGGCCTCTGTTCGCTCCCTCATAGGTCCTTGGCTGCTCCCTGTGCTGGGTGGGAAGGGCCTCGCTGGTCTCACTGAGTCTGCGGCTGAGAATGTTAAGCCCTGTTTCTTTTCTTTGCTGGTGTTGTTTGATGTCAGTCTCTTTAGTGCTTCTTTCCATGTGTGCTGCTGAAGCTCCAGCTCCCTCACAACCCTGCCAGTTGGTGTAATGTTTCAGAGTTAACTCCTTAGGGGACATTTTGAAATTACCTGGGATGGTCTAAGTGCCACGCAGGGCAGGACTCTCTCCTTCCAGGTTGAGTCGAGACTGCTTGGCCCCAAGGCCCAAGTGTGCCTACATTGCTGCCCACTTGAGGCTCACTGTCAGTTTCCTCCTACCGTCCTGCTTTCTCCTTGGTACTCACTCAGTAGTGCTTGGGGTCTGGGACCGTGAGAGGATGCTGTTTCTTTTCACAGGCTTTGTGGCACAACAGTGTTTTGTTTTGTTTTCTTGGTGGTGGTACTGAGATTGAGTCCAGCCAGGGTCATCATTCTTCCAGTCTACACCCCCAGTCCTATTTTTATTTTTTATTTATATTTTTTTGCAGTACTAGGGATGGAATCCAGTGGCATTCTACCTCCGAGCTACACCCCTAGCCCTATTTTTATTCTTTATTTTGAAACAGGGTCTCACTGAGTTGCAAAGGGCCTCACGAAGTAGCTGAGGCTGTCTGTGAACCGCGATCCTCCTGTCCTATCTCCTCAGTTTATTTTTATTTATTTATTTTTGCGGGTCTGGTGATGGAACCCAGGGGCACTTGACCTCCGAGCTATACCCCCTGCCCTATCTTTTATTCTTTATTTTGAAACAGGGTCTCACTAAGTTGCGGAGGGCCTCACTAAGTAGCTGTGGCTGTCTGCGAACTGCAGTCCTCCAGTCTCAGCCTCCCAAATGCTGGGATGACAAGTGTGCGCCACCACACCTGGCTTTTTATATTTTTACTTTGAAACGGGGTCTCACTGGGTTGATGAAAGTCTTACTGCTTTCTGAGGCTATCCTTGAACCTGTGATCCTCCTGTCTCAGCCTCCCAAGATCTGGGTTACAGGTATGTGCCACCACGCCCAGCTTGTGGCACAGTTTTATGTGCTCCCTCTGACTTGCTGTTGAAGCCCACAGGGGCCATTGAAGATGATGTGACCTAGAGGAGGTGTGGGCCGCAGAGAAGCCAGTGGCTTCACACCTGACACTCGAGACGAGCAGTGTTCTCTATAGCAGTGACCTGAAATCACTTTTTTTTCCTTTTTTGCAGTACCAGGGATTGAACCCAAGGGAGTTCTACCTCTGAGCTACACCCCTAGCCCTATTTTTTATTCTTTATTTTGAAACGGTCTCACTAAGTTGCAGAGGGCCTCAATAAGTGGCTGAGGCTGGCCATGATCCCAGCTGAGGCTGACCCTCCTGTCTCAGCCTCCCAAGTACTGAGATTACAAGCATGCACCACACATCTGGCCTGAAGTCACTTTCTTCCACTAAGGCCCATCTTTTGTGTGCCAGGAGGAGACTCAGGCCTTAGTCTTCTTGGTGGAGTCCTCTGTGGTTGAGAGGAAAAGCCTTGCCTGTCACCTGACTACCACATTATCTCTGCCTCCAGGACACATGCTGTAAAGGCTCTGCTGTTTAAACAATGCTCTGCTTTGTGGAACCCTCTTCAGTAATTGATTTTAGACCCTTTATGGAGAGAAAAGATTTCCCCACACTGTCCCCATTGTAAACTCTGGTAAATCATTTATGATGCGAACTTTGGAGTGGTAACTGTCTTTCTAACCCCTGTGCTGTGAGTGCCTGTGTGCCCTGATTTATGGTCTGACTCTGGTAACTGTGGCCTCTGCCTTCCAGGGAGTCTCTTGAAGCGCTCCTGCAGAGGGCCGTGGCCCACTGTCCTAAGGCGGAGGTGCTGTGGCTCATGGGCGCCAAGTCCAAGTGGCTGGCAGGGGATGTGCCCGCAGCGAGGAGCATCCTGGCCTTGGCCTTCCAGGTGGGTGAGGAGGTGCCTTTGTGGGCACACCTGACCTGGGTGCCGGCTAGATCCTGAGCACTTCCTATTTGAACATGTCCTGTGATCGCCATGATCTGGATCCACTGAACCTTACGGTGGGGCCTGAGAGCAGGAAGAACACCAGCTGGGAAGCACCTACCTCTCAGTCCCCACCTGTGTAAGCATGGGCCGAATGTTCCCAAACACAGGGTCACAGATGTGCTACCTGTGTGAGCAGGACCCATTCACAGCACTGCCTTGCCAGCCCGACTGCCTGGCTGCTGTGATGTGTATGGTAGTTTTTTGTTTTGTTTTTTGGGGTTTTTTTTTGGTGGTACTGGGGGTGGAACCCAGAGGCTTTCTACCTCCGGAGTGTACTCCCAGACCTGTTTTATATTTTATTTGGAAACAGGGTCTCACTAAGTTACTAAGAGCTGCACTAAGTAGCTGAGGCTGGCTTCGAACCTGTGCGATCCTTCTGTCTCAGCCTCCCAAGTGCTAGGATTACAAGTGTGCGCCATCATGCCTGGCAGGTGTACGGTCTTTTTAAGTGCACCATTTTTTAACTAGACGTGGTGGCACATACCTCTAATTCCAGTACTTGGGAGGCTAAGACAGGAAGATCATAGGTTCAAGACCAGCGTCAGTAACCTAGTGAGACCTTGTTTCAAAATAAAAACTAAGCCAGGCATGATGCTGCACACCTCTAATCCTAGTACTTGGGAAGCTGAGACAGGAGGATTGCAGGTTTGAGGACAACCTCAGCAACCTAGCAAGACCCTGTTTTAAAACAAAAAATAAAAATAGAGCTAAGGATAGAGCTCAGAGGTGGAATGCCCTGGATTCAATCCCGACTACCACACACACAAAAAAAAAGGTACATTATTTTTATTGTCATATATAATATTCTAATATTTATGACAGTAAGGGTATTGGGTGATTTTGCAGCATTTTTATGTGTGTCTTTGTGGTCCTGGGGATTGACCAGGGGCACTCTACTTCTGAACTGCACCCCTGGCCATCTTATTTTTATTTTGAAACAGGATCTTGCTAAATTGCTGAGGATGACCTTGAACCTGTGATTCTCCTGTCTCAGCTTCCCGAGTACTGAGATTACAGGCATGGGCCACTGCCTGGCTGCAGCGTATGACTTAAACCACAGGGTGCTATGTAAATGCTACTCTGTTACAGTCCCAGTCAACATCATAAAACTTGTCCTTCCTTCACCAGGTTCCATGAGAGGGACTGGCTGGGTTGGCCTCTTGCTCCAGCCGCCTCCTCGCTGGAGTGCAGGAGCAGACTGCGGTGCCCTGAGTAGGCAGCATCCTCTGCCTGCCTGGTCCACTGTGTGTCAAAGTCTCTGGGGTGGCTTTCCTTGCCTATCCCTCAAGGGCTGCTTCTCAGGTTTGGTTTGGTTTTGTTTTGGTTTTTGGTACTGAAGATTGAACCCAGAGGCATTCTGCCTTCAAGCTCTACTCCCAGGACTATTTTTTCTTTTTTTTTTTTTCCTTTATTTTGGAACAGGGTCTTGCTAAGTTCCTGAGGCAGGCCTTGAACCTGTGATCTTCCTGTCTCGGCCTCCACGTACTGAGATCATAGGCATGCACTACCAGGCCCAGCTTAGGCTTGTGATGCAGCTATCTTGCATATGGCCAACAGGTCGCTGAGCTGATGAAGGAGACCTCAAGGGCACTGCGTGTGTCCACTGGGCTCCTGCCCTTTCCACACACCCAGTAACACTGGGTGTCTCTGCCTGGCTGCATGGATGCACTGGGGCAGCTGGATCAGGCGAACAAGCAGGGTTGGTGTAATGAGAGCACACATGTAGGTCACGAGTGATCCATGCAGGGCTCAGTTAGACCTGGAGTCAGTGCCTACCACTCTCCACTGCCAGTGTTGCTGGAGTGCTGTGGAGGCCTTGGCCTTGGTTGTGTGGTCAGATGGTCCTGGGTTCTTGGCTAGCGTCTGCTCTGTCATTACCTGGGCTGGCAAGGGCTTGGACCACACCAGAGCAAGGCCTAGTTGTATTTCCAGCCTGCCTGCTTCTGATCATGAGTGATCCATCCCTGGTCACTTACGCTGAGCCCCCCCCCCCCTTTTTTTTTTTTTTTGGCATGTCTGGGGATGGAACCCAGGGGCATTTGACCTCCGAGCTATACCCCCTGCCCTATTTTTTATTCTTTATTTTGAAACAGGGTCTCACTGAGTTGTGGAGGGCCTCACTAAATAGCTGAGGCTGTCTGTGAACCGCGATCCTCCTGTCTCAGCCTCCCGAATGCTGGGATGACAAGCGTGTGCCCCACGCCCGGCTGCTGAGTTCTTCTTAGTGCTGCTGTGCTTACCTTACCCCAGGCCAACCCCAACAGTGAGGAGATCTGGCTGGCAGCCGTGAAGCTGGAGTCGGAGAACAACGAGTACGAGCGGGCCCGGAGGCTGCTGGCCAAGGCCCGGAGCAGCGCGCCCACGGCTCGAGTGCGTAGTGGCAGGTGGGCGGGGCCTGTGGTGCCTTCTCTGCATGTGGACTGAGCACCTGGCTCATGTCAGGAGAGGGCAAGCTCAGGCCACTGTCCAGTCTTGACCTCATCATTGGGCTTTCAGGTGCCTTTGTGTCTTTATCCCCTCTTTTTTGAACATAAAAGAGCTTTGAAACAGCCTTCCAGGCACTTAAAATACCGCAGAATGGAGGTGTGGAAGATGGGTGGCAGTGTGAGGGACCTCGCTGTGTGCGCCGTCTCCTCGCAGGTGTTCATGAAGTCTGTGAAGCTGGAGTGGGTGCTGGGGAACATCGCTGCGGCCCAGGGGCTGTGTGAGGAGGCCCTGAAGCACTACGAGGACTTCCCCAAGCTGTGGATGATGAAGGGGCAGATTGAGGAGCAGGGCGAGCTGACGGAGAAGGCGCGGGAGGCCTACAGCCAGGGGGTGAGCCTCTGCCGGGCCCTGGCCCCATCCTCGCTCCTCACCTGTCATGGCTTACTCGGGCCTTTGCTGACAGAGCTGTGGGCTCAGCACTGAGCCCAGTCTTCTCACTGTGGGTCTCGTACTTTTCCTTCCACACGCCCATGACTTGCGGGGTGTGGCATGTTCACAGTTAAGGTGGACGTATACACCTGTGTGCACATGTACATAGCATAGCCATACACATAAGATCCACACATACAACCCTTATACCCTGTCCACACATGCACAGCACAATTTACACACCTGTATACATGTGTGCACAGAACAGATCTGTCTGTAGGCCCCACACACAGAACAATGAAGTACACGTCTCTGGGCACATAGCCTGAGGGTTCTTGGGTGGAGCTGGCCATCACTGTTGTGGTTCTTCCTGGACACCACCTGACCCCTCTTACTTGATTTGTTGGCCACAGTTGAAGAAGTGCCCCCACTCCACACCCCTGTGGCTCTTGCTTTCCCGGCTAGAGGAGAAGATTGGGCAGCTGACCCGAGCACGGGCCATCTTGGAGAAGTCCCGTCTGAAGAACCCGAAGAACCCTGGACTGTGGTGAGTGAGCCCCTCTCCTTCAGGGCCTGGCCTCACCAGACCTCCCCGGGGAGTCTCCTGAGTGTTTCACCCCAGGCTCTGGGGTCGGGGTGTAGGTGCTGCCATGAGGAAGCATGCCCCAGCCTTGAGCTGCTGGGCCGAGGCCGCACACAGGCCTGCACATGGTTTGATGCTGTTCAGCTTGTCCTCAGATAAAGGGTGCCCAGGGAGCAAGAGGTAAATGATGGGCTGGGGAGACAGATGAAGCTGAGAGAAGACTCCACAGAGAGGTGCCGGGCAAGGCCTTGGGGAAGAGCAGGCGTTTTCCTGGGAGGACGGTTCTGTCTCTAGAGGTGCGGTGCTTGGCTGGTGGGCTCGGCCTGAGGACTGGCTGAGGAGGGGCAGTTCTTGGGTGCCTGACACGCCAACTCACTCCCAGTCCAGTCCATGCTTGTCCTGGCATCTTCGCTTACGTCTTGATTGTGTGGGGATCTGAGGGCTTGCTGAGAAGCTGCCTTGGGCCTGGTGGGCTGTGGGTACCAGCACTGACGCCTCTTGTGGATGACCTCTGTCCGCAGAGAACCAGTTACAGCTGCCATTCCTGAGCCTTGCAGCTGGGTGGCTATGCCTTGGGTAGGTGGGGCTTACGCATCCCTGGCTCTCTCCCCAGGTTGGAGTCCGTGAGGCTGGAGTACCGTGCTGGGCTGAAGAACATTGCCAACACACTCATGGCCAAGGCCCTGCAGGAGTGCCCCAGCTCTGGTATGGGGCTCCTTGGCTCCCCAGGTTCCCAGGGAGTAGTGGGGACTTAGTCCTCGCAGGCTCTGTTAGGATGTGTGTCTCGTTTTGCTCAGGTTTCACTGTACTTGGTCACTGAGACATGTGAACTAAATTCCCAGTCTTAACATGAAAGATTTTTTTTCCTTTTTTGTGGTACTAGGGATTGAACTCAGGGGGCGTTCTACCTCCAAGCTACACCCCCAGTCCTATTTTATTTTTTATTTTGTAAACTAAGTTGTAGAGGGCTTCACTATGTTTCTGAGGCTGGCTGTGAACCTGTGATCCCCCTGCCTCAGCCTCCCAAGTACCGGGATTACAAGGGTGCACCACCGTGCTCAGTTTAACATGAAAGAATTTACTTCATGTTCTGAAAGGCTGCCGTTTTTCTCTCTTTCACTCTTTAGATTCTGATGTTTTACCCCAGGTTTATAAGGTATGTACATGCAGCATAGTGTCAGGTGAGAAGGAGGAAGCAAACCGCCTCCAGGTGCTCCCGTCAGGACCTATTCCGGTCTGCCGCTTTGCGGCCTTGCTGCTGAACAGGCAGTCCTGTCACGTGTTTAGGGGGGGGTCTCTTTCTTTTTTTTTTTCTTTTCTCAGTGCTGGAAATAGAACCCAGAGCCTCATACATGCTAGACAAGCACTCTACCACAGCCACACCCTATCCCTGTTTCCTGTTTATCTGTTTTAAGCCTGAGAATTTTGTGAGAAATTTTATTCTTTTTGAATCTCTAAGAATGTAGGGTCCTAGTGGCTTCATCGATGTGTGTCAACAGCATACCCTCAGCTCTTGACCAGTCATTGCTTGCTTCCAATTTTAAATCCCATACTGTTTTGAGATTACCCTTTTTTCCTCCTTTCCTTTTTTTGAGACAGGGTCAGCTGCCCAAGCTGGGCTTCAACTTGGGTTCACCATTTTTCTGTGTAAATCTTTACTAGTATTTTGTTAGAATGAACCCTTAGTTGTGTATTTACTAAATCAGAGTAGGAATGAAACTCTGATGGCTGCTGCTCCTTCCAGCCATCCCCTAGGATGTTCTACTAGGGCTGCTGTGTTCTGGGGGCAGCTGGATGGGCAGATGCTCAGGGTCTCTCTGGAGGCCTGTGTGGGGCAGATGCTGAGGGCAGCTGTCCATCTCTAACTTCAGGTATCCTGTGGTCCGAGGCCGTCTTCCTCGAGGCAAGGCCCCAGAGGAAGACCAAGAGCGTGGACGCTCTGAAGAAGTGTGAGCATGACCCCCACGTGTTGCTGGCGGTAGCCAAGTGAGTGGTGGGATCTCCTTGGCCGTTCACTGGGGGCCTGCTGGTGCTTTGAGCTCGGTGCCTGGGCAGAGCGGGCTTCTCTGGCCCTCAGTGCTGGAGCTTTTGCCTGGGTCTTCTGGGGCAGTGTCTCCAGGCAGAGGCCTTACAGTGTGTGTGCTGCCCCCGTTGCCTGGGCGTCTGTCCAGGTCACTCCCTCCTCTCCTCGAGCCTCCAGGGTGCTTTGGCCCTTCCTTGTTCCCAGGCTTCGGGTGGGACTGCTCTTTGTCTCTACCACATTCGAGTTTGTACTGCACGTGGCAGAGACAGATTTGCTGGTGTTGGTCCATCAGAATTTAAGTAATACTCAGAGCCCCTGTGGCTCCAGGGTCTTCTTGCCAAGAAGTTTGTTTTCATTGTGTTAGGGCAAGAAATCAGACACTTTTTAGCCCTGTGTTCCTGAGTCTAATCTTGTGGAGAGAGGAATACCTAGAGGCCATCCCAGAACACATGGTCAGCCAGGAACCCAATAGCATAATTGGCAGTGCCGTGTAGTGCAGCGTCAGGGCTCCCTGGGGGGTGCCTGGAGCCTGAAGGGCACCGGGAAGAAGCTCGTGGTTGTGGCTGGTGTGCACCTTGAGGGCCCTCCTAGCCCCACAGGCTCTCTGCTCTTCTGTAGAAAGAAGAGGCTGAGTGGCAGGAAGGCTGGCAGCCGTGTGGGTAGGCTGAAGGGGAATGGGGAGGACCTTGTCCTAGGGTTCCTCCTTGGGCTTCTAAGGCCCAGAATGGGGGCTGCCGGGGAGGTGACCCCTGCCTCTACCCTGGGCGATGTTGGAGACGCAGCCTTGCTAGGCGGCGCTTGGCTTTGCTCTGTCTGGTGCTGGGTCTCCACGGGATCTAGTGCCAGGGCCCACACTGCTGCAGGTGCGTGGAGCGGCAGACAGGGAGGCTTCCCAGGGCCTGGCTTGTGATGGCCTGAGCTTCCTCCCTCCTGTGGTGAGCCTCCTCCGCCCTAGTCACTGGTGTGTGCGCCCTGATAGGGCAGCCATAAACCCTTTATAAAAGGCTTTGCTAAAGTAAATAAGTCACTCCCTACTTTTCCCAAGCTAGTGTTCCAAGTGTCTGCTATCTGAGTTTGAGCTCTTCAAATCACAGTTTATCTAATACCAGGCCATTAAAAATGCCACAAGGCTTAAAAAACAATCAGGTTATCATTGCGAAGCCATCTATCTGGTGCCTGAGGCCAGCACACAGCCCTGGGTGAGGAGGGCTGGCTCTGCAGCCTCTGCTCTGGTGCCTGTGCTGCAGGGGCCTACTGGGGCGGGCAGGACAGCCAGCCCTGGGCATCCAGGCCCACCTCACAGCCCCCTGCTGCTCTCTTGGCTTCCGGTGAGTCCTTTCCAGCCTGGTCTCCAGGTGTCCGTGCATCTGGCATGTGTGCTGTGGTCCAGGTGCCATGGGCTGCAGGCCCAGTGCTGACTGGAAGCCCGTCTTTGTAGTGTTGGCTGGAGTTGTGCAGGGTAGGTAGGTTGCTGAGGTGTCTGGAGTGAGGGGTTTTTGTTTTTTTTGTTTTTTTTTTTTTTTTGGTACTAGGGATGAGCCCAGAGGCATTCTACCTTTGAGCTATACCCCAAGCCCAGTTTTATTTCTTATTTGGAAACAGTCTCCCTAGGTTGTGAGGGTCTCCCTGAACCTGCGATCCTCCTGTCTCAGCCTCCCAAGTGCTGGGATTACGAGTGTGCACCACCACACCCGGCTGAAGTGAGCATTTCTAATTGGAGCCTTAACCAATGCTTTGTCAGGCTTCCTTTTGCTTGTATTTGACCAGAGGGAAGTAGTAGCCTGAAGGAGCTGTAGATCTTGCTGTACATGAATGTTCTATTTTAAGTAGTTTGGTTAGATGCTTGAGGGATGGTTGTGGGTGACAATCTGGAGTGATTCAGGCAACCCAGGCTCGCCTTGCAAGCCTTCCCCTAGCATGGGTGGATTGTGGGACACAGATGGCTTTGGGAGGCCAGGCTCACAGCCACAACCCGAGTCCCACGGCCCTCCTCCCATAACAGGCTGTTCTGGAGTGAGCGGAAGATCACCAAGGCCCGGGAGTGGTTCCACCGCACCGTGAAGATTGACTCAGACCTGGGGGATGCCTGGGCCTTCTTCTATAAGTTTGAGCTGCAGCATGGCACTGAGGTGAGGCTGTGCCGACCCGCCAGCGTGCGGGGCCTTCCTGTGCACCCCCTTATCCTTCTGCGGCTTGGAGAGCTGCACCAGCCCACGGAGGCCCCAGTCAGCGGCCGTGATTGGCGCCTATGGGAGCTGGGTCTGAGCACGGAGGCCGGGGGCAGTGGGCCTCTGCCACAGCTGCTCTCTGGGGTAGCCTGTATCTATTTGGTCCATCTATTGCGAGTGGCTCATAGCCTATTTAATGAGCTGTTTAATGATTTTAAGGGTAACCTTAGAAATGGGAGTGGGATTTGTTCTGTCTTGGCCCTGGACCAGGGGTGGTGGTCCAGGGAGCCCAGCCAGCAACCTCCCACCAGGCAAGCCTTACCAGAGCCATGCTCATGTGGCAGGATCACCCAGGTATCCTAGGTTCCTCCCCAGAAGTAGCATCTGGATCACAGTGAAGCTAGCAAGCATCTCATTCAGAAACCGTGGACTGAGGGCCCTGCACGAGCCAGAGGTGGGAGCCTGGGTCAGCTCGGCACGCTGACTGCAGGCCAAGCTTTCGGAGGAGGGGCTATCTGGAACCCAGCTTTGCAGGGGGAGGTTTGAGCAGGCAGGCCTGGGGTGGCCCAGCACCCTGCTGAACGCCCTCTGGTCCCTCCCAGGAGCAGCAGGAGGAAGTGAGGAAGCGCTGTGAGAACGCCGAGCCCCGGCACGGGGAGCTGTGGTGCGCTGTGTCCAAGGACATCGCCAACTGGCAGCGGAAGATCGGGGAGATCCTGGTGTTGGTGGCTGCCCGCATCAAAAACACCTTCTGATGGCTGTCTGGGAGAGCTGGGACGAGCTGCAGGGCGGCACGTGGACATGCCAGGGCCCCAGCTGCCGACTTCATTCATTAAAGATTTTTACAGAGCGGTCAAGGCTGGAGGCCTGCTGGCTTGTGCTCTTGCCTTCCGGTCGGCCTCCTGCATCTGTGTGGGTGGTTAGGTGGCTGTGGTTGGAGCAAGGCCTCTGGCAGACGCCGGTGTCCCACGGAGAAGGTGCCAAGGACTGCTGAGAGTCTGGAGAAAGCGAGGGCGCTGAGTCACGGGTCCCGAAAGGAGCTTAGAGACCACACAGAGTGAACTGAGTGAGAAGCGCTTGCAGGTATGTGCATGGTGGCACATACCTGTAATTCCAGTACTTGGGAGGATAAGCAGAAGGATCACAGGTTCAAGGACAGCCTCAGCGAGTGAGACTCATCAACCTAGCAAGACTGTTTCAAAATAAAAATAAAGTAGGGATAGGGGTGTAGCTTGGAGGTAGAGCTTGGAGCCACAGCAGCCCTGGGTTCAGTCCCCAGTCACAAAAGACCTGCTTCCTAGAGTTCGCACAGTCCTAAGAAATGAACCCCATGTCTTGTGCCCAGGGCAGAGCCGGCCCTGGTCAATAGCTGGCCCACAGCTCAGCCCTCCAGGCAGGGCCTGTGGTGTCTCTCTACCCCGCTCCTCGCAGGCAGTAACAGGGAGCTGGCAGTGAGAGCGTTCGCCTCAACTGTGGGCACCAGGGTGGAGTGAGGCTCGGTGGGCATCTCTGTCTACCTTCATTGTTGTGCTTTGGGTGCCTGGAGGATAGGCAAGGGGCCAGTCACTTGGTGGGGCGGGGGCTGCCGGTCATTTGGTGCTGGGCAGTCCCTCCCAGCATCTGGATGTGTTGGTTCACGAGTGGCCTGGGAAAGTGCCGTGAAGAGTCTTAGTGACTTCATGGAAACCTTGGAGGCATGAGGGAGCCTTGGGACTCAGGAGGGAGTCTTAAAGCCAGCTGTGCCCTCGCAAATGGAAATGGAGAAGGGGCAGGGACTGGGCAGTGGCCTCTGCTCTGAGTCCACCCAGATGGTCCCAGGAAAGGATACTGGGGTCAGGCTTCCTGCAGGGCCCTTGGAAGGCTCCAGACCACCGGCAGTGTCCACGTGTGCATCTTTCTTACCTGCATGGGCTGGCTTTCTCGGTTGATCTGAGGGGCCCAGACTCCTCAGGGGTGTTAGACACACCTTTGCTTTTCTTCAGCTGCAGTTTTTCCAGCCCACACTAAAGATGAGCTGTGTTCCAGAAGCTTTTCTTATTTTGGGGCAGAGCAACCGCCCTGTGACCAGGACCTCTCCTGCCAGGAGGAGGAGCAAGGTTGGGCTGGCAGTGGGAGTGTGAGAAGTCCAGGGTCTCTGGACCGTCCAGGACAGGACTGCCTGGGTGTTGGTGCAGGGGCTGGTCATGGGGACAAGATCCTACTCACTAGGTCCCTGGGAGAGGTAGCACCTGCCGACCACTGGGACAGGCCTGGGCAGCCTTGCCGATTCCCCTCACCTGCCAGCTGGGCCCTGCACTGCGCACCCCACCCCTTGACAGTGGAGTCTCCCTGAGGCTGAAAACTCAGTCCAAGAGCCACAGCAGCCCTGGGTTTGCCAGGACAGGCGCTGCTGGGCTCCAGGGTCAGGTTAATTGAAGCGATTGGATGGAGGGTGGGGAGAGGAGGGGGCAGGGTCCAGTTGCGGGCCTCTCCTTCCCTCTCCTCCTGTTCCCTCCCTCCTTTGCTGGAGGAGCCAACTTCAAAAGCCTCTCCGCCTGGCCCTAGGCAGAGACGAGACCAGGGAGGCCCCGTTGTGTTGTTGGCTGGGATCAGGTCTGGTGTGGCTCCGGTGCCGGCTGCACCCACCGCCTGCGGACCCCAGGATCATGTGTGTGGTCCACTGGAGGGAGTGAGGGAGGGCGAGACCCTGAGAGGCCGATGGTGAGCAGCCGGGGCCCTGGGTGGGGGATGGCACAGGTGGAGGGGTCTGGAGAACAGAGCCAGGGAAGGCTGCTGGCCAGGGTCCCACAGAAACCTCTGGCTGTTCCCAACAGCTCTCAGCGCTGTCGCTGAGACCGGCTGTGGGTGCACCCTGGCCTTCTGGAGCCCTTTCCCGCACTGGCCCATGCCTGGCTTTGGGGCCTGGTAGGGTGTAGGGACTCCTGAAGTGGCCAGCCAGTCCCGTGTGGGGCCTAGGGCTAGTGGCCATCCCTCCCGCAGCTGACTGGCCTGCTGCATCCTCACTGTCTTCTCTGACTGCAGTCCACAGCAGGCATGGGGCCCAGGGCAATTTGGGAGCCCAGCTTTGTTGGCCGTGCACCTGGTGGGCTTGAGGAAGGGGCTGTGGTGAGCTACACCCACACTTGCAGTGGTGCACTGGACGGGAGGCCCCGACACCCAGCTCTGGTGGGGTCGGGGTAGCCTCAGTCAGACTCCCCTGCCAGGGCTGGGAAGCCGAGTCGAGTCCTGTCGTCTCGCTGGGTTCACATGATTGATTTTCCAGCCCAAGTCAGCTGTCTGACTCCAGCTTGGGGACCAGGGGCCATAAGCTGTCTCCTTGATGTATGGGCTTCTTCCAGCGAGGGCCAGTCCCCTCCGCTCTGGGTGGGAAGACGCCTGCTGGCCGGCTGTGCTTGTGGTATGATGTTGTGTCCCCTTCCCACCACCTCTGGGGTTTCCCCAGCCTTCCCCTTCAGCCAGGTGTGCCTGGGGCCCTGAGCCCTTGCCTCCAGGTATACAGTGACCCCCTCCTCGGGAGCTGGGGCTTGGGGTGCATTCTGGCTCTGTGAGCTGGTTGTAGCAGAGCCACTGAGGGGTAGCTGCTGAGTTTCACAGAAGCTGTCGGGAGGTGTGTGGCCCCTTGTCGTGGGCACCCAGGGGTGAGGCAGGGGACGAGCTCCAGGTGGGGGTTGTGGCTGGCAAGTGTGGGCAGGCCTGGGGGACTATGCGCCCTACCAAGCGACTCCAGCATCGCAAGTGCACCTTGTTTTGTACTGAAGTTGAACTCAGCCGTTCTCTTTCTGAGCTATACCCCAACCCTCTCTATATACATATATATTTTAAATAGGGTTTCACCCAGTTGCTGAGGGACCTTGCTGGCCTCAAAACTGCAATCTTCCTGTCTCAGTTTCCCAAGTACTAGGATTGATTACACATGTGTGCCACCACATCCGGCTCAGAGGCACTCTTATTTTTTTTTTTTTTTTTTGGCATGGTACTGGATTGAACCCAGGGGCAGTCTACCTCTGAGCTACACCCCAGCCCTATTTGGTGTTCTTTATTTTGAAACAGAGTCCCACTAAGTTGCAGAGGGCCTCACTAAGTTGCTGCGGCTGGCTGCAAACCTGCGATCCTCCTATCTCAGGCGTCTCATGTACTGAGCGTACAAGCGTGCGCCACCATGCTCGGCACAGCCGCTCTTTGCCTCTCTCCCAAGTGGACCACAGAGTAACAACCCCGCCCCCTGCCTCAAACTGTCCCTTATCTCCTGGCTTCTTCCGGGCTCAGTGAAATGGCCTCCTTGGCTCCAATTGGGCACCTCTAGAATGTCTGCAGGCAGGGGGCAGGGAACTGCCTGGTTCACTTTCCCTAGGGACAGGGATCTATCCTGCAGTACCTGTGCCTAGAGCCTGTGTTGGATGGTGGCATCTGCGTTTATTCCTGCCGACATTAGGAGGGCTGTGTGTCTTCCATAGTGATCCAAAGCGCCGCAGGAACATCCCTGCAGGGGAGGCCCCCACAGGCCAGGAGCCCAACCCTGACCGGGTCTTCCTCCAGGTACCACCCAGGCGGGTGCTCTGGGTCCTCCTGGTGCTGCTGGGGTGCACTCTGGGCCGGGCCTCGCCTGGGACCTGCAGCGTACCCGACATACTCCGCCACTACCGCGCGGTCATCTTCGAGGACCTGCAGGCGGCGGTCAGGCGGGGGGAGCCAGAGGCCCGCTCCGGACACCACCGCTTCCTTCAGAAACGCCCGACTGGAGCTGGCAGACGGCGGGGACGGCCGGGGGTCTCCTGCCGCGCCCAAGAGGTACGGCGGAGGTGCGCCCACGCCTACCCCTCCCGCGCCCTCCAGCCCCAGGCTTCCTCCCTTCCCTCCCCAGGAGCACAGGATCCTGCTGTCCATCCGGTCCCTGGGCCAGACCCTGCGCGGGGCCCTGGCGGGGGGCCGCCGCAGCACCCTGGAGACGGCGGCGTGGACGGTGGCGGCGCGCACGGAGGCAGTGATGCGGCGCCACTGCGGGGCGCGGCGCCGGGTGCGCCTCCCCCCGCGCCCTGCCCGCCGTCGCGGCCGCCGGCGGCTCCTGCAGCGGGCCTTGGACGCCGTCGCCGCCTGCTGGGAGAAGCTCTTCGCCCTGCGCGCCGCCGCCGCCGGGGGACCCGGGGCGGGTCTCGGGCTCCAGGCCCAGGGGCCGGGGGCGGCGCCCTAATAAAGGCGCTGAGCCTGCGCTCCGGCTGCTTTCCTTTCCCCGCCGGGCTGTGAGTTCGGGGCCCGCCGCTGGCCGCGCTCGCCTCCACCTGCCGAGTCCAGCCGGCAGGGGGCGCTCCGGGCGCTGCAGGTGCTTCGGCCGGGTCCGCGCTGGGGTGGGGACCTCGGCCCTCGGGGGCTCCAAAACGTCATGTATCCACCCCGCTCTACGTGAACCGAGGAAAGGGTGGGATTGGAGGCAGGGAAGACTGAGCTTGGTGAATTCAGAGCAAAACAACCGGATAAAGGAAACGGGCCCGAGGGGAAGCCAGCCCTGCCGCTCTGGCCCCAGCTCAGCCAGGCCATTTCCTGCTGCCTCGCAGGGGTGCAAAGGGGCGGAGGAAGGGGGAGCGCTCCAGAGACTGCCTCAGCCCCTAGTACCTACATCAGCCTGGAGTCTGCCCTCCCTGCCCCCAGCCCTGGGCGAGAGAGGCCCTGTCTAGGGCTGCACACCTGCCAAGGCGCTCAGGGGTTAGATAGCCAGGGCACCAGAAGGCCTTGGTGGGCAAGCTTACCCGCAGCTGGCCCCTCCGGGCTCCTGTCTTGCTCAGCAGGAGCCATGGTTTGTGCCTATTTTACAAATAAGGAAGCTGAGGCTTGCCCAAATCACAGCCGGATCTGGCCCACCTGAGCAGTGTGAAAGAGGTGGGGCTTTTTGGTCTTCAGTGAGCATTCAAGACACCTGTAGTCTCAGACTTAGTCTCCAGCCACATCTGAGCACAGGTGCAGAACATTTGGGTCTGCTTTCTCTCCCGGTGTGCTCCGCGGGGGTAGGTGGGGCGCAGGGAGCCAGGTGGGCCCAGGTGCATGGACTTAAGCCGAGCAGAGTGGGTAGGGGAGAGTCCAGCAAAGGAGCCTGGTTGCAGGAGGCTCACAAAGACCCCTGAGCTCCTTAAGGGCCAGGCAGACATGGGGGGGGGGGAGCAAGAGTCCCAGGGTGCGCATCCTGAATTGAGGAACTGGTGTGTTGTGGGGAGCTCAGAGTTGGGATCCGGAACAGGGGTGGTTCACTCTGGTGAGCTCTCCTGGGCTTGCTGGGGTGTGGTCAAGTGTCCAGGTCAGAAGAAAAAGGCCCAGTTTTGTTGGAACATAAGGTTTAGGACAGCAGAACATGACTGAGTAAGGAGGTGAGTAAAATCTAGGGTGGGACTGGGCTGGGTACAGGGGAGGACAGATGCGCACCACAAGGGTCCCGTGGGCCGCTTTGCCAGGACACCTGGCTGCCTGTACTTGGATCTGCCGCAGCTCCCGAGCCGGGCAGCACTGCTGTCCTAGAGGTGCTAGGCAGGGCCTCGGGGCGCCCCATGGCTGCTGCCTGCCCTCAGGACTCCCTGTCTGGATAAGCAGGCTGGGGAGGTGCCTGGGCAGAAGGACAGCCCCTGACTCTCTGACTGAGGATCAGAAGAAAATCGCAGCCTGCTGGGAGCTGAAAGAGGGGCAGAGTTTGGGCACACATGTTGATGCCTGAGTCTTTGGACCAGGACCACAGAGGCGGAAGAGGAGCCCCTGCATCTTGACCCCATGTTTCCTCTGCAAGGGTCTTGCCAGCATCCACCTGGGAGGCCCCTTCAACCACTGCAGTTTTTCCTCTTGCGGGACAGCATCCAGTGGTGGCTCCCCTACACTACCCCTTTGTAACTCTTACAGGGCAGGGTGTGTCTTCCTCACCTGGCACAGGCACACAAGCGGCTCACGGATGTTTGCTGGCTGAAACTAATTAGATTTGACCCAAGATCCAAAGCTACTCAACCATGAGGCTTGACCCTGTGCACCTTCTTGGGGCTTAGCTGTTTCCAGAGGCTGTGACCCAGAAGGAGGGGCTGTGCCAGGGTGGTGGATGGGGCCCGAGGGCACTTGCTAGGCTTGTGCAATTTCCTGCAGCCTGGGAGCCACCCCCTCCCCATGCAGCCCTGGGAAGGAAGGGGCCTGGTAGGCTTTGAAGGGAGTCTGGGTTCCGTGGCCTCCCAGACCGGGAGCCTTTGGAAGAACATCTGGAGCTTGGCGACCAGCAAGCTAGCGTCTGGATTTGTAAAACCAAAAGTTAATCCCAGCTTTGCCCCTTGTGTGTTCCCTACCCAGCCCCCTCCACTCCACCTTCGCAGGGATAAGGCTGCAGCTGCTCATGGTGGGCTAGAGCAGCACCTTGCCCCCTCACCCCAGCATGCCAACCCAGGAGTGTTCTCTAAGCTAAACAAGGGAGGGAGGGGAGACAGGCCTTCCCAGCACCCTGTGCCTGGAACCATAGCCCAGCTGGCAGGCCTGGAGCTGGGTGCTGGGAAGGCTCTGGGCAAAGAGGCAGCGGAGGAAACACCTGCTCCCAGACCTGGAGGACGCCTGGTCATGTGGGCACTTGGCGCTTGTGTGTGAGCAGGAGTGCAGGGTCCCCAGACCTGCAGGTGTGCGAGGAGGCCTCCTGTTCCAGCTGTGGTGGACTTGGAAACAAACACCCCGCTCCCCAGGAAGCACATACTCACCGGGAGCAGGGGAGTGCCAGGTGCTGGGGCCCATTGTCCCCACCAGCGGCCTTCAGAACCCTGGGGGAGGTCTAAAGAAAGCCCCCATCCTGTCCCCTCTTCAGGAAAAGGCCCAGCTTTGTAAACATAAAAACACCCCCCCCCCATTAAAATCCGGAAGAAGCAGCAGGGTAGCACCTGTCTTAGGAAGTGAGTGCTTGTTTGAGGGGGAAATGGGAAGTCAGTCCCTGTGGATGCACAGGGCAGTGGTGTCCTGGGGATATAGGACAGTGGGATTGGAGCTCTCTGCTGGGCCACCTTCCTGCCTGTGAAGGGACACGGCTGACTGCCCCCCAGGGCCCGGGGCGTCATCTCAGCCCTGTTGCTCTCCTCCCACACCTCGCATAGTCCAGTTGGACGGTTGTAGTTCAGGGGAGAGGTGGCCAGGGCTCCCTGCCAGGTGAGCTGCCGCTGTCCTTGGCCGCCCTGCGCGCGCCCCCTGCCCGGCCTGAGGCCAGGGGTTGGGGCTGCAGCCTGAGATAAGCACTGCTTCCTGCACTCGCTTGCAGCGCCACTGTGCAGCCCTTCCTGTTTTCTCATGCAGGGGACTGGGTCCTGGGAGAGGGGCGGCGCTGGGCTGTGGGCTGGGCGGGGCGTGGGGCCCCGGTGTCGGGGAGACAGGGCGGGGTCCTGGGAGAAGGAGCAGGGATGTGGCCTGCACATGTAGGAAAGGGGTCCTGTGGGGCCGGGTGGGGTATGGGAGAGGAGGCAGGGACATCGGGATGGTTGTGGGGATGTGGGGGGGGGGTCATGGGACACAGGGCAGGGTCATAGGGGAAGGTTCATACTGGGAATGAGAGGCTTGGAGCTGGGTAACTATTGGGCAGAGTGCCCGCTCCAGCTTGCCTTCCCTGGGGCCGGCCTGGAACTCCTCCAAAACACACTCTGCCTTTCTCAGTGGACTGGGCTACAGATTTTGTTATTTCGGTGAAACACATCCACATAAAACCTTGCACATGAAAGTTCTATCAGTTGGTGCCGAGGTAAATAAAATGTGGCCTATTCATCCAATAATGACTATTACAGAGCACAAGGAGGAAGCTCTAACGCTGCTGCGGCTCAGGCAGAGGGACCAGCGCAGACACACTGGCCACGGGCTCCCCTGCCTCAGGGTACAGCCCCCGGGAGGCCTGGGACTTCACGCAGTACTGGACCCTGTATACGCTTTTCCCTATACACACAGACCTGTGATAGAGTTCATTGGTCAGACACAGTGAAAGATTACCAACAAAGAGTAAAACAACACTACAGTAAAGGCTGTGAGTGTTCCAGGCACGCTCGCAATCCAGCACTCGGGAGGCTGAGACAGGAGGATTGAGGTTCACGACAGCCTCAGCTACTCAGTGAGGCCCTCTGCCACTCAGTGAGACCCTGTTTCACAATAGAGAATAAACAAATCAGGCTGGGGTGTAGCTCAGAAGTAGAATGCCCCTGGGTTCCATCCTCAGCACACACACACACAAGTATGTGAACGGGGTCTCACAATATGCCTTGCTTGTCAGCCTTGAGTGGTTGATACCTTGACAAGTGAATAAGGGACGAGGGAATCTAGTGTGTCTGAAACTCCAGAACAGGCAAATCCATGGAGCTAGAGAGCAGGGGGAGGGAGAATGGGAGTGCTGGTTTCTTATGGGGTAATGGAAAGCTCTAGAGGTAGAGTCCTAATGGTTCACAACCCTGTGAAATTTCCAGCACCAATGAATTGTGGACTTGAAGCTATTGCCTGCCATCCCAGCAACTCATGAGACTGAGGGTCTTGTGAGGAGACAGCCACGCCAGTCTCCTGGGGTGAAGGAGCTACACTTAGTGGGCATGGTCTTGCCCGATGCTCCCAGCCCCTAGCACCTGCTCCAAACTCTGTCCCCACCAGCCTTCTGCCCTGATACTTGGGTTTTCTAGGGAGCACCCTGATGTGTCTCCTCACAGAGACTGGGACCATGCTACCACCCCCGGGTGCCCCTCAGGCTCTCTGAGGGGGTCACCGTGCCAGCCCAGTGAGAGAGGCATCCTCTAGCCATGAGAATGTCACGCTGGCCTGCCCAGGCTGGCCGTCCAGCACTTCTGAGTACCTATGGGTGTGGCTGGGGTGGGTGCCCATGGGAGATGCCCAGGGCCCCTCTTCCTTTCTCGTCCTTCCTAGCTTGTCTCTGTCCCTTCTGTGGGTCTCTGTCCTCTGTCTATGAGTTCACTGTGCCTTGCTGCTGGTGGTCGATGGGGGCCCATGTGTGGCTCCCCCCACTCTACTCCTTGAGGTGTGGGTTTCAAGCCATCAACAAAGTGGATGCCACCCCGCTTCTGAAGCAGGATACCTGCAAAACAGCCCCACCCTGCTCACCCCTCATGTACACACGGGCACCTGGCTCCATGTGCAGGGACGTGCAGAAGCACACACACACTTGTAGCCCAGGTTTACTGCCTCACACAAGGCCTCAGCCACAGCAGGAGAGCTCCTCTCTCAGGCCCTGTGGTCCCATCCCAGAAGCTAGAGGGTGACTCTAGGATCAGCTGGGCTCCCCATGGTGTGTGCATGGGAGTTCTGGGTAGAGCAGCCCCAGGAGGAAGATGTACCGCCCCTCCCCCTGGGGCGTGAGTATACAGGGTCCACTTCTGGGGGTTACAAGTGCCCCTGAATGTGTGGGCTCATTCAGTAAGGACTTTGAAATGGACCGGGAAGGGCCAAGGAGGTGGTATGGAAGTAACAGTCTAGTCCTACAGGAGGGGCCCAGGGCCATGGTGATGGGGCTCGGGGCTCGGGGCTGGGCCCCTCCTGTCAGTGGCCCTCTATCTCTGAACAGAGTGGGTATCACAGGGTTCTGCCCTTCTTTGGGACTCTGGGGTGAGTGAGCAGGCCTGAGGGGCTCTGGGACGCCGTGTGGGCACATAGGTGGTAACCCTTCCTGGGTGAGGGATGCAGTCTGGGCAGTCCCTGGGCCTGGAGGAAGTTTTTCTATTTTATTTTGGGGGCAGTAAGGTAACTGAAGATTGAACCCAGGGGTGCTGTACCATTGAGCTACACCCCCAGCCACATATATATATATACATATACATATATATATATATATATATATATATATACACATATACATATACATACACATATGTATGGTGTGTGTGCACTGGGGATGGATGGAACCCAGGGGCATTCTACCTCCGAGCGACACCCCTAACTCTATTTTTTATTCTTTATTTTGAAACAGGGTCTCACTGACTTGTGGAGAGCCTCACTAAGTTGCTGAGGCTGGCTGAAAACTGTGATACTCCTGTCTCAGCCTCCCAAACAAGCGTGCACCACCATGTCCAGCTTCTCCTTTATTTTATTTATTTATTTATTTATTTATTTATTTATTTATTTATTTTGCAGTACTGGGAGTGGAACAACCCAAAGGCTTTCTACCTCCGGGCTATACTCCCAGACCTATTTTATATTTTATTTGGAAACAGGGTCTCACTAAGTTGCTGAGAGCCTCACTCAGTAGCTGAGGCTGGCTTCGAACCTGTGCGATCCTCGTTTCAGCCTCCCAAGAGTGGGGATTACAAGCGTGCGCCACCACGCCCGGCCGTCCTTTATGTTTTTTATATTTATTTATTTATTTATTTATTTATTTATTTATTTATTTATTTTTGTGGTACTGGGGATGGAACCCAGGGGCCTTCTACCTCTGGGCTACACTCCCAGACCCATTGTATATTTTATTTCAAAACAGGATCTCTTAAGCCAGCTGAGGCTGGCTTTGATTCTGCGTGATCCTCCTGTCTCAGCCTCCCAAGCGCGGGGATTACAAGCGTGCGCCACCACGCCCGGCTTTATATTTTTTATTTTGAAACAAAATCTGACTAAATTGTCCAGGCTGGCCTTTATTAACCTGCAGTCTTCCTGTCTCTGCCTCCTTGGGCCACCAACTGGAGGAAGTTGTTTTTGTTTTTTTTCAGGACTGGGGATGGGACCCAGGAACATTCTACCTCTGAGCTACACCCTCAGCCCTATTTTTTAGTCTTTATTTTGAAACGGTCTCACTGAGTTGCAAAGGGCCTCACTAAGTAGCTGAGGCTGTTGGAGAACTGCGATCCTCCTGTCTCAGCCTCTCAAATGCTGGGATGAGGAGTGTCCGCCACCTGAAGGAAGTTTTAAGGAGCAGGGCAGGTGAGGGACAGGAAAGGGGGGGTTATTGCTGGCTGGATTGTCTGGGTTTGAGTTATAGTGGGGGCTGGGGCATGCAGGAGGGGAATGCAGGCTGCTGTGGGGGAATGTTATGGAAGAATGGGAGGGCGCTGTGTGACTCAGGCTGGGGCCAGGCTTCCTGGGGGGAAGAGGACAGCTTCCCGGCCCTGTGCCTCCACCACCCCAGACACAGGGATGCGGAGAAGGTCCAGGCATTTATTGCAACCGACCCAGGGGCCCAGTGCCTGGCCCCTCCTTCACAGCAAACCAGCATCGCTATTCCTTGGAGGCTGGTGAGCACTAAAAACCCTTGGAAGAGAAGAGTTTAAAAGTTTAATTAAAACTTAAATATATTGTATTATGTATATAAAAAGGCAAAGTAAAAAACAGTCTGTTTCTAGAAAATACACTGCAGGAAAAGGACTAGGTGCTTCAAAAACCTAACCCCAGCAGAGCCCGCCAGCCCGGGCTCCCGGGACACGGGGACAGGGCCACCGGCAGGGCCCGCGGGCAGCAGGTGGGGTCAGGGCTGCCGGCGTCCCGAGGCTTTGGGGGGCAGGAGCGCAGAGCTGCAGGAGGGAGCGGCTGCGGCCTACGGAGGAGGGAGGCCAGCGCGGGGGGCGGCTAGCCCGAGATGCAGGCGCTGTAGTAGACAGCGCTGCTGGCGTCGGCCAGCGCGGAGATGAGGCTGCTCTCCTCGGGGCAGGACATGGCGCGGGGGCCCAGCTTGGCCAGCGCCACGTGGTAGGGAAGCGCGGCCGCGTCGGCCCGAGTCCGGCCGCAGTTGAGGTACTGGTCGAACTCGGCGAGGTCCACGTCGGCCCACAGGTCGGCGGCGCCCAGCGGCTCGGGGCCGTCCAGCGGCGGGGCGTCGGGCGGCGGCGACAGCGGGCTGGGGTAGGCGCCGTAGTAGAGGCCGGCGGGCGGCGCGGTCCGGAGCGCCCCGAAGCCGCCGGGGTCCCGCGCCAGCTCGGCCGCCAGGGGCGCGCGCAGGGCCCGCAGCGCGCAGTCCTCGGGCGCGGCGGGCGGCGGGAAGAAGGCGGGCTCGCCGGGCTCCAGGCCGCCGGGCGGCGAGCGCTCGGGCGTGGGCAGCCCCAGGCCGTCCAGCGCGGCGCCCAGCGCGGGCAGCTCGCGGCCGGGCAGGGCCGGGAAGGGCGCGGGGCGCGGCGGGCCGGGCTCCAGCCTCCGCGCCCTGCGCGCCTGCTTCTTGCGGCGCGGCCGGTACTTGTAGTTGGGGTGGTCGCGCAGGTGCTGCACGCGCAGCCGCTCGGCCTCCTCCACGAAGGGCCGCTTGTCCGCCGCGCCCAGCTCCTTCCACGCCTTGCCTGCGGGCGGGCGGTCAGCGAGGGTCAGCGCGGCCCAGGGCGGGGGTCAGCGCGGCCCAGGGTGGGGGTCAGCGCGGCCCAGGGCGGGGGTCAGCGCGGCCCAGGGTGGGGGTCAGCGCGGCCCAGGGTGGGGGTCAGCGCGGCCCAGGGCGGGGGTCAGCGCGGGGGTCAGCGCGGCCCAGCGCGGGGGCCAGCGCGGCCCAGGGCGGCGGTCAGCGCGGGGGTCAGCGCGGGGGTCAGCGCGGCCCAGGGCGGGGGTCAGCGCGGCCCAGGGCGGCGGTCAGCGCGGGGGTCAGCGCGCCCCGTCCCCCCCGCCCGCCGCTCACCTAGCATCTTGCTGAGCACCGCGTTGTGCAGGTCGGGGTTCTGCTGCGCCAGCCGCTTGCGCTCGTCGCGCGCCCACACCATGAAGGCGTTCATGGGCCGCCGGATGCGCGACTCGGCGGGCGGGCCGGGGCCATGGCGCCCCCGCGCGGGGCTGCGCGGCGGGCTGGGCGGGCGCGGCGGGCTGCGCGCGGAGGGCGCGGGGAGGCCGCGCGGCTCAGCGGCGGGCGCGGGGCGCGGGGCCCATGCACAGTCGCGGCGGGCGGGCGGGTCGTCCTGTGCGCCGTAGCCGGGCGGCGATCTCTGCATTCCAGCTGGGCGGACCCGAGGAGGTGGCGCGGCGCGGGCGCGGAGGGCTGGGCGCGGCGGCAGGGCGGCTGGGCGCGGTGGCCTCGCGCCCCGCGGGCGCCCAGATATAGCTGCGCGGGGCCAATCGGCGGGGCGGGCGGCGGGGCGGGGCGCGAGGCCGCCCCCTCCCCGCTCCTTTCTTCTCGGGCCGCCGGATCCCGCCCTGGGGCGCAGCCCCCCGCCCCGCGCCCCACCGGCCCGAAGGCGCGACCCCCGAGTGGGAGAGGGCCGCGGGGCGTGGGCTGGGCGCGCAGGAGGGGTCCGCGGGGGCGGTCCGGCTTTCAGAGCCGGCCGCCGCCCCACCCACGGAGGCAGACCCCCGGGAGGCAGTGGGGGGGTGGCACGGGGCGGAGAAGGACTTATTTTAGCAGCAAGTTCTTGGGAGGCCGCCTTCCGTCCTTGGGCACCTTGGGAAAGCGCCTGTGTTGGTGTTCGTGGAACTCAGCCCTGGTGTCTTGCAGTACCACCCCTAAGGGTGTCCTTGGGTCAGAGGGGAAGGTGGGCCTCAGGCAGACCCGAAGGGACCACTAGGGAAGGGAGTCTGGGGCCCGGCCTCTGCCTGCTCCCTGCTCCTCAGAGCACCGTAGTAAGACAGGGGCCTGGACAGGTAAGGCAGAGAAAGGCAGAGGTGTGCTGGGTCTTTTCTGCCCTTCCCTTGGGCTGTCAAGCCTGGTTGGGGTGGGGGGTGGGGCTTTAGGAATCTCCAGTCTCCTTAATTTCCCTCCTAATCCACCCCCCCACAGTAGCCTATCAGGAAGTGGGTTAGCTCCAGCTGTGGCTGGGCCCCTGGGAGGTTGCCCCTTCCCCCTGCCAAGTGTAGTTGTATTGGGGAAAGGTCAGTGTCCTCCAGCCTGGCCAAGGTCAGGACCCCCATCCACTCATAACCTGAAAACTTTGCAGCTCCCGTATCACACAGGGTACCCTGCCCTGAGCGTGGGGAGCGTCATGGTTTGGAGCCATAGGTGTCAGGCCTCCCAGGCCTGTGTGGCCTGTGGTAGCCCTCTAGACCACATACAGACTCTGCGTAGGAATGGGGGGTTCTGTACGGTCCCTCAGCATCCTCAGAGGCTGCTCCTGAGCTGCCCCTGCTCATGGCTGCCCTGGTGAAAGAGGGAAGCATCCCGAGGGTCCTTCAACATGAGGGCCGTCCAGCCGTCCCCACACCCCAATTCACATACTGTGGTGAAGGGCATTGGTAGTAAAGGGCTAGGTATCCTAGTGCCTAATGCAGAGGACACTGAACAGGGCTGGTGTCTTGGGGCAGTCGGGCCCCCAGGAGTGCGGGGGTCTCTGGCTTTTCTCAGATCTCTGCTGGTGGCTGAGGTCTCAGTATAAGAGGAGCATAGGCGGGGACAGTCTGGGAAGAAGACTCCAGGTTGGGGGTTGGGTCCACAGAACAGGGCTGCCTTGATTTGCTCTCCCAGTCAGTACTTGGCAGAAACTACCTCCACCCATAGCCTGAGGGCATAGTCTGGGGCAGGGGCTTGGCTTAGCCTGGGCAGTGGCTGGTCTGAGGCGATGGTCTCTGGGCTCTGGAGGGGCCTCCAAGCCTGGGAGCGCTGCTTGTGTTCTGTCGTCCCTAAGAGCTCAGAATCACCCTACTGCTCTGCACATGGCGCCTGGCAGTGCCTGGCATTACCTCATTGCCCCACACCCACCCTGCAGCAGCCACCTCCCTCTTGGCTGAGCTGTGGGACTCAGGTGTCCGGCTGTCATGTCCTGTGAGCTGGGCTGGGAGAGCCTGGTGGGGCTGTCTCTTCTCTCTGTAGGGACATGTTGTTTGCACTGGCCAGCAGGGGTGAGGATGGCAGCCCATGCCCCTGTCCAGTGGGATGGCAGCGGGAGGTGGGGTGGCCCTGACCTGGGGCTGCAGGGACTCCCCAGGGCAGTACAAGGACTGGCGTAGGTGTGGCCAGCCCTGCTGGGGGAGGGGCATTGATGTGAGGCTGCTTGTCTCTGTGTGGTCTGCATATGTGCCTATCCATCTGCCTGGGTGTGGGGTGAGGTGGGCCCTAGTGCTGCAGGCTGCCCAGGCCTTAGCACTCATGGGTCTTGGTCCAGGGATCCTGTTTAGGAAAGTACGGCCCTTAGCACCCATGGGAGGAGTCACAGGCTTCCACCGAGCTTTAGCCTCAAACCTGTCCAAAGTGGGGGACTCTACTGTCTCCAGAACCGACTTCTGCCTGGCCTGGCCCAAGTCAGCTGCTGCCCGCCCTTTGGAGGGGCCCTGGTCCTAGCTCCAGCCCCTGAAGAGGTGGAGTGGAGGGAAGCCTTTCTTTGCAGGTGTGGGGCTGTGGGTGTCGAGTGGACACTGCTTGTCAGCCCTTGACCTGCTGCTTTCCCTCAGCCTGGACTGGTCTCCTGGCCTCTAGGGGAAGCCTGCAAAGGATGTTGGGTAGCTCCCCTCAGTGGCTCTGGGTGGGGGCTTGGTTTGGCTCAGCTCCGAGCTGGGGGTGGTGGGACCTCCCAGGAACTGCCTGGGCACGGACCTCCCAGGCTCCCACCCGCCCAGCCCTGGCTGTTGCAGGAACAGCGAGGCTGGGATCAATTATAGAGTACTGCAGGCCGGGACCCTCTGGCTCCCAAAGGGTGTGGTGAGGGCCCCCATCGAATGTGGCTCCAGGTGAAATAGGACTCTGGTCTCCTGAGACCTGGGCTTTGGAGTCAGCTGCCAGGCTCAGACTCAGCTCTGGGCCTGGCCTCCAGAGCGGGGGACAGAGCCTGGGGTCACCTTGACCTCCCTGCAGGGCCCAGGGCTCTTAGAGGGGCTTGTCTGATGTGTCGGATCCAGCTGGGCAGTGACAGGTCTGGTTTAGGTGGACACTGGGTCTTGCCTAAGGATAGAGGGTTTCTGGCCCTGCGTCTTCCTCCCAGTTACGAGCGCTGGGCTTTTGACATGCTGTGGCCTTGCTTCTGGGCAGCAGCTGGGCAGGCAGGAGCCACTGTGCTTCCCTGGGCACACACGGCCGAGGGTACAAATAGGTGTAGTGGGGCAAGTGCTTCAAAGTCGGCTTTGGAGTGGGGGCTTGCATACACAGTTCACTAGGTCACATGGGCCGGAGGTGGACACAGAGCTGGTGTTAGGCGGGTACAGGGAGGTCTGTGTGCCTGTGGGGTGTTTGGCTGGAGGAGGGAGTCCTACAGGGGTCTCAGGTGTGCAATGCTATACAGGCTGTTGTAGGGCTAAGGGGTGATGCCCAGGTTGGATGTTACTGCCTGGGTGTTTCACAGCTGCTGTGACTGGGTGGCCTCGGTTAAAGGGGCCAGATCGGTGGGGGTAGGAGATGCAGACAGAGAGCGCATTGCGGGGGTGCCAGTGGACACCGTGAGTGGGTCTTATGCAGTGAGGGTGGTGCGCGGGGTGTGTGTGTGTGTCTCTGATGTTTCAAAGGCTCTTCCTGGATCTGGGGTCATGTGGGTACCTGCGGTGTTATCACAGGCTGTGGCCACTTTAGGGGACTGGACAGAGCTGGTGTCTGGAGTGCCATGTGAGCCCTGGAGGCTGTTGTGCGACTCTTTGGGGGTGTTCTGCACTGGGGTGGTTGTAGGGATGTGTGTGTCCTCCCTTGTTGCTGTGTGGGCCTCCCCAGCAAGCTGCGCCGCAGGGGATCCATGGGAACCGGGCTGGGGAGCTGGGCTGCTTGGGTTTCCCTGGCAACTACAGGGCGGGGCCAGGAAACAGGGGCTCAGGAAGGAAGGCTGGCTGGCTTCACCGCCTGAGGAGGGAGCCAGGCAGCCTGGGCTGAGCAGGCCAGACCTTCTGTCCAGTGCCCCAGTGCCTGATGGCTTGTGCTCCTGCCCAAGTTCCATTGGTCCCACGTCTGGCTCTGCCTCCACAGTGCCCCATGGGAGGCCACTGAGTGCATGACTGCCTCTATTCAGACTGTCCAGGGCCTGGGTCTGTGGGAGTGCTTGGCCCTGGACTCAGGTGTGCCTTGGCTCTGTGCAGGTAGCATGGACTGTGTGCCTGCAACATGGGCTGGGCCCCTGAAGACCAGTGTCCATCCTGACTGCTCTGCCCTGGGCTGGCACAGCCCCTCCCTCCCTCCCAGACTGAGAAAAGAGGCAAGCCGGAGGCTAGGACCGAAAGGAAGAGCACTCCGGGTGGCACCTGCCCACCGCCCAGCTGGGCACTCACAGCTGGAAGCCTGAGCTACACTTTGGTTGAGTGAGAAATCAGATGGGCTGCCATCTGGACCCAGGGGAAAGCATGCTCTTGGGGGTCATCTGCATTCTTTGCTATTCATGCATCCATCCATTCCTCTGTTGCTGAGCACCTGCTGGTACCAGACTCTGTACTAAGGAGGAGGAATTTGGCAGAGAACAGACCTCAGTCCTTGCTGTGGGAAGCTTCCATTCTGGTGTGGAGAGACAGAAAATAAGTCCCCCAAAAAGTCAGAACTGGGGGTGCCATGGGGAGGGGCTGTGTCCAGGTGTGTCCATACCTGACTTCCTGAGGTGACTGAGCCACCAGCTGAAGGAAATACATGAAAGAGATGTGTCACAAGGAGAGGCGGGAGGTGTGCAAAGGCCCTGGGGAACACTGCAGGTGTACTGTATGGAAGGGCAGGCAGCTGAGTGCCTAGAGGGGCAGTGGGCAGATGGCCACCCGGGAGTGCTCTTCTTCTCTGGTCCTGGCTTCCCTCTCTCTCATTCAGTTTGGCAGGGGAGGGAGGGGTGATCAGGATGGATACTGCCCTCCAGGGGGGGAGGGGTCCCAAGTGTCCAATGCAAGGCCTATGTGCAGGGAGGGACATAGCCCATGGTCCCTCCACAGAGCCACTAAGGGGAACAGGGACACCCATAGACACAGAGGGAGGGCCAAGGCTGCGAGGGGACAGGGGGCCCAGGAGGGTCTTGACATTTCCTTTGAATGAACCTCGGCCACTCAGGAGGTTTTGAGCGGACAGTGTGATCTGACTTAGCTTTTTACAACCCAGCAGAGCTGAAAGGCTGAGAGCTCTGCTCCTGTAGGGGGCCCTGGCCATGGCTGCCCTCACCCAGGGCCACAAAGTCTCCCTTGCCTCTGCAGGAGGGCCAGGATGGGCAGGCTGCCTCAGGACTCCCTAGGCTTCACTGTCACCCCTGACCCTGTGGCTGCCTGGAGCCCCTGGGGAGGCGGAGGGTGGAGTGGCCGCCAGGTTGGCGGGCTGGCAGGGCAGGAGGGCGGCATTTCTGGGAATTGTGTGTGGGGAAATACATTGTTAGAGCAGCCTGTAGCAGGGCCGGCTCTGGCCTCTGGGGATGCCTCCTGCCTCCCCCAGCACAGTCTCTGGGGGAGGAAGCTGGGCCTAGGCCAGGCTCTGGGCTGGCTGGGGACTTTCCAAGAGATGCTGCCCTGATCTGGTGACTCCTGCCATTCATTAGACGGGGAGACTGAGGCCAGGGAGCTGGGAGCTGTACCAGCAGAGCCAGCAAGGCAGGTCCAGCCTCCATCCCTTGTTCTGGCTGCATCTCAGTCTCTGGTCACTGCCCTGTCTGACCATAGAGGCTGCATTCAAGGGAGGCCCAGGGGGGGCTGGCTGGGGTCACAGCTCCACAGAGGCCTGTGGGGGACACGAGGGTCTGATGGGTTGGAGTGTGGGGAAGGTCTGTCCCCATGTGGCAGGAGGTAAGGGCTCCTGGAGCTGCAGCGTCTCCCCACTCGGTGGTGGTGGGAAATGAGGGGCTCCGTGTGAGTCTGGCAGCAGGAGCCTTCCCACCGCCATCCTGCCTCCACCGGAGGGGAAGCACGCATGCCGGTCACTGGGGTCATGGCCGGCTTTGGGCAGGCAGAGGGCGGGGGACACAAATAGAAAAATAAATGGCCTGAGCTTCCGCTGCTTCCTGGACTGAGGGTGGGGGAAGGGCAGGCTTGGAGCCAAAGGTGCAGCTGGCCTGGAGGAAGGACCCTGGGGGTATCCCTCCAGACCCCATAGGGCCATGGCAACCTCGGGTCTGGTGCCTCTCCCGAGATCCCCCAGGACAGGGTTGTGCTGTCCACTGAGGGCTCCTGAGGGTGGCTCCATTGGTGTGTCTTTGGAAAGGTACCATGTGTTGAAGGCACCCTGCAGGAGGGGCCAGATCCCTGAAAGCTGGAGTGTAGCCCCAGGAAGGTAGGGCAGGGCTCCTGGTAGGTGAAGCTGGGTGCCCCTGGTGGCAGCTGGGCTGGGATGGCGGGGCTCTCCTCAGGAGGCTTTTCTCCACCTCTGCACCTCATCCTGGCTCCCAGCCTCCAGCATGTTGGGCAGTTTGGAGTGGGAAGGTGGGTATCTCTCCGTCCACCTGCAGTGGGCCAGGGCAGAGTCTAAGGGGACAGTTCCCTGTGGGGATGATCCCTCCTAGGACAGTCCACCTGGTCTAATGTTGTCACCCTCTGGGTGTGGCTTCCAGAGGGCCCATAAATTTTGGGGGGAAGTTCTACGGGTCAGTGAGGCACAGGGGGGTCTGAGATGAGGTGTGATCTTCTGAGCAAGGACCTGGAGGCCAGGAGCTCAGCAGGGGCCCAGAACAGGAACTCCTAAGGCTGGGAATTGGGAGTGTCGGAGCTGATCAGTGCCACAGCCCCCATACAAGGGCCCCTCAGGATTGGTCATTTTTCACCCTGGTTGGTTAGTGGTTGTGGCATCGCAGTATGGCCCCTGCTGGACCTTCCTAGGGAGGATGAAGCTGTCCAGGCAGGTCTGTGGCTCACTCCTGCCACCTACAGGCTGCTGCTCCCCCATGTCACTGCCAGTCATAGCCCCAGTGGAAGTACCTACTGCCTCCCATCACTCTGTCCACCAGACCCATTCCTTCCTCCCCTCCCCTGCCTCTGTGTGGGCCAGGCCACCAGGATGCCATCCATGCCTGTCTGACCACGCTTCCCAAGGGCTCTGATGCAGCCCCCAGGCTGGACCCATTCAGGAGACTTCTCTGCAGGGAGCCCCAACATCCCACCTCCATCCTCAAGGGCCCTGGCATGTGTCTGCAGCCTTGGTGGCCACAGGGGAGACCCGTAGAGACAGGGCAAGCCCCTCATGTAGCCCTCCTGGGTTCCTGCGCAAAGGCAGCCCAGAGCTGAATCTGTGGGACCCTGGCCAGCTCCTCAGTGTGGTCAGCAGTCAGCTCCTGAGAGGGTGGCCAAAGGGTATGGGCCAGATCCCCTGCTGTGGCTGGCCTCTTAGAGCTTCCCTCAGGCGCAAACTCAGGAGTCTGACTACCAGGACCTGATTGGTTAGACTGGGCTCGAAGATATAGTTCCAGCTTGCAGCAAGAGGCAAAAATCAACATAAAATCTGACTGGCTGTGTTCATTCATCAAGGTGCCTCTATCTTGGAAAAAAGTTTTGTTACCTATATGGAATCCCATGCTTTTCCCTTATGCGAAAGATGAGTCTTCTAACTCACCAAAACTGAAGCTGGGTGTGGTGGTGCACCCTTGTAATCCCAGCATTCGGGAGGCTGAGACAGGAGGATCATGGTTCGCGGACAGCCTCAGCTACTTAGCGAGGCCCTTTGCAACTCATTGAGACCCTGTTTCAAAATAAAGAATAAAAATTAGGGCTGGAGGTGTAGCTCAGAGGTAGAATGCCCCTGGAGGTTCCAAAAAAATAAAAATGGGGCTCAAAGGTACAATGTCCCGGGTTTTATCCCCAGTACTGCAAACAAAACAAAACAAACCTCACCAAAACCATGTTCCCATTTTCACAATGACCCCTGGGAAGTCCAGTCATATCTAATTAAGAACTCTGGGAGCATAAGGCAGGTCACCTTATCTGGCTATCCCACCTGCCACCTGGCTTCATGGTTCTCTGGACTGAGTTTTGGTACTGCAGACCCCACAACACTACAGACACTAGCCCCTTGGCCTGCACCTTCCCCCAGATGGTGTCCTGCCAGCAGCAGGTGGCACCAGCGGTGGGGATGATGGCTTGGTGCCCCTCCCGCCCGGGGTCAGCATCCTCTAGCTGGGTGCAATCTGGCCCTTCCTGGAGACCTTCCGTGACAATCTCAGGGGAGCTAATTGCCCTGCCCTGTTCCCAGTGTGTCCGTTCATATTGTCCTGACAGTGTTGTGAGGTGGACCCTATGGTCCACAGTTGGGGAGACTGAGGCACAAAGGTCTGTGCCCTGGTAGCTGACTTCAGAGGCAAGGTGCGTGCCTATGCAGCCTAGGATCCCAGGTGCCTTCCTCTCCCCTGTCTTCCTCCCTTCCAGGCCCCACAGCTGGCTACTGTCCTCACACTGCCCAGTGTGCAGGGGAACCTCTGCACCAGAGCCATTAGAGACTCGGCCTGGAAGGACAGGAAAGGATCTGCGTGGGGGTCAGGGCCATGGGCACCACGTGGGCGCCTGGAGAGTGGGAGCGACAGGAGTGGGTGCACGAAGGCGGCGCTGTGAGCGGCCAGGCAGGGAGGGAGAGCCTGATGTGCCGCCCCGTCCCTCCGAGCGCCCTCCTCCCACCCCTGCGTCTTCCGGGTCCCTAGCTCCTCTGCGCATCCACCTCCCAGCCCTGCTCCCTCTGCTCCCCTCCAGTTCTCTCCTCCGCCGCCTTCTCGGCATCCTCCCGCACTCTCCGCCCGCCTAGCCCGCCTCCAGCTGCGCTCCCGGGTCCTGCCCCTCCGCACCTCGCCGCCTCCACGCCAATCCCTCCTCCCCGCTTCGCTCGCGGCCCTCCGCTCCAGCCCCACCCATGAAGTCCCGCCCCTCCGCCATCTCCGCCCCAGCCCGCCCAGCCCCTCTCCACCCGGCCCTGCCCCTTCCCCAGCCGGGTCAAGCCCCGCTCCTCTGCCCCAATCCCGCCCACCAAGTCCGGTCCCCCATCCACTCCGCGCGGCCCCTTCATCACCTCGCCCCGCCCACCACGGCCCGCCCTCAATCTCCCCGCCCTCGCCCCGCCCCCAACGCCCGTCCTCACCCGCACTCGCCCCGCCCCGCCCTCTTCAAGCCCCGCCCCCTCCCCTCCGCGTCCTGCCGCGCGGGTCTGGCGCGGCTGGTCTCCACTGCCGCGGTGCCGAGGCCATCCTCTCCTGGAGGCCGCGCGAGCCGCTGGGGCGTGTGGGAGTTGTGGTCCACAGGGCCGGCACTCCGCGTCCCAGGATGCAGCGCGCGGCCGCGGGGCGGGGGTTTGGGCTGAGGGTCGCCGAGGCTGCGGCCGGGGTTGGGCCCGGCCGGACTGCGGAGCGGGCGCAGCGTGCTGCCCCCGAGGCAGCGATGGGCAAGGAGGAGGAGATTGCGCGCATCGCCCGGAGGCTGGACAAGATGGTGACCAAGAAGAGCGCGGTGAGGGGCGCGGGCCGCCAGGATCCCGGGACCCCCGCCCCGCCGAGACCCGGTCGTGCCCACCCTGCCCTCGGCCCAACCTCAGTTCTGGACTGGACGCCGCTAGGTCAAGCCGCAGGCCCGCCCTGCCAGCCAGCGGCTGGAGGCGTTCCTGGCCGGCCCGTTTTCTCCCTGTCTGTTCCCGCCCATAAGATCGAGATTCCTCTAATAAATTCTCTTCCTCCCTTAGCCGGGCCTCAGCCGGCAGGCGGTCGGTGTGGGCAGACAGTAGAGACCCGAGGAGGGCCGACTCTGCCCCGCGGCCTGGCCTCTCGCCCACCGGCCCTGAGCGCGTGCGGCCTGCTGGGGGAGCATCCTTAGCGGATGGTACCTGCATCCCTCCCGGCTTGGGTGGAGAGGGGTCTGGAGGTAGCCCATAGGCTCACTAACCGTGACTGCCTTCCACCTGCAGGTGAAGGTCAAGGCGGCCGCCTAGCCTCCCTGGGGCTGTGCCTACAGTGAAGGTCTGGGGTGGATCTGAGGGACCAGCAAGATTGAGCCTGGGCTCCCTTTGGCCAGGATTTGGAGTTGAGGTCTACACCGGGAAGGGGTTGGAAACAACTCTCCATTCTGCACTCCCCACGGGGCAGCTGTGGGCAGCAGAGTGGAGTGGTATTGGTCTAGCCAGAGAAGGGGGTGCTTCTCTTCTTGAAGGAGACATACCCGCTGCCCCTCAGGGGTGGGAGGGGGCAGGATGGGTAGCCACTCCCACTCCAGGGGCACTGGTGGAAGCAGGGAGTGGAAGACCTGGAGGGGGTGGTAGTCACGGAGGCTCCAGGCTCCTTACAGTAACCTCATTGGGGGTTTTTAGGACTCTGGTCCTGAGCCACTGGAACTGTCACCCTGTGCACGGGGCTGTTGGGGAAGTGTGCCTTTGGCTCTGGGGACCATCTGTCCTTTCAGGTCACCTCAGGGCTGGTCTCTGCAGGTCCAGAGGGGTGGAACCTGCCTTGAAGGGTAAGGAGGAGCTGTAGACAGAGCAGAGAAGCCACACAGATTAGGGGCAGGCCCAGCCCCTCCCACCAGCTTGGCTGAAGGCTGATGGCTGGGTGGGTTTCTGCTCTGTGGAGAGATACACAAACACACATCAGGACAAAGTGGTCTGTGGGGGGCAGCAAGGCCAGGGCAGGGTGGGGGGTTGTGCTTAGCAGTTGAGTCCTAAGTAGGAGTAAGGTGCTTGTACTAAGCTTTGGGGGCACAAGCCCCGTGGATGTGCTGGCGAGGGGTGTTGGGGCAGAGCAGCTTCAGGAGCAAGGGTTCTGGGAGGTCAGCCTGCAGCCCTGAGGAGCACTGTGGAGCCTGCCTGACGTGGAGGTGCAGTGAGGACTTTGAGAAAACAGATCTTGGGCAGGATGATGGGCAGAGGAGGGAGACCAAGGGTCTGTTGCAAGCTGCAGAGGAGAGGTGGTGGCTGGCCCCCTCGGGGATAGCTGAGGGGCCGTGGGTCTTGTGGATACTGGCCGTGGCTATGGCCAGGGCAGAGGTTCCCTGAGTGTTTGGCCCACTGGGCACTTTGGGGAGAAGCTGCCCTACCCACCAGGGCCTGCTTGGGACAAAGACCAGTGAACCTGGGCTACACTTCCACCTGGGGGTGGCCCTTGCTGCTGGGAGGAGCTACGGCATCTCTGCTCTGTGGTTTGTCAGTGAACTGATGGGCTACACTGAGGTTGGAGAGGTCAGTGCCATGGTGTGCACTGGGAAACTTGTGGCCTTGGGAGCAGGACTGACAAGCTACTTCAAACTCCTGCCCTGGGGTGGGGGCCGTAAGGGCCTCTTTCTGGTACAGGAACATGTATGCAGCACTCTGAACAGCTCCAGGTGGGAGAATTGTGGCTTCCTTCTGACCTTAAAAATTGCCACTGCCAGCTGTGCGTGGCAGCGCATGACTGTAATCCCAGCATTTGGGAGGCCGAGACAGGAGGATCAGGGTTCGTGGACAGCCTCAGCTACTTAGGCCCTTTGCAATTCAGGGAGACTGTTTCAAAATAAAGAATAAAAAATAGGGCTGGGGGTGTAGCTCGGAGGTAGAATGCCCTTGGTTTCCATCCCCAGTACCACACACACACACACACACACACACACACACACACACACACACACAAATTGCTATTGCCTTGTGCCCTCCATAATGGGCAGAAGGAGATAGATTGTCCACTGAGGTCTAAAGTCCTTTATGAAGGTCCCTTCTCCTTCCAGGAGGGAGCCATGGACCTGCTGCGAGAGTTGAAGTCCATGCCTATCACCCTGCACCTGCTCCAGGTAGGCCCTGCCTGCCCCAGCCCGGGATAGCTCAGGGATAGCAGTGCTAAGTCCTCTGACAGGGCTCCCTTTGCCCGCCCCCTAGGGCTTGGTTGACACAAACACCAGTTCTGAAGAGAGGGAACTTTCCTTTCTCTGGGCCTCCGTGAGGTGGGATGTGATGTATAGAATAACCCACCCTGTCCTGGGTTCTAAGTGGGACAGTAGCCACCAGGAGAGGTGTCTGCTTTCCCCATGCTGGTCCCCAAGCCCTGTCCTGTGGGCCACATGGAGGGTTTGTTAGGAGGTTCTGACGCCTGGGGGGGCCCTGCCTCCCAACCCAAGCCACTTGCCTTGCAGTCCACCCGCGTTGGGATGTCTGTCAACGCCCTGCGGAAGCAGAGCTCCGACGAGGAGGTCATTGCACTAGCCAAGTCCCTCATCAAGTCCTGGAAGAAGCTCCTGGGTATGGGTCAGGCCATAAGGGCTGTGTGCTGTTGCAGGGTACAGCCAAGAAGTGTGGTCAGCAGAGTGAATGATGCTGATTGTGTTACCCTGAGCTGGGCCTCTTGGGAGAGGGCTATGGCAAGTCTGGGTCCAAGCTAGTGACTAGAAGTGGATTGATGGGTGCCCACAGGAGATGGCTGGAGGGTGGTCTAGGAGATATAACTATTGGAGCTAGGGTGTATGCTGGGGAGGGGTTTCCATATAGAACAAGAAAAGATGACAGTTGATGCCAGGACCAAGGCTGATCCAGGAGCCCTAGAAGGAGGGGTCTGGGCTGTTGGAGGCCACAGAGGAGAAGGGCAAGGCCAGAATGTTCCCTGAGGTACCTTCTGATAAGGAAGAAGGAGGGGGAGCTGCCTTCCAGAGAAGGTCAGGTTGGGAGAAAATGGCATCCTCCTGAGGGCAGGGTACCTGGGCTGCAGATGCCCCATGGGGAAAGAGATGCTTCTGGGCTCTGGGAGGGCCCCAGCCTCTCCTAGGCTCTGCCCTCACCCTGTGAGACTCCAGTTTGGTGGCCATGGAGATAGGAGTGGTGTGAGCATGTGCCCTGGTGCAGGACCTCGGCCAGGTGCTGCCTAAGGCTGTGCTAGGGAGCCTTGTGGGGCATGTGCTTGATCTCTAGCCAGGATGGGCAGGAGGAGGCCCTAGAGAGGCCCCATGGCAAGGCGTGTGAGGGGAGGCCAGTGGGCTTGCTGGGGAGAGAGAGGGCTATTGGCAGGAAGGCTGGTAGCCTTCTGGCACCTTGCTTGACCGGCTGGGCTCTAGGGGTGTTGAGGCAGGTGGCCTGGCTGAGGCTGAGCCTTGGTGGTGACCCATTCCTGACCAGTCCCCTTCTCTTCTGGCAACGGCAGATGCTTCTGATGCCAAAACCAGGGACCGGGGAAAGGGCATGCCTCTGCCTACATCGTCCTCAAAGGCTGTCTCAGAGGCCGTGGATGCCAGGTAGCATACCTGAGGGCAGATGCACTCTTGCCTTCTGGTCTCAGTTTCCCTAGCAGAAAAAGGTATTGATGTTCATGTGGCTGGGCACCGCTCTGAAGGAGGAGCTTTCTCCAGGGGCCATGCATAGGTTGGCCAGTGTCATGCTGGACACTGCATCCCATGGCTCAGTTCTGCTCCACCATCTGAGATGGGTGGCTGTGCCTGCCCAGTGGTCAGTGAGACCCCTGGCATCTTCCTCAGCAGAGAGCTGCTGAGCTGGCCTGTAGGAACACCCTGCTGGCTTCCCTCAAGACACTCTTGTAAGTCTAGCTCTTGTCATCTTGCTCTGGCTGGTCCCCTCAGCCAGGCCTCACTTGAGGCTGGGACCCCTCCCACAAGATCCAGCCCCAAACCAAAGGCTAGGGTGCCCTGTTCCCCTCTCCTGCCCTGAATGCATGTGTGGCCACCGCTACCCTAGGAGGGACACTCAGGGCTCTTACTATGAAGGCTGGGAGTGTTCCTGGTGGTTTGGCTGTGGTTGAGGGGCAGCTTTGCTTCTGACCAGACTGTGCAGTAGTGGCTGGGGGCTGGGCCTGGACCAGGATAGGTTGAGCTTTGGGCTCTGGAGCTCACTTACACCTCTGTGTGGTTGACTTTGCTCCAGGAAGGCCTGTACTTCTGCTGATTTGCACAGGGGGCATGAGGAGAGGGTTAAGGGGATGCAGACTGATTACTAGGCAGCCCCATATTGGGGCCCAGTCCTGAAAGGGAGGTCCTTGCTGCATTTTGCATATGTTGATTGGGGTTGTTGCAACAGCAGGACTTGGCTTTGGGCGACCCCTGCCTCATCTTCCCCCCAGGCAGCTCTAGGTCTCTGCCTGCCCCCTGGTCTGCCATCATTGGAGAGGTGTTCCTGGTGTGGCCCACGTTCCAGGCCTCTCAGCCCCTTTGGACCAGTTGGAGAGGCTACCCAGATGCTGGCTGTGGGGGAAGGACCGCAATCCTTTTTCCATTTGGGGAGTGAGCCCTGCCTACCAGGGGTCTTGGAGCCCTCATGGCCTACTTCCTCCGCTGGCCATCTGCACAGGGCCACACAGGAACACAGCTCTACTGAAGATGGGTAAGGTCACTGGCCACGGCCAGGGCCTGTCAAAGTAGAGCAGATAGGCTCTGGAGGTGGGGATGGTACTGTGACCTCTGCCTTCCTGGGGACCAGTGTCCTACTAGGGTGCTCGTAGCTTTGCATGTGCGCCCAGTGGGTCCTGTCTCTCTCTAGCCGCAAGAGGCCAGAGCTGCCCAGGATGCTGTCCACCCCAAGGATCACCACGTTCCCCCCAGTGCCCGTTACCTGTGATGCTGTGCGCAACAAGTGCCGTGAGATGCTGACCGCTGCCCTGCAAGCGGACCGTGAGTGCCTGGCAAGCCCTGGCTCCTGGCAAATGCTCGGATTTGTAAGGTGGTCTGGGCCCCTACCTAACTTTGAGGCTGCTTCCAGAGGGACAAGCCCTCCTCTCTCAGACTGTTGTGACCCTGGGAGGAGGTGGGGGTCTTTGGGGTTAGGCAGAACACCTGGATCCTGGGCATGGATCCCAGAGGTGAGTAGGCAGAGAAGCCAGGGGGACAGCTAGTGAGGGCTCCCTCTTGCAGACGACCACGTGGCTGTCGGGGCGGACTGTGAGCATCTGTCGGCTCAGATCGAGGAGTATATCCTTTGTGCAGGGCTTCTGGGCCCAGGGCTTCTGGTGGAGTCTGTAAGCCTCTGGGCCTGGCTCCCCCTGGTGGCTACTGGACACCTTTGCCAGGCTGCCTAATGCCCCCTCTGGGTGGTCCCCTGCCTTTTCCTGGGCTGTGGGGTGGCCTCGCTGTAGAAGGGCTCTCCCTAGAGAAGCGAGAGGCTGGTTCTGGGTTTGTAGTCCCTCTGCTACCCACTAAGCCTGGGTGGGTGGACTGTCCCCCGTGTGGCTGGCAGAACATCCCCCACATGGCCCCAGCAGGGCGGGTGGAGCGCAGCAGCCTCAGATGGGTCCTTAAACGCCTGCACGCATCTTCCGGGACGTGGGAAACACAGACATGAAGTACAAGAACCGTGTGCGGAGCCGCATTTCCAATCTGAAGGATGCCAAGAACCCTGACCTGCGGCGGAATGTACTGTGTGGCGCCATAACGCCCCAGCAGATTGCAGTGATGACGTCAGAGGTGAGCCCACCGCAGGGTCTGGGGGGCACTTCTGTGCAGCTGCAGGCTGAGCACTGGCCCTCACCTCAGGAGATGGCCAGCGATGAGCTGAAGGAGATCCGCAAGGCCATGACCAAGGAGGCCATCCGAGAGCACCAGATGGCCCGCACCGGCGGCACGCAGACAGACCTGTTCACCTGCAGCAAGTGCAGGAAGAAGAACTGTACCTACACACAGGCGAGTGGCCCGCACCTCTCCTGAGCCCATGTCCCTGGACACATGCTCTCACTGGGAGCCCACTCCTGTCTCCACCTATGCTGGGCTGGAGGCCACCCTTATTTATTTATTTTGTGGTACTTGGGCATTTTACCTCTGAGTTACATCCCTGGCTCTTTTTTAGAAAAATTGAAACAGTCTCTCTAGGTTGCTGAGGCTAGCCTTGAAACCACAATCCTCCTGTTTCAGCCTCCCAAGTATTGGAATTATAGGCATGTGCCATCATGCCCAGCCAAGGGCTGCCCTTAAGCCTGGACATGGTGCTAAGTCTGGGTTCTCCTTGAGTCTTCCTTAGGGTACTGCCCTTCTTACCCTGGCCTCCCAGCCCCAGTAGCAACTTCAGATGTGGGGGTTCCCACCTGTTCTGGAGTGCTGAAGCTGGAGGGCCACTTGCCTAGCATGGGAACATGAGTGCTGGATAGGCAGACCCTGCCCCTGCCTTGGGGGTGAATGGGGAGAACATGTGGATGCTGGGAGCTTGAGGAGTGGGTGGAGGTGGTCTCTGATGAGGCTACTCTAGAGGCTGTGGGAGCTGCCATCTGCCCTGGTGGGCTACAGGGCCCTGGACCTGTGCATGGCCAACGTGGCCACTAGTGCCTGCCAGGACTGGCCCTGCCTATGGAAGAGGCTTGCTCTTGGGTTTTCTGGAAGGTGGTCATGGCCACCTGCAGGTCACTGCACCGTGGGTCCCTCATGTCCTCCCTGACAGTCTGGGTTTGCTGGGTCCATTAGGCTAACCTTCCTGAAGGCTTGGGAACACCAGGCAATGTCAGATCAGGTCACCCAGGGGCTATGAGGCTACCACAGCCCAGATCAGCAGGTAGCCCTCTGCAGCAGAGCTACATGGTGACCCTGGGCTCCACCACCTGCCCCCAGGTGCAGACCCGCAGCTCTGATGAGCCCATGACCACCTTCGTTGTGTGCAACGAGTGTGGAAACCGCTGGAAGGTAGGTGGGCCGCTCCCAGCCCCGTTCTTGACCTGTGTGGGCTCTGGTGTGAACAGGTTGGGCTGTTACCAGCCTGCCTCCTGGGAGTCCCAGGGATGATGGTGGTGACCTCAGCTCTGGGTGAGCTTGTCCCGCCTCTACCCCAGGGGGTCATTGGGGCCCCTGTTGGACACTTCTTACTGCCTCCTGCAGTTCTGCTGAGCCCTTACACAGATGGCTGTAGCCCTAGCCGTGGTCAGTGCTGCCCTTCCCGCGTTCCTGGTGGACACAGCTTCTCTGGAAAACCCCAGAAGGCAGCATGCCCTGCCTCCTGCCCACCTGCCTGTTGTGCACCTTTCTGCTACTTGCCCCTGTTATTAAATGTTTTCTTTATCATCTGACCATCCTCAGGCTTAGTCCCAGTGGGCCAGTGCTGGGGGCAAGCGCTCTGCTGGCTCTGGAAGAGCTCACGCGTACCGCGTTTGTAGCCTATGTGTCTTGGGTGTACACACACACACACACACACACACACACACACACACGTAGAACAAGCACTTGCTGTGTGAGTAGATGGGGAGGGAGTCTTGATCAGACAGACAACCGGGGTCCTATGTGGGGCCTGTTAGACCACCCTGTCTTGCATTCATCTACCTTCCCCTGGCAAGGGCAACCACAGGCCTGGCCCTCTTCAGGGTGGACTGCCCCATTTGCCTTTCTGCTTGGGGAAACAGTGGAGCTTATCCCACCCTGGGTTAATTCCTGCTTAAACAGTTTTAGCTCCCAGACATTCAGGGTAGTAGTGTTGGCTTGGGACCGCAAGATGACGGTGACCTGGGGACTCTTGGGAGGGTCATCCGAAGGGTGCCTTGTCCCTGTCAGGGATCCCATCCAAGGGCCTGGGCCTGGCCAGTATGGCCACTGAATCTCATACCTTCTTGAGGTACTGATTTCCCTTCAGGGCGCCGGAGGCCAAGGCCAGGTCTAGTCTACCAGGCAAGGCTGAGCACAGCCACTCTTGGGCCACCAGTATGGGGAGGGGGTTCAGGTGGGAACAAAGTTGGATGATTACCCATTTTCCAATTCTCCCTGAAACATGGGAGTAAACAGAGAGGCACGTGCTTTAAAAGCATCTTCAAAAAATAGGACATTCTGGTGTTGGGGGGGTAGAAGAATAGAGATAAGTATGAAAACATTTTCCTTTCTTTCTTTTTTTTGGTAAAACATACATAAGGAGATGTTTCAGGTTTAAAGCTCATGAACATGTAAGACATATTCGGGTCCTGTCACTTGAGCCTGATTCTGAGGTTCCACATCTGGTTCTGAGGTGCTGCAGTATAAACAGCTCAAGTGAGGCCGGGCCCAGCTACAACCAGAGGGTTCTGCACCAGAAGCCTATCCCAGGAGCATGGTTTGCCCTGGGGAGGCCCAGCAAGGCTGTGGGTTCAAGGTGCCCTCTCAGATGGACCCCAGCAGGAGAGCATGGGGCTGGGAGCAGCACACTGTCCCACCAGGTGATGGAGCTCCTGCTGGACCAGTCAGGGGCAGAGCCAGCAGTTGTGGTACTTCCCAGCGGGCCTGGGCCTGCTTTTAGAAGTGGAGACCTGGCCAGCCAGGAGGGGTGAGTCCTGAGTCTACCCATGGGAGGATAGAGTTCTTGTGCCACGAGGAGAGCCTAGGCCTCGGAGGAGGACTGTGGGGCCCCCTGGAGCAGCAGGGCACGGTAGGTGGGGGAGCTGAGGAAGCGCGGATAGGAATCCCGGTGCATGAGCGTGTAGATCTGCAGCTGGGCATCATCGAAGGTGTGTGCCGAGGGCTCCTGCATCTTCCTGTTGATGCCCTCCCGCACGCGGGAGTCCAGGCTCACCTGGGGACAGGGCACTGAGGTCAGGGGTGTCCCCTCAAGCCACCCTAACCCACCTGGCAGCTGGCGCACCTCCTTGGGGGACAGGATGGACACATAGTCCTCGTAGATGAGCCGTGCCTTCTCGTCCACCACGTGCTGGTTGGCCTCTGCCTTTAGCTCCTCACAGGCCAGCCAGAAGAGCATGTTCTCCTCACTGTACTCTGTGCGCAGGAATGCCCGGAACACACTTCGGCCTGTGGGGCTGTGCATCAGCTTGTCGAAGGACTGCGCCCAGCCCTGCACCTCCTCGGGGCTCGGTGGGGCGCTGCGGGCATCGAAGCCGGGCTGTTAGGCCTGCCCCTCTGCTCTTTCCCCCAGCACACGTGGGGAGTGGGGAACTCACCAGGCGTCACAGCTGGGGAGGGGCTGCAGCTTGCTCTCCCGGGAGGCCTCCCATGCTCGCCGCCGCTCTCGGTTCCTAGCAGCAGAGGGGAAAGTAGCGCTGCCCTGGGCACCGGGGCCTTCACGTGCACTGCCACACCGCATGTGGGGTTGTGGGCAAGCACGCATGACCTGACACTGGGAGGGCTGTCCCTAAGCCGCTCTTTTACACGTCTCCTCACTGAACATGCCTGTGCAAGCCTATACCCTGGCCTCTTCCTCCTGGCCAGCATTTAGGCCTTCTCGCCCCCCCCCTCCCCCCCACCGCTGAGCAGGACAGGGATGCACTGCAGGTCCGTCAGCAATGACTTGCTGGCTGAGGTAGATCAGAGCCCAGCCCGAGTCTATACCTGTCTAGTCCTGGTTCCTGACCCCTGGCTCTCTCAGGAACCTTCCTCCCCATCACTAGCAGGCCCAGGTCCGTGCCCACCTGATTTCCCCAATGGCTGGCAGACATCTCAGACCCAAAGGTCTGGACAGAACTCTTCCTCCTCAGCAGCCAAGTAGAGCCCCACCCTCTCCTGTCCCTTGAACCCATGACCAAGCTCCTGGAGTCCTGTTCTCACCCACAAACCCTGTGCTTTGCCTGGGCTCAGGCCTCTGTGAGGCAGGCCATGATACGGCTTCCTTCTACCTCCAGGGAAATCTCGTCACCACCCGAAGGCCCTGTTCCTGTCCTTGGGTAGGCACCCAGAGACTTCAGCCCTCTTATGCCCCAGGGCCAGCTGCTCCCGTGTTTGGGTCTTTGCTTGAATGTGCCCCCACTGCATATATCTGCAGGGCTTGGGCCTCCCTCGCTCCAGATGGTTCCAGAGCCCAGCCTGGGCCACCCACAGTGGCATGATGGGTGTGTGCTGGGGGCAAGGGCTCCTGTGTGGGTGCCTAGAACCCTTGGCACAAGAGCCACTGAAGCCCCCAGGGGTGTCCCAGTGCTGGCCACTGGCCACCAGGGCCCAGCAGTGCCTGGAGAGCACAGCGTCACGAAGTGGCAGGTGGAGCCTTGGAGATCACAGAGGGTAGCAGGAGCAGGGCCCTGGGCTGTCCGCCCCCTCCCCCGCGAGCCAAGCCCCCCAGGCCCACATACCAGGAGCAGCTGCAACAGCAGCACCAGCACAAGCAGCAGGGGTTACGGCTGGGAGCCGCTGGGGGGGCTGTATCATGGCTGGACATCGAGGGAGGCCTGTCCGCCTCCTCTGGCCCTGTGTGCTGAGGAAGATGGGGCCACCTCAGCCTCTGGACCAGAGTCCACTGGACCTCACACCTGGCCACGCGACCAAGGGCATTACTCTCAGGCCCTTCCCCGTTCCTCTGCAGCCTGCCCACCCAACCAGGGCAGAGGGAAGGAAGTGGCCTACCTGCTTCCCAGCCTCATGCGGGGTGGGCATGAGTGGGCAGAGGGGCTTGCCCAGGCTTCGTGGTGTCAGCTCCGGACCCTCACCACAGCCCGAGAGTCTGGGGAGAGGGAGGGACAGACATTCCACCTGAGCGCCTGTGGCTCTGGCTCTTGCCTGTCCCCTGGGAGGAGTCCCGAGAGGGTGCCTCTACCCTGAGCCCTGGTCCTGCCTTCCAGCTCCAGCCTACACCAGGACCGTGGGCAGACCTCAGTCACTGAGGAGGGGTCGCAGCAACGTTTGGGTCTTCATTCCAGGCTGGGCCTGGATGAGTCCGCTACATCCAGATGAGTCCGCTACAGGAGGTTCCAGGTCACCCCCATCTGCTCAGTCCCTGGGAAGCCGGAAGCCTGGGTTCCTCTTTCTTGGTTTCCGGCTCCTAGCCCCTCCCAAGGGGGCTGGGGCTACAGGCTGGTGCATGGCAGAGAGACATTTGGGCCCACTCTCTACTTCTAGGGCCCTAGGGCAAGACTCTGGGTAGAGCTGCTACTTAGCAAAAGGGGTTCTCTGACCTACTCACCTGGGACTCAGGCAGGTCAGTGGCAACAGCTGGGTCTACAGCACTGAGGACTTGAGGGGGATTCAAGGCAAGGCTGCCTGAAGGAGTATAGTGTGGGGTGCATACTAGCAAACAAGGTTCTTTGGTCCTCAGATGCCTCTGACTGCCCCCTTCCCTCTCTCCCTGCCCTTCTAGCCAGGCTGCAGGAGCCCCATGGGATGTACTAGTGGGGGTGGGGGTGCAGCATCCTGGGGTCAGCTCACAGCTGGAGCCTCAGGGGTGCTTTGGGTATCTTGTTCCTGCTGCAACTTCACAGCGGGGTGTGTGGAGAATGAGGCATGCCACCTGCAAAAGCGGCTTGCAATTCCCAGTGTTCGCCTGGGCAGTGGAGCAGGGCAGCCAATCGGCGCCCTGGAGGCAGTTTCGAATGCCTTTCCTCTCTGCCTGTGCCCACCTGCCCAGGTGAGGGCCCTCCAGCCCTCTATGCTCGTCTACCGCCCTCCCTCTCAGTGGCTGGAGGCTCAAGCATAGGTCCCACTTTATTTTCTCATGTAATTTCCATCCTCCTGTCGTCCCTCCCCCAGCTTGTGGCCTTTTAATTGTGCTTCAGCTGGTGGAGCTCTCCAGGCCTCCCAGGTCCCTGTGAGTGGCAGTATCGGTCTGCACACTGGGCACCCTTGGTCTGCACGGTCCGCCTCAGCCTTCACCCTCTGCAGGGCTTCCTCTAGGATCCTGGGTCCCACTGAAAAAGCTGCAGGGGTTTCCCTCTGGGAGTCGTTTCTATGGAAAGGAAGGGGCGTGGCAGCCCGGGCCCCCTCTTCTTCCTCTACACTCCCTCTTTGCAGACTGTCCTGGAGGCCCCATCTCCACTCAGCTCTGAACTGAAGAAGGGGGCAGGCTGGGATGTAAGGGCTGGGTATTGGGGCCTAGTTTTAGGCAGGAGTGGCAACGTGCCCTTGTTTCCCACCACAGGATCTGGCTCTCTGCACCCTTCTCAGGCAGCCGGGGCCACCCATTTCCCCAGGTTGTCCATGATGCCCTGGCTGCTCCCTCCCTCCTGGGTATACACAGGGCCTGAATTGGGGCGGCCCCCAGGCTGTGGCCCCCAAACCTAGGCTGGGAAAGGCTGGACAGGCAGGCATCAAGTCTGATCTCTGGGGACAGAGGCTCCCTAGGGAGTGGCTGCTGTTCTGCTCCACAGAAGGAAAAAGAACGTTTGGAGTCGGCCCAGTCCAAAAAAAGAATAAAAAACTGTGACAGTCTCAGAAAAAAATGTGAGAACCTTTGGGAGGGCGTTGGCGAAGGGGGCTGCATCCTGACCAGTACCTTTCCTATCTGCAGCGGCCCCAGCTGACTCCCCCCCCCCCCCGCGGCAAGTCCGGCCTCCCAGCCCGGGAGACCCTCACACCCACCCATCGCTGAGCGGGTAGGTCCCCTGACCCTCCGCCTCCTCGCTGGTGCAAACGACTGGAGGGTCTTGTCTCCTCTCCAGACCCCCAGACGCCCCCGCCCCTCCCTTAAGCAACTCGCTGTGGCGCCCGACTCACCGATACCCCAAGTCAGGCTGGGGGCGGGAGGGCGGGTCGGTCTGGCCCCACCCTGGCTGCCCAAGGGGCGTGCTCGGCAGCAGCGGGACGCCGGCGGCAGGAGGTACCCCTGCTGCGTCCAGGGTCGCGCTGGCTCGCGAGCCCGCTCCTCCCGGACACCGAGGGTCCGCTGGCCCAGCGGGCGGGGCGCACGCCGCGGCTGCCGTCCCGCCCGCCCCTCCCCACCAGCCTGGGGGGGACGGCGCGGAAACCTGGGCTCTTCCGGCCCCCACCTTTGAGCAATCACTTCCCCCGGCTCTGGGCTGCAGAAAGGGGAACCTGTTGGGGCGCCCCTCCCCCGCCGGGCAGGCGCGGCCCCGGCCCACGTGGACGCGCGGCCCCGGCCGACCGGCCGGCAGTGCACTCGCCGCGCGCACTCACCGCCGCCGCCCGCGCGCTCCGAAGTCCGGCCGCCGGGGAGGGGGCGCGGGCGCAGTGCGCAGGCGCCTGGCCGCACTTCCCCAAAGCGAGGGGCCGGGACTTCCTCGCTCCGGGAGGCGCCGGCCCGCCCCGCTCGCCGGCCCCGCCCCGCGCCCTGCCCGCCGGCCGCGGCCCGGTGCCTCCGAGGGCGGCTCGAGCTGGCGCCCACTCTGCTCAGCGGGCCCCTCCCCCGTGCTACTCCTGCTGGCGTCCAGCTGGAGGAGGACCCACGCACTACTGGCCTGCTTGGACTGGCAGAGGCCGCTGAGGGTGGTCCTGCTGCGCCCAGTGCACCCTTGGCCTTTCCGAGCCTCCTCTGTAAGATGGGGTCGAGTGCCTGTCCCCCTGCACGAGACTTCCCAAGAAAGGAGGAAGTTTCCTGTGCAGGGTGGGAATGGAGGTAGGTGGGCACTGGGGTGCTGGTTCTGGCGTCCAGAGCCACACTGGATGCCCCATTTGATCTGGCTGAGACCATGCTGAGCTCTTCGGCTGCCCCAAGAGAGCCTCACACTTAAAGCCCAGGTCCTCTATGCTACGGATGTCCTGTCCATTTGGCCATCTGGCCTCTTTTATAACTGGGTACAGATGTGGGTTTTTATCCCAGCATGCTTGGCGCAGTGTCCAGATGGCCCTGACCCTGCTCTGGAGATGGTCTGTGGAGTGTCTTTGGGCCTCTGAGCTGCGAGGCTTCTGCCCTGCCAGCACAGTTGCAAAGCTTGGCCAGCTACAGGTGTCAGGGTCCTGCTCACACAGCGCCTTCCAGTTGTGCCAGTGGCCAGCACTCAGAGAGAGGCGAGGGACGTGGAGATTTCACATGGCAAGTATCTGGGTCTCCTGTGTGCCAGGCAGAGAGCCAGCCAGACCAGCCTGGAGTAGACTGCTGCGGGTCAGAGTAGGGGGCAGACAAGAAATGGACTGGGTGAGGGGTGGGAGGGCTGAGGAGTGCTGGACACTGCAAGAATTCCCAGGGGCCTGGGGGCTGCTTTCAGTGCTGTGTGCCCAGGGCCCCGCAACTTGAACCCTGTGGGCTGCCACATCAATGGGCCAGAGCGAGCTGGGCATGGTGGCCCATACGGGTAATCTCAGTTCTTGGGAGGCTAAGACAGGATCATTACAGGTTCACTGCCAGCCTCAGCTACTTAGTGAGGCCCTCTACAACTTAATCAGAACTTGTTTCAAAATAAAGGAAAAAAAAAGAATTAAAAAATAAGGCTGGGAGCCCGGCATGGTGGTGCATGCTTGTAATCCCAGCACGGGGGGGGGGGGGGTGGGGTGGGGGGCAGAGACAGGAGGATCCTGGTTTGTGGGCAGCCTCAGCTACTTAGTGAGGCCTTCTATAAGTCAGTGAGACCCTGTTTCAAAATAAAGACTAAAAAATAGGGCTGGGAGTGTAGCTCAGAGGTAGAATGCCCCTGGGTTCCATCTCCAGACCGGAAAAAACAAAAACAAACAAACAAAAAAACAAAACAGGGCAGAAACCTTTTGGACAAGCGGCAGGTACAAGTCCTCAGGGAGACCCAGCAGAGGTGCCAGGCCTGGGTAGAGGCCCCTCACAGGCAGCTCCTGCTGTAATGCCTGGCGCAGCCCTGCTTCTGCCGGCTGCGGGCAGTGGGTGGGGTCAGCACTTGCCTCCCCCTCAGGCCACTCTGTATGCTCCTCTTCCTGTCCTGTCTCCTCAGGCCTCCTGTTGGCTGCCTTGGCCTCTGTACCTTGGCACAGAGCAGCCCAGAGAGCATGACATGTAATGACGAGGACAGGACTTGAACCTAGGACGTTCTGCTCCAGAGCATGAACTGCCAGCTCCAAAGCCCCGATACACTGGGCCTTGGCCTACAGGTGTTTTTTTTTTCTTTTTCTTTTTTTGTGGTCCTGGGGATTGAACCCAGGGGCATTCTACCTCCAACCTACATCCCCAGCCCTATTTCTTATTATTTATTTTGAAACAGGGTCTCACCAAGTTACAAAGGTTCACACTAAGTAGTAGCTGAGGCTGCCCACCAACCGCAATACTTTCCTTCCTCAGCCTCCACAAGGATGTTGGGATCACAAGTGTGCGCCACGGTGCCCAGCCTACAGGTGGTTTTCTTCTAGCCTTCTTAGGATGCTGAGCTTTACTCTGTCCTCATGATGAAGCAATATGTGTGACTTTATTAAGTAGAATCCTCCTTGGTACTCAAGAGAAAATCCTGGGTCTAGACTGCAGGCAGCTTGGTGACACAGGCTGCTTTTGGAGGCCCACGTCAAAGTGAATGTCTGCCACACTTGGAGGGAAATTGTTACTCCTGACCAAGCCCACTGTCTCCCTGCCCCCTTCTCCTTTCCCTGCCTGAGTCCCTCCACTCTGTCTCCTCCCCACAAGCTGCTGCTGATTCGCGAGCTCTGCACAGACTGGGCTTGGATCAAGGCCCCCAAAATGTAAAGGGTCAGGTGCCCGGGAGGAAGGGCTTGTTGAGGAGACAGAGGGCCCAGGTCCCTATGAAGCTGGAACTGACCACCAGTGAGCAGGATTCCTTGCTGAAAGTCACCTCTGACATTCTCTCCAGATCTGTTCTCTGCTCCAGGCAGAGCTCGTGGGGGCCCTGGTAGGGTGAGGAACTGTCTGGTTACTTGCAGCTCCCATGTGTATGCAGCCTTCTGTGTAGGGGTGCAAGGGAGGCAAGGGAGAGGGAGCCAAGGGGAACCCCAGGTTCTGCAAAGACCCTATACCAGGAGAAGAGGAAGAGCTGCCCAGAAACTGGGTGCGTTTCAGAGGCCAGAGGTCTTATAGGACTCAGGTTTGCTGGAAAGGGGTGGGTGGTCTTCTATGAGCAGGATGTGTGTATGGTGGGGGTAGTGGGGGCAGAGTGCGGCACGAGGGGCTGTTCAGGGTGCAAGGAAGGTCCAAGGACGGGTTTCTGTTCCAGCACACCTCCTCTGAGGTTTCCTGGATCTCTGCATGGCAGGCCACAATCCAGGGCCAGCCTCTGGTGTGGCCACTCACTCTCCCAGAGCACCACCCCGGGAGGTGATGATTCCCCAGTCTGGATCCAGCCCTGGCTTCTGGGGCTGCGGTGCAGATGCAAGCTCTCCCTCCCGCCGTCCTCCATGCTGGGATTCTCCCATGGTCTCCAGGGCATCAGCTGCCTGAAGAGGGTGGGCTGGGATTGGGGAGAGTGTCCGTGCTGCCCCAACAACTCAAGTCTCCTTACTGTACTGGGGGAGCCCTACTTCTGTGCCCTCATATCTGACTGCACATATGGGAGAGGCAGCATCCAGAACCCCCCTTGCCTGCAGGGGTCCAGCGGAAGACGAGCAGAAAGACCAGAGAGCCCTCAGCGAAGAACTTTTATGTATGGCGGTGGGCACGGAGCACCCATCAGCGTGGGAAGATGCCGCCATCCACCGTCTCCTCCAGGATGGTCTCCACGCGCCTCCGCTGTGGGAAGAGGGGCTGGGACCAGGGTGTGGGGACTGCGGGCCCTCCTACCCCCACCCCCGGGCTTGCGGGCACCTCTTGCCGGTCCAGCGGGTCTGGGATCCGCGTGGGCTTCAGCAGCGGCGGCAGTAGCAGCTCGAGCCGGATGGCGGCGCGCGCGGAGCTCTGCCGTTGGATCAGCAGCGCGATCTCCTCCGCCTGCGGGCCAGAGCTGGCTGAGCGGTGCTGCGGACCGTGCTGGACGCCTGCCCCGAAGAGAGCCGGGCGGTCTTCGCGCGAGCTCGCCTCCACCCTCCCCTCGGCCCCCAAGTCACCCGCATGCGAGTGTAGCGCAGCCGCAGGGCGCGGACGCGTCCGCGGGCCTCCGCCGCCTTGAGGACGCCCAGGATCCGCTTCTGGCGCTCGGCCGGCAGCTCGAGACTCTGCGTCCAGGCGCGGGTGTCCGGCATGCCATACTCCAACTCCACCGACTCGCGCGGGAAGATGGAGGCGGCCACGCCCACGTCCTCCAGCAGGTCTCCGAAAAGCAGGTGGCGGCGACGCTGCGTGGAGCGCATGGTGGCCAGCCCCTCCAGCGTCAGGGCCCAGCCCGGCGTGGGGGGCTCGGTCGCAGGCACCCACTTTACGCGCTTCTCACCGGGCCCCGCTCCTGGTGCGCTCTTCCCGGCCCGCTCCTGCGAGCCCGTGGCCGGCATCCTCTGGCCTGTGAGGAAAGGGACGCCTGGGCAGTGCCCAGCCCGCGGGGTGCCTGCGAGCGCCCCAGCTCGAAGCTGCGGCCTGAGGGCCGAACCTTTGACCTCTGCCTTCCCCCAGCGCCTTCTCCGTATCCCGGGAGCCATATCAGCTCAGCCTGGCGGCTGGTCCGCTCAGTCCTGCGGTCAGCCCGGACTCCTGACACACTCAGTTTTAGCAACTGTCTCTCGGGACCCACGGGAGGATTGAATTGAGGAAATGCTGGAGCCCCTGAGTGGATGATCTCAGGTACTGCCTGGGGATGGAGTCACATGGGTCTGCCCCTGGTGAGGCCTGGAGGGGCTTCGTGTGCTCCATGGCTCCTGTACCTGTGGTCACTGCTCAGTGGACCCCCACCCAGGTACTGGTCTGATCTGCGCTGCCCTTTACTGGCCCTAGGACCCTTAGTGCTTGGGTGGCGGGTGTGGACCTTCACAGTATGCTGGGCGGAGGACCTAGTCCTGAGGAAGTGTGTGCCCAGTCTGTGCGTGTCGAGTGTGTGTTGCGTGCGTGCGTGTGGTGGTTTCTGGAACTATGTCTGCTGTCTGCATATGTGTTGTGTGAGTGTGCTTGTGTGTGCCCAGTGGACAGATGGCTGACTTCAAGGCCGCCCCCTTTCCCTGGCCTGTTCCCTGTTGGTCCTAGGTGTGGGGAGCAGAGCCTGAGGAAAACTCGCTGGGGGGAGAATCAAAAGAGGAAAGTGAGCTGGGCATGGTTGCGCACACTTGTAATACAGCATTCGGGAGGCTGAGACAGGAGGATGCAGTTTGCAGACAGCCTCAGCTACGTAGTGAGGTCCTTTACAACTCAGTGAGACCTTGTTTCAGAATAAAAAATAAAAAAAAAAAAAGGACTGGGGGTGTAGCTCAGAGGTAGAATGACCCTGGGCTTCATCCCCAGTACCACAAAAAAAAAAAAAAAAAAAAAAAGAAAGAAAGAAAGAAAGAAAGAAAAGAAAAGAAAAAAAAAAGAAAAGGAAAAGGAAAGTGAACCCAGGCCGCAGCTCACAGACCAGGTCCAGGCTCACTGTGGGCCTGGGCGCTCTGAAAAACTCCCGGGCTTCTCACCCCTGCCAGCTGGGCAGCCAGACCCCCATCCCTCATCCTCACACCCTACTTTTCGGTGTACCTTCTCACTGGGAACCTCCAACTCAGCACAGACTCTCTTCGGCTTGGTGAAGAGGTTGCTCGGCAACCGGGATTCTGCTCCGCCCCCATTGGCTGGGGCTCCGCAGCCCCTACGAGGGCCTGGGCGGGGCTGTTCTGTGTATTGGGGCCAGGTACCTGGCTCTGACCCTCCCAGACCGCCAAAGCCTGGGCTTTGGAGCCTCGGTTCAGCTGTGCCATTGTGGGAACTGCGGTTTCAGTTCCTTACGGGAGAAGTCTTTAGTTTTGGGGCAGGGCTCAGCTAAGAGGAGATCTTTGTGGCCCTTTCCCCTCTGCGTGCCCAGGAGGGCCATCTGCTGAGCTTAGGTCCCGGTGTCCTTGAAGACCAGACATGGATTTTGCAGAACCTCGGAATCCTGGGCTTTGGGTTGTAGATCTTGATTTCTATATTTGTGCATTCATTAATTCCATGATATAGTGACTAATTCACTTTTTGATTTATGAATTAATTCTATAATTTATTCACCCATTAACCAGTGTATTCATGAGCCTAGCCACAGTTTAAGTAAGGCTAAAACTAGAGCATTAAGTCCATAATCGGTTCATGTCTGTTACTCCCAGGCCTATGTATAACTCTCCCCTTGTTTCGAGATGGGAGGATGGTACCTTCCAGAGTCTGGAGCCTGAGCACCAGCAGGTGGACCTCCCTGGCTTGAAGGGTCAGTCTTAGCTGAAGTTCTTGCCTTCCTACAAGAGGTTGTTGAGCGTTCTCCTTGACTTTGGAAGCTTCTCCTGGCCTCTCAGTGACTATGTCTTGCATCCTGGAGCCCGTGCCCCCTTCCCTCCAGCGTGGTGTGTCTTTTTTTCAGCCCTAAGCCTTTGCACAAGCAGTGTACCAGGGAGCCCGTCCTGGCGGGCCTCCACCTCCTGCTTGTGCCTTTGGGGTGCGGCCTGGGATTCAGCATTGAACTGTTAAGGAGGAAGGACCCTGGGTTCGGGAGAAACAGAGAGGGCCTGGCAAGGCTCACCAGCCTTTGCCTCCTCCAAAGGCCTCCTGAGCTAGCAAAGCCTGGGGTGGTGGTGGTGGGTCACGCAGGGCCAGGGAGTATTATCCTGTGAGAAGGGACTTGTAACTGTCCCTCTATTTTTATATGAATGAAGAACATTGATACCACTCCCTGTCCCCCATTTTTCAGAAGGATACCTGGTGGGCACAGTGCATTTTTGGGTATAGCCTGTGGTTCTGCTGGGAGGGAGGTGCTCCCAGTGTTTGCCCCCCCACCCACTGTTTCTGTGCTCAGGACTCTTGTGTTCTTTATGGGCTGGCAAATACCCAAAAGTGTGTTTATTGGTACCAAAGACTGAAAATAAAACTTTAAAATCAAATCAATGGGATTTGAGGCAGGCGTGGTGGCACACACCTGTAATCCCAGTACTTGGAAGACTGAGGCAGGAGGATTACAGGTTTGAGGGTAGTCTCAGTAATGTAGCAAGACTCTCAATCTAGGGGGACCCTGTTTCAAAACAAAAGCCAAAAAAAAAAAAAAAAGCCGGACATGGTGGTGCACGCTTGTAATCTCAGCATTCGGGAGGCTGAGACTGGAGGATCGCGGTTTGCAGATAGCCTCAGCTACTTAGTGAGGCCCTCTGCAACTTAGTGAGACCCTGTTTCAAAATAAAGAATAAAAAATAGGGCAGGGGATGTAGCTCAGAAGTCGAATGATCCTGGATTTCATCCCCAGACCCGCAAAAAAAAAAAAAAAAAGAGCTGACAGTGTAGCTCAGAGAATGTTAGAATGTCCTGGGTTCAATCCCCAGTACCACCACAAACAACAACAACAACAACAACAACAACAACAACAACAACAACAACAACAACGCCAGGCATGGTGACGCACACTTGTAATCCCAGCATTCGGGAGGCTGACACAGGAGAATTGCACAGGTTTGAAGCCAGCCTCAGCTACTTAGTGCGGCCCTTTGCAACTCAGTGAGACCCTGTTTCAAAATAAAGAATAAAAAATAGGGCTGGTGCTGTCTCTCAGAGGTAGAATGCCCCTGAGTTCCATCCCCAGAGTTCCATCCCCAGTACCACACACACACACAAATGAAACAAAACAAAACAGCCCCAAACAACAACTAAACTAAAAACAAAAAACAATGAAAACTTAATGCACTTTATTAAATGACTATGGAATTAAACATTATGTATATATTTTCTTGGTACTAGGGATTGAATGTGGGGACATTCTACCTCTGGGCTCAACTCTAATCCTTTTTATTTTTTTTATTTTGAAACAGAGTCTTTCTAAGTTGCTGAGGCTGAGGCTGGCTTTGAGCCTGTGCGATCCTCCTGTCTCACCTCTCAAGCGCAGGGATTACAAGTGTGCGCCACCACACCTGGCTAACTCTTTTTTTTGTTGTTGTTGTTGTATATAATTTTGTGTGTGTGTTGCTGGGAATCAAATCATGTGTTGCTTAGCACTCTAAAACTGAGCTACACTCCCCTCCCAGCCTGGCATGTAAATTTTATAAAGTTAAAAATCACAAGGATGAATTTATTTTTATCTTGATGAACTTGGATTCTTTTGCTTTTTTTAACATCACAAGTGTCCATGTGTGGCTTGGTGGCTGAACTCCCAGGTGCTGGCTGTTCCATGTGGAGTGGAATGAGTCCCCATGTATTCCCCAAATGTCTGATTCCTGCGCCTGCCCTGGTGGAGCACAGCAAGGGAGGAGCAGGCAGTGTCCTGCGCCGGTGGTGGGCCTGGAGCTCTAGTCTGCCTTCCAGCCCCAAGGCTGGGGGATGCTGGTACAAGAGAAAGGTGTGTTCATCCCCATCAGCGGGTGCTGCTCTCTCTGGAACGCCGGCTTGCCCAGGTGCCTTGATATCCAAGGGCAGCCCTGGTCTACTTCAGCCACTGTGGCTGAAGTAGACAAACTCTCTGCCTCCTCCATGTAAACGTCACGTCTTGTGCTGTCCACGGTGTCCCTGCATGTTTTATTTTGCCTGCATTTGATGTGTGCATCTGGGGCACATTAAATCCCTCTTGTTGACCCTTGCATGACACATATGTTGTGTGTTGGGCCCTGGCTCTGCCTCCACTCCTCTGGAGAGGCCACCCACCCTTGCTTAATTCTGGCCAGGGCCAAGACTAGCATCCCAACCTGACCACCCACCCACCAGCTGACTACGCCTGTACTTCCACCTGAGACCACATCTGTGAGGGGCTAAGAAGCTGTCTCCTGCCTCCCTGGGTTCCTGAGGTCTGGAGAGTGTGTGTACAAGTGTGGGTTGTGATCTGTGTCTGCCTGTTTTCATATGCATCCGTGTCCTCGTGAGTCTACCTGTATGCCTGCAGGTACCCTGTCACGGGTTTGCAGGTGTGTGGCATCCCTGAGCATGTACCCATGTCTCTGTGCTTTACCTCACTAAATATGCATGTATTTCTAGAATGAGTCCCCATGTATTCCCCAAATATCAGTATGTTCCTGAGCTCAGCTGCAGTGGAGATGCAGAGACAAGTCCTGGGGGACTGCTTGGGATGCTGAGTCCTGGGGTGTCTGCCTGCTCTGGCCTCTCCTGATCTGACAGGTATCCTAGCAACATGGTTGCCAGTTGCCTAGCAACCAGGTCCCCATCCTTGAAGAAGAAGCAGGGTCTGGCTGCGTGGGGGGGAAGTCTGACTCTCCATCACAGTCTACGCAGGAAGAATGGCTCCATGACTGGGTAGGGGCTGGACACTTGATGCAGGAGTCACTGATATGCCCTTGACTTATGACCTTTCATCTCAGTGGATTGTGCTTGTGACCCCTGAGCTGGCCAGAAGGCAGGTCCACAGAGGTGCTTTAGCTGTATGCATGCCAGGGCCCATCTTTGTTTCCCAGCCAGGCAGAAAGAGCCGTCGGTGGGGTCCAAGTGACGAGCAGACCAGGCTTCCCTACCTCTGCTGTGTTGCTGGGTGTCTTCACAGCCCCGAAGCTTCACATCTCCTCTGCACCAGCACGGTACAGGTGGCAACGGCCACGTGTGGTGGGGATTCACGGGCTCGGTTGGTGTCGAGCTTGGTGCACAGTAGGCACACATAGCACACAGTAGGTGTGGGGCTAGTGCTGGGTCCTAGTATCTTCCTGCTTGTTTACAACAAGGCTCTGACCCCTGAGAGCTGGCCAGCCCAGCACTGCAGCCTGCCCGCCCACTGTAGCCTGGCTGAGGGAGCTGCTGAGCTGGGCCAGGCTGTCTGAACTGTCTGTATATGTTGTGGTCCCACTTCCTTCCTAGTGAGTCTCCATCCGTGTGCGTTTCCCTGAGTCCTGGCTCCGATCCTTAGTCTGTGCCCATGTATGTTTGTCTGTGTCTGTCTGTGGAGGTCCATGTCCTGATCCTGTCTCTCTCTGGGGTTTGTGGGGCCAGCTCTTCATGTGTACTCTGATTCTGTGTCTGTCCCCATCTGGCGTAGGCCAGGGGGCCCTGGTGATCCTCCTTCCCGTGGCCCCCTCCTCCAGCCTGCTCAGCCCCTCCCTCTGGAGCAGCAGCCTCCTCCCCTCCCCCAGCTCCTGGCTGCCGCACTGGCTGCTGCGTCTAGTCTGGCGTCTCAGTGCTGCAGCGCATCCAGACCCCGTGCTGAGGCTGGGAGCAGGCTGCCCAGACCCCCTCTGCCTATTTGCAGCAGGTTAGGGTCTCCTCAGTCCCAGCTTCCGTGGAGGGTGGAGGTCTTGAGGTTGGGTCTGAGCTGCTGGAGGTAAGCACAGGCCCTGCTGAGGCTGTGTGGGGCTCGGCAGGGCTGGGAGGGGCAGGAGGAAGCTATGCCCAGTGCTTGAGCCCAGGCATTTCTGGGTACATCTCAGGTGCCCCGTTCCTGGGTGAGCTTATGTGGTCTGAGTGTTTCTGTGTTCGTGTGTGTGCATCCAACCCCGGTGAGCACACAGTGGCGGTGTGTTCCTGAGTCCCTGTGGGAGGTGCATGTCCTTGTGTAACTGCCTCGGCACAGCCCATGTGAGTGTGCAAAGCACATGTGCAGTGCCCTTGCAGGTTAGTGTCCGTGTTGTGTGTGCCATGCCCTCCCGCATCCCTGCGTCTGTGTGTGCCTGTGTCCTTGTATGTGTGCATACTCAGGGGGTCTGCGTGCCTGCTGGGTTGCACGCCTGTGTGCTGTGTGCTGGTGGGTGTGCTTCCCACACTGCGCTCATGTGTTCCTACGCCCTGTCCAGGTGCTGTGCTGAGTGGCTTTCAGGACGGCGGCGGCATGGAGTCCCTCTTCCCCGCCCCATTCTGGGAGGTCTTCTACAGCAGCCACCTTCAGGGCAACTTGTCCCTCCTGAGCCCCAACCACAGTGTGCTGCCCCCCCACCTGCTGCTCAACGCCAGCCATGGCGCCTTCCTGCCCCTTGGCCTCAAGGTCACCATCGTGGGGCTGTACCTGGCCGTGTGCATTGGGGGGCTGCTGGGGAATTGCCTGGTCATGTATGTCATCCTCAGGTAGGTGGGTCCCACCAAGGTCCCTTTCTGTGAGGGGGAAACCCAGGCAGGAGACTGTTCTGGAAGGACCTGACCAAGCAGGTGGAAATTTCCTGCTTTCCCCATTAAATTCCTTTTCTCCCTGGCGGGGGTGGGGGCGTCCTGAGGGCCTGCTGCTCAGTGCCTTTCCGGTATCATCTGTCGCAGGTGGCGGTGTGGCCACACCAGACCCTGATTTGAGCGCGGCTAGGCTCTGTGCCAGGCTGTCTGTGTGGATGACCTCATGGGACCCCACAGTGACGCCAGCCCATTCCTCAAATGAACAGAGAGGCCTAGGGGTGGAAAGGGCGGGTGTGGTGTGGGCCTGAAGCATCTCCTACTGGCTCCAGGGCTCTGCTCAGGGCAGATGTCTCTGTCTGAACCCGTGATCTGCTGGCATCTGGAGATGAGAACGCTCAGGACCGAGAAGTGTTAGTGCTTGGTGGTTGGAGGGTTGGAGTGGTGGGCACAGCTTGGGGGGCAGCGGGGGCATGGTGGGCGCACTGTTGGGGTATAGCACGGGTGTGACATGGAGTATACTGTGTAGAGGCACAGGGTACACTATGGGGTACAGGGTGTACTGTGGGGTACACTATGTGGAACATGGTATACACTGTGGGGTGTACATGGGGTACATGTGGGGTGCACTGTGGGGATCACAGGGTGTACTGTGGGGTATACTATGGGAACATGGTATACACTGTGGGGTGTACATGGGGTACATGTGGGGTGCACTGTGGGGATCACAGGGTGTACTGTGGGGTATACTATGGGAACATGGTATACACTGTGGGATGTACATGGGGTTCATGTGGAGTATACTATAGAAACATGGTATACACTGTGGGGTGTACATGGGGTACATGTGGGGTGCACTGTGGGGAACATGGTATACACTGTTGGGTCTACATAGGCTACATGTGGGGTGCACTATGGGGGACATGGTATACACTGTGGGGTCTACATAGGGTACATGTGGGGTGCACTGTGGGAATCAGGGTGTTCTGGGGGCTGCACTATGGGGTGCACTGCGGGGGAGCATGTGTACTGTGGGGTAGGCAAGGAACATTTTACATGAAGTACACACTGGAAAAGTATAAAGCAGGCAGAGGGGAGGGATTTGGGGCTGAGAAAATGATGGATTCTATGTTCTTCCAGACTGGAGGGAATCGAGGGCTTGGGGACAGCAGTTCGGGTCCTGAATGCCAGACTGGGGAGGGCTTAGTTCTTTAGGGTTGGGGAGCTGTGGATGCGGCTTGAGCAGGAAAATGACATAGCCAGGGAGTTTCTTCCTGCTCCAGGACATTCTCCCTGACCCAGGAAGGGGTGGCTCTGGAGGAGTGCACAGGGCGCTAAAGCAAGTGGTCCCTCCTCACGACCTCACAGGCCCTGTAGGGGGCTCAGGAGGAGTGCAGTGGTGGGGTAGACAGGGCAGAGGTATCTCCCCTTCCCATCCTGAGTGTCCCAGAGCAAATCCTGTCTCCCTGTGGACCTTGTTTTCCCCATCTGGAAGGTGAGAAAGATGGATTGCACAGCCACAAGTACATGCATGTGTGTACATGCATGTGTGTACACGCATGTGTGTACATGCTGTATGGTCAGATGAGGGGTGGGAAGAGCAGCTGTCCCCTCTGCAGGGCCAGCCTCTAGTGGACAGTCCTGGGTGGACTTTTCCATGACCATGTGGCTCTTCATGGCTGTAGGACATGTTGTGGGTTGGAAGCGCATCAATGGGGGCCGACCATGTGCTTTGCCTCCCTTCCTGTTACCAGTGCTTTTCCTCCATGCCTCTCTGCACTGGGGCACTAAAACTCTCAGAGCCACGTCCTGGATTGGGGTAAACGAGAACGGCCATCTTGCCCACCAGCATCCCCAGAGGGACCAGTGCTCGGGGGCTACTGTGACCACGCAGGCTCAAGAGGCAGCACACAGTAGGTGTGAGCTAGTGACTGGGGTGGCTGCCAGTAATCAGAAACACCTGATTCCAAGCCCTACCCTGCTTTTTTTTTTTTTTTTTTTTACCAGCTTTGACACCCTAAGAAAGCTTCTTAGGCTGGGCATGGTGGTACACACCTGTAATCTTAGCTATTCAGGAGGTAGGACAATTGCAAATTTGAGACCAGCCTGGGCAGCTTAGTGAAATTCTGTCTCAAAATAAAAATAAGCCAGGCATGGCCCTCAGTACTTGGGAGACTGAGATGGGAGGATTGCATTTTCTTGGCCTGACTCAGCTACTCGTGTAACCCTCTGAAACTTAGACCCTGTTTCAAAATAAAGAATAAAAACTGGAGTGTGGAGGTGCATGCTTATAATCCCAGCACTTGGGAGGCTGAGACGGGAAGATTGCCATTTGCAAACAGCCTCAGCTACTTAGTGAGGCCCTCTGCAACTCAGTGAGACCCTATTTCAAAATAATTTGAAAATAATAGGGCTGGGGGTGTAGCTTGGAGGTAGAATGCCCCTGGGTTCCATCCCCAGTACTGCCCCCAAAATGGGGGGACCTGGGGGTGTAGCTTGGAGGTAGAATGTCTCTGGAATCAATCCCCAGTACCACAAAATAATTAATAAATAAACAAATAAATTAAAATAAAAATTGCTGGGGTGCATGCCTACAATCCCAGTACTTGGGAGGCTGAGACAGGAGGATTGCAAGTTGGAGGACAGCCTCAGCAATGTAGCGAGACCCTCAGCAACTTAGCAAGACCCTGTTTCAAGACAAAATGAGAAAAAGAGCCGGGCGTGGTGGGCACGGTTGTCATCCCGCGCTTGGGAGGCGGAGACGGGAGGATCGCGCAGTTTCGAAGCTAGCCGCGCTGGCTTAAGAGACCCTGTTTCCAAATAAAAATATAAAATAGGTCTGGGAGTGTAGCCCAGAGGTAGAAGGGTTTCCAGGAACCCCAGTACCACCAAAAAAAAAAAAAAAAAAAAGAGAGAGAGAGAGAGAGAGAGAGAGAAGGAATGGGGGTGTAGCTCAGAGGTAAGATGCTCCTTGGTTCAATGTCCCCGGTGCTCCCCACCTCCACACACAAATACACAAAGCTACGAAGCTACTTAGACCCTCTGAGCCTCAGTTTCCTCTTCCATACGATGGGGATCAAAATAGTATTTTGGTGAATTACAAAGGAGGCGAGCGCTTGACACAGCATCTCCCATCATCATGGCCGTTGTGGCTGTTTCTGGGCTGTTTGTGGACTGTTGCTACAACCACTGTCATCACCATACCATGACGGCCATCATAACCACACTCCTCCACCACTGTCACAAACATTCATTAATCCAACCTGTATTTTTTAATCACACGTGTTCAGATGCAACCGTACCCCGTTAATCCCTCTCCCATACCTGTCCTCAATCGCTGTTTCCATAGCTAGACAGCAGTATAGATTAGGAAGGTCTCTGATATGCTGTGCGTGTGCGTGTGTGAGAATGTGCACATATGCTCATCTACACACATGGTTCTGGGATTGAACTCAGTGGCATTCTATCTCTGAGCTACACTTTCAGCCCTAATTTTTAATTTTTATTTTGAAAACATGGTCTTGCTAGGTTGCTGTGGAACTCACTAAGTTTCTGAGGCTGGCCTCAAACTGGAAAGCCACCTGTTTCAGCCTCCCAAGTACTGGACTACAGGCACGCACCACCATGCCCAGCTTCTGATGTGACTTAAAGACTCTGGAGCCTTAGAAACTTCTGCCAGCAGTTGAGTCTGTGAGGAGCCTTGAGGGAGGCCGGTGGGAAGAGGACAGGCCCTTTCGTTTGTGATTCCCACCCCTTGTGCTAGCTACTGCTCTGATACCTCTACTTTCCCAAAGCAGACCAGTTCTTAAGGCTTGCCACCTGTGTATGCATCAGGATCACGTGAGGAGCTTGTTCCAATGTTTGCCCCAGGCTTCATCCCCTGGGACTGACTCAGTGGGCCTGGGGTGGGGTCCAGGGCCCTGCCATTTAACAAGCTCCCTGGAGAACTCGGGTGCTGAGGGACTCAGGGCTGACATCCCTTGCAGCAGCCAAGAAGATGAGCCCCTTGCCCTTTGCTGCCAGGACCAGTCAGACTGGCCACACGGAGCCTCTCTCCTCCCTGTCCTTGCTACAGGCACACCAGGATGAAGACGGCTACCAACATCTACATCTTTAACCTGGCCCTGGCTGACACCCTGGTCCTGCTGACACTGCCCTTCCAGGGCACAGACGTCCTCCTGGGCTTCTGGCCATTTGGGAATGCCCTGTGCAAGACGGTCATTGCCATCGACTACTACAACATGTTCACTAGCACCTTCACGCTGACCGCCATGAGCGTGGACCGCTACGTGGCCATCTGCCACCCCATCCGTGCCCTCGATGTCCGGACATCCAGCAAAGCCCAGGCTGTCAATGTGGCCATTTGGGCCTTGGCCTCTGTGGTTGGTGTTCCTGTAGCCATCATGGGCTCAGCACAGGTGGAGGATGAAGGTCAGTGGGATGGTCCCTTCTGCCCATTCTGGCTCCCTGTGGCTTCTAGTGGCACTCTGACGCCATTTCTCTCCCCACAGAGATCGAGTGCCTGGTGGAGATCCCCGCGCCCCAGGACTACTGGGGCCCTGTGTTTGCCGTCTGCATCTTCCTCTTCTCCTTCATCATTCCTGTGCTCATCATCTCTGTCTGCTACAGTCTCATGATTCGGCGGCTCCGTGGTGTCCGCCTGCTCTCAGGCTCCCGGGAAAAGGACCGGAACCTGCGGCGCATCACACGGCTGGTGCTGGTGGTGGTGGCTGTGTTCGTGGGCTGCTGGACTCCTGTACAGATCTTCGTGTTGGTCCAGGGGCTGGGCGTCCAGCCAGGCAGCGAGACCGCTGTGGCCATCCTGCGTTTCTGTACGGCCCTGGGCTATGTCAACAGCTGTCTGAACCCCATCCTTTATGCCTTCCTGGATGAGAATTTCAAGGCCTGCTTCCGCAGGTTCTGCTGTGCGTCGCCCCTGCACCGGGAGATGCAGGTGTCTGACCGTGTGCGCAGCATTGCTAGGGATGTGGCTCTTGCCTGCAAGACCTCTGAGACAGTACCGCAGCCCGCATGACTAGGCGTGGACCTGCCCATGGTGCCTGTCAGCCCACAGAGCCCGTCTACGCCCAACACGGAGCTCACACAGGTCACCGCTCTCTAGGCTGATACTAGCATCTAGAGCCTTGGATGGCTTTCCTTTGGCCCAGGACACTCAGTCCCAGAGGAGGACCTAAGGACATCATGGGCCAGGTCAAAGCATTATGGCTGCCTCTGCGGCCTCTGTCAGACTACGCTGCCCTCCTGGTGCAGGGCCCAAGGAGAGGCAAGGACACCTGGAAGTGTCCACTGCACAGTGGATGTGCCCGGGGGCCCCCCACACATGCTGCCACGCTTCAAGTGATTTCTCTGGCCTCTTCCCTGCACCGGGCAGGCTCACGACTGGAGGTGTCACGAGCCTGCAGGCAGTCTTGTTACCCCGCGCGTGCCGTGTTCTGCTTGCATAGCAGGGCTGTGGCTGCAACACTAATCCTTGCAATGTTTCTCCACGGCTGCTGGATGGGTTTGGTGCTGCCCAAGAGTGTCGTGGGCAGCATTTCTTCCTGGTGGGACTGAGCCCAGCTGCCACTGGAGCACCTGCCAGATCTGACTCTGCCTGTACAGCCGGAGCTGCCCCAGGGGGGTGCCCAGCAGGCAGTCAGCCTCTGGCTGGAGGCCTTAGGGACCTGGGCCGGTTCTAAAGTTTCCTCTTGTGCTGCGTGGTGCAGCCCGCAGCTGCAGGCCTGCCTCAGTGCTGTCTGCTCTTCCTGGTCTACCTCCTACTGCCCTTCTTGAAGTTAGCAGGAGGCCAGATCTCAGAGGCTTCTCAAGGAGCCTTTCTCTCCAGAAGAGGGACAAGCTATCCTGCACAGCTCTGGACTTCGGGACAGGGCTCAGGAGGAAGCTGCTGCATGCCTCCGTGGCTACTGCTGCTCACAAGGCAGAGGCCCTGTGTGCCTAGTCCTGGCTGCTCGGTTCAGGGCAGGGCAGGAGGACATGCTCCATCTTGAGGTCCCATGACCCCCTGGGGCTTCCCCACTGTTTCTCCTTTGCTTGGATTCAGATCAGCAGCCATGCAGCTGGAAGGAGGCCTGCTGACTTCGCTTTGTGCCCCAGAGATTGCCTGTTTCATTTCCAAGCTTCAGGGTGTCTCTGGGTAAGCCCTGAGCTTGCTGCCAAGCTGGAGGTTGGCTTCATATGCAGAGCTCAAGTGAGGGGTCGGGGCTTGGCCAGGCTTGCTGGAGCCAACTGCAAAGACTGTCTGGGTTTTAGAGTTACTGGGGGGACACCTTTGTACCGCAGGGACACCCTAATCTGGCCATCCAGAGAACCAGATGGCTTTAGGAATGCTCTTCTTGCAGACGAACTTTTGAAATAGCTACAACACTGAAGAGACACTGCTCTTCCTCTGAGACCCCAGGCAGCGCAGGCCTGGGGCTGGCTTCTGCCTGGGGAGGACCCAGCTCTCTGATGCCCATGGCAGGCGCTACCTGGGTGCTTTCTTGCCAACTTTGTGACCTTGTGCTGATGTAACATACATCTTCATGTACGCATGCATGTGACAGGTGTTGTTCCCCATGCATGTAGCCAGCCCTCAACCTGTCGCCGGGGTAATGAAGGTGGGCCATGATAACACCTGATGCTGATTGGCCTCTCCTGTAAGAAGGAGTTGCTTATCCTGACCCCGTGGAGACAGCTTGTTGGGCTAGTTTCTCTGGGCTTGGCACATGTGTGGGAGAGAGCAGTGAGCTCTGGTTGATACGTCTTTTGGCCTTCACTATGGAGCTCACAGGCCAGCTTGGTCCTTGGGGGAGGGTCTCCACAGAAGCTCTGACTTGGTAAGAGGGAAACTGGTCCATGGTGTGTTCCCTTCGGCACAAATAGTTTCTGCCTAAACAAGTACCATCTCTCTCAGCCCTTGGGACGGAGGTTGGATGCTTCTCCTCAGGGGCTCCTGTTTGCTCTGTTTTATCTCTGCAGAACCCTGCCCTGCCCATTTCCCTCCTGTGAGCAGATCTGAGTTTGTGAAGCATGAGCAAAAAGACTGCTCCTGTGGCTGGGCCAACCTGTGCTGTGGGCTTTCACCTCCTGGCCCCAGTGTGGGCCCAGATCAGCCCATGTTGACCTGCAAGCAAGTGACTCTGCCAGAGAGGCTTTGGAGGGCGTAGCAGGGTCTGCTTGGGTCTAGGCTCACTTCTGAGGCAGAGCAGGTGGGCCAGTGCTTGGTTTTATGAAATTTTGATGGCAGACACTGTTAGTTTGGGCTACTGTAACAAGGCACTTTCTTTTTTTAAAATTTAATTAAGTTTTTTTTTTTTTTCCAGTACTGGGGATGGAACCCAGGGACATTCTACCTCTGAGTCACAGCCCTATTTTTTATTCTTTATTTTGAAACAGGGTCTCAGACTTGCAAAGGGCCTCACTAAGTAGCTGGGGCTGTTCGCGAACCATGATCCGCTTGTCTCAGCCTCCCAAATGCTGGATTACAAGCGTGCGCCACCACACCTGGCTAAAAAGGCACTTTAGACTGGTGGCCAATAAACAGCCGACATTGATTTCTCAGTTATCTCTGAGGTAACTAGACATCCACAGGCAGGTGCAGTCAGGGGTGGGGAGGGCTACCTTCTTCCATCTTCGTGTGATGGGAAGAGGGCTCCAGAGCCGGGTAAGCCCAGGACTTGGGAGGCCGAGACAAGAGGATTCCAGGTTTTAGTGAAACCCTATTAAAAAAAAAATAGGGCTGGGAGTGTAGAATGCCCCTGGGTTCAATCCCCAGTACTTCCACCCCCACACAATTGAAGAGGGCTCCAGAGCCACAGGTGCCCCTTTAATGAGGACACCAACACTACCATAGGCCCCCCTCATGACCTCCTAACACCACCAGTTGGGGTTAGGACTTTGACGTATACATCTGGTGAGGGGGGTATAAATAGTTCTTAGACACATTGCTGTTCAAATGAAAATTCAGCATCAAGAGAAAGTCTGGGAGGGACAGGCCCCCTGAGGACTCAGTGTCTGGGTGGCTGGACATGGCGCTGTGCTGGTAGAGACTCCATGTGGGTCCTGGGCTCTGACCCCCCTGCCTCATCCAGGCCAGCACCATGTGTCTGCCAGGAGCCTGGCCCACAGGGGGATGGGGTGAGAGGTGGGCTGTGGCTCCCCAGGTCTCGAGGACTGTGCCCCTTACTCGCTCTGCCCCTGCCTAACCCCCCAGCACCCCTTCCTGCACTTTATCCCCTCTGCAGCTGGACGTGGTTGAGTCTGACAGCTGGGCACAGTGGTGCACACCTGTAATTTCTTTACTTGGGAGGCCAAGACAGGAGGAGCGCATATTTGAGGCCAGCCCACGGTAAATTAGTGAGACCCTGTTTCAAAATTAAGAAGGATTGGGTAGCTCAGTGGTAGAATGCTCCCGGGTTCATTCCCCAGTAAACACACACACACACACACACACACACACACACACACACACACACACAGAAAAAGTCTGGCTTTTCTGAGCCCTGATTTATCTTCCATATGAGGAGGACCACAGAACCTTGTTCTCAAAGGGTTGTGAGGAGGGCCAGGCGCATGGAGGGGTGAGGTCCTGGCCCTGAGGGACTTCAGGAAAACCTGGATTCACATGCTGCTTTAGACTCTGCTCACCAGGGGGTGCTGTGGTCCCACACAGGCCCCTGATGTCTGATGGTATCAGGCATGGCAGTGAGATCTGGGGACTGGAGAGGAGTCAGGTTCTCCTCAGGACCAGGAGCCAGAGCACAGGGACTTGGCAGAGTGAGCTGCTCAGGGCGGCTCCTCTTTAGTATCAGGGATCTGTGGGTGGCAGGGCTGGCGCGGGCAGGGTGCTGGTGAGAAGTCCATTTGTTCTTGGTCATGCCCGTCTCTTGGTCCCCCCACCCCTGTCTCCCAGGGAGCTGCAGAGGGAAGGGAAGCCCGGGCTGGGCTGTAGGAGGGGAAGGAGCACTGAGAGAACTGAGGTCTTCAGGTGCTCTGCTGTGGAGGAAGATGTCTTGAGTGCCTGAAGGCAAGTGGGGTGGGCAGCACCCCACCCCCTAAGCCGTTGCCCGGCAGTGCCTCAGCTCCTGCTCTTCACATCCACTCCCCCTCCTCTAGCCAGCCCTCCTCTGGGCCCTCCAACACTCTCCACTACAGGAGCAGCTGCCCACGTGGTAATTAGGCTGTTTGCTGAGGTATGACTGCAAGCAGGGAGGAGACATCCCCAGGCACCTTGTTCCTTCTGGCACAGTGTGGGTGTGGGTGGGGGCTCAGGAAACGCCTGCAGCCCGTGGTGCGACTCCTTGCAGGGGCTCAGTACTAGCACAGGGCCTTTGCTAACAACAGTGACACGGGGCTGCAGATGCCCATGCTAACTGAAAGCCGGATGAAGCTTGGCAACTCTGCCTTCCTTTGTCTCGTGTCTGTCTACATTGTTGTGACCTGCTCGGCTTTGCAAATATGCATCCTAAGCATTTCAGGAGTGTTTATCTAAAAACTCTAATGCACGGTTTATTAGCCCTCAGTTTCCTTAACCCAAATCATCCCTTCAAGACTGAGACGAGATTTGCAGTATCCCGATTTAGACCCTGGAGTAGCGCCTACCAGTCTCCAGTGGTCCTAACTCTCCAGGGACAGTGGGAGGCAGGCTCACCACTGCATGGTGGGGTAGCCCACTACACAGGAGCAGTGACCTCATGGGGACTGAAGCGCCCCTTCCAGGGTCATAGGTCTGATGGTCAAACATCCTGAGCAGCAAGTGAAGTGGGATGAGGACTTCTCCAGAGCCTCCTCGAAGAGCCCGAACTGGTAACGATTGATCTCCCAGTGCTCAGGGTGTCAAGGACTCCTTTGTGATGGACACACCTCTTCCCACCCCTGTCCTCCCTCTACTTAAAACCTCAACCCATCCAGCACCCCAAAGATGAAGCTGAGGTGCCGGAGCCCTCTGCCTTCCCAGTGTGGCCGTATTGATTAAAGTTTCCTTTTGCTTCTCACTGTTACCTTTTTTGTTTGCTTTTGGGGTGGGTTCCCCGACTTGATTTGTTGAACCCCCTGGAATCAGGTCTCTGGCCTAGGAACTTGGTAACACTTCTATCCGACGCACAGCACGTGGTGGACAGGTATAGAGTGACTTCTGTGAATGTCACAATGGTGTCCAGGTGCCTCTTGGCTCTCTGCTCCCCTTGCTGGGGACTTGCTGCCATGCTGAGGGTGCTAAAGCAGCCACATCCTGCCAGCAGCATGGAATCACCTTCTTTTTCTTTTCTTTTTTTCTTTTCTCCCTTTCTTCTTTCTCTTTTTCTTTGTTCTTTTTTCTTTCTTTCTCTTTTTTTTTATACTGGGGATGGAACCCAGAGGCATTCTATCTCTGAGCTACACCCCCAGCCCTATTTTTGATTATTTATTTATTTATTTATTTATTTATTTATTTTTTGGTGGTACTAGGGGTGAAACCCAGAGGCTTTCTACCTCCAGGCTATACTCCCAGACCTTTTTTAAATATTTTATTTGGAAACAGGGTCTTGCTAAGTTGCGAAAGCCTCACTAAGTAGTCGAGGCTGGCTTCGAGCCCATGCGATCGATCCTCCAGTCTCAGCCTCCCAAGTGCAGGGATTACAAGCGTGCGCCACCATGCCCGGCTGATTCTTTATTTTGAAACAGGGTCTCACTGAGTTGCAGAGGGCCTCACTAAGTAGCTGAGGCTGGCCGCAAACCGCGATCCTCCTGTCTCAGCCTCCCAAATGCTGGGATTACAAGTGTGTGCCACTATGCCCACCTCCAAGCCCTTTTTTATTTTGAAACAGGGTCTCACAAAGTTGCTGAGATTGGCCTTGAACCTGAGAGCCTCCTGTCTTAGCCTCCAAGTGCTGGGGATACAGGCATGCACTAACACTCCTGGCTGGGAGTGCTTTTTTGACGGGTCTGCATCCCCTGGCCAGCCTCCAGAAAGCAGAAGCCACATCATCCTGACTGAAATCCCGTGGAAGACAAGTCAGAACCACCCAGAGAGGTAAAGAGCAGCGTCTGAGCACAGATCCCTGGTAGGCAGCTCCCAGGTCATCAGCAGCTAAACATTTATTATTTCATGGTGTCTTAAGTTTTGGAGAAACCTATTGTACAGTAATGGGCAGCGAATACAGAGTCGGGCCAGGTGACATTTAAATTGTTTGGGACTGGCTGCGGTATGGAGGAGACAGTGAGGTGGGCCTGTGTGTTCTGGAGCTAGGCTGGCTCCCCTGCACCTTGGGAAGCTGGAGCAGACCCCTTGGGCTATGGGGTCCAGAGCGCTTGCGGGGCAGATCCTGTGTCCTACAGCAGGACATGACGAGCCACAGGCCATGGAGGCCTCCTGGCATATTCACTGGGCCTTAGGCTGTGGATGGGTTTTGTGGCTTTGTTTGATGCCCACGTCTTCAGCCTTTGCTAAACTTGGCTTTTCTGCCCAAGATGCCCACAATTCTATCACCTCAAAATCCTATCCAAGAGGAGCCCCAGGCATCTGGACTGTGGAACACAGTGCTGGCCCAGGACAAGTTTGATCAGGACCCTACCTCTCCAGACCACTGTTGCCGGGCTCCTGAGACCCAGGGAGGCTGAAAGACCATTCAGGGCAGATTTCTCTGTCTATCTTCTGCGAGTAACCAGACTCTGGGTGCCCATTGTCAGGGCCTGAGCCCTTGCTGCTGCCCATTCAGGCCACACCGGAGGCAGAGAGGTGGAGGGACTCGGCACAGTTTGCAGGTGGAGAGCACAGGGAGGGATGTGAACAGGCAGGACGCCCTGACCAGGAATGGCCAGGTGTTCAGGGCCTTCGACACAGGAACGTTGAGTGGAAATTTATGCAGAAGCTATCATCCAAGAAGGCATACAGGAAGGGGTTGAGGCAGGACTTAGCATAGCTGAGGCTGGTGATGGCGTAGGAGATGCAAATGACCAGGGTGGTCTGGGGCATGTCTGTGGTCAGCACCACCACAGAGGCCAGGTGGAAGGGCGTCTAGCAGAGGAGACAGACGGCCAGCACGGTGAGGACCAGGATGGTCACCTTCCTCTTGGCCTTGCCCAGAGCCTTGGTGCCGGAGTGAAGCTTCATGGCCCGCAGCCTGCGCAGCAGGCCCATGTAAAGTGCACAGATGGTACATACTGGCACCACGAAGCCCAGCAGCAGGGTATAGATGCGGCTGGCCTTGAACCAGGCCTGCTCAGGCTGCGGGAAGCTCAGCCCACAGCTGGGCACCTGGAGCTCGTTTCTGTAGACGCGGGCAAAGGAGAAGGGCAGAACCATGACAGTGACACCCAGCCACACAGGCTGGCAATCTTGGCCCCCCGCTGGGTGCACCAGGGCAGGCAGCGGGACTGCATGGTGGCCAGCACCACCAGATAATGGTCCACGCTCATCACGGCCAGGAAGTAGACACTGGAGAAGATGTTGTAGTGGTCGATGGCCAGCACCAGCTTGCAGAGAAGCTCTCCAAAGGGCCAGTGCTATAGGAGGTGCTCTGCGATGTTGGTGGGCAGCACCAGCGTGAAGAGTCCGTCAGCGATGGCCAGGTTCAGAACATACACATTGGTCACTGTCTTCATCTTGGGTGACCTCAGGATCACACAGATGACCGCCATGTTGCCAGCTAGCCCCACGGCACACATCACGGAGTACACGGCCGGCAAGAGCACGTACAGTGTGGACGGTGGCTCGGGGTGGGTGGCGTTGGGCTGGGTACTGTCGTCCTGGGAGAGGTTGGTGACCATGATGGTGGGGAAGGAAAAGCCTCTGCTGCCAAGGGCCCTGGGTACCCGAAAACCGACACTGTGGGGTCTTATAGGTCAGGTCTGGGCAGGGTCCTCCTTGAGCTGGACTCTAGGGACAAAATAGCCAGAAACTGGGCTTTGCTGAAATAGCGGCGGCCTCAAGAGTTCTCAGTCAGAGATTGTGCCACTTTGCCAGGCCAAGGACACTTGGGGTCACTCTGCCATCCTGGTCCTGGGAGACAGCCTGGTGGGGCGCAGGGGCCTCCTCCAGCCTCCTCCTGGACAGCAGGTATGATGGCAGATTGGCTCCTGTGGCCCTGCTCCTCTGAAGGCAGCCACACCACCCTCCCAGGAGGCGGAGGCTTGGGTCTGCCACAGCGGCCCCCACCCCACTGCCCACAGCCCACACACAGTCGAGTAGAGTCCAGGCCGTCACCCCTTAGCAAGCACATTTCCCAGGCACGTCCCTTTGAGTTGGAAGTGTCTTCCTCCAGGAGTCTTGGGTCCCCCCCTCCCTTGTACTACTGCAGTCCCCTTCCTGTCCAGCTTTTCTTCTCTCCACTGACCTGTCCAGTGCCTGTGACCAGAAGTTGTTGACCTTCGAGGGCTCTTAGTGGAAGCAGAGCACAGGCAGCCGTGGGGATGCCAGCGGGAGGATGGTTCCCGGATCCGCCCTGCTGGCTGCTGGCTTTTCAGCAGGGTTCCCAGCCCTGGCTGTGCTGATGCTGATGCTGAGTGAGAAGGGGGCAGCCCCTCTTGCTGACGTGGAGGCAGCTCCCAGTGCTGCAGCCTGCCCATCCCAGGGTCTTCTTGGTGCTCACTCACCCCGGCGACACCCCAGTGGGCAGCCGAGGAGACGTGTGCGTCTGTGCACATGTGTGCCTGCGTGTGGGGAGGGCACTGTGCTCCTGTCCATGGGCCACTATGCACCTGACGTCCATCTGCATGCATGTCTTGTGGAGGACCTCATGTGTGTGCTGGTGGTGTGTGTCCACGGGTGCACCTGTACATGTGTGTGGCCCGAGTCTGCAAAATGGGTTCTGTGGGTGACTCTACCTAAAATCTGAGTGGTTTGTGTGTATCATTGGCTGAACATGGGCCTGAGACCGTCTGTCCTTATGTGGACACAGAGTTTGTTGGTATAGACAACCTACCTTCTTTTTGTCTTTTGCTACAAGAGGAACACAGATGTGAGCTGAAGCCAGGCACACATGCACACATGGGAGGCTATGGAGGCTCCCGGTGGCTGCCTGAAGCACCTCCTGTCCCCAGCTGCACAGCCAAGCGCTGTGTGGTAGGAGCCGTGCTCTGCTGGGCTGGCCTTTGCATCCCTCCCCTCCCCTCCTCCACTTTTTCCCCAGAGGCTGATGCACTCCGACCACTGGGCTCTGGTCATGCAGGCTTGGCCCTGGCTGTGCTTTGTAGGCTAGGGTAGTGGTCGGCGTCTCTAGGACCATTCCCAATGTGACCTTGCTGAAAGGTTTGTGTAGCCAGGCATGGTGGCTTAATTTTTTTTCATTCTAAAATAGGGTCTCACTAAATTGCCAAGGGCATAACTATTTTGCTGAGGCTAGCCTCGAACTTGTGATCCTCCTGTTTCATCCTCTCAAGTACTGGGATTATAGGCCTGCATTATCGCACCTGATAGGCCTTCATTCTTACTTACACGCACACAGTCAGCTAAAATATGGGCACAACTGCATATACCCGTGCACGGCTTGCTGCAGGGTAGAGCTCCCTTGGGAGGGAGTGCTCTACCCTGCAGGTGGGGCCTGGGCCTGTCTGCCTGGCTCTCCACACCTACCAGCTGCTCACCAGGAAGGCTGTGGCTGAGGGTAGGTGCCCCAGGAGTGCCTGGTACTGAGACCAGTGAGAGGCACAGCTGCCTTTGAGTAGGTACCTGGAGGTTTTGCTTCCTGAAAGAGAACACGACTCAGGGCCACTTCTCCCAGGATGGAAGGTGGAGCCAGCCTCTTTCCAGGGAAGTAGGAGGGGGTTTCCTGCAAATTCAGGACTGCCCGCCCCTCCACTGGGCCACCCAGCCAGCCTCCAGCCATGAGAGGGTATCTGGCTTCTCTGCAGAAAGGCGTCACAGGTGCCAGGCGTTGAGGGGAGGGGCGGGCTAGCCAGGCAGGGCAGGAGCCAGTCAGTTATCTGCTACTCAAGGATCTGCCTAGGAGCATAGCAATGAACAGAAAGGGGGTGAGCAAATTGCCAAGGCATGGTGTGCTGGAGGGGGGCTGCTGGGGGACTGAGCTGCGTCCTTGCTGGAGAAGGTGGGGGTCCAGGCCCCTGGGGGAGCATTCCAGGGCGGTGGAGGCTGCCTGCCTGCTACTCAGGCAGGGCAGAGAGCAGGCTAGAACAGGGAGGCCAGCGGTCAGGACGGCCTTCATCCTGAGTCCTGTGGGCGTACCAACCCTGACCAAGGCCTTCAGGAGAATGTGGGGTTTTCAGGTAATCTGGGCTGGACACTGAGACCTGTTCTCTGAGCCTCTTCTGGTGAAGCTGGGACAAAGCTGTTGACCCCCCCCACCCCCCCCCACAGCCTCGTAGGTGGCATTTCCTCTGCTCAGGGAGCCTGGCTGCTAGGCTTCCAGTGTGACTCAAATGCGCAAACAGGAAGAAGCAACCGCTCCCCAGGGCCCGGCCCATCTCAGCCTGCGCCATGCAGGGTTGTTTAAGTCAATTATCAACCCGCAGTGTGCCAGCCTCCCCCTACACCCCTGAAGCCTCATCCAGGCAGGAGAGGTGGGAGAAGCACAGAGCCCAACACAGAGCAGGTGGCATGGGGCTCATGCTGTGTTCAGAGGCCATCAGGAGAGCTTCGCTGAGGAGGAGGAGGGTCCCTGCATCCCCAGGGGCAAGGGCAGGTGGCCAGCACCGCTGGGGCTGCAGAGGGCTTGTGGGCCTCACCCTGTCCTGGCTAAGGGCAGCTCTGCCCACTTGGGCAGCACAGGCAAATGGGCGGGAAGTGTGCAGTGGCCTCATGTCCCCAGTGGGAGGGGTTGCTCAGGCCGGTGAGAGCACATGAGCACATGTGGGTGCTGGGACACTCTCCCCAGCTGGGGAGGAGAGAGGTTGGGAGGCTGCCTCCTGTGGGACCCTCCATCTTGGGAAAGGCAGACCTGGGCTGGAGGCTGTAAGGGCAGGCGTGATGGGCCTTGGTGGGGTCAGGAGCTTTAGGCCTTGCACATGGCCCCAGCCCGAGCTCAGAGTGGATACCAGCCTGTGCCTGTTGCAGAGGCTTGAGCTACCCCCAGGACAGCTGATCCCTCAGTCCTGAACACAGCACACACACGTCAGCGCACAAGTCCCAGCATGTCCACATGTACCCCCACATGGTCACATGCACACACAACCTGTGTACAGATTCCAGCACATGTCTACACACAGTCACACACACACATCTGTGCACAAATCCCAGAGTATGCACACGCCTGCACACACACAGTCACACACTTGCATACTGTTTACATGAACTTCTTTAGACTAATTGGAACAAGGAAGGCTAGAAGCCAGAAGGACAGGCCAGGTCCAGCTGGAGAGGGGTCGGGTAGGGTGGGGCATCAGAAATAGGGGAGGTGGCCAGGGCAGGTGCAGAGCTATTTGGCCACACACGGGCAGCCCTGCAGGCCCACTGCACACGTGTTGAACACACGTGTGGGCTTACGTCCCGTCACAACTCCTACCCACGTAATCCTGTTTCCAGCCCCTCCCAGCCATGTGCCTGGGCTCCCAGCCATGTCTGCACATGTCCACAGTCACGATGACGTAGGCGTGCACTTTCTCACCTGCCTCAGCCTGCACATGCCCGCCACTCCCGCTCCTGCTCCTGTGTCTTATGGGGGTGCCCCGAGACTCTCCCATGGTGGTCTGTGCCCAGGGGCCTGAGGGGGGCATGTGGGGGCAGCACTGGTCTCCACCTGCTCCTCTCTGAGGCTGCACGGCCAGGGATGGACCTACTGTGGTGAATCTCAGGTAGGCGACATGGAAGAGAGCCCATGTGGCTCAGAGGACCTCACGGGACCTGACACTGGAGAGTCTGGGGTGCCTGGGGCTGGGCATGGCCCTAGGAGGTAGCACCCCAACCTCTGCCTGTGAACCCCTTCTGCACAGAGCTGGGCCTTTTATCGCATAAGTTAGGGCTGAGGGGTGGTACTCTCAGCTCTGGGGACCCTAGCCAAGGCCCTGCTCCATCTTGGGCCTCCTGCTAGTGGGGCTGCCCTAGGCCCTGCCTTCACCTTCCTTGAGCCTGTGTGCCTCTGTTGGTGTGGAGAGCAAACATCAAAGTCCCACTGCGTGCTAAGTCTCAGGCTCAGTGTAGGAGGTCCACAATAGGCTGGCACTTGGCAGGGGTAGTGTGATGTCTCCCTTAAGGACTCAAGGGGCCCTCTTACCACCTTGGAAACAGTCAGAAGAAGGCTGTGACCCCCAGGATCAGCTGGGAACTATAGTTCCATGAAGTCTGAAACCTTTGGCTAGGCAAAGTGGACTCTTCTTCCAGAGTATAGGGGCTTTTTCCTTAGGGACTGAGCTGTATGGGTACATGAGTGATGACTCAGATCTGGGAAGTGAAGAAACCTTTGTGGGTTAGTAGGGGCTCAGTTTCTCTATTCATCTTGGCCCTTTTGGTTATGTGCCCTGCGGGACATGCCTGGTCCTCCCTCATGGAGACCTGGCTGGAGCCTGGGTCTACCCTGTTCTTACCCCAGTGTGTTCAACCCAGGGTGCCAGGGAGGAAGGGCACTGTGTGGCTTCCCTCCTCCATCCCTGGGGCAGCATGTGAAGGGTCAAGAGAGGAAGAATGGGCAAAGCAGGTTTTGAAGTCTTGAGGTTGCCATAGCAACTGCATCTCTGCTTAAGTTGGGTGGCCATGCAAACGTGGATATGATGTCTATGCGCTGGCTATGTGTGGAAGCCATGTGGAAATTCTGGGCTGGTGCTACGGTGCAAGCATGCTGTGGTGCAGGTGTGCCAGGGCACAAGTGTGCCTGGTGTAGGTGAGGTGTGGCATGTGGCATAATCAGGCCTCCCAAATACTGGGATTACAAGTGTACGCCACCACGCCTGACTGACACATTTCTTAAATGATCGGTTATCGATGCAGTTAAAACATGCAGACCAGAAGGTTGAGGTAGCCCAGGAGACAGATAGCAGGAAGGAGTGAGGTCAGGCCTGTTGGCCTGTCCCAGTCACCCATGGGCCTATGCAACCCCCAGGGAAGAGTCAGTGTCCACAGCAAAGGTGGCCTTCAAGCTCCCGAAGTGTAGCCTAGGCAACCACCAACGTCAGGCCCCACACACCAGAGCTGTTGCCCACAGCAAAGCCAGTGGTGACTGCTAATATATTATTCAGCTGCATGCCCTCTAAAATTAGTGATTTTTAAAGTTAACTAAAGGCAAGTGAAATTGGGCATGGTGTGCACGCTTGTAATCCTAGTACACGGGAGACAGACAGGAGAATCTCAGGTTTGCAGCCAGCCTCAGGAACTTATTGAGGCCCTCTGCAATGTAGTGAGACTCTGTATCAAAATAAAAATAAAATAGGACTGAGGGTGTAGCTCAGAGGTAGAAGGCCTGTGGGTTCAATCCCCAGCAACACACAACACACACACACACACACACACACACACACACACACACACACGTGAAGCCAGAGGGTTTATTTAGGATTTGCCTCAGCTGCAGGGTGACACAGTTCTAGGAGTCTGAGGGAGTCCAGACTACACCCAGAGTTGGGGCATGGTACTAAGTCATTTTAACATCCAATGTGAGTTTCTTTAGTTTCTTTTTTTTTTTTTCCGGTGGTACTGGGGTTCCTGGAAGCCTGGAAGCCCTTCTACCTCTGGGATATACTTCCACGGGCTACACTCCCAGACCTATTTTTTAACTTTTTATTTGGAAACAGGGTCTCTTAAGTCAGCGTGGCTGGCTCTGAACCAGCGCGATCCTCCTGTCTCCACCTCCCAAGCGCGGGGATTACAAGCGTTCGCCACCACGCCAGGCTCCAATGTGAGTTTCTGAACTGAGGTAAAAAAAAAAATAGTAAGCTTGGAAGAATGGTGGGGGTGGGGACAGCATTTGCTTTGACGGCTTTGATGTAGAAGCCAAGGAGGCAGTCTGGACCAGGCTCGGGAAGTTGGGGTACTAGGTGAGCAAGGGCACTCTTTACAAGGCCCAACTGGGCCCGGGCCTTAGCCCAATTCACTTCCTTCACATCAGACACCCCGCCCAACCTTGCATTGCAGTCCCTTCTCTGTCTTCTCGCTTGACTTGCAGTTGACTGGGAAGACTTGTGTCTAGAGACACCTCACTCAAGCATATTTCCCAGGGCTGGCTCCCGTGGGGTAGTTCTGTGGGATGCAGCCCAACCCTGACCTCCAGTGGCTAGTTTTGAGCACTGCAGCAGAAGAGGTGTGTTTTGGAGTAGCCAAATCCAAGCCTGGGCCTGGCAGGACACACTTATCATTGGAGGCCTCAGGCTTGAACATGCAGTGCACGTTTGTGAGCTGGCATAGGAGTGGGAGGCACTGTGTCTCCCAGGATTTATGCCCCAAGGAGTCCATTCTGGTATCCAGATACCCATGCACACACTGTGGTCTTTTTTTTTTTTTTGGGTGGTACTGGGGTTCCTGGAAGCCCTTCTGGAAGCCCTTCTATCTCCAGGCTACACTTCCAGACCTATTTTATACTTTTTTTTTTGGGTGGTACTGGGGGTGGAACCCAGAGGCTTTCTACCTCCGGGCTATATTCCCAGACCTTTTTTATATATTTTTTGAAAACAGGGTCTCACTAAGTTGCTGAAAGCCTCACTAAGTAGCTGAGGCTGGCTTCGAACCTGTGTGATCCTCCTGTCTCAGCTTCCCAAGCGCGGGGATTACAAGCGTGCACCACCACGCCCGGCTATATACTTTTTAAATTTGGAAACAAGGTCTCTTAAGGCAGTTCGGCTGGCTTTGACCCTGCGTGATCCTCCTGTCTCAGCCTCCCAAGCATGGGGATTACAAGCGTGCGTCACCACGTCTGACACTATGGTCTTTTTATATCAAGATTTGTTATGGGATGGCCCTAACCCTGAGGGGTCAGGACAGTGTTCCTGGGGAGGCAGCTTCTTGAGTAGAGTTTCTAAGGGAGAGAAGGGGATGCTCATGAGGGTGGGAAGACGTGGGTGGGAACACACAGAGTGAGGCAGGTGGAGGCACTATGCTTCAGGGTGCTAGGGCCAGGGAATGGAAAGCCTACAGGGCAGTCAGCTGGATCATGAGGAGGGGGGACAGTAGGGGCCAAGGATGTTTCAATCAGAGGCATGACATGGCCATGTATATATTTCAAAATGATAATTCTGGCTGCTGGGTGGAAGGGGAACAGGAGCACCTGACCAATGGAACTGTAGCTGTTGAGATTCCAACTCAGTTGTGAGAGAAGGCATCCTCACACAGGCCTGGACATAGGGTAGAATGTGACTGGAGAGAATCATGGCTGCTGAATCTAAGGGGTAAGGATGTGAGCTCTGCTCCTGGGTTACATGGGCTGGAGTTACACGTTTGCCAGTAGGCAACATTATGATCTGGGTCAAGCCACTTTTTCTGTGTGTGTGCGTGTAGTGGGGGGTGCTGGGATTGGAACCCAGGGTATTCTACCTCCTAGCTACATCCCCAGCTATTTTTTTTTTTTTTTGCAGTTCTGGGGATGGAACTCAGGGGCACTCTACCTCCGAGCTACAGCCCCTGCCCTATTTTTTTTGTTCTTTATTTTGAAACCAGGTCTCACTGAGTTGCAGAGGCCCTCACTAAGTAGCTGAGGCTGTCTGTGAACTGTGATCCTCTGGTCCCAGCCTCCCGAATGCTAGGATTACAAGTGTCCACCACCACACCCGGCTCTATTGTTTTGCTTTTGAAGCAGGGTCTGGCTAGGTTTCTGAGAGTTTTTTCTATGTTGCAGAGGCTGTCCTTGAACCTGTGATCTCAGGCTTCCAAGTACTGGGACTACAGGTGTGTGCCACCACACTCAGCTGCCACTTCTTTCTAGGACTCAACTTCACATATAGACAATGGGGAAAATGATACTTTGCTTTTTCTGAGTTATCAGAGTGCCCTGTAAACTAGGAAACATTACTCACCCACCCATCCATCCATTTATTCACTCACCAAGCTATTCATCTCTCTCTATACCCATCTTTTTTATCAACACACACCCATCCATCCATCTACCCACTCATCCATCCATCTGTCCACCTGTTCTTGTGGTCTTGCCCAGCACCCTGCCTCTGTGAGCCCTAGTTCACTCCCAATGCCATTTCCCAACCCTGGGCCCCGGACACATCACTCAAGGTATAGGCGGTGGGGCCCTGGAGCCCCAGATGGATGGAGGAGGTGTGCTCAATTGTCAGTGATAATTGATGGAGGCTGAGGTTAGCACGTGGGGATGTTTGTGGCGGACTAAAGCTGGAGGTCAGACAGTTCTGGGAATGATAACACTTTCCTTTTTGGGTGTGCTGAAGCAAGGTGCCTTCAGTTTGTTGGATGAGGACTGAAGATCCAGGAGTGGGAGTCCTCTGGGGCAGGTGAGTGTGCTCTCCTGGGGAGCGGGAGTAATGTGAGAACAGAAGGCAGAGGCAGAACCTAGGTCGAGGAAGAGGAGCCTGGGACTACGGAAAGAACTGCCAAGAGGTTGGAGGGGTGAGGAGATCCTGGTGGGGCTGCCTGTGTTCAGGAGTGGAGCAGGCTGCAGACATGTGGGGAGAGGGTCATAGGGATCTGCCTGGGCAAACCGGTGAATGAGGGGGACATGAGCAGAAGGGGCTCAGCTTCCAGCTGCCAGAAGGGTGATAGAGCATAGAATTGGGGAGAGTGACCCCTGGGTGGTCTTATGGAATAAGATACTGACGCTACAGCTGTCCTGATTAAGTGAATTTATACCCCAAAGTAGTATGATAACCACAGAACTCAAAGCAGCAATTCATTCTCCATGTCACAGCAGTTTGTAAAAGAACCAAGTCGATTCTGCAGAGTACATTAAGCTCAGGGTAAATGTGTATACAAGGATTTCAACAAAAAGCAAATAATATTCTTAATGGTGATCATTAAAACTTCTGCTAGAACTCTGTGTTCATACATAAGGAATGTTTGTGTCTGTGGTTATCCATCTATTTTTGTGGTAGTGGGGATTGAATTCAGGGACATTCTGTCTCTGAGCTATACTCCCAACCCTATTTTATTTTTTATTTATGTATTTATTTTTTGTGGTACTGAAGGTGGAACCCAGAGGCTTTATACCTCTGGGCTATGATCTCAGACCTATTTTATATTCTATTTTATATTTTATTTGGAAACAGGGTCTCACTAAGTTGCTGAGAGCCTCACTAAGTAGCTAAGGCTGGCTTTGAACCTGTGTGATCCTCCTGTCTCAGCCTCCCAAGAGCAGGGATTATAAGCATGCGCCACCACGCCTGACGTTTTATTTTATTTTATTTTATTTTGGTGGTACTGGGGTTCCTGGAAACCCTTTTACCTCCAGGCTATACTCCCAGACCTATTTTATATTTTTATTTGGAAACAGGGTCTCTTAAGCCAGTGAGGCTTGCTCTGAACCTGCACGATCCTTCTGTCTCAGCCTCCCAAGCCCGGGGATTACAAGTGTGCGCCACCACGCCAGGTGTTTTATTTTTTATTTTGAAGTAGGGTCTCACTAAGTTATAAAGGGGCTCGCCAAGTTGCTGAGGCTGGCCTTGAACCTGTGATCCTCCTGTCTTAGCTTCCCAAGTACTAGGACTATAGGTGTGTGCCACCACACCTGGTTGGTTCTTCATCTTGAAAACCCATTGGGATCACCTGGGTCTGTTTAAAAACCACAGAGCGGGCTCTCTCGCCTTCACCTCAGGTTCTGATGTTTTGGTTTGGAAGGGGGCCTGGGCACCAGTCTTCTGAACTCCAAGTGGTGCTAATGTGTATCTGGGGGTGGAAACCACAGGTCCCTATTGTATTCCAGGCATGGTTGGACTCTCAAGTTTTCCCCATTTCAGAGCCCCTCCTGCCAGGATTCACAGGATACCCTTGGGGTCAGCAACTCCTTTAAGAGTCTGATGAAGCTGGGTGTGGTGGCTCACGCTTGTAATGCCAGTATTTGAGAGGCTAAAACAGGAGGATCACAGGATCTCAGGCTACCTCAGCAACACAAAGTCCTCTGCAACTTAGTGAGAACCTGTTTCAAAAATAAATAATAGAATAGGGTTGTAACTCAGAGATAGAATGCCCTTGGGTTCAATCCCTAGTACCACACACACACACACACACACACACACACACACTCACGTCTGATGAAGGCTTGGGACTCTCTCTTTATTTATTTATTTTTTTGGTGGTACTGGGGTTCCTGGAAGCCCTTCTACCTCCGGGCTACACTCCCAGACCCATTTTTACATTTTTATTTGGAAACAGGGTCTCCTAAGCCAGCGCGCACGGCTGGCTTCGAACCTGCGCGATCCTCCTGTCTCTGCCTCCCAAGCGCGGGGATTACAAGCGTGTGCCACCACGCCCGGCCTGGACTCTCTCTTTAGATAAAGGTAAAAACATCTCATGGCCCAGAGGAAGTACAGGCTGGTGCAAGGACAGGACCTCACTCATCCTGCACAGCCGCAGGTGTGCACTTAGGTATATAAACACGACTGCAAATGAAACATATGTGCTCCATTTTGCCCAAAACCCTATGTAAGGAACAGGACTGTGGAGTAAAGCTGCTGCTGTTGCTCTCCTGAGTGATTCTGTGTGCTTTCTTCTCTGGGGATCTCATTGCCAAAATCTCTTCTGCAACCACAGCTGGCCTCTGACTCTGGTGTCAGCAGGATAAAGTGAGTCCCACAAGTACCCCCCCGGAGGAGCAGCCATGGGAGGAACAACCCAACATGGAGGAGGTGTGGCTCCTGGCCTCCCTGTGGTTCCTTGCAGCAGCCTATCTGGTGGTGCAGACCCCGCCAGAAGTCCTGAAGGCTTTAGAAGTGCTGGAGCCACACGTTCCAGTGGCACATTCAAAGGCGGCGGGTGAGTGGCCTGGGTGTTCCTGGTGGTGCTGAGGCATGCCAGCTGTGAGGTCCAGGAGCTGACCTAGAAGGCCTACCCACTATAGCAGTGGGAGGAGGAATGAGAGCAGATGTAGTGGTCACTGAATGAGCTTTGCACGCCCCTCTCAAGTCCGCGCCAACTTTTTGCCCCAGTAGCCGTGTAGGCTCCCTCTGATGTGCCTGACCCCTATAAAGCAGAGGTGGAGATGAAGGTGCCTGTGGCCCCTGGGGGAGGCCACAGGACCCTGACAATCTACCTGCTGTACCACCCTGACTCAGTGTATGCCTATGGAGTTACATGGTTTGGCAAAGCAATGTAAGCAAAAGATAGGAAAAATGGTCCCTGCATGGCTGACACACCTGCGGGAGACTGACCCGAACCTGGTTGAAATGACCCAATTGGCTAGCATAACCACCGTGCCTTCCTTGCAGGAGTGGTTGCAGAACATGGCTGCGGCCAAGGCACAAGCTTGGAATCAGACTCTGATTATCCGCTCATGGTCGCAACCCACAGGATTTGGAATAACGCCAGCAAGTTGCCAGAGACTGTGAGTAGTGGAATGCCTACTTAGACCTGGTGCAAATCATACGTGAGGTGGTTATGTGAAGATGATGTTCGAAGCCCAGTACACCAGCCCTGACAAGGAGCCATTTATGGCCCATTTGGAGAATCTGATCCTGGTAGTTGGCCCTGAAGGCACTTTTGGCACGTGACCGCCCTCATGGCCCTGTGTGTTGATCAGCCAGTACACCTAGTGATAGAAGGAAGTCGTAGAGGCTTTAGAAGTGGCCAGGCTGGGAGTTATGGAAGTGCACAGGCAGGGGTGCACAGCCCAAGTGTGAGCCATAGGGGAGGGCTCTCAGTGGGATTGGGCCCCCAAGTCATAGAAGAACAAGTCAAGAGATGAAAGACCTGTAAAGGTCAGCTGCAGACAGATGTGGTTTGACCTGTTAGCAGCCAGACTGGCAGAGAAGATAGAACACGAGCCCAATTAAGCACTTTTGGCTTTCTGGGGACAACCTTGTCTGAACCAAAGGCACACCCCTTTATCTCCAAAAAGGAATGAGGAAACATCCTGGGAGATATGTATAGCTGACTTTCTTCTCAGCCAGGATACCTGGTTAGTGGGGGAACCAGATGATCTGAGGCTATTCATATGTGGAATTGACTATTTACTGGTCCTTCCACAATGGGTACCATGTCTCAGCATTAATTGACATAGGAGCAGACATCACTCTCCTCTTTGGCAATCTGGACAAATTTACTGGACCTAAGGTGCCATCAAGGGTGATGGGGGTGTCTCACTACAATTTGACATGTCCCAGTGATTTGGGGATGGGATGCCTGCCTCCTAAGCAGTATAACACGTATGTACCCTCCATATCTGAGTACAACCTGGGTATGGTGGTAGTAACTGTACGAACAGCTATCAAAGAATTCTAGCTACAGGTGCATGTGGTAAAGACCATACTAGAGGATATCCCATCATGCCCCCTTGAACCCCCCAAGCCGTGAGGATTATGAGTACACAACAATGCAAGTTACCAGAGGGTCATGAAGAAACTGAACAAACAATACAGAACCGGAAGAGGCGAGTGTAACCCACCTGCCTCAGCCCATTCAACCCTCCAGTATGGCCGAGAAGAACCCTGGGGTTCCTGGCACATGGCAGTAGACTTCTGGGGGCCAAATAAATGACACTAGCCTTGTGCACAGCAGTCTCAACTAACGGATTAGCTGTCACATGACCTGGGACAGTTCCATTACATTGTAGACTTGGCGAATGCTTTTTTCTCCATTGACATTATCCCAGAGAGTAAAAAAATAATTTGCTTTTACCCAGAAATGGCAGCAGTGGATCTTTTTGATATTGCTACTCTTTTATTTAAAAACAGTTAGTGGCCGGGCGTGGTGGTGCACGCTTGTAATCCCCGCGCTTGGGAGGCTGAGACAGGAGGATCGCGCAGGTTTGAAGCCAGCCTCAGCTACTTAGTGAGGCTCTTAGCAACTTAGTGAGACCCTGTTTCCAAATAAAATATAAAATAGGTCTGGGCATATAGCCCGGAGGTAGAAAGCCTCTGGGTTCCACCTCCAGTACCACCAATAAATAAATAAATAAATAAATAAATAAATAAAAACAGTTAGTGGTCATATATGCTTTTCTCTTAGCTTGTAAACTAAGGTGCTGGGTCAGTAATGGTACAGACCACATAGCCTGTTAAAGGCTGGTTACGCTCTTGGAATTATGTTCTTGGGCAGAGGTAGCACGAATGTCCTTTATTTTATTTTTTGTGGTACTAGGTTTCCTGGAAGCCCTTCTACCGCTGGGCTACACTCCCAGACCCATTTTTACATTTTTATTTGGAAACAGGGTCTCTTAAGCCAGCGAGGCTGGCTCCGAACCAGCGCGATCCTCCTGTCTCCGCCTCCCAAGCGCGGGGATGACAAGCGTGCCCACCACGCCTGGCAGAAATGTCCATTTTGACTAGGTTGGCTGCTTATTTAGAACAATGAGCACATTTTTCTAGTAGATGTCTGAACAGCTACATACTCTGTTGGGGCCAGTACATTTCTGGGCAACAGTTTCCTTGGAACCCATGGAAGCGTGAGATGCTCCAAGTCTCTGTAAGGAAGGAAAAGGCCAATACCCCTGGAAGTGTGCTATACCAATGGCTCCTATGGGCGGCCGTGGCCTCACAGCCCCTCATGGAAGCCTTTGGTATGAGGTTAGCACCAGAGCCTCTAGCTGATGGGCTGAGCTCCGGGTGGTCTGCTTAGTTCTCATGAAGTACACCATGCCACTGCATGTCTGTACAGATAGCTGGACAGTCTACTGGGGCTAACCTTGTGGCTGCCCCAATAGGCAGCACAAGACTGGTTGACTGGACCCTACCTGTTGTGGGGCAGGGATATGTGGGAGGACCTGTGGAAGTGTGGCCTCCAGGAAGGAGCTACTAGACATCATGCTCTGGGGCATAGTCCTTTCCTGGCTGCACCTATATGAGGAACAAATGGCTGCTGTTCTCCTGAGGAGGCTCTGCACACTTTCCTCTCTGGGATCGCACCACAGAACCCTCCCCTCAATCACAGCCGGCCTTTGACACGTCCTCACCCAGTTTTAGGATATTCTCAGATCCCTGCAGCTTCTCCTGGTCTTCTCTCCCATAGATTTCTTTTTGTTATTTCATATTAAATTGAGTCGTTAACATTTGACAGTCCCAAGCATTCTATTTGTTTTAGCATCCTCAAATTACTATGATTTAACTATCATCTATTGCTGGGAGATTAGTGGGAATTTGTTAGGGCTGAAACCAGTGTCTTGTATGCATTCTAGACCATGTGCTTTGTTCTAGGCTGCAGGCTTAAATTCAATCTCCCATTTTTGGCGAAAAATAGGACATACAGATGGCTCAAAAAGCGCAGTGTTTAAAAATAAATATTTTTAAAGAGACCACAAGAGAGTGAAAAGAAGTTCCTGCTCTCTTCTTTGTGTCTTAGTGAGTCCTCCACGTCTATCCCAGAGTCACAAATGCTTGTGCCCATGCCAGAATGTTCCATGGCTGTCTGTGGGTGGTGCCTCCGGCTGATTGAGCCCTTATTGACAGGTATTTAAGCAACCTCTTATCACGGACATGATGATGAATATGTCCTTGAACATGCGTGTTTTCTTCCTTCCTTCCTTCTTTCTTTCCTTCTTTCCTTCTCTTTCTTTCTTTCTTTCTTTCTTTCTTTCTTTCTTTCTTTCTTTCTTTCTTTCTTTCTTTCTGTGGTACTGGGGTTTCTGGAAACCCTTCTACCTCTGGGCTACACTCCCAGAACTATTTTTTTTTATATTTTTATTTGGAAACAGGGTCTCTTAAGCCAGCAAGGCTGGCTTCGAACCTGCACGATCCTCCTGTTTCCGCCTCCCAAGCGCGGGGATTACAAGCGTGCACCACCATGCCTGGCAACATGCGTGTTTTCTGATGAGGTTGAAGGAGAGATTCTTGAAAGTGGGCGTGCTGACATGTGTTTATAGTTCCATCCTGAAGGACCACATCGCTCTACAGAGCTTGCCCCCACACCCTCCTAATATATCTCTGTTATGAAACCTTTGGTTATTTGCCAATCTAAGGGGGGGAAAAAGGGAAAATTCTTTGCAGTTTATACCTGAATATCTTCTACCAGAAGTAAGGTTGGACAGCTTTTTATGTTTTTGTTTTTTTGGTAGTGGGATTGAACCCAGGGGCATCTACCTCTGAGCTATACCTTCAGCCCTAGTTTTTATTCCTTATCTTGAAACAGAGACTCACTAAATTGTGGAAGGCCTCACTAAGTAGTTGAGACTGGCCGTGAACCTGCAATCCTCCTGTCTCAGCCTCCCAAGTACTGGGATTACAAGCGTGTGCCACCATGCCTGTCTTATTTATTTATTTATTTATTTTTGTAGTACTGGGGATGGAACCCAGGGGCATTCTACCTCCAAGATATACCTCCAGCCCTATTTCTTTATTTTTTACTTCTGACACAAGGTCTCACTGAGTTGCAAAGGGCCTCACTAAGTAGCTGAGGCTGTCTATGAACTCAGATTCCCCCTGTCGCAGCCTCCCAAATGTTGGGATTACAAGTGTGCACCACCACACCCAGCTCTGTCTTAGCTTTTTATGTTTAGCAATAATTTTTCCTGCTTTGTATCCTTCATGAATTTTTTATTGGGTTGTTGGACTTCGCTTTATTGATTTTACAGGTTCTTTTATATAAAAGGCTTTATTCCCTAAATATCTGCAAGTATTTCTCCTGGTTCATTATTTGATCTTTTTGACTTTTAACAATAAGGTAGTTTTGCCATGTAAAATTATTTTTATTATGGAAGGTAATTAATCTTTCATGATTTGGGCTTCGTGAGTTGGTAATATTCTCCCCTTCCATGTGTTCTTCCTTTAATTCTAAAACTTTATCATCTCTGACCCATCTAGGGCTTATTTTGGCATAGTATCTAAGTCAGGGATCTATATCATCAGGGCTTAAGCAGAGAATGGTGTCACCTAGAATTGGAGAATCTGGGGAGAGCTGACTAGTGGGGTAGCAGTGTGGTCAGCATATAAGCCACCAAGACAATGTCCTATGGACCTGTCCTTGGGCATGAAGGACTCAAAAAGGGCTATGTGAATTGCCAGAGTGAGGCTATGGGCAAGGAACCGTGGAGGCTTGATGTAACAAGTGACCCCTCCCTCTGCTCACTTCCGGCGCTCCTGTGGGTCAGTCCCAACCAGCACCAATAGGATGAGCTCAGGTAGCCCCTCAGGTCATGGGGGCTCTGTGCAGGGTGGAGACATGGGAAGCAATGAAGGCCGAATGCTAATGTGTTCAGCCCAGGACACAGTGTGGCTCTTGTCAGATAGTGAACTGATTGTTGAGTTGACATTCCAGCCTGGGAAGTGAACCTAGGAGCACCCCAGGGAACTTGGGAGCCACTCATGGAAGTAGGTTGGAGTGGAGGCTGGAAGGCTCTGGCTTGGGCCCAGTGAAGGCCATAGGGAAAGGTGGACAGGGTGCAGGCTGACCATGAGCTGGTCTGGTCCAGGCTGCCATCTACCTTCCCAGAGCTGTCTCTGGTGAGCTCTGTGGGCCTCAGGATTTGGGGACCGGTGATGCCGGCCGGATGCTGGAATGTTTGCAGCAGGGTCTGCAGGGGTGGGGAGTGCGAGGGAGGCCATTGGGTGAGGGCTTTCCATACCTTCGTCCATTCATTTATTCAGCAAATACTGCTGTATCCTATAGCCAGACCCTGGACCAAAGCTGCCAAGGGTCTGGCTTCAGTGACCTTTTTTTTTTTGATACTGAAAATTGAGCCCAAGAGCACTCTACTTCTGTGCTACACTCCCCAGCCCTTAAAAAATTTTTTTTTGAAAACAGGGGTCTGGCGTGGTGGTGCACACTTATAATCCCAGGACTTGGGAGGCTGAGACAGGAGGATTACAGGTTTGCGGCCAGCCTTAGCTACTTAGTGAGGCCCTCCACAACTTAGTGAAACCCTGCTTTAAGATAAAGAATAAAGAATGCCGGGCGTGGTGGCCCACGCTTGTAATCTCCACACTTGGGACGGAGACAGGAGGATCGCACAGGTCTGAAGCCAGATGCGCTGGCTTAAGAGACCCTGTTTCCAAATAAAAAGTATAAAATAGATCTGGGAGTATAGCCCGGAGGTAGAAGGGCTTCCAGGAACCCCAGTACCACCCCCCAAAAAAAAAGAATAAAGAAGAAAAAAATAGGGCTGGGGGTGTAGCTTGGAGGTAGAATGAGCTTGGGTTCCATCTCAGTACTGCAAAAAATAATTTTTTTTTGGAAATAGTCTTCCTAAGTTACTGAGGGCCTCGCTAAGTTGTTGTGGATCTTTGAACCTGCGATCCTCCTGTCTCAGCCTCTCAAGTACTGGGATTATAGGCATGCACCACCATACCTGGCTCTCAGTGACCATTTTATGTATTTATTTATTTATTTATTTATTTATTTATTTATTTATTTATTCAGGTACTGGGGGTGGAACCCAGGGGCTTTTCTGCTTCTGGGCTATATTCCCAGACCTATTTTATACTTTATTTGAAAATGGGGTCTCACTAAGTTGCTGAGAGCCTCCCTAAGTAGCTGAGGGTGGCTTCAAACCTGTGTGAGCCTCCTGTCTCAGCCTCCCAAGTGGGATTACAGGTGTGCACCATCACACCTTGCTCTCAGTGACCATTTTAATTTTATTTATTTTTGTGGTCCTGGGGATTGAACTCAGGGGCTTCCTACCTCTGAGTTATACCTCCAGACCTTTTTAAAAAAAAAATATATATATATATATATATTTTTGGTGGTGGTACTGGGATTCCTGGAAGCCCTTCTACCTCTGGGCTACACTCCCAGACACCTATTTTTATACTTTTTTTATTATTTGGAAGCAGGTTCTCTTAAGCCAGCACGGCTGGCTTTGAATCTGCGCGATCCTCCTGTCTCCGCCTCCCAAGCACAGGGATTACAAGCGCGGGCCACCACGCCCAGCTTCAGTGACCATTTTAAATGACTATCTATTGTGTGCAAGACTTCAACAGGGAGGTGGCTGCCCTCTCCTCCAGGCAGCACAGGGCTAGACTTCCTGGGGCCCCCTGGTTCCCCAGTTCAGTGGTTTCCTGCTTAAGGACAGGGAGGCTCCTAGCTGCTGCCTTTCGGAGTGCTCTGCATTTTCATTGTATGTTTGTTTTCTGAGCATTGTTGGAATCTTAGAAGCAGAGAAAATGTGTTTGCTCCATCACCTTTCCCAATATGACAAGTCCTATAAAGCCTACTAAGGCCTTTAATGAAACCTCTGCTCAGAGCTGTTTCTGCAGAATGTGGAAGCGGAATTTAAATTAAGATGTTGCTTTGTAGTCTGGGGCTTTGCCTGGAAAGAAATTAAAGACAGCCCACCTTTGTTACTGGGTTCAAGGATCTTGGCTACCTGCCACTGGGGGGCTGATGTTTGGAAGACCAGAATTGGTAGGAAGGAATCAGGTTTATTCTCCTAACTCTGGAGAAAATGTTAGGGTCAGCTCCTGAAAGCTCTGTGTGGGGCGTTCAGGAGCAGGAAGGGTAGTCATATGGAGGGGAAGAGGCAGCGCCAGGCTGAGTGGGTCTCCAGCCAGGGCCATGTTTCCTTGTTTTCTGCTGGGAGCATCACAGTGAACTTTCAGAGGAAGGGTATTATGAAGGCCATCTGATGTTCTGGGCTCTGTGACTCAGAGCTTAACCATCTAGGTGGGCTTCTCTTTGGAATCAGAATATAAGGCAAAAGAGAGAAGATGCTAAAGGAATAGGGAGGGGAGACAACACTGTAGCACTCTGCCAAGGACTCCCCACAGAGCTGCCCTCTGGGCTCCCTGCTGGAGACCCTCTGACCAATACCATGATCTTCTTTTTTTTTTTTTGGTGGTACTGGGGTTCCTGGAAGCCCTTCTACCTCCGGGCTACACTCCCAGACCTATTTTTACATTTTCATTTTTGGAAACAGGGTCTCCTAAGCCAGCGCACGCGGCTGGCTTCGAACCTGCGCGATCCTCCTGTCTCCGCCTCCCAAGCGCGGGGATTACAAGCGTGCGCCACCACGCCCGGCCACCATGATCTTCTTTGAAGGAGCTGGATAGGTGAAGAGGCTGTAGCTTTGCCCCACCTCTGACAATGTCTCCACCTCAGGTCCCACAGAGGGCCTGTGCAGAGGGGGAGGAAGATGCTCCCGAAGGTCAGATAGTCTCTCAGGACCAGAGTTGTCTTTTTTTTTTTTTTGGTACTGGGGATTGAGCCCAGGAACCATCTACCTTTGAGCTACACTCCAGCCCTTTTTTATTTTTATTTTATTTTATTTTATTTTTTTGGTGGTACTGGGGATGGAACCCTTCTACCTCTGGGCTACACTCCCAGACCTATTTTATATTTTACTTAGAAACAGGGTCTCTTAAGCCAATGAGGCTTGCTTTGAACCTATGCGATCCTCCTGTCTCTGTGTGGGGATTACAAGTGTGCGCCACCATGCTTGGCTTATTTTTTGTTTTGAAACAGGATCTCACTAAATTGTTGAGAGTTTTGCTAAGTTGCTGAGGCTGGTCTCAAACTTGCAGTCTTCCTGTCTCAGTCTCCCAGTTGCTGAGATTACAGACAGGCGCTACCAGGCCCTGTGAAAGTTGTTTTATAAGCAAATTCCACTTCTGAGCTCACAAAGCTCACAGGCTAGCAGGAGTCAGATGTGCTAAAAAGGAAGGCAGGTAAGTGAGAGCCCTCTGGGCTGTGGGGAGTACAGCTGGGCTGTCACAGGGTATACTGTGTGAGGGTAGGCAGGAAGGCAGAGGCAGTGTGGGAGAGCACCAGACCTCCTACTGCATTCAGCTCTTCCTTCTCCATCCCTCAGTCCTGCCCTTTGGACTTCATACCCAGGGTGTATTGCCAAAAAACAAGCCAGAGCTTCCTCAGCCTTAACCCCACGATAGAGATCTGGTGGGCCCTGTGTCGTCGTCCTCTTCCTCCTCCTCCCTCACCTTTTTGTGCCTCTCTGAGAGATAGGGCCCTCCTGGCACCCTCCCTGGTGAGAGAGATTGTCTGGAGTGGGATGTGCAGAGACAGCCCATGTGAAATGCCAGGGCAGTGAAAGGTGATTTTTCTTTCTTGTTTTCCAAGTTAGCAATGCTGCCGGAGCCCTTCTGTAACTCTAAAAGTATGCAAAACATTCTACACCATGAAGTAGCAAAATGCTAGGAGGTTACATCAGAGAGGAGCCAGTTTCCAGGAAGAGGCTGGGAGCCCACTCGGAAGACAGGGAGGCACCTTTAAGGATGCAGGGCTCTGGGGGCAGGTGCAGGTTCGGGTATTAAGATGCAAAGCTTATAACTGAAGTACAGGGAGGAGCCACAAACGGATGTGGGCACTGTAGCACACACTGCCAGTGAGGCCAGGTTTCCAAAAAATAGGACAAAGTGCCCACAAATCAACAAGAACCACAACAGAATAGAAATGGGCAGCAGGGTTGAGCAGCATCAGTTTTTCAGGAGAGAGTGATGTGGAGAAATATTCTGAGCCGGGCGTGGTGGGCACGCTTGTAATCCCTGTGCTTGGGAGGCAGAGACAGGAGGATCGCGCAGGTTCGAAGCTAGATGCGCTGGCTTAAGAGACCCTGTTTCCAAAAATAAAAAAATAGGTCTGGGCCGGGCGTGGTGGCGCACGCTTGTAATCCCCGCGCTTGGGAGGCGGAGACAGGAGGATTGTACTGGTTTGGAGCCAGCCTCGCTGGCTTAAGAGACCCTGTTTCCACATAAAAAAAGTAAAAAAATAGGTCTGGGAGTGTAGCCCGTGGGAGTGTATCCCGGAGGTAGAAGGGCTTCCAGGAACCCCAGTACCACCAAAAAAAAAAAAAAAAAAAGTCTGGGAGTGTAGCCCAGAGGTAGAAGGGCTTCCAGGAACCCCAGTACCACACACACACACACACACACACACACACACACACACACACAAGAAATATTCTGGAGGACTCCATGTGCCATCACTCCAGAGATGTGGTGCTGCAGGAGCCAGCTACATCCGAGGAGCAGAAGACCCGATGTTTGTGACCCTCCCTGGGTGGGCATAACCTGAGAACACTGCACACTGTGCTTTGGTGTGGAGAATGTTCCAGGCCCAAGAGTTCCTGAGGATTGGGAGCCTGGGAGGCCTCTCCACCCCTCTGACAGCTTGCCCTGGAAGTTCCAGGTCCTTGGCCAGTGGAAAGGAGACTGACCTTGAGGCTGTCTGTGTCCAGGTTATAAGAAGAAATGCCCAATGTCCTGCCACTGGGAAGCACTGGAGTTGGGCTGCTCCAGGCCCTGGTGTGAAGTAGCAAAACTTGGGCCACAGCAAGAGCTCTGGAGAGTCTGCTGGGGGGCAGGGCCACTGAAACATCTAGGATGACGAGAGGTTAACTTCTGTGTTCCTTGGCTGCAAAGCGTGGCAGCTACAATCTATTTATATGTCGTCATGCTACAAGATCAGTCAGATCAACCTGACAAACCTCAAAAATAAGGATGAATGGCAGATACAACTTGCAAAAGGCTTTGTTCTGTATGATTTCATTAATGTAAACTGAAGAGATGTTATGCATCACCCTTGGATGTGTATGTAGATGCCCAAACTGCAAAAATGTGCAGAGAAATGATAGAAGCCATTCAGGGATGCCCCCTCTGTGTGTTTTAATATTTTCATGCTTAAAAATTAAACAACAAACTTTCTGGGGTGGGATGAGAAGGTCATATATGGAAGGACAGTCACTTCCAGATAGGGGAGAGATCAGGCCTGGGTGCTGGGCTAGACAGGGGGAGGACTTTGAGGGTTCTGACAGGATTTCACCAGGAGAGGAAGAACTGTGGAGACTGGTGGGAGAAGGGTGGTGGTGCTCAACTCCAGTTCCTGGTGACCAAGTGAGGTAGGTGCTCTGGGTCTGGGCTGAATAGGTCCAGTCGAGTCAGAGGGTGCTTCTGGGTGTGCACAGTGGCAGACAGGATGAGGGCAGTAGAGCCAACATGTGGCCTAGGGCGGGGTCAGTGCCTCTCTGTCCAGCTGCATGGTTTGGGCAGTAGACAGGAGACATGGAGAGCTGGTGATTTAAAATAGACGGGTGTGGAGAGAATGCTGAATCAGGCATCAGAAAAGAACTAAGCATCACAGGCCAGCTCAGTCACGGAGAACTGCCTCCTATGGCTCAACCAGTTCACAATAAACATGGTTAAAGTTTTATTTATGGCACAGCTGCTAATTGCACCGTAAACATTTTTCATCAAGCAATTGCTGTTTACTCATTTGCCAATCAGCTCATTACCCAGCTACCTCTCTCCACACTCCTGCCTTCCCACTCCACAAACCCTGCTGCTTCCAGACTCCCCTGCAGCTGTCCTCCAGGCCAGGCCCAGCCTGCGTGTGCCTGCTGGGCTCCCCACTACTTTCTCTCTGTGGGCTGCAAACCTTGAAGCCTCATGTGGCTATGCCCCACATCTCCTAGCCTTTATCCCAGTTCCCCCAGTGTACCCACTTGTACATGCAATGAATCACAGCCCAATATTCCTGGTCTCAAGAGCAGGAAGCGTGCAGCACCGGCCTCTCTGTTCTGGTGGCTGTACCTTCCATGTTCTCAGCACTGGCTGCTCCTCTGGTGTCCACTGGGATCCTCACACAGTGCTAGGCTGGGGCCCACATTTGCTCCTATCTTCATACATTCTGGCCACCTCCTTCTAGTTTCCAAGCTTCGGTAGACTGGACCTCGCTTCCGGTGTGCTAGGTGGCAAAGAGCCCTCAGGTGGGCTGGCTGGAGCCTTAGGGTGCATGCTGTGAGTCCTGAGAACACTCATATTTGGGACATATTCATCAGTGGGGATGTGTTTAGGTGAGTGCACATGTACACACATGTCTGTGACATGTGAACCTGCATGTGTATGCAAACATGTATGCATATGTGAACATGTGGGCATGTATGTTCATTCGTGTACACTGGTGTATCTGTTACATGTGTAATATGTTAGTATGTATAAATGTGTGCTTCAGTGTGCATGTTTATACCTGCAAAGGTGTGTATGATTGTTCTACACATGTGTGGATTTGCATGTTTAGATACACATGCAAGTGGTCTATATGTGTGTGTATATGGGGGCACATGCATACTCACTTGGTTATCTCTGTGACATGCTCACATATATATGTTTATGCATATGCTCCTGTGCACACACTTATATATATGTGTATGCAAGTGGCATGCACATATGCATGCACACATAAGTATATGTGCCCATGAATATTTGCATATGTGTGGTGTGTCCATGTTTATGTATATGCACATACACAAGGGTGGTGCACCTATATGCATGTGCACACATGCGTATAGGTGTGCTCATGCACACGCACACACGTAAGTGTGTATATGTATAAAAGCGGCAAATGGCAAGTATATATATGCCCTCCATGTGTCATGTGTCACATGTGTGAGTGAGTATGTGCAACAGATTTTCTTGGAGGCCCCAGATCAAGTCTGAAGGGGGTTCCTGCTGGCTAGGGAGAGGCTGGGACAATCATCAGAATCTGGCAGCAGGGCTAAGGGTCCCCTCCAGCTGAAAGTTCTGCCTGGTATGTGCTCAGGGCTCTCCTGTGCTGCCCCACAGGCCAGAGTAGCTCTGGTCACTCACAGAATGCCTGGCTTGGGCTGTGATTGGCTGCACGCACTGTATCTGTGTATGTGAATACATGACAGATGTCTTCCACCTGCAGTGTGCTCTGTGTGACTGTGAATACAGGCAGCTATTTTGGATGCATCTGGGTTCAGAGTGTCCACTGGGGTGTCAGAGATGTCTGGGCAGACGTGCTTTGCCTGGTCTCTGTGTATGGGGGTGTTGGGAGGGCCAGCTTCCCCTGAGGCCTCCAGGCTGGGACACAGGGATAGTGCTGGTCAGGAGCTCAGCCCTGAGTGGGGTGCTGAATACCCGACAAAGCCATTGGACCCTGCGGCCTCTGGGCACCCAGCTCTGGTGGGGTCCTGGCTCTCTCAGTGGCAGGGACTTGCTCCTCAGAAGAAGTGGGTGAGACAGTCCCAGCAGAAGCTGGTCTCTGCTGCCTGCAGTGTGCCCAGCCCCATGCCCTACGTGTCAAAGTCCTCCAAGCCTGCTATGAAGCCCGGGGCTTCTCTCCTGGGGGTGTGGAGGGGCTCTCCCTCTGTGCCCTTGGTTGCTCTGTAGGGAGGGCTCCTGGCTGGCTCACGTGGGCACCAGGGCAGGTGCAGGGCTGACTTCACACAGACTGAGCCCTTTGTGTGGGACCATCTTCCGGCCTACCCCTCCCCACTCCCCCGCCTCTCAAAGAAGGCCTGTTTTCAGCTTCCTCAGCAACGCCCCCACCAGCGCTGCCTCCCTGCCTTCCCTTCTGACCTCACTCTCAGCTCTTGGGGAGGCCACTAGGGGAGGCTCCAAAGAGCATTAGCAGGGAGGCCCTGGGGCAGGAGGTGGTGGGGAGGGGTGGGAGGAGGGGACCAACTGTGGTGGGCTTAGGCTGGAGAGCAGAGGGGCAGCCCTGAAATGGGAGGCCTGATGGTGCCCAGGGTGGAGCAGTGGCTGTTGTTTTTGGTGGGAACAGGGAAGCCTGAGTGTGGGGAGGACACCCCACTGGGACCCAGTGGGCCCTGGAGAACCTTCTCGGGGACTCATGCTGGCTGATTGTGTCAAGTGCTCATGTGAGTCACCTCCAGGCAGCACAAGGCCACAGCCACCTTATCCCAGATCTGGGTTGTTGCCTCACGCTGGAGACACAACTCTGTGAAGTCCTCTTCATTACCCTGGGTGCCCGGTCAGCCTCACGGAGGGGATGCCCAGCTGACAGGGCCGCTTCCTACCCTGATCCCAGCTCTGCCGAGGGCTCCTGCACAGGCAGGGGTTTGAGAGGAAGGTGGAGGGCTGCTGTTGGCCAAGTGGCCGGGGCACTAACATAGGCTTGCTATCCCTGGCTTAAGTGCTCACATCTTGGTGAAGCCATTTTCAGTACGATGGCCCACATTGCAGGGCACACATGAAACCCACCACCAAAGTAAGATGACACTCTGATTACCACCTCCAGAAGGTAAAACAGCATCAGAGACACAGAGAGGTGCAAAGGGCATGTGGACAGCACGGGTGTAGGCTCACACTCGGGGGTGGCCTGGCAGGGCTCTGCCTATCTGCTGATGTTAACATGGGCATCCTGGCCCTCGCTGGCACCCAGAAAGCCCTGTGGAAGCTGGGCCTCTGGAGGCTCTGGTCTGGGGCTGCATGGAACCCACTGTGAAGAAGGCCTCGTAGACCAATGAGGGGATGCAGGACAGTGTGCTGGCCTGGGTTGAGAGGAAAATGGAGACTAGCAGGTGCAGTGGCTCCTCCTTGGTCCAGGCATGCTCTTGGTAGATGGCTGCTGCCTGGGGCTGGCCTGCAGGGTGCTCTTGTATGTGAGTGGCTAGATCTGAAGCCCTTGGGGTCCCTCAGCCCAAATCTCCTTCATGGGGCAAGAGTGATGTGTGTACATACGGGTGGGGCCTGGTTGTGAGTGGAGGACCCTGTGTCTAATCATACGCTGTTGTTGCTGCTGCTTCTCCCCCTTTCTTCTGTGATACTGGGGGTTGAACCTGGGGCATTCTACCTCTGAGCTATATCCCCAGCCCTATTTTTTCTTCTTTGAAACAGGGTCTCACTATGTTGTAGGAGGTCTTTCTAAATTGCTGAGGCTGGCCATGAACCTGTAATCCTGTCTCCGCCTCCCATGTACTGGAATTACAAGCGTGTGCCACTATGCCCAGCTCATGTGCATCTTCTGATGACAGCTCAGCGGCCCACATGGCTCATCAGAGAATTTGGGCTAATGTTTTCAGAAGGAAGGGGGCTTTTTATGTCTCCCTATCCTGTAGGTCGCATGTTCATTCACTCAAGGGGAGAGCTGATGAGCACTGTGTGGGTGCTGTGGGAGTGGAAGGTCCTGCTATAGGCAGGTGTTCTCTGCCCTTTGGGGTACCCCCAAAGCTGGTAACAAGTGACTGGCATACTGGTCCTCAGGTAGACAGGTGCCTTTCTGGGCAGCATGGGAAGTAAGAGTCTGGCTGCAGGGAAGCAGTCCTTGGCCTGTGATGTGAGGATGAGCTGGGGTTGGTGCATAAGAAGGAAAGCACAGCCTGAACATCAGGGCTCAAGCTGAGGTAAGGGCCCCCATGGACAGGCAGCTCCAGCCTGCCCAGGGGAGGACTCGGGACTAGCTGCCTCTCAGCATTCATGGAACAGGGCCTTTCATGTAGCTTATGCTATGTGGAAGAGAACCAAACTTACCAACATGGAACATTATTCCTGTGGAAGCAATCTGCCCTGGACATCTGGGGGTGCGTGGGGGATGGGGAGGACACATGGCCTGTTGTGGGTGCTGAGGACCTGGCAGAGGCCTGTGTGGTGCTGGCATTGGGCAGGGGACACAGAAGGGGACAAAGTACCTGAGCTCTAGGGTGGTTGCATGGGAGGGTGGCAGGCTTCACCCTGTGTTTCACCTCTCAGAGGCATAGAGCCCCTCTCCTGCCGGGACGAGGTGTGCTCTTGGCTGCCTGGAAATTCTGCCCCTCATCCTTCCAGGCCCAGCCAAAGGTACTGACATTGAAAACAGAGGTGGCAGTTTCAAGCAGAAAGCAGGAAACATAGACAGGTCTCTTTCCTGGTGGTGCCATTTGCAACTGCCCTGCAAGTGAATGGAAAAAGCTGGTTTTTTTTTGCAAACCTGGGGAAGTGCTCCTGCACAAGAAGCAGGCTAATCTGGAGCTGAATGGGTGTCTGTCTGCAGCAGGATACCCCCTGTGCTTCTGGGTCCCCCAAGCCAAGTGTGTGGTCATAGTGAGGCTACAAGAAGGGTCCCTGCTACCTGGAGTCTGTCCCAGGGAGCTGTGTGGACTCAGGGTTGTGGGTGTGAACCTGGTGCGCATATGTTGTCCTGCGTCAGCACTAGGGTCTCTGCCGGAGGCTCTGGTCCTTCATGGTGCTCTATGGGATGCTGTGGGGCATCCGGTGCCTTTGAGTCTCCAGGTCCATCTTGGTTGATGTGAAACAGGGTCTGGGACCTGGTGCACAGGCCATGGACTCCACTGTGCCTGATCTCTGATTTGGCCACACTGCTGGGACCTCAGAAAAGCTTCTTGTCCCTTTTGAGCCCATAAAAGAGGCAAATCACAACCGTGAAGCGTAGTAATGATTTGCTGGAACAACTTTTGCCAGCTTCTGCCTTCCAGGGGCACAGCAGTGGTTGCTACTCTTTCTTCTGCTGCCGTTGCTCTTCCTTAGGGCCCCAGGCTGAGTCTCCAAGGAGACTTTGCAGCTGTGTGAATGCAGGGGTCAGCATCTGGGTGCCACACACGGTGTGCACAGGCCTGCCGTGGGCCCACACCCTAAGTGCCCTTTTCCTCAACCTGACAGCCATTTCCTTTTTATTTTTATTTTTTGCCGGGGATTGAGCCCAGGGGCACTCTACTTTTGAGCTACCCTCCAAGCCCTTTTTATTTTTTGTTTTTGAAACAGGATCTCACTGTGTTGCTGAGGTTGTACTCCAACCTGTGAACTTCCTGTCTCAGTCTCCCGAGTAACTGGGGTTACAGGTATGTGCCACCACAGGTGTGCAGCCCCTTCTTCAAGGCAGGAGTCCTAGGCGCCCAGTCTGGGGTTTGTATCCTCCTCCCACGGTCCTACTATCCCTCTGGTGTGGGGGCCTGTGGTCACCCTGAGTTCATCTCCCTGCTCTTCTCTCCAGCACCTGTTCAGGCCTACCCTACTCCCCATGATATTTACATACAGGTGCAAGGTGCAGCTGAATGTAGGGGGTGGGGCCAGCAGTCCATGCTTGGGATGGCCTGCACAGGAGGCGCCTGTGGTGAGACAATGGCTGCTGGGGACACAGGCTTCACTCGCTGTGGTCTCCTTGGGCTTCTGCCTCAGGCCTGCACTAGCAACAGGAGGTAGCGTGTGGGGTTTGGCTCCTGCTCTGCCATTAAATCCTGAAGCCTTGGCCAGCTTAGTCACTGTCTGAGCCTCAGTTCCTTGTGATGAGTAGTGCTCTGGGGGCTAAAAGGAGGCCCTCCCTGTGTCAGCAGATGGAGGGGTTGGGGAGACATCCTGGGTGGGCCTTTGAGGGTGGGTGTTTCAGGCGGGTCTGCACACTGAGTGAGGGGCTGCAGGAGGACACCGTGCCTCAGGCTACACGAGACTTCCCCGAATACCTCTGGGGCTCCTCCAAGTGAGGTTGTGTGTACCCAGGCGGGATGTGAGGCTCAGCAGGGCTCCCCACAGCTGCATCCGCAGACCCACGTCTATGTGTGTTGCCATCAGTCCAGCAGCTCTCCAATGAATATCCAGCTACACCGAAGGCTAAATTTATTTTACTTTGTTTTGTGATACTGGGAGTGGAACACAGGGGCTCTCTACCTCCAGGCTATACTTCCAGACCTTTTTTATACTTTATTTGGAAACAGGGTCTCACTGAGTTGCTTGAGAGTGTCACTGAGTAGCTGAGGCTGGCTTCGAACCTGTGTGATCCTCTTGTCTCAGCCTCCCAAGTGCTGGGATTACAAACATGCACCACCATGTCTTGCTGAAGGCTAAATTTAAAATAGATGTTGGTCACTCACCTGACATTTGTGAAACAGATTTACCATTATCCTTTGCAATCTTCTCTTGACTGCTTTATGTTCTGGCTGGTACTTCCAGGTGAGTGCCTGGGAGCCTAGGTTCACAGCACCACTCCCAGACAGCTCTGGTCCTCCTCCAACAACAGTTCCTCCCTAGCTATGTCCTGGGCATGCTGCCTTGTTCTGTTAGCTTCCCCCTTTTTCTAGACTCAGGGAGTCCCTGTGTGTGAGGTTGCGGTTGGCATCATTCAGGGCTGGGGTGCGTGTGTGGTCAGGCAGCGAGAGGCATGCAGGGTTCTCAGCTCCAGGTCTCCAAGGAACTCCACCAGCTATGGTTCCACGCTTTCTTGCTACACCAGCAAACCGGGTGCACCCATCCCTCCCATGCCTGCACTCAGCAGGCTCAGAGCTAGGCCACTGCACTCGGGGCTGTCCATGGCTCCTCTAAGCCTCTTGCACTAGGCTCAGGTCTGTGTGTGTGTGTGTGTGTGTGTGTGTGTTGGAAGTAGAAGGGCTGTATGAGGCTCTGAGATTTGGAACATCTGGAGCTTATACCGGTTTGGAGTCTGGAGAAGGTGTGCCCTTGGGCCAGGTGTAGAGCTAGGTCAGGCCCACTGGACAGCTGGGCTGCCCAGTCGCCCAGACCAGGGCTCTGGGGGCTCTGTGGCAAGTGTTTCCTCTTGTCCTTTGGTCCCTATTCAGGGGTTTTTCTGCATCCCCTGCCCTGTGTGCCCCTTCCTGTCCACTCCAGGGTGGGTCCCTGTGGCTCTGCCTCCCTTGAAGCCTGGCACAGGACCCTCCTGCCTGGCTATCACTGCTTGAGTTTCCAATTGAGGAAGGTGCAAAAAGCTCCTTCCTCAGCACTGGTGTCAGAGAGTCTTGCCCAGCAGCTGTAGGCCCTTGACCCTAGTATGGATCTACCTCAGGAGTGGAACTTGGGGGTGCTATGACTGTTGGGACATCCAACCTGGACCCCGGCTGGGATATGGCCACAAGATGCACTTGCTAGGATGATGGGAGGGGTACCCCAGTCCCCCCCTCCCAGGGGCTCCAGCTTCCCCTCCCTCTTAGGGGCTTCATCCCCAGCTAGGACAGGCCAGCTTTGAGCTCCCATCCCTGATCACCCATTCACATGCTCAGGAGCTGTCCTGGGACTCCAGAGGGTGGCATGGCCCTGTGGCACAGTTTCCAATGCTGGTATGGCTGAACTCACCACAGGGTCAGTGTGCCTTGGACTCCTGGTACTTTGGGATAGAGACCAGGAGGCTATTCCTCCTAAGGTGGCCAGGCCAACATTGCCATTATCCCTGTACCTTAACCTGCAACTGGCCAGTGCCCACTGCCTGGCTCTGTTCTCTAGACTGCAGGGATTATTCAGGCAAAGGTCTCTTCCTCTGGGGCTCTTCAGTGGGTGCCCCTCCCCATGAGTCCATCTTGACTTTTGTGGGCCTTGCTCTCTGTTAATAAGCAGACTCCTCCAGCCTGGTCTGCCATGGCAACCGCCCGCAGCTAGCTCTCCGTCCCGGCGCCTGGGTGGCTTTATCTCTGAGGCCATCTGTTCTGGGAGCACAATTCCAAAGCCACTTAAACTGATCCTGGAGTGCGTCAGCCTTCTGGGCTCACACACGTGTATGCATGCACACGCGTATACACACACACACACACACACACACAAACACACACACAAACACACACACATAGCGTTAACCCTGAGGGTGGAAGGAGATGGCAGGGACAGCCATGGGGCTCTCAGCAGTTGTTCATTTCCCGACTATCATGGGGTTTCTGGGAGCCCTGGTGTGTGTCTGCATGCATGTCCATGGACATGCATGTGTCTGCACATCTGTGTGTCTCTGTGAGTGCCTCTGTGTGTCTGTGTCTCTCTGTGTGTTTCAGTGGTAGTGTTACTGTGCATGTGTCTGTGTGCCTGTGAGTGTCTATGTCTCTGAGTGTGTCTCCTTTGCACCATTCTTTTTTCTCTGTCCCTGCTGTCCAACTGTCTGTAGAGTCTGCTTATGTCTCTGCTCTGCCCCCAGTCCACAGTTGCTGCTCCTGCCTGGGTTTGTGTCCATCTCTGCTCAGTGTCCTTGCTAGTCCTCAGCCTCTCCATGGCCACTGCTCTTTCTCTGGTCTTTGCTTTCCTCTCATTCCTCCTTCCTCGTCTTTGCCCTTCTGGGGCTGCTTCTGGGGCTGAGGCTGGGACCTGACCCTCCTTCTCCCACTCTGCTCTCCAGCATACCCATCTCTCTGCCCCCTCCCTGCTTCAGAGTAGCCAATCACAGGGACTTGGGGACACTGCTCAACTTCCTGGGCCCAGTGTGTTGTGCCCTCAGCCCAGGCCTGAGTGCCTGACACTGACTCCAGACCCTTTGTTTGCTGACTGTGCTTGCCCTTCCAGCTACAGTCCACTTGTGCTGTGTCCTGATCTGGCACCCTGTTCCTGCAGGGTCTGTCAGGAGCTTGTAACCCATTTGCCTGGAACAAGGCAAGTGCAGCATCCTGGGCCCAGCAGGCTTTTTCCCACCTGCCTGGGTACCTGAATCCTGCTGCTCCTGCCCTGTAGGCCCCTTGCTCTGAGCTCCACAGGACCCTAAACAAGGCTGAGATGCATGGGGATAGACAGGAAGGAAGCCTCCCTCTCTCCATAACTGCTTCCAGTTCTTCCGACGTCTGACCTAGATTGGTCATGCTGCAAGGAGATGCCCCTCCCTGCTGTGCATCATCGTGACTCCTTCCCTGGCCCTCCTCCTGCCTCAGCTGGCTCTGGGCCTGGGCTGCTGCAGGCTCTCTTGCGAACTGCTCACAGACCTCAGAGGGGGCAGGGTCCTCTGGAGGACACAGGTCGCCTGCAGGGTCCTTGAGTGATGGCTGCAGGTCTTGTCCCTGAACACTCCTGAATGCAGGCCCTTGAGGACCAGGGATCTCATCTGAGGAGCAATGTGGACTTTCTAAGGACAGGCAAGTGGGGGTGCTGTGGGGCTGGGGAGCCTAGGTAGGGGGTGGCTTGGAGACAGAGCAGGGTGTGAGAGGCTGTTAACACCCAAAGTGAGGCACTACCAATGTGCCTTGGCCCCATAGCACCCTGGTACTCTCATTGACACACGAGGAAACTGAGTCACAGAAAAGTGGTAACCAAGCAAATTTCCTTTGCATAAGTATACCTGCTGTCACATATTAGAAAAATAGACATTAAAAGAAACCCATCTTCCACCAGCACCTTCTGTAGCTGCTTTTCCTGTCCTTCCCTGCCACCACTTCCCTTCTACCTGTATTTCCTCTCCAGCCCTTCCTAGTACTTTATGGTCTTAGTTCTCCATCCTCATTGCTCCCGGAATGCAAGGACTCAACTTTGTGTGCAGCTCCAGCTCTGCCTGGGGCCTCACGGCTGGAGCCATGGCTCCCTGCCAATGGTCCTGGGTGATTAACTGGCACCCAGCATCCACACAGAACCCCGGGTCCCCTCTGCTCCCTGCCCTGCGGCTCAGAGGAGCCCTGGTATCCATGTACCCTCTTCCTTCCCCACCACACCCATGCCCCAGCAGACTTGCCCATGCCCTAGCCTCTCCCTACTCAGAGGGCCCAGTGCCCAGTTCCCCTTCAACAACCTCTGACTCTTTGCTGCCCCCATCTTCCATTATTGACTGTGGGGATGTCTCACAGCTAAGAGGGTGAGCCAGGGCTCTGTCCACCAAGCTCCCTAGAAGTCCCCCTGTGCTGCCTGGGTGGAAGTGACCAGACCTGGCCATAAGCTGAGGGAGAGAGGCTATGGGTGCCCCGGCCTCCTGCTGTCAAGGGTCATGGCACCCTTGGTATGGCCAAGTGCAGTCCTCTAAAGGGCCTCAATGGGCAGCAGGGTCCTGAACATCGAGCAAGCAAAGGACACAGTGCAGAAGGAGGCTCTCTGCCCATCCCCCACCTCTCCATTCTGTCTGGGTGGAGCTTCTGGAGGCCCAGGTCCCACACCCACCTGCTCCCTCTGTCCTCCTCTCTGCAGGGTCAGCCCTCCACTGGCTGCAGGGCTCCTTAGGCATCTGATGCTCCCTTACATCATGATTCAGCCTCTGTCTGGGACAAGGTGGGGCAATGTTCACGGGTGTGGGAGGCCAGGCTTCTGGCCCATTTTGGTCCCTACCAGGCTTGGCTGGACTTGGTGGACTTCCTCACCCCAACCCCTCCCACACAGTTCCTCTTTCAGTGTGGGGAGGGGTCACTGCATCTCTGCTGCCCCAACTCCCCTCCCCTGTCCCTGCAGGCGGGGCCCATTGTCTGGCCTTAGCCCATTGTGTGGGGAAGGGAGCCTCATTGGCAGGCAGCGGGGCATCAATTTGTGATTATCTTTTTGCTGCTGTGATTGGCTGGCTGTGGCAGGGCTCCTAGGGCCAGGGACACAGAAGTTTGTGCAACAACTTTTTTCCAGCATGAAGTGTGTCCAGGTCCTAGAGAGGAAGGTCGCCTGCCTGGCCAGGATGGCACTCTGTGGGAGCTTCCTGGGTGCGTACCACCTCCCCCACCCCCACCCTCGCGCCCCTCCCCCAGCCTCTCATGTTTTCTGTCAGGATGCCCGGTGGTGCTCAGTGCTTTCTTCTGGGCAGCTGAGGAAGTGAGAGACACATGCTCCCTCCTGAATGCTAGCCAGGCGTCCTGGAACCCCACGCTCCCCTCCAACGATCCCTATCCCGGGCTGCCGAAGTGCTGACAGCCTCTGCCCTGAGGAAGTCTGGGGGTGGGAAGGGTGGTGGGCTACAGCCTTCTGTTAATTTAGTTGTCCTTCAGGTCTGCCAGTGGTCCGAGTGTGTGGATGTAGGTGTTCTAGCCAGCTTCCCCTGTGAGGATCCAGTGGGGGAGAGTGTGTGTGAGTGCCTCCCGTGGCTCTGTGTGTGGGGGCAATGTCACCCAGGACTTCCCGTGGCAGAGGGGCCTTGGTAGGCTGCCGCCATCGGCCCTCTTCACACTCGCAGGATGCCAAATGCTTGCAAGTGTGAGACAGGCACACAAAGTCAGCCCAGAGTAAGGGGAAAGTGGCTCTGGTTTTGTTTGCTCCATCTGCCAGGGCCTGCCTGGGGCAGCGCCCCCAGCCCTCAGCTGTTCTATACAATATTAATGCTGACCATCTCGGCTCCGCACACAACGCCCTAATTGTCGCCGGCAGCTTTAAGGCAGGCGCCCATCTGCGGGGAAGCTTTCAGAAGGAAACAAGAAAACCTCACCCCAGCTGGCCACCGGAGAAGGTGGTGCCAATTACAAATGCAGAAAGTTTAGACCAAAATTACTTGAAAGAGTTTTTATGAAGCAAATGAACTGACACTTGGAATGTCTGTGTGCAGATTTGCACAAGTAATTACACCTTATTTGAAATGATCTTACCAGCTAAGCGATCATTAAGCCTGTCCTCCCCACCCCCACCAGCTCACACAAAGCATTTTCTTTGGGAGGCCGTAGCCAGCCACAAGTTTGGTTTTGCAAATCTCCTAGTTTCCTCCCCGTGTGGAGTCTGAGGACCCATCAGTTGGACAGGAGTTATTTCCTTGTAGATCTTCCCAAATGTGAAAATAAAAAAGCACAAGCGATTTTTCAACAGATTTTAATGAAATAAATCTTACAGCTTGTGCTCCATACTGTTATGGAAAAGAAAATATTTTATGATTTAAAAAAATCCTAACAAAATTTTACCCTATCTAAGAAAAAAGTTTTAGATGTTACCTTGCTGTTGTCGCAAGCTGCAGCTGTTTGGTTGGGAGCCTTGGATTTGGAACTGCCTTTCCTAGCCCGGAGTTCAGCGATAGCCCGGCCTGCCCAAGTGCAGGCTGCGGTGAGCCGAGAACAAAGGCCAGGCTGGGAAAGCGCTGTCCAAAGTGCTGATCAGGCCTCGGCGCCGGTTCACTCCTTTCCAGGGATGGAGGGAGGCAGCTAGACCTGAGAAACTTGCCACAAGCTCCTCTGCCCTGGTCCTTCCTGACCCCCCCCTTTTTTTTCCTTGATGGTATCAGCTATATTTTGAACTTTTAGTTACCCAAACCCATCTTCTACAACAGCAACCTCCCATCGGGGCTTCTGGCTCTATGTTCTGCCAAAAGGCACTGATTTGAAGTTTCCAGGAGCATTCTAAGTGCTCCCCTAAGCAGCCCCAGGACTTGATCTGGGGTCCCGATCCTGACCACTGGAGCTCCACCTCCAGAAGCCCATGGTCACTCAAAGGGGGATGTGGTGTGCTGACAGAATGAGATTTGTGCAAATGCAAGTCCTATTTCCTTAAAACATGACGACACCTCATGAGGTCCTTTTGCAGCACATACCAGCTTTACCCCACTTTATCCCCTGCTTTGTATCGTTTCTTGGGTCTGACTGTTACATATCTGAATTAAATGCTTTTCCAGAACCTTGGGCCTTCTGAAGAGTAAGGCAGATGCAGCAGGCCCTCCCTTTGATCCCACCTTCTCCTGGAACAATGGCACCCAGGCTGTCCTGAGCCTGCAGCCTGCTGATAAGAGTTTAATAGAATTTCTAAATGCTGGAGGTTTGGGATGTAAAATATCCAGCACTCGCAGCATGTCCAAAGGAGACAGACATAGCTTTTCAGGAGTGCTCTCGGCTGAATGTGTCCTTTTTTGCTAATGAGTATGAGTTCATGAGGAATAGAAACATAGTAGACAGTCATTGGAGCCTCAAACTGTCCTCATTTGGTTAATTAATATTTCACCATCAGTGTGATGGCTGCAGGCTTTCATTTATTCCTGTTTGCCCAATCTAACTGATTGTCCTGCATGCATTTTGTATTTTATTTGTTGAGAATGATGTGTGTGTATAAGAATCTAACATATCTGCTTTTGGGATGAAGCTCCTTGGTTTACATGGGATATATGAACATAAAGTTCATACTAACCATAGTTGCTTGTAGAAGAGAGGCTTCAGCTAACATCAGCCAAGATTTTCACAAGCGTGCTCCCAGAAAGCTAGATGCTGTAGCTCTGTCTCATTCATACTTTTGGTGGCCTGAGCTCTTCAGAGCTCAGCAAGCAGGGCATCATGTTCCTACATGGTTTGCCAAGGAAAAATATTTGCTTTCTGTTGAAATCTCTACATGAACTTCTGAGTTAGGGAGGTTGGATTTCCAGCTGTTGTGGTGGTTTGGTCTTTGCAGGGGTCTGAATTCTGTTTCCCAGTATAGTTTCTAACATTCTGATTCTGACTTGTCAGTGTGAGGAGATTTAAGAAGCAAACAAGAACACCCTGGCAGAAATTCCTGTGTTCACCTCCAAATGGGGAGAGGACCAGGGACTGGCAGATGGGCAGGTTGCAGTGCTGGGCCCCCTGCAGCGTGGGTTATGGGGGATTCTCTTGATGCTCTCGCTGGACAGCTTGTTGCAGACAGTTTGAAAAAGACTTGGAGAAAGGATAGAAAACTTGAGCAGAATGCTTCCCTCTGATTGGGATGAATTTGATGTTTTTAGGGGTAGAATATACCTTTGCTCAGCAATTTCCAAATTATCTTTGGGAGGGTTTTATTGCTTAAAAAACAAAAAGACAACAGAAAAAATGTCTTTTGCCGCTATGTTCCTTTTTTGTCTGTGACATTAAGTATATTTTACTGCAGTCAAGAATATATATATATATATATATATATTCCATTTAAATTCCTAGTACTTGAATACTTGAATATGCAGATGAACCCATATGTAATACTTCTGGTTTGTTTGAGTAATAAATTCTGCAGCCCGTTCTTTATGATGGGAGGTCATATTCTTAACCACCAATAAATATTGTAAAGCACTTTCTCTGGAGCCATGCTAACCCAGGGCATCTGTCATTCCGGTTGCTGCTATTAGGAATTATTGGACTGAACCACTGGCAGAGAAAGCAGAGGGGGGTGAGCATGGCGGTTGTAACGCTCTCTGCCCTTTTGTGTATTTTGCATTAAAAAAAAAACCAATCATGCTGCATATTGATTACAGATTAGCGTGGAAGTCGTAGGCGCTTTCTACTGGTGAGGCTTGAGGCCGTGGACAGGCGCCTGACTGGTTTGGGGCACCTCTCACCCCCGGTTCGGCAGATCCATCTTTCTGATGCTATACTGTAAATTTATTTCACCTCAGAGAGTAAACAGATATATTGGAGCCCCAAGGGTTCATGGGTAGCGTATTTACAAAGGAGGCTCCTCCGCCGCTGCTAATGAGAGCGGTCATTAAGGAAATGAGACGTCGCCTTTAGCTGGCTTAGGAGTTCGCACACTGAGGGGAGAAGATATTTAATTGAAACCCGCACACAGGCTTCCCCACATGTGACCGCCGTGAGGGAGGCAGCTGCCTTCCCCTCCCCCAGTCCACTCTGCACCCCCCATGTAAATTTCATGATTGCTTTCCGTGATGTCATTTTGAAAGAGGACAGACAATAGCTGTGGGGAAAGGTAAGTCAATGTTATGTTCTTTCGCTGACAAAGGCAGATACCCAGTGTTGGCTTTTCCCCTTGGATGGAGACAGGGGAGGGCGCCAGCAGAGTTGATTTCTAAGAAGGGAGGCTCTCTTTGCAGGAAGAGTAGGTCGGGGGATGGCTTTTTAAACTGTTCTGAAGGAGAGGCTTTCTTTGCCTCTCGGACTGCCTGGGCTCTGTGTTCTTCCTCTTTCTCTGTCCCTCCTCCTTTCACGCCCAGATTCTCGTGGGTATGTGCGTCAGACAGAGAAGACATTAGTGGAGGGGGGCTTGGCGGATCGAGACCGAAAACTTTATGTGCATTTCTGGAAGTGGAACACAGCTATGTTTGGGTCTTGGAACTCAGCAGCTCTTTGCCCCGGGAGGACACGGCTTCCTTAAGCAGAAGATGTCCCTGAAGTGGGGACGTGGAGCTCAGGCATCTCGTGTAGGACCCTCGTCCAAGGTACCAGGCAGAGGCTGGCGGGTGGTTTTTCTTTGCATTGTGTACTTCCCAACTTTAGGAGCAATACTTGGTGTGTTGTAGGATTGGTGTGTTGTAGGATTGGTGTGTTGTATTCCTGTTCTCCAACTAAGTGTTGCCTCTTCTTGCTTCTTGTAGTGTGGTTGTTTGTGGTCAGTAGGACTGGATTTGCATATTTAAAACTAGGGAGAGAACTGGGGCTGTGTCCTCAATTTTGTTCATTGAGTTTGAGTCTTTTTTAAAAGCCAGGAAAATAAACAGTGCATGGTGGTGTGTATTGTGGGAGCTCACCGATTTCTGAGTCACTGAAGCTCCTCTTAGCCTCACCTCTGAATCAGTAGACATCACTGACTAGAAAAGTTGGGTGTTTCCTTCCTTCCTTCCTTCTTTCCTTTTTATTGTGGGTGTTTAGTTTCTGAAACAAAAAATCTAAGAGGTATAGGTCAGTGGCTGTTTGTGGCTTGGTTTGGGGCATCAATGATGATAATGTCAGTGATAATTTTAATTATCCTTTTGGGAGGGGGTGAGGAATTTTGTCCTGATGGTAAAAAAAAAAAAAAAAAAAATTAGAAACTAGAGGACTTCTTTGAGGCTAGCAGCCCAGGGAACAAAAGGTAGGAGGGTGCTGGGGACAAACCTGGAGAGAGGAGAGTGCCCTCCCGGCACTGGGAGGATGCACCCTAGCTCCTCAGAAGTGCTTGGAGAGTGGGGGGGGGGGGGCTGGCTATGGAAGCTTCCGGCCCCAGGCTCCATGCCCAGGACTCCCCTCCTATTGGTCTTTGGCTGTGATTATCACCTCTCTCCATATGGCCCTGTTAATTAACGGTAAACAAAAGAGTAGAGAGCAGGGATTGCAGTCTTTCCTGCCTGGCCAGAATGCTGCTGCCAATGGAGGCAGAGCCTTGCCCTGTCCCCCAGGTCCCCTAGGTCACCCACGTCATGTTCCTTGTGCAGAGAAGGCTGGATTGAGGCTTAGAAGCAGTTTGTTTTCAAAGAGGACACTGCTTCCTGAACTCATTTCTTTTTCCTGAACCCTGATGGCGTCCCTTGACACTCCCACCCCAGGAACCTGGGTGATGTTGGACCTTGCAGGGATGTTTGCTGATCTGAGGTCTGGGAAGGAGCCTCTAAGAGTTGGACACAGACACTTTTCCATCTTAGTCTACTGTCCACTTCCCATGAACCATGGAGCCAGATGTGGTTCTCAGAGCTCCCCCAGGAAGAGGAACTGCTTTTGTCTAAAGTGCAACTTGGGGCATCACTTAAGGGTTTGGAAACAGCTCCAAGTGTTTTGAGCCAAGGCTCTGACCCCTTGACTCAAATGTCCTGGTACTGAGCAGGGAGAATGAACTCTGAGAGACCCTTCTGGCCTTTGGGCGGTAGTGCTGCTGTGTGCTGGGGCTGTGGCAGCCTCTACTTGAAAGCCTGTGCGTGTCCAGTGATGTCAGGAGGGCTGGAGAGGGGATTCTGGCATGGGGTATGTGCTGGGCTGCTGACTTGCACCACACCAGCTCTGGGGTTAGCCTGGATATAGCTGGAGCTTGGCCTGTCCCCTGCCTGTGGTGGGCATGCTCCTCATGCTGCCTAGATCTCCACCCTTCCTCTCTGTGCTCCCAGGCCTCTTCTGGATAGGCTCACTGAAGGTACAGATGATGCCATGGGTGAGTGTGTGTGTAAGCAGCGATACAGGAGTAGAGGAGGCTTCCACCTTGCAACCGACCGACCACCTTCCTGGCCCAGAGCCTCGCTGACCACTTTCCTGGTGTTGCCTGAGCCCAGCAAAGGCCGAGCCATTTGAAATTCTGGCTTGCATGGCCCAGCACTGGTGGACACAGCAGAGGGGCATGTAAACTGATGAAGTGCCAGAGACCTCTGGGGCCTCCAGTAGCTGCTGGATGGAGGTGGGTAGCTAGCTGAAGGGGACGAGTCCTTCCTGGATGGGCTTGATGCTTTGGAAAAGGGTGAGCGGGGCTTGGCTTGGGGCTGGGCAGTGCTGCTGCTTGGGCTGGAACTGGGCGTGGGCCTAAGAACAACAAGAACTCCTTGGTCAGCACGACCTGGAATGGATGGGGAGGCAGGGAGCTGGTCCAGCTGGCAGAGCTGAGGGGCAGCTGCGAGACCTGTACAGTACTCAGGCATCTTGGAGATGCACGGTCAGTCCCAACCCTGGAAACCTGACCTAGCCCCTTCCTGTTGGTTTTTCTCTTGTGGAAAGCTGGGCTCCTTCTCCCCTCAGGCCCTTGACTCAGGGCTGTCCCCTCTGTTCTTCTTATGAATTCACCAGGAGCCAGGTGTCTATAGATGTCATCTTAATGGGAATTTTGTGGTGTGAGTTTACAGGAAAATGGTCTTTGGGAGCCAGCGTCATTACAAGGTTGGCTAGATTGAAAAATGTCATGTTTCCCAGAAGGGAAGAGAGCACCAGGTGCTTCACTGGAGGCTCCACAACCCAAGACACCAGGGCCGGTGCCCACCACCTGCGCGGAACGTGTGCCGGGTGCCGGGAGGCACTCCGTGGACTCCTGAGACCCTCAGCACATCTTCTCTTTTCCACAGATGCTCGGTTTCCACAAATGTCACTTAAGAAACCCAAAACAAAAGTGTGAGAGAGGCATTTTCACCTGAATTAAAATGTTTTTGATCTCAGGCTTCTGGTGAGCCTGCTTCAGAGAGAATAGATTAATAAATACTTGCGAATAGAAGCACAGTTTAAAGATGCCTTCCCTTTCATCTTTAGTGGCTCCAGTACCACCTGATACAGTTTGGAGTCCTTTCTCCCTTCCACTAATGCTGATAAGCGCTTGTGTGCTGTGTGTGTGTGTGTGTGTGTGTGTGTGTGTGTGTGTGTGTGTGTGTGTGAAAGGGCTGCTTTCATCCACTGCTTCATCCTTCTTTTCATTTTTAAATTTGCACTTTAAAAGCGCAATTTTTTTAATCTGAAAGAATAAAAGTAGCTGAGGACATTTAATATGGCCCTGCTGGGTACGTCGTACCGTTGGAAGGGAGAGGTGGGTATCCAAGGCCTATGTCCACTCCTTGACCTATGACTGTCAGCATACAAGCAGCCCCATTTTTGGGGAGTGTGGCTTCAGGCTCAGCCAGCAGTTGGGTGTTGTTATGCCCTGGGTTGTTTGCAGTTGTTTGGACATGTCTGCCGTGCCTTGAGTTTATGGGAACAATGGCCTGGGAGCGTGGCCTGTAACAGGAGGGAGCAAGTGGGGCAGTCGTTGGAGGCTGGTGTGCACAGTGGGGGCCAGCCTATGTCTGTGTTGTGCAGAACAGTTGAACTTTTACTACCCAGATGTGGGAAGGAGCAGTGCAGGCACCCCGCAGCCGGAGCAGCTGGTAGGTGGCTCACCCAGAGCCCCTCACTCTCGTGCCTGGCTTCACCCCTCAATCTCGTTCAGTGTCATGGTCAGCATTGTCTGAGAGGTTAGGCAGAAGCCATCTGGCTCTTCTCCTGTTTACAGGAGGGTGGCGGGTGGCGGAGGGGCTGCACTGCTCTCACCTGAAGTCCCAGGACCCACAGGAGCAGAGCTTTAATAGGATGACCTGCTCCTGCAGGGGGAGGGGCTCAAGGTCTCTCATCTGGGGGAGGGCTGTCCTCAGGGAATGCTTATAGAAGCCCCTGCCCCAGACCACAAACCAACCAGCCTCAGGTCTCCTGTGGTCCCTATCTGAGGGGCCCATAGCTTTAGTGCTGAGCGCATCCCTGACTCTGTATCCTGCTGAGCTGACCTGCCTGAGCACTTGGGACTTTTCACCTATGGGTTTGTGGAATTCTGAAAGTAGAAAGGTGCTGGCAGTTGCCTTTGATGGGTATCTCTGTGGCTTCTTCACCCCTTCTTGGCTAGACTTGGAGCTTCTCTGCAATCTAGGTGCAAGAGGATGAGGGCTCTCTCAGTTCTGGGTTTCCCAGGACACTTACTGTCCCGGGGACCCAGTTGGGCGGTTCAAAACTGCCTGCTCAGTTCCCTAACTGCTAACCAAACAACTGGTTTGGTTAAAAACTGAATCAACACTCTTTTTGTAGAGCTGTGCAAATTTTTTATACATTCTATTTTGACCAAAGTTTTGCTTAGGAAAAAAACAGGGACTTGAGAATTTGGGCAGGTTTGTGCTATTCAATATTATTTTTATCAACACAGGGCTATTGTCTATAAAGTGGGACAGAAAATATGGCCAAGTTGCTGGGCATGGTGGCACACACTTGTAATCCCCACGCTTGGGAGGCTGAGACAGGAGGATCGCACAGGTTCAAAGCCAGCCTCAGCTACTTAGTGAGGCTCTCATCAACTTAGTGAGACCCTGTTTCCAAATAAAATACAAAATAGGTTTGGGAGTGTATCCCGAAGGTAGAAAACCTCTGGGTTTCATCCCCAGCACCACACACACACACACACACACACACACACACACACACACACACACAAATATGGCCAAGGTTCTGAGGGGCAAGGAGGCACAGAATGCTTTTTTTGTGGTACTGGGGATTGAATACAGAAACATTCTATCTCTGAGCTATACCCATAGCCCCCTTTTTAAATTTTAAATTTTTTGTTTTAGAAAGAGGGTCTTCACTGGGTGTGGTGGTCTGCATTTGTAATCCCAGCACTTGGGAGGCTGAGACAGGGGGATTGTGGTTCGTAGACAGTCTTAGCTACTAAGGGAGGCCCTCAACGACTTAGTGAGACCTTGTTTCAAAATAAAAAATAAAAAATAGGTCTAGGGGTGTAGGTCAGAGGCAGACTGCCCCGGGTTCCATTCTCAGTACTGCAAAAAAAAAAAAAAAAAAAAAGGGTCTTCCCATTGCATGATGACATACGCTTGTAATCCCAGTACTTAGGAGCCTGAGACAGGATGATGGCAAGTTCAAAGCCAGCCTCAGCAACTTAGTAAGGCCATCTGCAACTTAGTGAGACCCTGTTTCAAAATAAGAAAAAAATTGAGTTGAGAGTGTAATGTGGAGGTAAAATGCCTCTGGGTTCCATCCCCAGTATATTAAAAAAAAAAGAGGGCTACTAGATCACTGAGTCTTGCTGTGTTGCTGAGGCTATCCTTGAACCTGCAATCTTGTCTCAGCCTCCCATGAACAGGGTTTACAGGCATGCATCTCACCCATCTACAGGACACTTTGGTTAGCCATTGCCCCGTGTGAGGCTCTGGTCTCAGGTCAGTGGCACTTGTCACTGGGTCTGTGATGTGATGCTTCTAGAAGACCCCTGAAGGGCCACTCAGCCTACCCAGCCTTTCCCCCATGCTCTCAGCCTCGGAGGGTGCCCTCAGACCACAGCCTGGCCCTTGCCACCTGCCTTGGCATGCTTGGTCTGCCCCAGCTGCCCCTCAACCTATATCTGCCCTAAACCAGGCTATCCCGGCTACCCCTCCCCCCTGATCCCTGGGCAGCCACTGACTCCTGTCATGTCCCATGCTGGGATTCTTGCTTGTCTTTCAAAGCTTAGCCCTGATGCCACCCCGGACCCTTGGGTTACTGCCTGCTACTCTCCCAAGTCTCCTCTTTGAAAGGCCTCTCCCAGCAACTGTGCTATTCCACTGCAGATGTGTCTCTGCTTGCCTCTGGGGAGACTGCCAGGTTCCCTGCCCGGGACCTGCCTGGCCTGGGAGCCAGTGCCTACTGTCAACAGGGTGCTGGAGTTCTCAAAGCTGGGTTGGATGTAGCCAGAGAAGGACGAGAGTATGACGTTGAAATAGGAGGAACTTGGGTGGGAAGGAAAGCTTGCACACCCCCTGAGGAGTAGGCAGAGCTGGTTCCTAGGGTCTGCTGCTTCTTGAGGCCCATCCCTGCCTTCTGGCCTCTTAGGCCCTCTACCTGTCTAACCAGATAAAGGACAGACTCTGAATCTGTACTGAACGATCCCTCTGGTTTTTTTTTTTTTTTTGTGTGTGTGTGTGTGGCTTTTCTCGTTAGATTATCTAGATTTGGGGTTCCTTATTTCATTTTCATGGAGGCCACACCCACCCCATGTATTTCAGCTCAGCACTGTGATCTTTCAGTGTCACAGCACTACATCAAGCAGGTTAGGGATGAGGTGTCCCCTCCCTCTGACACACAGAGACAAACAATTTTCCTAATCTCTAAGGAGTGTGAGAGCGGGCATGGTGGCACCTGCTTATAATCCCAGCATTTGGGAGGCTGAGACAGGAGGATCAGGGTTCGCAGCCAGCCTCAGCTACTTAGGCCCTCCACAACTTACTGAGACCCTTTTTCAAAATAAAGAATAAAAAATAGGGCATGGAGTATAGCTCGGAGGTAGAATGCCCCTGGGTTTCATCCCTAGTACTGCAAAAAAAAAAAAAAAAAAAAAAGTGTGTGGAGTGGGAGGTGCTTCTCTCACCTGTTCACTTCTAGGTGCGTCTGTTTGGAGAGAAAAAAAAGAACATATTTGTTACTTGAATTGTGTCAAGCAGGGCTTTGTACTCCCTTAAAAGCTGCTGGAAGGGTCTGAGCCCAGCCCCTCTTCCCTGCCTAAGCTGTCCACATAGATGACAAGCTTCACTTATTTGGCTACAAATCACAAGTGTAGAAGTTGCTGCTTGGTGTGAGGCTCCCTTATGCCTTGGGTTCTGGTCTTGTGTTTGGCTGGCAGCCTGTATTCCTCATGCCTGTAGGAGCCCAAACCAGCTTGGATGGGAGAGTTAGAGTCTTTGAGGGCTTGGGAGTTTGTTTGTCTTTGCAGGAGGCTTGACCTTGGGATCTGCTGGGATTGTTTTTCTGTTCACCCAATACAGAGAACCCATGTCCTGGCCAGTCTCTTAGAGACTAGGCTGTTGCTGCTATGTGCAAAGTGTTTGCATTTCCTCCAAACTGTTTTCTGTGGGCTCTGTGTGTATTGAGCACTATGCATCCAGGTCAGGAATTATCAGCAGCCCCTCTCCAACTTCCAAGCCTGAAAAATAGCAGTGAGCTATAGCCAAGCCACCACTCAGGGGCCACCCTGGGCCCAGAGCTTGGGCTGTAGGGAGCAGCGTCCCAAACAGGAGTTGGGCAGGGTCCTGGGATTAGAGAGACTGGGTATGGGAGGAAAATGGAGCTGTTTAAAAAAACAATTGAAAGCCGGGCGTGGTGGCGCACACTTGTAATCCCAGCATTTGGGAGGCCGAGACAGGAGGATTGCGGTTTGTGGACAGCCTCAGCTACTTAGTGAGGGCCTTTGCAACTCAGTGAGACCCTGTTTCAAAATAAAAAATAAAAAGTAGGGCTGGGGGTGTAGCTCAGAGGTAGAGTGCCCCTGGGTTCCATTTCCAGTAACACGCACGCACACACACACACACACACACCCCAAAGAGAACAAAAAACAAAAACAATTAGAGCTGGGCCTGGTGGCACATGCTTGAGACAGGAGGATCAGCTACTTAGTCCCTCCACAACTCTGTGAGACCTTGTTTCAAAATAAAGAATAGGGCAGGGGGTATAGCTCGGAAGTCAAATGCCCCTGGGTTCCATCCCCAGACCCACACACAAAAAACCACACACACACACAAAAACAAACAAAAAACCCCCAAACAAATAAACAAACAAAAAACAATTGGGCTTGAGTCCCCAGGGCCTTCTTGACTCAATATGCAGGTTTGGGGCCATGAACTCTCCTCCTCTGAGCTCCAGGCCGGGCTGGTGTGGATAGAGCCCGCTACAGGGACACCGATACAGCTCTTTCTAGTGTTCATCAAGGGCCTCAGTACAGTGTGGTTTCAAAAAATGAGCTAGCTGCTTCCCCTCTCCCTGGGCTAGGGAGTGGGGCAGTTCTAAGGGACTTTTGGCACTCAGAGGTAAGAAAAAGCTGAAGCTGAGTTCCAGCTGCCCTCTTGGTTCTGGGGTAGGGGCAATGTATCCTCTGAGGCGTTCCTAGCCCCACTTTCTTGGTGCAGGGCTGAGCCCACCTCTCCTGTCCCGCATGCAGAAGACAGGTCTTTGCCACACCCTGGAATTCACACAGCCCAAGTCCAGTTGTGCCTGGTCTGAAAAGGTATCTCTGGTTGTGGTCTATGAGGCAGGGCTGATGGTCAGCCTGGCCATCCAGCCACCCACTTTTCTGACACAGGCCAGGTCTGCCCTGGGGGAGCAGCAGGTGATACAGCTGGTAGAGTGGGTGCCTTCCCTGGGCCTAGCCCTCCTGTGAGCTGGCCTGGCCACGAGAGGGTTAGAGCTGGGAGGAAGCCACCAGGCATCTCTGTTTCAGGCTGTCTGTCTCTTCTTCCCTGGCTTTTCTTTCAGCACCTTTCCTCCTGTCCCACTACTGGTTCCCTTTCTGGAACCAGCCCTTCGGCTCCTTGTCCTGGGGTGGGTGCAGGTGCAGCCCCCTGGGGCTCTGAGAGTGTTCTAGGGTGGTGTCAGGCAGCTGAACGCATGGCTGAGTATTGAATTCTACTTGGGTCTGAGGATGCTCTTGTCCCAGAAGAGAAGCCCTGTCTACATCTGCATAGACTAGGTTTGCGCAGTCCTGGTCTGGGTGCCTGGTTGGGCTGTGAGGCCTGGCCACGGGCTGGGCTCAGCTGAGCCAGGCCCAAGCTTGTGACCCAGTCTGTCCTCCCACACTGCTGCTTGAGGACGGACACCTCCGCCCCTGCTGGCAGCCTTGGCTGACAGGCCGCCTGGAGAGCTCGTCCTGTGATTTGGTTTGGAAAGTCATTATTACTGCCAAGCAGTTTAGCTGTTGTTTTTGCAGCACTGGTAAGGTTAAAAGAAATAATGATAATAATATAAGAAAGACTCAGCCACATTAACTGCCTGCAACATGCTATTTGCATTTTTAAGAAAATACTTCTTTGAGACAGCCTGGGTGAAAGGTCACTATTTGCATATAAATGGAAAGGAGAGTGTATGATGCTGGAAGTTACATCTGTATTATTTTCTCAGCAGTGAGCTGCTGTTGGAGAGATTAAGGGATATGGCTTGCATTTGGCTTTTATTGAATAGAGAAAGTACCAGCAAGGCTGATTTAGAAGTGAAATAATGAGAGAAATGTGCAAAGCTATAGAATTGCCCACTTCCCTGCCCCCACCTCTCTCTCCTCTCGTTTTCACCTAAACTCAGCAAAAGCAGGTCTGTCTGCTACACTCAGCAAGTCTTCATTCTACTTCTCTCTGGATTCTAGCTTAAACAAAAAGGAAAGAAAAAGAACAAGTCTTGCCCTTATTTCCCCCTCTGTCCTATTTGTGTTTCCTGCCAAAAGCTGTTTCAACAGGGAGGGGCACCAGCACTGCCTTGGACCCCAAACCCAGGGACAGAACCCCTGCTGCAGCTGCACACCCCGGGCTGGGACGGGCTCCAGCTGGGGGAGGCTCCAGCCTGGGGCTCCACTTGTGCTCCCTACAGGATGTGTGGTATGACAGCCTAGGAGGAGAGGCCTGAGGACCCTCCCCCCTTCTCCCAAAGCCCTCTTTCCATTTTTCCTCCCACTGAGGCCTCCATTGACTTAAATAACTCCCCTCATCCCTATTACTTAAAAAAATATTTTTTGGAAACAACCTCAAACCAACAGAAAGTTTCCTATACAGGGCAAAACTGTCTCTCCTGAATCACTTGAGAGCATGCTTTCTGATGAGCTGCCAGTACCCAGAATGTTGGGGTGGATGAGGACCCCCATCTTTACATGCTGGGTCCTCAGGCCTTTTGAAGATGGGTCCTGCAGTTTGCCAGTCTAGAAGAGGCTATTCCCTGTCTTTCAGGACCTTGAGCTTCTTAAAGAGCACTGGCTAGGTTTTTGGCGAGTGTCCTCCTGTTTGGGCTTGTTGGGCGTGTCTGTGACGGGATTTGGGTTACATGGGAACACTCATGTGCAAGGCTTTCTGCCCTGTACTTTCTGCCACTGTCCCAGTTCCTTTCTTTTGAGAGAGATGGCCTGCCAGGTGCCTGCAGTGCTAGCTACTCTTTCCCTTTGCTAAGAATTTTGAGAGGAAGTAAGGAAGTACTTTGAAACTTTGGAGATGTCTCTTTCTTATCAAGAACTCCATGTGCCCATTTTTAAGGAAATGTGTTTAGACTCACGATCTCTTACTTTGCCCAGTGGCTGTCAGGCTTTCTGTGTTGCTCCAATTGCTCCTGACTGGCCAGTGGCAGCTGTGTGCTCCTCTTGTCCATACCCGTCCTCCTGTTCTCCTTCCCTTCCTGGAGTCTTGTATTGGAAAGTGGAGGCCAGCTTGCAACACAGTACTGAGCACTTCTTAGCTGTGGGGCTGAGAGGAGATAGGCATGTACACATGGACACATACACTGCATTCATACAGGCCCAAATACACGCTGCATGTACACTTAGACACGTGCTGCAGGTACACACGGATGCACACTGTGTGTACTCATGGACATACTCCTATGCATACACACAGCACATGCTGCCTGTATATGTGGACGCAGTCTGTGTGCACACAGACACACACGCACTGCACGTGTTCTGTGCCTGGTTTGTGTTGGCCTCTCCATCTCTCCGTGACCTTTGAAACCATGCATTCACACTGTGACTCTTTATAGAGTCTCTCCAGAGTTCCTCCTCCCACACTGAGAAGCCTGGCTTCCATCACCCTTGACATATTTGATCTGCCTGCTCCCTGCACCACCACCCTCCTTACTGCACAGAATCACTGACCCTGTGGTCCCCTCCTCACTGGAGCCTGCTGTGTGTGGGACAGGCCACAATCTGTAAGGTACCTTTCTGTCCTGCTCGGGCTCTGGCACCAGGGAACCTCCCAACCCAGTTTCCCCAGAATCGTTGGGTGCTTGATTCTGAGCCAGGGTGGTCCTGAGTGCTGTGTGGATGGTCAGCCCCTATAGCTTCAGGGTGGGATTCTTCTGCTGCTTTTGACCACAGTGGCCTATTGCTTCCTTTGTAGTATTTAATGTCATCTCTCTTCCTCCCTTTCCTTCCTTTCTCCTTCCCTTCTTTCCTTTCTTCCCTTCTTTCTTTCCTTCTTTCCTTCCTCCCTTCCTTCCTCCTGCCCTTCTTCCTTCCCTCCCTCCCTCTCTCTCTCCCTTTCTCCCTCCCTTCCTTCTTCCCCTCATTCCTCCCTCCTTCCCTCCCTCCTTCCTTCCCTTCTTTCCTTTCTTCCTTCCTTCCTCCCTCCCTCCTTCCTTTTGTCCCTTTCTCCCTCCCTCCTTCCTTCTTCCCTCCATCACTTCCTCTCTTCCTTCCTCCCTCCCCTTCTTCCCTTCCTTCCTCCTTCCTCCCTTCTTCTCTTCCTTCCCTTACTCCCTTCTTCCCTTTTTTCCTTTCTTCCTCCCTCCCTGCTTCTCTTCCTTCCTTTCTCCCTCCCTCCCTTTTTCCCTCCCTCACTTTTTCCCTTCTTTCCTTCCTTCCTTCCTCCCTTCCTGCTTCCCTTCCTTCCTTTCTCCCTCCCTCCCATTCTTCCTCCTTCCCTGCCTTTCTTCCCTCCTTCTCCCTCCTTTCCTTCCTCCCTCCCTCACTTTTTTCCTTTCTCCCTCCCTTCCTTCTTCCCTCCCTCCCTTTTCCTCTTCTTTCCTTCCTCCCTCCCTGCTTCCCTTCCTTCCTTTCTCCCTTCTTCCCTCCCTCCCTTTTCCCCTGCTTTTCTTCCTTTCTTCCTCCCTCCCTGCTTCCCTTCCTTCCTTTCTCCCTCCCTCCCTTCCTCCCTCCCTCCCTTTCTCCTTCCCTTCCTCCCTTTCTTCCCTCCTTCTCCCTCCTTCTTTCCTTCCCTCCCTCCCTTCCTCCTTTCCTTCTTTTATTTCTTTCCACTGCTGGGCCAAGGAGCATATGCCAGAACACTTCCATATACAAACCTTTGTTTCTCTCATGAATGGTTATCCACCGCCTCTTTCGTTAGTGTCTGTCCAGTGAGCAACTTTGAGGAAGTGTATATGTGGAAGTGTTTCTACCCTCCCGTTTCCCTTGGTTAACATTTTATCATCGAGGAGGGTGTGCAGGGCTGCTGAAAACTAGCCTCTGGGCTTGGAAGGTCTTTCTTTGAGGTCTCTGCTTCATGCTGCAGTCTCCTCTTGGGTTCCTTTGTGACCTTTCTCCTCTGGGTTATACTCCCAGACCTATTTTTATACTTTTTAAAATTTGGAAACAGGGTCTCTTAAGCCAGCGCAGCTGGCTTCGAACCTGTGTGATCCTCCTGTTTCCACCTCCCAAGCGTGGGGATTACAAGCGTGTGCCATCACTCCCGACTTGCTTGGTGTTTTAGAACGTTACTGTGCTGGGCATTTTGTTGTTGTTGGTACTGGGGATTGAACCCTGGGGCATTCTATCTCTAGGCTACATCCCCAACCCAATATTATTTTTATTTGGAAACAGGGTCTCACCAAGTTGCTGAGATTGTCACTAAATTGCTGAGACTGACTGTGAACCTGTAATTGTCCTGGCTCAGCCTCCCAAGTACTGGGATTTCAGGCACGCACCACCCTGTCTGGCTGTGCTAGGTATTTAATGAGTCTTTTGATCTCAAAGTCTAATTTCTTTAAGTTCTGGGGAATCACCTTTTATTATTGAACTCATATGCTTCCCTCCTATTTTCTTGGTTCTCTTTCTGGAGCTCCCAGGTCAGGGTCAGATGTTTGCTCTTCACCCCTCCTTGTTCTTCCACTGGGTTTCTCATTTTGGTTTTATAACTTATTTCCAGATTGGGAAAGACAGATCATCGTGGCACTAAGCCTCCCCAAGCAACCCATCTCTGCCTAGGTCAGCCTTGTCCTGGGCAGTCTGTGTTTAGCCCCCTCCCCCAGCCTATCTGTGTTGCAGCCACGCCACCGTCTACAAGGGGATGGAAGAGCTTCTTGGACAGGTACTCTCCCATCCATTGTTTCAGGCAGGAGTCTCATGTTGAATTCCAAGAGATGCTGGGCCTGGCTACCTCCCCTCGCCCAGGTGCTGTGGGTCGGGATGTGGTCTGTGTCTTCCACATCTGTGTGTTTATGTCCTGGCCTCCCACATCTGGACCTCAGCACCTTGGACAGCAGAGCTTCTCTGGGTCAGAGAGTGGTATTCTGGGCTGTACTGCCCTGTACGCCTGCTGTAACCTGTGCTTGGTTGTGGGTCTTCATATTAGCCCTCCATGTTCATTGTGACCCCTCCTTCCTCTTTTTCTTTGAACCTAGGCAGCAGCAAGGAGAAAAAGGTGGGGATTGAGATGAAAGTTAGGAAATCTTTCTCCTTTCAAATGGCAAGATGTGAGTTTACCTCAACCCAGGGCTTGGCCTTTTAAAATTTTACTCCATGGAAGGAATGATGAAGGATAAGGAGGCTGAGTATTTTCAGGACAGCAGGCTTCTGTGGACAGGGGTGATAGAATTGGTGTATGTGTGGGTCGGTCAGTAGTGGGATTGCTGCACACTGGCATGGCTGCAGGGAAGCTGCGGACCCACCCTGGCCTGGTGCTGTCAGAGGTGGGGGTGCGTCCGAGCCGTCTGGTTGTGAGGCCTCCTGGCTGCTCAAAGCAGCTTTCTTTTCTTGGCCATGCTGACTGGGCAACCTCAGCTGCCCTAAGCAGTGTTGGGGGTCTGAGTGGCCTCACCTGCTCTCCATGGCCCACCCCATCTCACTGCTATAACCTTTTCTGCTCTGTCCCCATCCCAGCCTTCCCTGGCCAGGGAAGTTGAGGCAGCGGTTAATCTGTGCGAGTGGTATGGGAAGGATCCAGCTTCATTCTTTAGGATGTCCTGTTATCCCAGCACATTTATTGAAAAGACTATTCCTTTCTATTAAATTATCTTGGCACCAGTTTTGAAAATCAGTGGACATACGTGAGAACATCTTCTGCGATGAGGGGCTGTGTCTGAAATAATCTGTGTGTAACTTTTACTCAGGTTCCTCACACATGCCACTGGCTTTTTAAATGGTCTTATTGAAATATAATTTATGTGTCATAGAGTTTTCTTATTAGAAGTGTACAATTCAATGGTTCCAGCATCACCAACAATCCAATTTTGGAACATTTCAGTCATCCCAGAGAGGAAGCCCTCCCCACTGGCAGTCACTCTCCATCACGTGTCCCCCACTGCCCTGCCCATCCTCAGCAACCAGAGGTCTGCTTTCTGAATCTGTGGATTTGCCTTTCCTGGACCTTGCTTTCATTTGGACTTGTACCTTAAGTGGTCTTCTGCGTTTGATGTCTTTTGCCAATCATAATGTTTTTAAGGTTCACTCACACTGTGGCATATTTGAGGGATTCATTTATTTTTATTACCAACTACTATATAATTGTATTTTGTATTTCCCATTCAGAAGTTGATGGACATTTGGGTTTTTCCGCTTTTTGGCTAGTATGAATAAAGTTGCTATAAATAGTTGTGGACAAGCCTTTGTGTGAACTTGTTTTCATTTCTCCTGGGTAGATGTCTAGGCGGGGAGTTGCTGGGGCAGATGGTGGCTCTGTGTTTAATGTTAAATTTGAGGAATTGCCAGATTGTTTTTCTCAGTGGCTGTGCTATTTTATATTAATATTAGCAATGTCTGAGGGTTCCAGTTTCTCCACATCTTTACCCACACTTGTTATTATCTGTTTTAAATTTGTCATAAACATTTTAGTGGGTGTGAAATGTTATCTCATGGTTTTGATTTGCATTTCCCTAATGCCAAGATGTTGAACATCTTTTCATGTATTTATTGGCTGTTTGTATGTTGTCTCTGGAGAATTATTTGTTCATGTCCATTGCCCAATTTTAGACTGGGATATTTGTCTTATTGTGAAATTGTAAGAGTTCTTTATTCCGAGTCCAGGCCCTTGTCAGAATTATGATTTTATGACTTGCAAATATTTTTCCCAGTCTGTAGGTTGTATTTTTTGAGGTACTGGGGATTTAACCCAAGGGTATTCTACCTCTGAGCTACATCCCCAGCCCTATTTTTATTTTATTTTGAAACAGGGTCATACTAAGTTGCAGAGGGCCTCTCCAAGTAGCTGAGGCTGGCCACGAACCTACGATCTTCCTATCTCAGCTTCCCAGGTCCTGGGGTTACAAATGTGCACCACCATATCCAGTTTGTAGATTATTTTTACCTTATTGTGGTACTATTTGAAGTACAAAAGTTTTAAAATTTGATGAAGTCAAATGTATATCAATCAGCCAGGCATGGGGGTGCACTCTTTTAATCCTAATATGTGGGAGGCTGAGACAGGAGGATCACAGGTTCATGGCCAGCATCAGCTACTTAGTGAGGCCCTTTCAACTTAGTGAGACCCTGTTTCAAAATAAAAAAATAAAATACAGGGATGGGGGTGTAGCTCGGAGGTGGAATGCGCCTTCAATTCCCAGTAACATACACACACATGTATATCAATCTATCTTTCGTTATTATGGCTTGTGGCTTGTGTTTTGGTGTCATATCTAAGACAGGAGGTTTGTTACTGTGTTTTTAGAGAGTTTTGGGTCTTATTTTAGATGTGTGATCCACCATGAGTTTTAGTTTTTGTGTGTGGTATGTGTGGGGGGGTCCGACTTCATTCTTTTGGATGGCTAGTTGTCTCAGCACTTTTTTTTTTTTTTTAAAAGACTAGTCTTTTCTGTTTAATTGTCTTGATACCATTGTTGAAAATCAATTGACCACAAATGTGAGGGGTTATTTTTGGACTCTCAAGTTATCCCATTTATCTATGTGTCCATCCTATGGCAGTATTGCGTTGTCTTGATTACTGGAGTTTGGTGGTAAGTTTGGAAACTGGAAAGTGTTAAACACCCACCTTTGTTCTTCAGGATTGTTCGACTATTCTATGTTTCCTGAATTGCCATATGAATTTTAGAATTGGGTTTTCAGTTTTTGCAAACACAATAAAATAGCAGGTCTGAAGTGTTCATATTCTGGTGATTTAGAAAGCAGTACAGGCAGGCCTTGGCAGGGAAGAAGAGAGAAATAGCCCAGCACAGGAGAAGCAGGTTTTGTAGGCAGAGAAGGGGTCGGAGTGAAGCAGGCTGTTGAAATCAGGTGGAGCAGGAGAAGGCTGCCTAGAGGCCAGGAGAGGAGGTTCGGGGTCACACTGCGCACGTGGACACAACATGGAACCATTTGGGTGGAGGCTGATTGGGAAGGGAGTGGAGGGGAGAGGAATGGGGTCCAGACAGACTGTGCTTTATAAATGTACCTGTCTCAAGCTTGTTGAAGAGTTGAAATGAATGGTTAAAGGTTTCAGAAGAATGGGGATTGTGCTGGTCTCCCTGGGGTATGTTAACCAACAATGAGGAGGAGGAGCACCTTAAGCCTGAGTGGACAGAGGGCTCAACTGGGAGGCAGGCCTCCGTGTGGGGTTGGAGGAGGACTGAGGGGTGGATTCATCCTGCTGATGTGGTGGTGAGGCCAGGCCCTTTGCGGAGTGAAAGTTGGGTGGGGTTGTATGAGAGAAGTGATGTGTGAGCTCTCCCTCTCCTTTTTGCATGATGGGGCACTTGACAAGAGCTACTGGCCCCATGGGCAGCCTGTGGCCACCAGAGATGCAAACCCAGTGAAGGCCAAAAATATTCGATTTCCACATTCACTGCTTGGCCTTTTGCTCAGCCTTGGGTATAGAACATTTTCCAGAGGAAGGGGGCTGCCAGTGCTGGAGTCTTTGGTGGCAGGACTCTTAGCCAGGGTACGGGGACTCACTCCCCTAATGGACTGGCCAGAATTGAGGCTATCCAGGAAGAACCAGAGAAGACGGGTCCTCCCTGAGGTTGTGTGATTGGGGGTGGCCATGATGCCAAATCTGATGACAGGAATACCTTGGAGCAGGCCAGCAGCACTGCTGGGACCAGCCTGGCTGGGTTCTGGCACTTCATCGTAGTTCTTCCTGGGATGTTGGTCCTGACCTGGGCTTATGGGGTGGTGAGCTTAAGGAAGAGAAGGAACAGCTGGGAGAGTGGCTTGGTTCTGACCTCTCCCAGCCTGCGCTGGGGTCTCTGGCCTTTCTTGTGGCTGAACCGAACAGTTCCTGGCTGCGTTTTTGAACTCATCTGCCCACCAGATTCCCTTAACAGTGGGACTACTGGGACCACCACAGGTCAGACACTGGGGCCACATCTAGCAGGTAAGGCAACAAGGTCCCTGACAAGTTGCAGTTAGTGTAGCCATCCTGGCCACTGGGAGCTGCTCCTGAGAGGCTTGTGTACTTAGGATGGGGGCCTCTATTTGCACCAATGAGCAGGACTCAAATGGACTCATCAGAGACCAAGCAACCTCAAAGAAGGGCTTGTCTTGTTTGGACAAGACATATTTCTATGAGGAAGGCAGAGATGCTGTTGATACAGCAATGATCTATTTCTTGTTGAGGGCTCTTCCTGTACCTGCCCCAATCTCCAAGTAGCTCCTGCACCTTATGGATGAAGCTGCTAAGTCTCAGACAGCCTTTGTAACCCCTGGAGCAGACCTCTGTGAGATGTGGGGTACCCTGGCTGCAGTGCTGGGTGTCCATGGAGCAGTGCCACTTCTGGAGGGGTGGCTGGATGGCTTTCCCCAGCCTTGAGGGCTTCCCTTGGTCCTGCAGGTCTCGTCGGTAGTGTTGGTGAACAGGCCTAAGTGCTGTCAGAGATACAGGTTTTTAGACAGTAGGGTCTTGTCTAGGGTGGAGCATGCAAAGCCCAGGGGACAGCAGGACCTGGCCACATGTCTTAGTGATGGTCAAAGAGCTCCACACTTTTCTGGGCTTCTAGAAGTGACTCTTAGTCCCTGCCAAGAAACTCCCTGAAGTAAGGCAGAATGTGCCATGGTTGAGCAGGGCCCTCATTATGAGTGTCTGAGTATGGGTATCTAGTGCTTTGGTTAACAGTGCTCTGCATCCCAGGAGTGTGGTGCAGAGACTTTGGTCCTGCCCAGAGATGCTCATCAGCCTTGTTGCTATTGGGAGGCAGGAGTTGCCCCTTGCAGGAGCAAATGATCCTAAGGCTGTACCACTTGGCTGGGCAGACATGGGGGCTCAGGTTGACCTAGGGACAGGAACATGAGGAGTGTGAGTAATGGAGAATTTCACATGGGTTGTTTCCAGACTCTGAGGAGTGGCGAGGGTGAAGAAACAGCAGTGAGCGGTTTATCTCCTATCAAACATGAAATGAAGGTCCCTTTGCAGAGATGTGTGCAGCTTATGCCCACTGGCTTCTGAGAAGCAGGAGAGACCTAGAGCAGAAGCTCAGGGGAGAGGCTTCTGGGGCAGCCTATGTGGCACAGACCCTGGTTCCTTTCTTCCAGCTTTCAGTGAGCTGTGCCCAGTTCTCCCACAAGTTTGCAGATGTCACTGCAACAAGAAATCCTGTGTGAGCCTTGCAAACCAGTTGGTGCACAGGCGTTTCCAGCATCTTCCCTCCTGGATGGTTGCTCAGAAACTGAGCCCCGAGTACTTTGGGTGCTGGTGTCTTCCAGTCCCCACTGTCACTGTTGGGAAGATGCATGGAGGACACCTTCATCATATGAAGTGCTTACTCTGTGGGTGCAACCAACATGGCTCTTGTCTGCTTACTTCTGGTATCTTCTAAGCACATTCTTCCTCTCATTCTCCCAGAGGGGAAAGCTGCCTGGCCTTTCCTGCCCTGAGCAGGGTCCTGTTTTTAAACCCCTCATGCTGTTGGCAGCATCTGCCCGAAGAGCTCCGTGCCCTGGATGTCCTAGTGTTAGGCTCTGTTTTCTGTCACAGGCTCTATGGTCCCTTGATCTACAGGCAGGCTTGGCAGCACTTAGAGGCACTTCGTGACCTTTGATGACCTTATCTCCACATTGTAGATGGGGTCAAGAGACCTTGGGCTGTGCAAAAGGTTCTGCAGCTTGCTGCTCTCTAGTGGAAGTGAGGTTGAAGCCCTCCTCAGCCACACCCTATGGTTGACCTGGCTCCGGGAGAAGATGCCTAGTAGACACACACAATAGGTGCCAAGTCCTTTGAAGAACTTGCATTATGTCCTCTCCTTGCCAACCAAATCTGATTTCCTCTGTGTATAGCCTCCTGAAGGAAATGCAAGGCCCTTTAATAGAGCAGGGGCATTTGCAGGCAACAAGAGGGTGCTGCAGCTCAGCCACAGGGCTGGCTGGGGCCAAGAGTATGGGGTTCTAGAGAAACACAGCATTTGGGGATGCATGTAAAAATGTAGGGAAGAAAGAATGTTTATGACAACAGTGTGCCTGACCTGTCTGCAGCAGAATAAAACTCACTTCCAAGGGGAAGCAGAGGGAAGAATGCAGGAATATTCATTTCCTGTTTCTATTGTTGGTTACTAATGACCTTCCTTTGAAACTCCGCAGTTGTAGAAAGCAGGTTGTCATGGAAACAGGGAGTGACGTGCAGGGAATAGGTACACAATGCATTTCTTTGTCATGTCCAGTTGATGCCTTCAGCCTCTGCTCAGATGTGTGAATTTATGTGAAGAATTAAATATTAACTGGAGGCATGGCCCTGAAGAAAGCAGCACATAGGAAGAGAAAAGGTGCTGAAAACAGGCAAAGAGCTCGGGTGGAGCCCAGGGCTGACCTGAGGCCATTGGGTGGACCTTGCTTTCCTTGATTGATGGGCTCCAGAGAAGTTGAGCGTAGCTGTATGTCTTTCCCCCTTTTTTGCAATAAATCTGGGGTGCACTTCTGGGGGGCAATGAGAGGTCTGGTTCTAACTGAGTAATTACTCATTAGTCAGATAATTTTCAAACTGCCAGGTTTTCTCAAGATTAGTCATACCTGATTTTGCCCAGGGTCCTTGGGAGGAACAGCTGTTTGTGGGTGTTAACACACCCCGAATGCATTCTGCAGAGTGTAGAGCAGCTGCCAGGCCTGGGATGACAGTGCAGTGCCCTGAGGGCTCCCAGAGCAGAGAGGGTTTTCTCTTGTCTCTGGAGCAGCTGTGGGGCCATGGTCTTGTCCATCTTTCTGCTGGATTCTAGAAATGAAAGGTTGTACAAATGCTGTGTGAAAAAGCACACCAAGTCTCTCCTCCTCTCCTGGGGCCAGCTGAGTTGGCACTCATCAGGGTTTACTTTCTGATCCCTTATCTTTCTAAACCTTCAGAAAATGAGTTCCGGAATGAGCTGCTGAGCCAGAGGTGGACACACGGAGACAAGGCCAGCAGCTGCAGGACCTCGAGCCGCCTCCTGGGCAGACACAGCAAGGTGAGGTCTCTGCCCCGGGCTGCCTGAGCCAGCCTCTTCTTGGCTCCCAGGCATGAAGCACAGAGAGGACAGCCAGCATCGGAGTCCGGACTGGGCAAAGAGCAAATGGGACTAGACACTTAGTTATAAAGTTAAAGGAAGAAGCCTTAACATTTTTATTTTGAGACAGAATCTTATTAAGTTCCCCAGGCTGGCCTCCAGCTTGTGATCCTCCTGCTTCAGTCTCTTAGGTAGCTAGAATTATAGACATTTGCAACCATACCCTAACATTTTTCTTTTGAATCTGGTGATGAGAATATCATTTTAACAGGTCTGTTATGGCTACTTTGCTAAGTACCCCACTCATTTTGGTTCTGTTGGGTTGTCAGTGTTCTGCATATCTGTATTGGAGCCTCAGGCACAAGAAATACTGATCTTGCATTTATGTAGAATTGTGGTATTATGTTTTTTTTAAAATTTCTTATGTTGTTGATGTTTTAAAATATTGCATTAAAATATTATTTATCTTTTTTTTTTTGTGGGTCTGGTGATGGAACCCAGGGGCATTCAACCTCTGAGCTACAGCCCCTGCCCTATTTTTTATTCTTTGTTTTGAAACCAGGTCTCACTGAGTTGCAGAGGGCCTCACTAAGTAACTGAGGCTGTCCGTGAACCGCGATCCTCAGGTCTCAGCCTCCTGAATGCTGAAACTACAAGTGTGTGCCACCATGCTCGGCTTAAAATATTATTTATCTTTATCACTAAGTCTTTGGCCTCACTCCCCGAACCCTATTCTAGCCCTGAGGTTTCCCCTGGTTCAAAATGCAACTGCTGTGAATAGCTGGGTCATGCTCAAGTCCTCCTGTTGGCACCAGAAGCTTCATAACTGTTCTGAATGCAACTTCCCTCTGTTTTGGGCAGATGAAAACTGAGTTATCATTCTGAGTCAAAAGCTAAGACGAGGAATGGCCACAGAAGGAAGAAAGGCTGATTTCCCAGGACCAAGAGGTGGTGTAGGTGGCATCTATGACGGAGGAAGCCAAGAAGAGGCAGCTCAGGGGATGGATGGCTAAGACAGGAGGGAAGTGAGATGAGGTGCCAGCTTGGGAGGAGTGGAGAAGGTGAATCCTATGTTGAGGCATCCACAGCCTATCTTTGCTTCTGAGTTTAGCACCAGGCACGTGGACAGCTCAGAACTGGTCTGAAGGGGCCTTCAGAGAAGTTAGGGGAAGTGCAGGCATTGATAGTGGCTCTTTGAACCCCTTCTTGGTCTGGAAGAGTAAAACATCTGGGTCCCAAATCACCTAACAGTAGATGCCTGGAGTCATATATCTGAGGAGGAGGTCAATTGCATGGCCATCACCAGCCCTTCTTGCCTCCGTGGGAGCCCGCAGCAAAGCCAGCTGGATAGAGGCACCTGTGCAGGGAGGTGCCACTGTGTGCAGCCTTTCCGGCTGCCTCACTTGATGTTGATGGAGCCTACCTTGGTGAATCCAAGTTTCATCTATGCCAGAATTTTTAACAGATGGATGCAGGCAGGGCTGTTTCATCAGATTGTCCATTATATAGCTATAATTTTAAATTTGTAGTTGAAGTGAGCCAAGATCCCATGCTTAGAACTGTCAGGAGACACCCCCCGCAAGACGTGTTGAGCAATGCCCTAAGAGGGTGTCCTTTTTGTACCTCAGGAGGAGGCTGGTATATTCAGCTCCGATCAGGTCACACAATGGGTAGAATGTCAGGAGAATTTCAGACACCCAGTGGGATGTCTCTCCAAAAGGAACGGAAATATCACCTCGAGGAACCAGGGGCGGGTGCAGGAGTGTACACCTCAGAGATTCAGAGTGGCAAGCAGGGTGTGGGCTTCTGAGGGGGCTGAACTTCTGCCTCACTCTGTTGGCTGATCTGGCTGAGCTCATGATCAAAAGAAAGAAAAGCCAGAGGGATATGCAGGTGTGCAGCTTATGGGATGGCCCTGAGGGCCCGCTGGGATGCTTGTGGAAGGGAGGAAGGCTAATGCTTAAGGCTCCCCGTGAATCCTCAGGTAGAGTGCTTCCCTGGTGGTGGGAACCTGGCTTGTGTAGTTTAGTTTACTTACTGTCAGGGCTTCCTGCACAGGACACAGAAGCCCTGGTTGCACTCCTCCCCAAACTGTGTCTCTGGGAGGAAAAGTACAGAAGGCTCAAGCCTTCTGCAGGCACACTGTAATCCACATAATCTTGTGGATTTAAAAAATTGTCCCGAATCCACTCTAATACTCCAGCTTTGCTAGCTGTTGGAATAAATTTTAAATAAAACAAAACAAAATACTATCGTGTCTCCTCGTCAGCCCGGGGCTGCAGTGAAGGGCTCTCATGGTGTCAGGAGGCCCAGAAGCCCCAGTCTAGGTTCCTACAGCTGTCTCTGCTTATCCCTTTCTGGATATGCCTCCCCACCACTCAGTGCCAGATTTCAGAGACAGTTCTGACTGTCCATATGCACGCACTGACTCAGTCATCCACCCCTCCTCTATCTGCCCATCATGGCGGGGGGAGGGCACGGGGCAGGTCTGCAAGTGGCAGGAGTGAGCTCATTTCAAACTAAGAATGGGACTTGGAAGGAGAGACGGAGGTGCAGGGTGGAGATGAGAAGGAGGTGCTAGAGGAAGGCAGAGGCCTGACCATTCAATGCTGCTAGCCACCCAAGGTGCTCCCAGTGCTTGGGCCTGAGAACCTCCCCAGGCATCTGCCCTGGAGCCCTCAGGCCTCACTGACCAGCTCACCTTCCTGGCAGCTGCCTTGAGCCAGCTCTGCAGTGCTTCAGGGTTTCCCATCTTTGTACTTGCTCCTGGGTACTCACCACCCTGCTTCCTCAGAGTGACCTGCAAGCCTCAGGGAGGCCTAGTTTGATGCATTCTGGGCTGGGGCCGGGTTAGGGAAAGAGAGGGGGGAGATACGAGAGATGAGAGAGGGGAGAAGAGAGAGAGAAGTGAGAGAGAGAGAGAAATAAGAAAGGAGAGGAGAGGAGAAAAGAGAGAAGGGAGAGAGAGAGAAGAGGAAAGAGATCGAGAGGGGAGAGAAGAGATGATAAAGAGAAAGAGAGGATACAGAAGAAAGGGAGAGAGGAGGAAGAGAGAGATAGAGATAGAGATAGAGAGGAGAGAGAGGCTCTGGAGGCGTGTTGGGAAGGGGTGCCCTCTGGATAAAGTTAAAGGTCAACATAGGCTTGTGTGACTCAGGGAAAGACATTTCCCTTTAAGACTAGCTCCTAGTCATTTGTTTTGGCTGTACGTTTGGTCCTGAGTACATTTTTCAAAACCAGCACAGAGTCAAAAGACATCTACATGTTTTGAGGCCGTATTTGTTTTTTGGTACCTGAACCTATAAAAATCCAACTTAGGGAACTCAGTTTTGGCAAGGGTACTATATAGATGGTCTGAAAGGATGCTGGTCATTGTGAAAGCTGTGTATGTTTAAACAGAGCTTACATAACCAGTCTTGACTTTATTAAAAGGAAATGCAAAACAGAACAAAGCCAAAGCATTCTCTAGAGCGAGACTACTTTTGTGCAGTTCCAGGAGCGCAAGCTGAGCAAAAGGAAGAGAGACAGCTCTCTCTGGCTAATAGATGTGGCAAAACATGATGTGCTTGTGCTTATAAATTATTCTCTTTCTCACAGTTTTCCCATAGAAGGCAGAACTGTTGAGATATTAGGCCGAATGAAGTTGGTATTAGAGAAACAGAGTGAATGTTGCCCTTGAGCATGGGGAGCCAGCCTGTCCTGTCCTGGCAAAGGGCCTTTCACCCTGAAGGTGAGAGGCCATATAGTTACTGTGGACTGTGCAAAAACAGGAACATGGTTGGTTTGTGGTGAGAATAAATGAAGGGTTTTAAAAAAATAAATCCGTGAGAGACTGAGAAGTGCCTTATTGCTTTTGTATCAGTGAGCTGTGCCTTAGAGCAGGTCTTGTCCCTGTGTGGAGGTGAGGGACAGAGGCCCTGGGGGCTGCTTCCAAGCCATTGAGTAGGTGAGCCTGGGTGGCCCTGGGCACAGGGCTTCCCTGGGCATGGCTACCTTGTGTGGCAGGACTTCAAGGCAAGGAGACAGCTGGGTCACCTCTGCAGTGCCTTGAGTTTTTCTGAAAAGGAAACCCTGTGAACTCAGGTCTGATTTCATCACAGTTTCATCAGATATTTCTGCAGCAGATGCTACTGCTAGGTTCAAAGAGCTCAGAGGTCCATGTCCCCTGCTTGTTGTCAAGGTCACAAGTCATCCAGCTCCAGCAAACGCATTCTCATATTAAAAAGCCCGGCTTTTTCTCCCATAGTCCAGATTTTTCCTCTTAAAATCAAAGCCACATGCACTGAAGAGAACTTTTTGCTTATTGACCATTTGATGCAGATAAATCACAAATGGAAAGGTGCTCAGCAGAATGAATGCCACAGCTGTTAGCTTCATCAATGGGAGCTCACAGTTTGCAAGCAGCACCCATTACGCATCCCTGCAACCCTCTCTATTCTCTGCTCTTTGAATAATTTATCTGCAGGAAATCCAAATTGCCAAGGCACACTCTAACCTAGCAGAATGCTTGCCAATTTCCTTGGGAAAACTGACAAAAAAAAAAAAAAAGCTGCTATAGATTGCATTCCAGTGAGTGTAGGCGCCTGGCAATTGGATGCATCAGCTCCGCTGCGAGACCATGTCAAAAAGCTTCATGCACAGGCTCAGTGCAGTTGACACTTGAAGTCTCATAAATGTAATGAAGTCCCTTTGACACCTGCTCCTCTCCTCACTTTAAATGTGAGCCAGTGGTCCATAGGGAACCTCCGCTTTAAAAATAGAAATTATAGTAATTGTCTTCTGTTCTATGGGAAGGCTGTAATAAACGCCTGGCTTATAGCACTGTACTCCACAGCCTGGAGCCGACAGGTTGCATAAATTACTCAGGTTTTGATTTTTCTTCCTTAAATCACATGAATCATTTTATGTTATACTGCTGCATGGGGGAGGTACATTTTGCAAATTTAATCTTATGAATTGGGGAACCCTTTTTCTTTCTTCCCAGGTGGTACTGTAAACATTTGTCCCATGTTGATTTTTAGGATCTCAAGCCCTACTTAAGGCAGGGGTGTTTGGGCCCTACTCCTGCTTCTCTTATTCCTTTCTTTTGTGACTTCTCCCCATGGAGCCCTCAAGCACTGGTTGGGACAGGTGTAGATTTGCCCCCTCCCTTTCTATGGCAGGTGTGAAGCCCAGGCCAGCCTATCTCCTTCTGGGGTATATATCTGCCCTGCCCAGCCTTGCTCCCCAAGAGAGGGCCATTTTGCACACCCAGGATCTTACCTGTCTCTCCAGGTTCCTCACTGAGTCACAGGACAGTCTGTAGCTTCTGGGGCATCTTCCCCAGGCACATCATTTCTGTGGCTGCTACTCTCTGGGTGCTTGCTGGCCCCTTTGCAGGACGATGATATGGGCAGAGACCCTACGGGGGTCAGCCGGTCAGGTGTGGGAAGTATAGGTGGGTGGGAACACTGATCTATCTGCTCAGGCAGGGTAGCAGTGGCCAAGGCCACAGGATATGCGGGTTGGAGCTGCCTCAGGCTGCTGGTTCCAACAGGAGACCATGGAGTGCAAGGGCCATTGATAATTCTGTCGAATGGGAAGGAAGGGTCCCTGGGAAGCCAGGCTGTGGGATATTTTGTGCTGACTCACTCCATTGGTGATGGGCAACCTGCCTTGGTGCCTTGCACCTTCCCGGTCAGGTTTGTCATGCAGGAATCCCTTGTGTTATGAAGCATCCACACGCATGGGAATTCAGTGGGGCAGGCCACAGACTTGGGCTTTGTGGCAGGTACAGACCTGGGTCAGTGGTCACTACAGCCCCTTTCTGAGGGACAGAAGGGATAGCTGGCCCCTTGGAGTCTTCCTGTACCCTCACACCTGCTGCCTTGGTCCTCCCCTGGCCAGTCTGGGTCACAGAGTCACCTTCACTGTCAAAGCTAGAGCTAGAAAATGGCTGGCTTTCCCCAGTGGTTCTGGGCTGGGAGGTGCTGGCTGGGGCTTCCTGTTAACTCCACAGTTGCTTTTTGCCTACAGATGAGCCTAGAAAGTGATGACAAGAGAACCCGCACACGGTCCAAGGCCCTGCGAGGTGAGTGTCGGCTTGGCATCCTGCCCTTGGCTGTTGTGTTCTCTGACGTCCTTGATGCTGCTCTCTGCAGCAGCTTTCCTTGAAGAACAAGCCCCATAGCAAATGTGTGGTGCCTGGAGGCCCCTTGCCCATGCTAGGCACCCGGGGCCTCAGGCCCCTGCAGCCTGTCGCCCTCAGGGGAGTACCTAAGGGGCTGCTGAGGCTCTGGGCCCAGACAGAACTGCTTAGAGGAGAGGGGCAGACACAGCTCTAAGCAAAGGGCAGCAGAGCTTGGTTAGGAGACTTCCTGTTGGAGGTACAAGGGCTCCAGCCTTCTGCCACCAGCCCTCCTCCCTCCCAGAGAGCGTTCCTGCTACTGTGGGGACTGGGAGGATGTTGGGGGAACTGGAAGTGGGGTGGGAGGAGGGGCCAAGGCCCTGCTCACTCTGCTAGAACTGGACCCCCCTTGGCCAGTCTCACCGCTTTGGCATGGGGGCTTCCTAATGTGCCCCATGCAGTGTCTGCCCAGGTTGGACTCCTGCTTGTCTTTGCAGCCAGTGCCCATCACTGAGGGGCCAGCTACTTGGCCTGTCTATCTTCTCTGTTCAGCTTGATCTAGTGGGTTGTGCTTCCTGTTGAAAGCCAACATTTACCTGCAATTGGATAGAGAGATATAGTTGTGGGCCTTGAAGGCTCAGAGAGAACCAGATCCACTCTGCAGAATTTTCAGGAGAGGGTCTAGAGAGTGCATGTGGCTGAGGAAGCAGCTCCCTTTACAGGATCAGAAAGTTCTTGGAGGCCAGGAAGAGTGGGCACCCAGAGGGCCAGCTCAGTACTTACTGGGCTTGCGCCATCCTTGGCAAGCCTCAGCTCTTTTACCTGCTTTGTGCTCTTAGGGAAAAGTGACTTTAAATTCCAAGTCCCACAAGTGTTCCCTGTTTTTCTCTTTCTCTCACTCAGGACCCCCAGAGACCACAGGTTCAGAACTCAGGTAAGGAAGTCTCCCTGCCAGCACTGGGCATTGCCCATATGCTTGTGACCATGGAGATGGCCCAAGTGTCCCCCACTGCTACTCTCTATGCATGTCTCTGCTATCTATACCTCAAGTATGTCTTCCTCTGTTCTGCCCTGGCCCACCATAAGGCATCCAGGCTTATGGTAGGGACCCAGGTACTAGTCACCCCAGGACCTAAAAAGTCACTGAGGTCCCCAAACCCAGCAGCAAGGTGCTTTATGGTGACTCACAAATGCTTTAGTTTGGCCACAGATAATAGATAGGGTCTTTCACATCCTGAGCATTCATGGACCCAAGATACATGTGGGGGTCTGTGTGTTGAAGTCTAGCAGAGGCTGGATATAGATGGCAGTTCTGCACTATTCCTGTAATTGCTTAGGGGTAAAGATCCCACTGAACTGTGAACAAAAGGGGCAGGAACTGTCTTATCTTACACCCCACAGTGGTTGAGTAAATGACTTATACCAACCAGGAAAACACAAAGACCCAAAGGTCACCCTTAAATTTTGGGTAGAGGTGGGGCAGGGAGCCAGTGTCCCTCCAACATCTGAGGCTGTCACTTGGAGGTTGAAGACAGGATGTAGGACTCCACAGAGCCTCCAAGGTCTGCGACACCCACACACAATAGTCGCAGGCTCAGGGATTCTTTTGGAAGCACGGGCTGGTGTCATATCTGTCCTCTTTGTGAATTGCGAACTGAGTCTCTGGGGTTGGACTGTGCTCTACCAGAAGAGCTGGGTTCTAGCCAGGTGTGGTGGTGCACGCTTGTAATCCCAGCCTTTGGGAGGCTGAAACCTAGACAGCCTCAGCTACTTAGTGAGGCGGACAGCCTCAGCTACTTAGTGAGGCCTCTGCAACTCAGTGAGACCCGGTTTCAAAATAAAGAAAAAATAGGGCAGTGGGTGTAGCTCGGAGGTCAAATGCCCCTGGGTTCCATCACCAGACCTGCAAAAAAAAAATAAATAAAAAATAAATAAATAAATAAATAAAAAAAATAAAAAAGAGTTGGGTTCTGTGCTCGACTGCTGAAAGCCTTGCTATGGGTCAAGGACAGGAGGCATGAGGAGGACTTCAGCCAAACCAGGCACAAACATTCCTAGTCCAATCTCCTCAGGGCCCCCACGTGTGTCCCAGAAGAGACATCCACTGAAGTATGGTTGGCTCCCTGGAGAGAGCCACCTCTGCTGGGCTGAGCCTTGAAGAAGCAGAGATGACGATGCTTCTGATTCTCAGAGGCTTTTGTGGAGTGGGTGGCATTTTGGTAGGGCCAGCAGCTATCACATGGCCACAGAGAGGCTCTGTTGGAAGCCAGGGTGAGGGAGGGTTGGAGTTAGTGTCTTTGAGATGCACCATTAGTCTGTCCAGGGCTGTCTCCAGGTATAGAGTCCTGCCCCCAAGGATTCTTCAAAGCCAGCCCTTCCTCTGCTGGAGGACTTCTTCCTTGAGCCAAAGGTTGGTGAGCTCCCACTTTGAGAACAGGTGAGCGTGGGGCCTTCTGCCAGCCCCAGGGATGGAAGGGGTAACAGTCCAAAGGTAGTAGCCAAAACATGGGTTACAAGCTGTATTTGGCCCCTCTCCCACCTGTGGTTCATGTTTGGACCTACAAGGTTGACGCCTTGGGTACCTGATAGAGCCGACCACGAGCCAGGCCCTCTGCTGCCTCATTTGATTTATTTCCCTTTGTCTCTGACCCCAGCCTCCATCACATGGGAGCCAAGGCTGGGGAAGTCAGAAATCTTGGTGTAGAGTGCTGGGTGGGGCCACCTTGGTCTGTCTGTCCCAAAAGTGGGTTGAGACGCCGGGCGTGGTGGCGCACGCTTGTAATCCCCGCGCTTGGGAGGCGGAGACAGGAGGATCGCGCAGGTTCGAAGCCAGCCGCGCTGGCGTAAGAGACCCTGTTTCAAAAATATAAAATAGGTCTGGGAGTGTAGCCCGGAGGAAGAAGGGCTTCCAGGAACCCCAGTACCACCAAAAAAAAAAAAAAAAAAAGTGGGTTGAGGAGGGGTAGGAGGCCAGAAACTTTTTCCAGATGATCACCTGCACCTGGCCCCAGCACAGGGGCACAGCAGACACAGGCCGGTGCCATGCGTACTCCCATGTGCTCATAGATAAACTGTGTAAACCTCGAGGCCCAGGGCTGGTGTCTGTGGCCTCTGTTGCCCCAGCTGGGTCTTATGTCAGTTCTGCCTGATGCTCCCTCACTGTTGGGTCTTAGGAGCTTTTAGCTTCTTGTCTCTGAGTGCCTGCCAGTTCTACACACTTGGGTCACAGTTTGGTCCCTCGTCTTCTGGGCCAGGTCGGAAGGTGCTGGCCCACCTGGCTGGGGACCAGAACCCTGCTGCACTGGGTGTAAGAGTTGATTGGAGCAGGTGAAGTATTTGGGGGCAGTGCCAGTACCCATCGGCCTCCACGGCAGCTGTTGCCTAATTGCCTGATTAACTCAGTCATTAATCGACTAATTGGGACCTCAGCCTCAAATCCTCAACAACAAGGAGCTTTTTGTGAAAAGTCTCAAAGCTAGTTCTTGAGAGAGTGAAAGCAAGTGTGGGCTGTATTTTACAGTGGGCTGGCTGGGGCAGCAGCACTTTTCCCTGTTTAGAGAGGAAGCCAAAGCAAGAGCCCTTCCTGCCCTTCCCTCCCACTCTCTCCCCAGGCTCTGTTGTCTTTCTTCCTCTTTAAGTGCTGAAAATCCACATTAAGGGCATCCACTGTGGCCTGTGGGAAGGGGGCAACCCTGAGAGCCCCTGCCTGTGGTCTTTGCAACTGGCTCCACAGACTCTGCTCAGGGCTGCCGTGGTCAGCGAATGCAACCCACACGGACAGTTGGCCTCACAGTCACCTGCTGTCAGGCTGTGGTCAGTCACATTGGAAATGTTGGGGTGTCTAGACACAGGTGGGGGTGGTATCATTGGGCCCCATGAGTCAGCCTGACCTACCTCTTTTCCAAGTGCCCAAGAAGATGTGCTGTGCTATAGGAGCTCATGGCAATCCTGTTAAAGACAGGTCCTCCAATGAGGAGTTCATCCCCCAACCCAGAGGACCACATATGGGGTCTCCATCTTGCTGGTCTGCTGTGCCATGGGTGTCGACATGGCGGCCCTAGTCTCACAAGCCCATGGGCCCCTGTAGCTTTTACTTGAGGGCTTCTCTGGGAACTTCAGCCCTGCTGCCATGGTTGGGTAGTGTGGTCAGTACACAGGAGCAGAAGTTTCCAGGGCCTCCTACTGGTTTAGTCATCCAGAGGACAGGTAATGGTGGAAGGCAAGAGATGGGTGCTTCACTGCCATACCCTTTGCTTAGCAGCCTTCAGCTGGAAGCTGCCTTTCTCTGCAGGGTTTTGAGGTCTCACAGGCAGAGGCCATGCTCTCAGCTCATTGGCGCCCCTAGTTTCCCTTCCCTATGTGAAAGCTGGGACCCACACCAGACTATAAGTATTTCACACAGTCTCTACCACCAGCTGGGGTCTTTGGCTCAGGCCACACAGAGCTCTTCCCATCTGGTGTGGACTGTAGTCCTTGCTGCCATAGGTCTCATGGCACTGAGTGTTGAATTCCAACTTCTGTGCTTTGGCCTTGGGCCAGAGGAGTGATGAGCCCCTCTAGGGACATCTTGGGGGTCTTTTCCCTAAGCCTTGGAAGCCTGGTGGCAGCTGGCAGAGTCTGCAGTGGGAAAGGGAACTGTCTAGTAGATGCTGGCCTTAGGAACTTTGCTCTGTACATACAGATCTTTATTAAACACACTCATAAACTGTTAACAAGCCACTCAACTAACGGTGAGCTATTTCCAGCGGCCATCCTGTGAAGACCTGTTGGGAGGCTACCACCTTCTCCCTGGGATGAGGGGTGGGGTGGCCTGGGGCCAGAGCCTGTTGCTTGAGGTGACTTTCTCCGCTGTCTCTCCAGCTGTCCCACCCCAGGATGTACAGGCTCAGGACATGTCCGGGGCAAGTACTCCAGGCACCGCAGGTAAGAGGCCCCTTGGCTCTCTTGGAGGTTCCTAGGAAGGTTTCAACCCCTCCCCAGCTCTGGGGCCTTTTGTAGATTAAAAACCCTTTATTTATTTTTTTCTGTGATCCTGACCCCGCTGAGCTGTAGGGACCTCCCTGGACCTTTACCTTTTTTTTTTTTTTTTTTTTTTTTTAATATGGTAGGATCAGTCTTTATTGGTTACAAGGACAAACAGGAGAGAGAATGTAACAACTCTCGCTTCTGGGGCTGCGTTCCCTGACTTGGCCTCAGCCCTCCAAAAGTGACCTTTTCCTTTTGTGTCTCAGTTGTGGCCGGCCTGGCTGGAGCATGGTACCACCAGGGGCCAGCTAGACTGACTGCTCTGCACCTCGGCTCTCTTACCAGGAGCTTCCCCCAGGACTGGACAGAGCTCTGCATAGGCCTGGCGTAGGTTGGGGCTGTCGGTGGTCATCCCATGTGGCCAGCCTGACTGAGGGTGTACTTGGAGTGCAGGGTCATAGTGTAGGTGTGAGTGTGGAGATCTGAAGGTGAAGGGAAGGCCTGAGTGGGAGCAGATGGCCAAGATCAGGTCCCATGTGTGTAGGCTGCTGCTTGGGGTCTGATGGGCAGCTCAGAGAGCAGTGGTCTAAGCCAGTCCTGAGGGCTGAGGGCTCTCGCTTCAACTGTGTACATGGCCCAGTACAATGTAATTTAAAACTCAATCAGGAACTCTTATTATTATTAATTATTATTTGTGGTTCTGAGTATGGAACCCAGGGCCTAGCACATGTTAGGCCAGTGCACTATCACTGAGCTACATCGCCAGCTCCTAGAAACTTTTAAATATGTATAATTAGATGTAAAAATATAAACACACCAGAGTTTGATGCTTCCAGTTGAAAGGCTGCAGCAGGAGGGAGGAGGCCTCTTGGAAGGGACTCACAAGCACCGGAGGCCTCCTGTGACCCTGGCCCTGCTCTGCATTGCTTCCCCACTCTAGTTTACAGAGCTGCCCACTGGCCAAGAAGAGGAAGCTGGAGGGCGCAGAGGCCGAGCACCTGGTGTCCAAGAGGAAGTCACACCCCCTGAAACTGACTCTGGAGGAGGGCTACAGTGTGGATAGCGATGGCAGCGAGGACACCGAGGTGAAGGACGCCTCTGTTTCGGATGAATCAGAAGGAACTCTGGAGGAGGCTGAGGCTGAGATGTCAGGACAGGAGGAGATTCATCGTCCCCAGCCAGCTGAAGGTGCTTTGTCGCTCTTTCTCCTCTGAATAAAGGGCGCTTAGTGTGGCCCTGGAGAATTGCAGCTTGTGAGTAGGGAGGGAGCTTGCGTTGAGCGAAAGCCTTCCTGAGAACAAGGCATGTCTTGTCCAGACATGTGCCGCCTTCCTGGGAGAGAGGCCTGCCTAGCGCGCATGGTCTGCGGGGTGTGTGAACACTGCACACGGGAGGGAGAGTGGGGGGTTGTGTGTGTACCCAGTGTAGTGAGCTTCCACAGGGTGCCTGTGCTTGTGAGAAAGGCAGACAGATGTGCAGGCGGTGGCTCTGCCTGTGGGTGGCTCGCAGAGCTCTGGGAGAGCTGCCTCCATGAATCTGCTTGGTCTTGGAACACTAAGGGGCAGGTGCTGAGGAAAGCCTCAGGTGATGGAGGCCCTCAGTTGGCAGGACGCTAGGGAAGGTGGCCCCTGAGCCCTGGGGGAGGGGCATGTATCTTTCCCAAGAGCCCAGGCAGACTCATAGAGGCTGGAGTCAGACAGGTCTGAGGCCAATCCCTGCTGCCCCCAGGCTTCGGATGTCCTCTGGCTTTGAGAGCTGAGATGAAATGTGCTTTATTTTGGGAGCAACCGAGGCTGAGTTCTCATGGTTGCTTTCCTCCCGGGGCTCTGGAGTGGACATAGTCCACGTGACCAAGCTAACCCTGAGTGCAGGAGGAGGAGAACCTGACATCTGTCCTGGGAGATGGGCATTTGCAGCCAAAGCTCTGGGTCTCCTGATGTGTCGATGGTAGGGCAGGATCTTGCTGGTGCTAGAAGTGCTGGCTGATGAGTTTTATGGGCCTGTGTACAGTGGGCACACCTTAGTTATTGTGGTTAGATTGAAATTTGGCTCCTCAAGACATATACACATGTTAGCCAGGCATGGTGGTGATGCCTATGAGCCCAGTACTTGGTAGGCTGAAACAGGAGGATTGTGCCTTGACAACTTAGTGAGACTCTGTTTCAAAATAAAAGATAAAAAGGACTAGGGGTGTAGCTCATTGATAGACCACCCCTGGGTTCAATTCTCAGTACCATGCGAACAGATGCTTTTCAATTAAGAAATAATTTAAAATATCTGATTTGCTCTTTAAATTCTGTTGTATAAGCCAGGCGTGGTGGCGCAGGCTTGTAATCCCCGCTCTTGGGAGGCAGAGACAGGATGATCGCGCAGGTTCGAAGCCAGCCGCGTGCGCTGGCTTAGGAGACCCTGTTTCCAAATAAAAATGTAAAAATAGGTCTGGGAGTGTAGCCCGGAGGTAGAAGGGTTTCCAGGAACCCCAGTATCACCAAAAAAAAAAAAAAAAAAAATTCTGTTGTATAAAATGTACTGCCTGATTTAAGGAAGTGTGTATAATGGAAAAGAAACATTAATTTACAGAAATCAAAGTGATTTTCAGCTTTAAAAGGCCAAATCATGACCTGCTTCTGTGATGAGGGATTCAGGAAGAAACCTGATAGGAATGACCACACTGTCCCCACTGCTGGGTTTCCTAGTCTCCTGGGCTGTGGTCTTGGGGTGGGCATGGGGCAGTGGGTTGCTTATGGGGACAGTGGCTGGGAGACTACCCACATTTTGTCCTCCAGCCCCCATGGCAATTCTGCTCTTGTGCAGGAAGGAGCCCCATCAAGTCCCATTTTGGGTCCACCCCCATCAGCAGTCCCACTAGCTCCTCCAAGGGCAGCTACAGCAGCTACCAGGGAATCATTGCAACTTCTCTCCTGAACTTGGGCCAAATTGCTGAAGAGACCTTGGTGGGGGAGGACTCAGGACAGGTGGCCAAGTCGGGCCCTGGCATTTTGCACCTGCTTCAGGAGGAGGTTGTAGAGGGGGCCACCAGCGACGAGGGTGAGAAAGACCTCTTTATCCAGCCAGAGGATGCAGAGGAGGTCATTGAAATCACCAGTGAGCGCTCCCAGGAGCTGTGTCCCCAGTCCTTGGAGGATGTGGCCAGTGAGGACTCCAGCAAGCAGAAAAGTGTACTGGGCCAGGAGGAGGAGGAAGAGGAAGAGGAAGAGGAAGAGGAGGAGGAGGATGAGGAGGAGGAGGAAGAGGAGGAAGAGGAAGAGGAAGAGGAGGAGGAAGTGGAGGCAGAAGAGGAAGAGGAGGAGGAGGAAGAGGAGGAAGAAGAGGAGGAAGAGGAGGGGGAGGAAGAGTCAGCTCCTGATGTGATCTTTGAGGAGGATGCTTCCCACACTTCTGTCCAGAAGGCCGCAGAACCCCGGCACCCAGATCCACCTAGTCCCAAACCTGAGTACTCTGTCATTGTGGAAGTCCACTCTGATGATGACAAGGATGAAGATGCACGGTCCCAGAAGTCAGTGGTCACAGATGAGTCGGAGATGTACGACATGATGACACGTGGGAACTTGGGCCTTCTGGAGCAGGCCATTGCTCTGAAGGCGGAGCAGGTGCGCACCGTCTGTGAGCCAGGCTGTCCACCTGCTGAGCAGGGCCAGCTGGGCCCAAGTGAACCAGGGAAGTCGGCAAAGCCCCTGGATGCCGTGCGGAAGAGTTGCTACAGTAAAGGTAGGCTGGGTGGCCTGCCCTTTCTCCTGTCATCCAGGGACATGCAGCCTCACCCTGGGAGTGGAGATGCAGGATGGCCCTGGCAGGTGGGGGGAAGGAGTTGGAGCAAGATACAAGGACAGGCAGGGGACAGTACATGGCTGATCTGAGAGGCTGAGGACAAGGCCTCGGCTGCTTCAGGCAGGGTGGTCTGGAGAGGGTCATGGAGTTGAGTGAGAAGCGGGAGAGGGGTTGGGGCAGGAATAGTGGCCCTTGTTATCCCAACCTAACCCAGATGATAGAACCCAGCACTCGATAGCCTTGGGCCTGGAGAGCTGTTTTCTGTAGCCACACTGGGCCATCCTGACTTTCAGCTGGACAAGAGAGATGCCCATCTGTCCCTTGCTCATCTGGAGGGAGAAGCCTGCTGCTGGCTCTGTATTTATGTCTAGATTTGACCCTAAGATGTACAGGGTATAGGATAGTATCTCCCTGGCTTGCTGCCTGGCTGATTATCAGGTAAGGACAATCAGGCTGGCTACTAAGGGACTTTCCTGTGGGCTGATATTGGGGAGGGACCAGAGACTGGGATCCAGGTCTGAGGACAGACTCTGAGCAAATGTGACCACCAATGTGATATGGACATGAGGGTTTGGAGGACAGGCTGGCTGTGCACTGCTGTCTACCCACCTCAAGTGCCCCCATGGCTGTTTCCTAAGCGATCCAGCTTCATCATGCCAGGGGACCAGGCCTCAGACAGGTCAGCTGTGACCCCTTCACCCCCGGGGCCTGAGGCCTCTATTCTCCTAAGATCAGGGAGTGGCCCTGACCCCGGTCTCCTCTTTCACTCTCCCAGGCCAGGTTCCCTTCTCTGGATGGATCTGAGCAGGGGGGGCGGTCTCTGTTCCCAAAAAGAGTTGGCTGATACCAGGGAGGGGGCAGATAAGGAGGGAGAACAGGGCAGGGGGTGGACTCAGATGTGGAAGCAGGAAGGCGGGAGACAGATACATGGGGCAGCCCCTGGAAGTTACACCTGGGTCACTGGGGTCTGGCTCAGGGTATCACAACTAGGTTGATGGGGACTTAGGGACATACTCTCTGGGAACACATGCACATGTTATAAAGGCTCAGGGAACAGATACTGAGCAAATGCAGGTGGGGACATGGTTTTAGGGTGAGGACCTGGAGGATGGCTCTGCATAGGACACCCTCAGGCAGTGCAGACTGAGGTAGCTGTTTGGGGTCCCAGATTTAGGCCAGAACTGCTAGGCTCAGGACTGGAGGCTCAGACACCAGGAAGCCCGTGTTGAAGGTGAGACAGACTGGAGGCAGGTGCTGGTGCCTGGGCTTATCAGGCTTCCGGTCTAGAGATCAAGGTGGGTTTTGGTGGGCCACTGACAGACACAGACACAGAAGGCAACCAGGCTGAGGTGTTGGGGGGCTTAGACCTGTGGAAGACACAGGAGCCAAGTGCAAATTGCCCTCCATTCAGGGACACTTGTGGAAAGCATAGGCCTGGGGTGTGGTGGCCGAGCTGACAATGGGTAGCACTGCCAGGCTGTAGGGACGCGTTCATGTGTTGGGACAGACAGTAGGATTGGTGTCAGGAGCAGACACAGTGTGTTCTGGACAGAGACAGGTGTTAAGCTTAGATCTAGGGGACCCTCAGGACACCTTGCTGCCTAATGGGTGGGGCCAACTTTCTGCCCATTTAAACCTGCAGGACAGAGCCCTCCTGATCCCCTGCAGGGCGTGCCCCTCTGGGGCTTTTGTGTTCTCTTGAAGGGATAGTGTTAGAGGCTCCTCCTTGTGTTCCTGGTCCCACACTGGACAGGTACCTGCCTGAGTCAGCAGAGGCCCCCAACTGAGATTCTGTATAAAATCTCTGCACAGGCATTTCCTAGTCATGCAGCCTTGGCTAAACCCCTTACCCTCTATCTTCCTCACTTTGTTGAGTCCCAAGGACAGTTCTGGTGGAGGGAGATGAACTGTCTTATCTCTACGCAGAAGGAGCCTGTGAGGCTCCATGCAGCCAGCACTCTAGCCACCACAGGGCTGTTTTTTTCAGAATACTGTCCATGTGCTGGTGTGGGGAGAAGGGGCAGTCCCTGGGCTTTGGGCCAGCTTCTGCAGGGTTACCGGCTGTCCAGCCCCTGTCCCTCTGGAGTTCTTGGGCAGTGTCGTCTCCCTTCTCTCTGGATAGCCAGAGTGAGCTCACCTTGCCCTTCCCCACTCAGCCCATTACCCAGCCCTGGATCTGTCTTATGTATCTTATGTGTTGCAGATGCATCAAGAGCTGAGAAGCGTGAGATCAAGTGCCCAACACCTGGCTGTGATGGCACTGGCCATGTTACTGGGTTATATCCCCACCACCGCAGCCTGTCTGGCTGTCCCCACAAGGACAGAATCCCCCCAGAAAGTGAGTAACTCCATGCAGGCCTATCCCTCACTCCGAAGCGCAGGCCCCTATGGTACTTGGAGGTATCTACAGGGAGGGGCAGGGTTTCTCAAATGCTCATTCTTACCCCCTCAAACTGCCTAAGCCCAGACTCCAGCTCTCAGGCTGAGGATGACAACCTGCCCAGCTGTCTACCTGGAGATGCCAGCCTGGGTCAGAAGATTGCACAGATACAGATTAGCAGGGAGTGGAGGGGCTTTGTTAGCTGAATTGGGAAGATGGAGTCTTTACACAGTGTCCTTTGCTCTGACAGTTCAGGAAGTAGACACCTATTATTACTTTTTTTTTTTTTTTTTTTGCAGTACTGGGGATGGAACCCAGGGGCATTCTACCTCTGAGCTACACCCCCCAGCCCTATTTTTTATTCTTTATTTTGAAACAGTGTCTCACTGAGTTGCAAGGGGCCTCACTAAGTAGCTGAGGCTGGCCCTGATCCTCCTATCTCAGCCTCCCAAATGCTGGGATTACAAGTGTGTGCCACCACGTCCAGCTCTGTTATTACATTTAAGCTGGAAACAGAAACTGTGAAAATTAAGTTCAGGGTTGTAAAACAGAAAAACAAGGTGGAGTCTAGTTCAGGGTGGTCTAGTTTCTGACCCAGAGCCAGAGTCCTTGGTGGAAGGGGCATGCCTAACCATGCCGAGCATGGGGCTCACATTTGTAGGCTCTGGAGCTGGAGCTACCCCAGCTGCTGCTTCATGCTACATGGCTTTGGCAGGGCCTGCATCCTGCTTGAGCTGTCCCCCATCATGCCATGCCTGTACTCACTGTCTGCCTTCCTCGTCTCTCTTACAGTCTTGGCCATGCATGAAAATGTGCTAAAGTGCCCCACTCCTGGCTGCACAGGCCAGGGCCATGTGAACAGCAACCGCAACACACACAGAAGGTACTTTGGGTAGAGTTGGGCTATGGTGGGGAGTCTGGCTGAGCCTGTGAATCCTCTCCTGGGATGGGCTTTGGCCTGACATGTGGCCCCTGACTGATACCAGTTCCCTGCAGCTGGCCTACATAGGAGTTGAGGTCAGGGTTGAAAGGGATGCAAGTGGGCTTTGCATGGGCAGAATGACATCCAGAGATGCTGTTGCCCACACCCCTGTGAACTCGAGTGAGCACGTCCCTGTTTTGAGAGGGCTGATGCCTATGTGGAGATCCAGGGTGGAGACTTCATGTTCTGCCCATTTTGGAAAACCTCTGCCCTCATGGGTGAAGGAAAAAAGTGCATAAAATAGGGACCTCAGTGGCCAGCACTGCCCATAGCTGTTGGCACTTCTTCCCCGTGAGAGGGAACCTGACCCCAGCCCCACCCAGAGAGCTGTGGGTAGCTGTGCTTGATGGGATGTGCCTGTGTGTCTGCAGGCACACATTGACAAGGGAAGTCCAGAGCTCTCCTGATCACTCCACTGGAAAAGAGGCCACGTTCCCCAGCAGTGACTGTCAGCCTCTGCAGCGTAGGAGCTGGTGCCTGGTTGACCCAGTTCTGGTAGTGGTAGACACTTTGCCCTGATCTTCCAGTAGGTACATTCCAAGGAAGGGCCAGAGTCCTCCAGGTACAGTGCCCAGGTTGTTGTCTGAGTGGGGCCTTTGTTTTTCCTGAGTCATCTAACAGAAAACAAGCCAGAAGTGGTTCCAGAATCCAGGCCTGTAAGCTTATGAGGGGAGAGGAGAGAGGAGAAAGGAGAGAGGAAGGTGAGCCTAGCACCCAGCCACTAGCAGGGGAGGCATTCTTGCCCAGGCTTTGAAAACCTTTAGGATGCATTCCATCTTTGTGGATAACTGCTTTAGAATTTACCAAAACAAACTGACTGAGAAACTTGTACTTAGAGAGCTCAAGACAGAGCCGGAGAGAAAGCCCTGTCCTGTAGGCATGTCAGGCATGTTGAGCCAGGAACACACCTGGAACTCTGGTGTTTATATGATGCTGTCCTTGGATCCACACGTCTGGCCATCCAGGACAGGCCTGGCCTGGAAGAAAGGCTCAGCTGACTCTCCTTTTTCTTCCTCTAGTTTGTCTGGGTGCCCTATTGCTGCTGCTGAAAAATTAGCCAAATCTCATGAGAAGCAGCAGCCTCAGACGGGAGATCCTTCCAAGAATAGCTCCAATTCAGATCGGATCCTCAGGTAGGTGAGCCACAGAGCTGAAGCTGCCTCCCCAATGCCTTCAGGGGTCCCAGCCTCTTCTGGGATGTGTGTGCAGTGTGTATGTGCCTCCCAGCACACACACAATCTCCTATCTGTCACCTTAGCCAAGGTGGCAGATAGCCACATGGCTGCCCCAGTCTTAGTCATAGACTGCTCTGCCCTCCTTCCCTCGAGGTGCCTGATACAATCATTGGGACTATTTGAGGATGATTTGTGGAGATGACACTGCTCTTGTCTGGAGACAGTAGATGTACAAGCTGAGGGCCATGGCTTTCTCCCCACTGGGGTAGATCCTAAAGCAAAGGAGAGGGAGATATATCCTTGCTTCCAGTGCTGCCTCCTATGTGGCCTCTGAGTGTCTGAGACAGCTGAAGGCTGTGTGTGTGTGTGTGTGTGTGTGTGTGTGTGTGTGTGTGTATAGCTGTGAGTATGTTTATACATGGGTTTAAGAGTGTGTGTGTGTAGACATGCTTTCATCAACGAGAAGGTCTTTGGAAAGACAATCTGTGATGTTTCTGCTTAAATTTTCCATCATGGTGACCTTGGCATTATAATTTATTTATTTATTTATTTATTTATTGTAGTGCTGGGGATTGAACTCAGGAGCACTTTATCTCTGAGCTACATCCCAGCCCTATTTTTTATTTTTATTTTTTATTTTGAAACAGGGTGCTGGGCGTGGTGGTACACGCTTGTAATCTCCATGCTTGGGAAGCTGAGACAGGGGGATCACACAGGTTCGAAGTCAGCCTCAGCTACTTAGTGAGGCTCCCAGCAACTTAGTGAGACCCTGTCTCTAAATAAAATAAAAATATAAAATAGGTCTGGGAGTGTAGCCTGGAGGTTGAAAGCCTCTGGGTTCTACCCCCCAGTACCACCACCAAAAAAAAAAAAACAAACAAAAAAAAAAAAAACAGGGTCTTAACTAGGTTGGTGAGTCTCTCCTAAAACCTACGATCCTCCTCTCTGAGCCTCTCAAGTACTGCGATTACAGGCATGTGCTACCATGCCCAGCTGACCTGGACATTATAGATAAAGCCAGAGGTTCAGGCCCTCGCCCAGGGCTGTCCCTCCTGCTGGACTATCTTTAGAATTTCACTCTCAACCACAGTCTTCCACCTGGGGTTGAGTCCTGGACCACGAGGCACCACTGGCTGGGTGGAAGCTACTGTCTGCTCCTCTCCCCACCTGCTGGAGACACCCTGGTTCTCATTTTTCTGAGGAACCAGAATGCACTCATGTCTCTCCCTGGTTCTCAGACCCTTTTCCATGTCTGTCTCCTCACGTGAATGCTCTGGCTGGCACACACTGCCCTCTGTGTGGTCCCTGACCTTTAACCTCCTCCCCCCTGGGCACAGGCTTGCGAAGCCCCAGCCAGAGGATCCTGGCCACTCACCTCAGCTGTGCCACACCCTCCCCTTTCCCTGGCCTGCTCCAGAGGGTCCCTGCATCTCTGGCCAGGGTCAGGGGCTCTCCTTCCTGCTCTGCATGTGTGTGTTCCGCTATTGTGACTCCACAGCCTGCAGGCCAGCGGCCTGTCCCCATAGCTGCTCTCTTGCATGGCTTGAAGGAGCTGCTTCCCCTCATATTTTTTCCCCTCATCTATTGCTCTGCCTTCTGGCTTCCTGTCAGTTGCTATTTTGATCCTTTCTCTGCCTTGATCTGAGTCACTGTAAAACATCAAAGCAGGCTTGGGTGAAAGCCTGGGCAAGGGCAGAGAGAGGGCAGCCCCCAGCCACAAAGGGACTGCGACCTTCTCATTCATCTCTGAAAGTTGGACAACAAACGTCATGAGGCCTAAATGACATTCTGCCTTCCCCGGCACCTGTGAGCACTTGGCCAGCACTGGCAATGGTGGCTGTGGCCAGGTGTAGGGAATCTCCTGCTGGGCTGTTGATTCATCTGGCCCACATTTCTAGAGCCTTGCCCTGGGGTGTGAGGATGGGCTTTATGAAGTGGCTCTGACACCAAGTCTAAAGGTCCTGGCTGAGGCCTGCTAAGGGAGCCTGGTGGTTCTCTTCTCAGCCACACTCTTGCTCTTCAGCGCTCAGTGCTCTGAGGTCCTCACCAACTTCCCAGTTCCCCAGCCACTGATGTCATCTCTTGGTCCAGATAGAAAGGAGGAAAGCTAGCTGGGTGCTAGCTGGGGACTCTCCTCTGCTGTTAGAGCTGACATTTCAGAGCCCCTCTGCCCTGCAGTCTCAGCCACTTTTCTTCCTTCCTACTTCCTTGCCACCATGTTGTTTCCCAAGAGCTCTCCCTGAACTCTTCCAAGAGCTCCAGTGAGCCAATGCTTTTGGTGGCCTTTTCCTGCTGGTGCTCACTCTTTCAGCACTGCCTCTGGGAGCCTTCTCAGCTTGGCTTCAAGAAGAGGACAGGCTGCTTGCATGAGGAAAGAGTGGGGTCCAACTTGCCCTGAGACCACACCTCTGTTCCCAGCCTACCATCTTCTCCAGATGCCTGACTCCTTCCTTGCTGGAGTGCTAGGTTATTCTGCCTCAGGCATGGGCTGTGTTAACTGTTGGGCTCCCTGCCAGAGGCTCACTAATTGTAGCTGGGCTGTTGGAAACCTCCTTTCCTAAGTTCTAGGGGAAATCTCAGGCCCTTGTTCCTCTGACTAATTCTGGCAGTGTGAAGACATGCTCTTGTTTCTTCCAGACCCCCTTTGCTTCCTCCTCACAGGCAGCTTCCTCATGTGGCTCATACACCTGCTACATGGCCCTTTACCCTGTCGGGGCTTTCTGACAGTCTTTAGGAGAAGGATCCTGGGTGTCTCCTGGGTCTCTTTTCTCACTGTTCTGCATGGGGCCATTGGATGGGGTAAGAGGAGGGTGGCCTGGGTCCTTGGGTCCTGCTTTCACAGGCTCTGCATCTTTCACACTCCAGGCCCATGTGCTTTGTGAAGCAGCTTGAGGTCCCTCCCTATGGGAGCTACCGGCCCAATGTGGCTCCGGTCACACCCAGGGCCAACCTGGCCAAGGAGCTGGAGAAGTTCTCCAAGGTCACCTTCGACTACGCAAGTTTTGACGCTCAGGTTTTTGGCAAACGTATGCTTGCCCCAAAGATTCAGACCAGCGAAACCTCACCCAAAGCCTTCCAATGTAAGTTGGGGAAGATTGTTCTAGTCTTTCCTCTAGCATTGATCCTGGGAGGGGCAGAGGGAGGGATCTCTGAAGATTTAGAAGGGACTGGGGCGCAGGCCCAAGGCCCTGAATGCTTTGTGGGCACTCTTGTGGCCTCCTTGGGGCCCACATCTTGCCCAAGTTCACTGGAGCCTTTATATATCGCGTAATTATTGATGAAGCCAAACCCAGGTCCTTTATGGAGTGTATCTGAATACTTAAGGACACCTTTGCTGACATAGTCCACCCTGAGAACTCCCTTTCCAAAAGAGGTGGGATGTCTGCTTCCAGCAGTGCACTGGGGAGGGTCAGACTGTGGGCCAGCAGGACCCATTATCCCCGCGCCCCAGAAGAGGCCATTTGCTTTCTTGTCTGGAGACCATCTCACAGGAAATGATGTTGTTTGTGACAGTAGCAACACATTTGCTGAGTAATTGTACCACCACCACCAAGAAAAATTCCTGCACATCTTCTAGAAACAATTTTCCTTGTCACTTTTTGCTCTCTTTTGTGGCTCACGAGGCTCTTAGCCTTGGAAACTCACGTCAGATGGAAAAACACGCACACACAAGACTGGGGCTGGCGCCTCCTGGTGGATGTTGCCTGCTCCACAGTGGCAGTGATGAGTTTCCCATCTGTTAATAAAGTTCCAACAGGTGGTCCCCTGGGGGGGAGAGGCTCTTCCTTGCCCCAGCAGAACCTGCTCACCAGGGCTGAGCCAGGCTGTCTTCAAGTACACACACCTGTTTAAATGTGTGACGATGCTGGCCAAGAGGGGACCCTCAATGAGCTTTCAAGATAGTGAGATCTAGCAGGGCGTGGTGGCGCACGCTTGTCATCCCAGCATTTGGGAGGCTGAGACCAGAGGATCGCGGTTCGTGGACAGCTTCAGCTACTTAGTGAGGCCCTTTGCAACTCAGTGAGACCCGGTTTCAAAATAAAGAATAAAAATAGGGCAGGGGGTGTAGCTCGGTGGTAGAATGCCCCTGGGTTCCATCCCTAGACCCGCAAAAAAAAAAAAAAAAAAAAAAAAAAAAAAAAAAAAAAAAAGATAGTGAGATCTTTCTGGAAATACTAATGGTCATGCTTACTCAGCATATCATGTATGTGAATGCTTTGTATGGCTTTAGCCTCATTACAAGAAGAGATAACATTTTTTTTTTTGCCCTCAGTTTTTGTGTTTGGGCATTGATGCTACTTTGTGCTTGGGCATTGATAGCAGCTGTCACTGGGAATATAGGAGACAGAGATACTGACACACCTTTGGGATGATGTGATAAGACTTTTCATGAAAGTGGTATTCCAAACATTCATCCTATTTACATAATTCTTTAGTTTTTCAATAAGCATTTGCTGATGGATATTTTTGTTTGAACTCTCAGAGCTGCTGGAATGTCTTTGGAGGGTTTTGTTCTTTCTGCTCAAATTTTGTAAAAATGAGAGGCCTTCTCGAAATTGGGAAAGGATAGAGGGAGGGTGTGTGAGGACATGGGAGTGGTTGGGTGTTGCACCTAAGCCTGTGGTGCCCTGGTCCCCAGTACTCCCCTATGCGTCTGCTGCCTCCTCTGTCCAAGTCTGTGTCAGCTTGGTGTTGTTCCCTTTTTGCAGCCAAACCTTCCCCAAAGACCTCCTCCCCTGAGGCACAGCCCCCTGGTAGTTATGTGAGGAGCACCCCGTCCTCTTCTGCAGGCTTCGACTACTCACACGACGCTGAGGCCGCACACATGGCTGCCACCGCCATCCTGAACCTCTCCACCCGCTGCTGGGAGATGCCTGAGAACCTCAGCACGAAGCCGCAGGACCTCCCCAGCAGGGTGGGTGTGTCCCCACAGAGCCTCTGAGGAGGGCTTGGGGGTACAATCTGCAGACAGGCCCGCCTGCTCCCTGCAGGAGACCCTGGCAGAAATAGTGAGGGTCTGGTTGGTAATTGTCATTCTTATATTTTCTCCCTCCTGGATGGCCCACCCCCCAAGAGAGCTCCGTGTGCTGTGTGAAGAGGGGCCAAGAACTGTGCTCAGCCTCAGGGACTGGCTTTGTGTTGCCGGGAGCCCAGGTCACTCTGGGCTCCTCCACGTGTGGTCAGGAACAGCAGTCTGTTCTTTGCTCTCTGCGGCCATCCATTTTGGTTCTCTGCTTCCTTCCATGGGCATCAGGGTTCTGGGCTTTCTGTAAATCCTATTAAAATGTACTAGAAGGCACACATGGGAAGGGCCTGAACCCTGACACACGTTTCACATATTTATTCACCTTTGCAATTGTAGTCTGCGGACATTGAGGTTGATGAAAATGGAACTCTGGACTTGAGCATGCACAAACACCGTAAACGGGAGAATGCTTTCCCCAGTAGCAGCAGTTGCAGCAGCAGCCCTGGGGTCAAGTCTCCCGATGTCTCCCAGCGCCAGAGCAGCACCAGTGCCCCCAGCAGCTCCATGACCTCGCCACAGTCCAGCCAGGCCTCCCGCCAGGATGAATGGGACCGGCCTCTGGACTACACCAAGCCCAGCCGCCTTCGGGAAGAGGAGCCTGAAGAGGTGGGTGTGGGCAGGTGGGGCTGAGTGAGCAGTCAGGCTGCTGCAACCAGTGCTGATTCTCTAAGCAGCTCCTTCTCTGTGCTTCCCACAGAAGGTCCATTTCTGAGTTCATTTCTTTCCTCTAAGAAGGGTTCCACCTGCAGGGCTGTGCTCAGCCTTGTCTCATAAGAGAGGTGGTCTACACACCTCTGCAGAATGGGGTGGCCACCACTTTAGGTGCTTTAGAGCATGTAGAGGAGAGGGCCTTGTTTCAGTTCCCACAGGGGTGATTTTGGGGAAATTTATGGTCTCTGGTTTTGCGAGCGTCACACCAACCTGCAGAAAATACTTGCTGCCCACTTGGCTCCTTGGGCCAAGACAGTAAGAAAACTCCTGGCCCAGGGCCTTGGATGAGGGACCCCTATGGTGGACAATGGCCTGAGTCCCTGAGATCTGGACTGACCTGGTAAAGAAGAGCTAGTCTAGTCATTGGTGTTGGAGCTGTAGAACATTTCATCTCCCTCACCTGTAAAATGAAGAGCCTCTCAGAAGTGGGTGGAAAATAAACTTTTCTCCAGGAGGATATATCCCTAGGAACAGAGTCTAGTTCTGAGAGTACACAGGATCCAGGCAGCATACATGAGGACTATGGGCTCCCCTTCCTCTCCTTCTCCCAGGGTCCTCAGGAGAGGACCTCCATGCAAGGAACAGGGCCAGACACCCAAGGAAAGATGGGGAGGTAGCCTGAGCCCTCTACAGTTAATCCCCCAGGCTCTTCATTTGACCCTTGGTGGGATCCGGAGGCCCTATTTTACAGAGAGGTGGGCTAGGCCCCCTGCTAGGGCACATGGCCCAGTTGCTGACCTCCTCCAGTGTGTGGTCCTGGAAGAGGTGCTGCCTTGGCAAAGCCTGGGTAGAAGGAGGCCATACTTGGAACTGCATCTGCTGAAGCTGGCTTCTTCCTGTGATGAGAAAGAGTCCTGTTTGAGATGGGTTGCTTTCCTGTGCAGTGTTTCCACTGTCAGCTCCAGGCTTGGGTCTAGAAGCTTGTGGCATTCTTGCCTTGCTCCCAGGACCAAGCCTCTCCCAGTCACCTCCTTTCTGTACTCCCCTGTCACCCACAGTCCACACTTCTCAGCCAGTTGCTCTCTTGGCACCAGTGAGCGGGTACCCTGGACCCTTCCCTGCCCCTTCTTGGACCCCAGTTCAGTGCTTAACACTGAGTTAACACAGTCTCTTACCACATCCTTTTGGGTCATTTTTGTACTCCTAGAAATAAGCCACCATGTATAGGCCTGTCTCAGAGGCCTCAAGGTCCCCCCCACCTCAGAAGCCTATCCTATGCTCTATCTGGCAATGTAGCCAACAGTGCACTCTGTAGCCAGCAGTATTGGCTCTCCCCAAACCTTTCCTCTTTCTCCTCCACCCATTTCTTAGGTGTGGTCACAGATTGGAAATACCTCTTGAGGTGAGCCTTTCCCTGTCTCTCTGCCTCCACCCTGAACCCCCAACTCAGACCCAGCTGCCAACCCTGCCGGAGACCCATACTGCTGGCAGCAGCCTGTTCTATTGTCTCCAGGTCCCTTGTGTCCATGGGCCTCTGGAACAGCTTCTTACCTCTGTTTTTGGAGCCCTCATTCATCCTATGAAGACCCAGCTAAGCATGTCCTCTGAGGAGCTTCCTCCTACTGGGTCAGGCACATAAATCAAGCTTATCCAGGGGTAGGCAGTAGAGGCAGCACCTACAATGTGGACCAGGTCCGCTGCCAATTGCCCAGTGGTTCCCTGGGCAGTGTGCCCACCAGCACTCTCTTGTTTGAGGGGCTGTGATTCTCTAAGGCCTGGAGGTGAGGCACCTCAATAACTTGCTGGGACCCACAGCAAGTAGGCACCAGCTCTGGAATGTGACCTCTGGTGCTGCTGTCTTGATGGCAGCTCTGCCCTTCTGGGAGAAGGCATTCCTTGCTAACTGGCCTCTGTGGTGAAGGAATGCCCTCTAGGCCCAGCGGTCGATGGTGAAGTGCTGCTGAGGTGGCGGCAGCACGTGGTGGGTGAGACCTCAGCACGTTCAGGTTGGCACTAGCTGTGTTCACCAGCTCAGCTCCTACACCCAACAATCTTATTTAGCCCTAGAATAGCTGGGCACCAGCCATGCCTGAGGGCTCTGCACCTGGTGCTCTTGCTGAGGGCAGCTTGCAGAGGTGGCCCGAGGCTAGGCTATTGGCTCACTGCCTCTGGAGTGGCCCTGGAGCTCTGGCCTGGGGGTAGATCTAAGTCCACAGGGTGTGGTTGCTTGTGCTGCATGGGGGAATTCAGCCTCCTGCCTCCTCCAGAAAGCAGGAGACTCTAAGTGCCTTGTAGGTTCTGTCCCAAGGGCCAGACTCCCTTGCCCACCGGCCTGGGTGCCCGGGCCTCCCCGCTAGCCGCTAAAACATCTCCCTGCTGGTTTTTTGCAGTCAGAGCCAGCAGCACATTCTTTTGCTTCTTCTGAAGCAGATGACCAGGAGGTGTCAGAGGAGAACTTTGAGGAGCGGAAGTACCCAGGGGAAGTCACCCTAACCAACTTTAAGCTGAAGTTTCTCTCCAAGGACATAAAGAAGGAGCTGCTTACGTAAGTGCTACCTTGTCCGGCATACCTGAAGCCTGGGAGGAGTGGCTGGCATACCTGAAGCCTGGGCTCAGCCCATGGCTACTAGGGTTCTCAGTCGGGGCCTCTCCTGTCTGGCTGATTTCCCTGCCCTCGTCTATCTTTCCTTTGTTAATGTGACAGGTGACCTGTCATCTCTGCACTATGCTGGGCATTCATGTGATCCTTTAAAAGCAATTAAAAGCAAGGAAGTGCCTTGGCCCAACCTGCAAAGCAGAACAAAGAGAGCAGGACGAAGACTGAGGAGTCCCGAGCACAGAGCTCCAGAGGGAGCCCCGAGGGTCAGCAGAGGCCTGGTTCACTCCCTGAGGTGCCAATGGGACACCTTCTGCCTGTGCTCAGTGCCTGGGCGAGGACTCCGCTCTCAGCCCTGGAAGCTGCTGGGCTGCAGGGTGCCTCGAGCTGGTCCTCGCGGGGCTGAAGTAGGCAAGGCCTTCTGTCATTACCACTGTGACTGCCTTCCCTAGAAGCTTACGAGTGGCTGACCTGGCTCCTGTGCCACAGGTGATCAGGCAGGAGAGGGTTCCTCCTCTCCCCACCCTGAACACTACCAGTTTCCTCCTGCCATGGAGCTGAACTTTCCCAGGTTGTTAGATCCAGGCTCTGGTCCTTAAGGAAGGCCACACTACTGCAGGGCTGGAGAGGGAGGGAGCTTCCACCTATGTATTCACGGGCACACGTGTTCTCACGCAGCACACATGTGTTCTCACACGGCACACATGTGTTCTCATGCAGCACACGTGTGTTCTCACACAGCACACATACTTCAGAGGCCTCCTAACTCCACGTCCAGCTTCTTCTTGCATTAAGCTGTGTGGGACAAGCCTCGGTTGGAGCGAGGGCTGTGCTCTGGGGACTGCAGGAGAGGCCTGCAGGCTTGTCTGGCTCCCTGTTCTGACGCTCTTTTTCCTTTGTCCAGCTGTCCCACCCCCGGCTGTGACGGCAGTGGCCACATCACCGGGAACTATGCCTCCCACCGCAGGTTCGTCCCCTGCTCCTTGGCCTGGCCTTCGTTTGCTCATGGGGGTCTCCCTCTTCCCTCCTCTGCCCCCTCTGTGGCTCACCCCAAACCCTTCGTGCTCACGGGGGTCTCCCTCTTCCCTCCTCTGCTCCCTCTGTGGCTCACCCCTATCCCATCTCTTCTCTTTCAGCCTCTCTGGTTGCCCCCTTGCTGACAAGAGCCTCAGAACCCTCATGGCTGCCCACTCTGCTGACCTCAAGTATGTTTGCGCTCCCTGACCTCCTGTCTCTTGGGCAGCACCCTTGCTTTGCTCTCTCCTTCATGAGGCTCCTGCTAAAATCGGCCTTCTCCAAGGTGCCACCCTAGGCTGGCCCTGCTCTCCTGGGATGGGGTGAAGGGGCAGGCCCGAGGAAGGGCCGATTCTGTGTGGCTGGGGCTGCTGCTGTGGCTGTGACCCTGCTCTGAGCACTGCCTTGGCCTTCCCTCAGGCCAAATGGGCTGCTGCAGGCTCCTGCACAGCCCTTGGCCCTCCCAGCCTCTCCTGAGGCCCCTAAAGGGGCTGTATGGGTCTGCTTTGCCCACTGCCCTAGGCATAGAGAAAAAGCCCAGAATTGGCTGTGGCCAACAAGTCCACCGAAGCTCAATGACTGCTGGCTCTGCAGCGCTTGCCGAGTGAACTGGAAGCCAAAGAGGCAAAAGAGCTCTTTGCCTTCCTCCTGCCCCCTCTGCGACCATTCCTGCTCCATTCCTGCCCTGGTCCCTCCAACCGTCCCCACATGCTTATGCCTTCTCTTTGCCGGCCTCTTTTCTGCTTCTGCACCTCCCTACCCCTAACATTTGGGCAGGGTAGCCCTGAGGGCACCCACCAGTTGCTTGGCAGTCCTGCACAAATGAGGCTCAGGCACCCAGAGGTTTCTAGGTATCTGTTCTCTTGGGGCTGGAGCTGGAAGTAGCCATTACCTTTGGTTCTCATGCCTTGGGGTAAGCTGTGGCATTACAGATCTGGTGCCCCTGAGTTGCGGGGACCTCATCCTGGGTGCCAGGGCTGAGCGCAGGCTTGGAGGAAGGAGGTGTGCTCTTGTCCCCTTTATGCCCTCGAGGGCTGGCCCTCCCTCCTGTGGGCCTTGGTGTTGGAAGGCCCTGGATCCAGGCCCAGAATCCTTGGCCCGTCTTAGGGCCAGACAGAAATTGGCACCGGTGCCTCTGGGATGAGGAGCTGGAGTGCTGTGGTCACAAGGGCCTGTGCTGGTCTAAGGCGGGACAGAGACCCTTGGTCTCCAGCAGTACTTACCACAGATGTGGAGTGGGACTCACCACCTCTGTTTTCTTTCTGGGGGCGAAGAGGAGGCAGTGGCAGGCTCACAATGTATTCGTTTACTCTGCCCTACCACTGCTGGCCCAAAGTCCAGAGTTGGAACCCTAAGTCATGCAGCTTCAGTGACCCCTGCTGCCCCTTTCTTCTCTTGCCATCTTTCTTGTATTCTTTTTTTCCAATTTTCTGTTCTAGTTCTGCTTTCTTTTCTATCATTAGTTTCCATGGCTTTCCAACTCAAGGGCTTGAATAGTTTTAGAGCCAGCGATGCACCCACATACTTCTGTGGCCTTGAGCAGATAGATGCTAAGAGGTGGAGGTAGAAAATGTGGCACAATCCTATTGAGACACAGCCTATGGCAGGGTTAGTGTTCTTTTAAGACTAAGTTTGTGAAGAACTGCAACCCATACTTGTGCAGAAATTGCAACAAAAAGTCTCCCTTGTATGCAATGAACAGCTCAGCTTCAGCAAGGTGTGGCAGATGGCCAAGGGGTTCCCCTTCTTCCAGAGCACTTCTCTGCCCTGGGGTCTTCCTTGGGAGCCTTCTCCTCATCTCCCTAAGACCATGGTTGGTTCAGGGAGCTGGTGGGCCAGCCCCTCTGGTTCCTGCTCCTGGGCTTGCTCCATGTCCTTCTTCCTGTGCAGGTGTTGGGCCAGCCAAGCTGGGGCAGACAGGGTTCTTTTGGTGGCCTTGCTGTTGATACAGAGGCTGATTCTCAAATGACACATTTTCTGTGTTTTAAGCTAATCCCTACAGCATTTGCTCCCTCTCTGTGTGCCCTAGTGGTCAGGACCTGCCATGGGCTGTTCAGCTCACATGTAGTGGGGTGCTGGGGTATGGGGGCTCTGCACAGGGTGGGTGATACCTCATAGCACCAGATGGGGCTCAGAGGAGACCTGCGCTGCCAAGGCAGAGGCAGCCCTTAAACGTGGATATGGCCTGGAGTCCTTTCTGCCTAGACAAGGTGCTCAGAAGCAGGTGGTGGGAGGGGCAGGGCTAGCTCCCATTCTTGTGGCTGACCCCATAGGCCACAGGCCATTAGGAGCACGTTGAGTACTCCTGCTCCTCTGGTTACATGAATGCTGTCCTATTTTGGACATAGCTCACATTAGGCCTCAGAGGGGAGTACAGGGTCAAGTGCCTACAGGGCCACCTGAGACTGACCAGTACCACCAGGTGTGCCTACACCCCATCGTGGCTGTCTCTCACAGCCTGGCAATGGGCTCATCACCTCTGAGGCAGGGCTTTTCTGGGTCTGTCACCCTGGCCACCGAGTGACCTCTATTCTCAGTGCCATAACTGAGTCTGCCAGTGCTTTCCTGATGCTGAGACAAGAAACAGGAGCCTTGAGGCCACTCCCAAACAGGATGAAAAGGCTGCTACCTTCAGCTCTCTGGACTTAGGCTTCGGAGAACAGGGACATACTGACACAAAGACTGGTAAAGGTTTGACAGGCTAGTAAAGCATCCAATGCGTGACACAGGTTAGGGAGGAGAGACCCAGGACTCTCCAGGAGGATGCCCCAAGAGAACTCCAAAGGTCCAGAGAGATCGTGGGAAGTGAGGCTGCCCTGTGGTGCCATAGGAGCTTGTTGGGACTGTGCCCAAATCCTATCACCTAAGCAAGGAGATGCCCTGTCCCAAAGGCCAGATACTGCTTGTGCTGGTAGAAGACTTCAGTGAGGAAGGATCATCTTCACCATCACCACATGGGCTCGAGTGCCACAGAGCAGTGCACTATGATGGTGGGCTTTCAGGCGCCAGTGTCAAATGTTTGCCTGGCTCCTGTGGACCAGCACCCTCCTGGGGGCAAGGTACAGAGCAGGAGGCCCCATGGGAAGATGGGTCCAACTTCAGAGCCAGCCCCTCTTTTCACCCTAAGGTCATTTTTTCTCAGTGGCTATTTGGGTAAAAACAAGAAAGTTCATTTTCTTATTTGTAATATCGAAGTATAATTTTTATACCTTATGCAATATTTTCATCAAGCATTGTTGGGTATATAGTGTTGGACCTCTGTGTGTCCTGTCTCCCTTCTTACCTCTGCTGGTCCCACCACCCCACAAGTCACTGGTTGTTTGAGTCTGGGCTCACTAAACAGCGGCCAGGCCTGCAACGGCCATGAAAGCAGGTGGTCTGCGGGCATCTGCTGGTCTTCTTTGTCACTGTGCACTCTACCTGAGAGCAAGCTTCCAGAGTCTTGGTCACTGGCTGTGCCTTCCAAGGGCTCATGTTAAAGTTAGGGCTCAGGTGTGTTCTGGATGCTTCTAGGCAGGCCAGAACCAGTGAAAAGGCTGATCTGGAGCCCATCATCTCCTGTGGATACAGTGGACCCAGAAGGTCGGTCCCACACCCTGGCTGATGTCTGGTGTAAGACCAGGCCCCTGGGGCCGCTCTCTTCTCAGCATTCTGGACCCCGGGAGGCAGTTGGGAAAAGCACTGAGGCACCAAGGTGACCCTGCCAGACACCTGTGGCTGGTAGCTGCAGGCTGGGGTGCCTCGTTGGTACTGCTCCTCTGCAAAGAAGTGCCTAAGAAGGGTGGCTATATGGGGGGCCCTGGGCTGTGGAAAGTGATGGGCTCACTTGAGGGCTGAGCCCAGTGGGCTAAACATTTGGTCTGCTCTCCTCCCACTTTCCTCCACAGGTGCCCCACACCTGGCTGCGATGGCTCTGGCCACATAACAGGGAACTATGCTTCACACCGGAGGTGAGTGGGGCTGGCAGGAGAGGGTGATGGTTTCTGTTTTAGACAAAAGTCTAAAGTTCTGAATAGTCCTTAATTCTGCTGACAGCTAGAGCCATTTCCTTCTCTTCTGAATTACTGGTGCTCACAGAAGCTGCGTAGGTGGCTCTTTGCACTGAGAGAAAAAGATGGAGGGCCAGAGTTAGTTGACCAGCTGATTGACCTGCCCTCACCCCCTGTGGAGGCCACTGCTTGAGGGAACAGGACGGGTACTAGTGTGGGATCTGCTGATCTCGGACTAAGCTGGCATTTTTTCATCCTTCAAAATCAGCTTGTCAGGCTGTCCGCGTGCCAAGAAGAGTGGCCTCAAGGTGGCACCCACCAAGGATGACAAGGAGGATCCAGAGCTGATGAAGTAAGTTTGGCCACACAGGCTTCTTCAATGTTTTGAAGAATTGAGATTTTCCTATGTGTTATAATTAAAATAACTGCAATAACAGCAGACAAACAAACCAAACTCATACTCCTTTTTGGTTCCCTTTTCATTACAATTGATCCTCAAAGCAATCTTTATTTTTATAGAAGCACTCAAACCTGGCTCACTGATGCCTGGGTGCTGGACCCCCTCTGGGCTCAGTTCAGGTCAGAGGCATTTGGTGGGGCTGGAAGTGTCTGAGTGCCCTGAGCCTCAGGGTGGCCACAAGGTACCCATAGACCTTGCAGTCTGCACAACTTTTGTCTAGTAGGAAAGGTCAGGTGCAGAGTCCAGGAGAGGAGGATAGGTGGGATTATGTTAAATCTTTATTATTTTTATTTTATTGATACTGGGGATAGAACTCAGGGCCATTCTACCTCCAAGCTATACCTCCAGCCCTATTATATTTTTCTGTTGGAACAAGGTTTTGCTAAGTTGCTGAGTGCCTCACTAAATTTCCAAGGCTGTCCTCGAACCTGAGATCCTCCTGTCTCAGCCTCCCAAGTACTGGTATTACATGTATGTGCCACCATGCCCAGCAATACTGAATCTTTATATCCTATGAGTTCAACTGGGCGTGGTGATGCACACTTGTAATCCCAGTACTTGGGAGGCTAAGACAGGAGGGTCACACAAGTTCAAAGCCAGCCTCAGCTACTTAGTGAGGCTCTCAGCAACTTAGCGAGACCCTGTTTCCAAATAGAGGTAGAGGCTCCTGGGTTACATCCCCAGGACCACAATCAGTCAATCAATCAGTCCTATGTGTTCACCTTCCTGCTTACCTGTGAAGAGCTGAGGAAGTTGAAACTGGGAAGCATACCCTGCTGTGGGGAGGAAAGAGGACATCACTGACCTTAAGTGACCCAAGTCCTGAAGACAAAAGGCTGCCCACTATTGCCCTCTCCAGAATGGGTGGGGGCTGACATATCCTCATGGGCTTGGGTGTGGATGCTGACCCTGTGTGGGATCTACTCGGTGGGGTGTTTTATAATTGCAAATGTGTTATCTCTGTAGGGAAATAGTCCATTGCACTGTCTTTTGTAGGTGGGGGCCACACTGTGCCACAAGCCCCAACAGGAAGATCCACTGGCCAATTTTCTGAGGATAAAAGTATTTCCCTGCACATGATTAGTTTCAGAGTTAACACACAGCAAAGTAGGCAGTAGGCCACCAGCAGGAGAAGAATGGGATTGAGAGACCTAGTTGAGTAGGGCGTTGGGACTGACTGGGCAGACCTTCCTCAACTAAGTTGCTTTCTGGGCCAAGAGCATTCAGACACCCCACAGGGGGCCACTTGGTTCCAGATCCCATTGCTGCTCCTCTGAGCGTACTCCAGCTGTGCCAAAGCATCTGGTTGGCCACAGAAGAGGGACCTAACTGAAAGGCATCACATCCTTCAGAAGGGGATGGCCCTACAAGCTGTTTGGTCTGATAAAGTATATTTAATTCTTCAGTAAACTGTAAGGTATGCTAAATTAACAGTGCAAATGTGGTTGTTGGGATCCTGATGCTACACTCAATGCTCTGGGGACAAAAGCATTTTTCTTCCTGAAATCCAGAAATTTGCCTGTCATCATATGGATGCAGTGCCTTTATGGAGTTAGCAAGGATCCTGCTGGCAAGGATATTATAAATGAATTATTAAGATCAAGTTCAGCGCTGGGCGTGGTGGCGCACGCTTGTAATCCCCGCGCTTGGGAGGCGGAGACAGGAGGATCGCGCAGGTTCTAAGCCAGCCGCGCTGGTTTAAGAGATCCTGTTTCCAAATAAAAATATATATATATATAAAAAAATAAGTCTGGGAGTGTAGCCTGGACTGGAGGTAGAAGGGCTTCGAGGAACCCCAGTACCACCAAAAAAAAAAAAAAAAAAAAAAAAGATCAAGTTCAGCACTTTTCAAAACAACTGGGAAAGATAATTTTCCTTCTTCTTATGTGCCATCAACTTTGTTGTTAAAGAAGCAAGAATCCCACAACCTAAGCAGAAATGGTGACCATAGAAACAATCCAGAATTTGTAGGATGGATAAAGTCCCTAATGGCTCCATGGCCAGAGGAGGGATACCTGCTAGTACCTGCATTTTATAGGGCCTCCCCTCAGCCATAAACTTTGACCATATTTATAATTAACCAGCATCTTTAAACAAGTGCAGAGTGAAGCAGAATCTTTAATGGATGCACCAGGTCCTGCTGAGGGATGGGATTTCGTTAGGCATGAGCAGCACTTTTTCAGGGGCTGTGAAAGAAGAGCTCCCGTTAATGACATCTCATGTTTGCTCCATTTGAGATTGACTCATGTCAGCACTTTGTGGTGAATCCCAGTTGCCATGATTTTATAACTTGTTATAGAACTTGACAGCTGTTGCAGCATGGGAGTCAGGTGTTATGCTTCCTGCAGGAAGTCCAGGCCACACTCCATCTGACATATGAAGCACACCTCTGGTCCCTGCAGTCCTGGCTCCATTTCCCATGTGGCTGCACACCATTCCTGTGCCCCATGAGGTGTTTAGGAAACACCCGCTCGCCTGCGGAGCATGACAGTAGGCTGGCTCTGGGCCCCTTGCTTGTCTGTATGAAATAACCTGATAGTTCTGAAGGTTTGATGCCAGGTGTTAAGAGAAAGAAACCCTCCCTGGAGAGCTTTCCATGAGCACAGTTCAAGGAAATACCACAGTCCAGTCCATTTTGGTGAGGAGGTCTAGAGTTTTGCAAGAAAGTGAATAAAAGGAATCCAGATTAAACTCTCCTGAGTGACTGAAGAGCCACCTCTCATGTGGCCATTTGTTCTTATAATGTCAGGTCCTCAGCCTCTGCCCAACTCTCACCACAGGATCAGTTGGGCTGGTCAGCTAACCTCAGGTCTCAGCTGGGAGGTATTCAGGATCCAGGGTCTGGACATTGGATGCGAGCCTTGTAAAGCCCCCCCCTGGAGGCCCTAGGCAGAATCCTTGTGGTGCACTAAAGGTTGAGATGACCTTTCATTGGCCCAGGGGCTCTCCTACATTGTCTGGGTGGACCAGATGAGCAAGAGAGGAGGAGAGGCAAGAAGAGCTGTGCGGCCAAGGGAGAAGCAGAACCCTGGCCGAGGGGCTGGACAGTGTCTACAAGGGAGGTCTCTGAGATGAGGCCAGAGTGTGCCCCTGCCTCACTGGCCTCCTACTGGGCAATGCAGCCTTCCCCTATAGCTGGAGCCTCTGATGGCCTTCAGTCCTTCTGAGGGTACCCTGGCCCTGACTTCTCTGTATGCCCATGGGCCACTCTGTAAAACGGGGCAGCCATCCTTGGGCAGCCACCCTCTGTGTTTGATAGGTGTTCAGCACACAGCAAGTGTGTGCCAGATATTCAGCCCACAGGAGTATGACAGGTGGCAATTGGGGTGACCTTCATTTGTTGGAGAGAAAAGGCTAAAAACTTGAAGGTTGGGGATCTTGTCCTGGGTCAGGCGTTGGTTCCTGAGCTACCCAGTTCCCCAGAACACCCTCGTCCATGTCCTTCCTGAGATGCAAGAACAGATGCCCAGAAGCAACCCACACACTGGGCCTGTGGCCTTCGTCAGTCTGCATTTAGAAAGCCTCCTATTCTCTCCTTGAACACCTGGAAAGAATGTCATGGAACATCAGCGCCTTACATACCTGTGCTCTGTGTTCCTGGACTCCAACAGGTGCCACACCATGCCTGGCCTCAGCTCTGAGATTACGGGATGGCAGGCTTCTGTTTTCCTGAGCTGCCTACTCAGGGTGCCCTGGCCTTCCTGATCCACAGGCTTCCCAGCTAAGCACAGGTTGTGAGGCCAAGAGGGAGAGGGTGGCCCCTGAGGTCTTCATCTACCATCTGGAGAACAGGCTGTTCCCGAGGCCCCAGGATTCTGCCATTCTCCTGTCTTGCTCAGGAGCCCTCTGTGTATGATGCTGGGTCTTCAGAATCCTCCCACTGCAGTGCCCCCTAGTCACCCCAGCCTTTCTGTGTCCAGGTGTCCTGTTCCAGGCTGTGTGGGGCTCGGTCACATCAGTGGCAAGTATGCCTCCCACAGAAGTGCATCTGGCTGCCCTCTAGCTGCCCGGAGGCAGAAAGAGGGTTCCCTCAATGGCTCGTCATTCTCCTGGAAGTCACTGAAGAACGAGGGGCCCACCTGCCCCACACCAGGCTGCGATGGCTCTGGCCATGCCAACGGAAGCTTCCTCACCCATCGGAGGTAACTCCCCACGTGTCCTGCCCTCTCTGCCGGTCAGTAGGGACTGGCCTTGGCTGGATAAGGCATGGGTGGGGTGGACAGGGCTCAGTGGGCAGCTTTCTTACCCTGCTTCTGTTCTCATAAGCTTTCCTCCACACCCTGATGGAGTCCTTTGGGCTGGTGTTATCACCAAGGCTATGTGTGGGCAGAGCACTGTCTAGGCTCATGTTTTTTTCACCTGTCAACTTCCCAGGAAAAGTTTGTCTCTCATACCTCATGCTCTGCCCCTCTTGCTGGGGCCTCTTCTTTGAGCTTTGGGCCTGTTTGCAAGGGACCTGGTGACTAGGCCTCTTCCTGCCTGGGTAGTAGGCCTGGACAGTGATCATGGCTCTCACCTGTCCTGACATCTGCCCCTGGGTTGATGTCAGCCTCCTTTTCTCTTTGTCCTGGGTAGTCATGGTGATGGTTGAGGGCACAGGGCCAGTACCTGGTCCAGTCAGAAACCCCTCTCCCCTCTCTCCCCCCTCTCCCCCTTCCCTTCCTCTCTCCTGTCTTCACCTCACCCCTACCCTCTACTTCTCTCCTTCCTTCCTTTGTTCCTTCCTTCGTTCCTTCCTTTCTTCCTCCCTCCCGCCCTTCCCCTACAAGATTAATTAACACATCCATTCAACCAAAGTACTTTTTGCGAGTTCATCTCACATCAAGGCCTGGAGATAGGACAACCAGCTCTTGAATGGTGGTCAGGGATCTGAGGAAAATAGCAGGGTAGGGGGTCAAGAGGCCTCCTAGAAGGGAGTGCCAGCAGTCTGGAGGACAACCTTGGCGTTGCTGGAGCTGGAAGGACTGGCCTGCTGGGCTACACAGAGCAGAGGCAGAAAGTTCTGAGCTAGGGTTTTACCAGGCTTCTCTGGGAGTGAGGGGACCTGGCTGGGGCAGAGGAGAGATCAGGTCTCACTTGGAGAGCTGGGATTGCAAGAAGGCCAAAGGGAATGCTGAGGCCTGGGCCAGGCAGGCAGAAGGGCCACACTCTGGGCATTTTTTTTTTCAGTACTTCCAGGGACATTCTACCTTCAAGCTGCACCCCTAGCCCTATTTTTCATTCTTTATTTTGAAACAAGGTCTCATTAAGTTGCAGAAGACCTCACTAAGGCTGGCTGTGAACCTGCAATCCTCTGTCTCAGCCTCCCAAGTACTGGGGATTATAAGCATGTGCCACCATGCCTGGGCACACTCTGGGTATTTTAAGCACATTTATTCTTGCCTCAAATGTGTGTGTGTGTGTGTGTGTGTGTGTGTGTGTGTGTGTGTGTGTGTGTAATGTGGATGTGTTATTGTAATCCTATGCCAGAGGCCTGATTCACAGGTCCCAACAGAGGAGGTTTAGCTAAGGAACCTTTTCCTTAAGGTTCACCCTAAGGAAAGCAAACAAAAATATTGGTGAGAAGCAGGAAAGGGATGTAATCAGTATAACTATAGTGTGAAGACAAGAGGGCGCATACATCCAAGCCCTGTCTTCAGTGGTGCTGACATGAGCTTTATGTTAAGTAGAGGAAGAGTTGGGGCAGGGGGTGAGAGGTATACATAATTAAACAGTTTTGCCCAAACTGGTAGTCTGGTTAATCATTATCTCAAGACAGGTTCTGGGGAGCTCCAGCTTCAGCTTCAGGGAAGTGTCGTCCCTTGAGGAGCAGTTTGGTCCCATGAGATGATGGATCCTGGGTAGGGGAGCAGCCTCATTGTGGATGAAATGCCTGCAAAGCTTCTGCTTATTACTGGAAGGTTTAGGGCAATGATGAGACTTCTAGTGCCACTGAGGGTGTGGCCTGGGATAGGATGTTATAAAACTGGTATTGACAACCTGTTTGTTTGTTTATTTATTGATTTATTTTGGTGGTACTGGGGGTGGAACCCAGAGGCTTTCTACCTCCAGGCTCTCCTCCCAGACCTATTTTATATTTTATTTGGAAACAGGGTCTCACTAAGTTGCTGAGAGCCTCACTAAGTAGCTGAGGCTGGCTGCGAACCTGCGCGATCCTCCTGTCTCAGCCTCCCAAGCGTGGAGATTACAAGCGTGTGGCACCACGCCCGGCTTGACAACCTGTTAATAATGTCTTGGTAGCCGGGCATGGTGGCATATGCTTGTAATCCCAGCATTCAGGAGGCAGAGACCAGAGGATCACAGTTCCCAGACAGCATCAGCTACTTAGCGAGGCCCTTCACAACTCAGTGAGACCCTGTTTCAAAAAATAAAAAGACTAAAAAATAGGACTGGGGATGTAGCTCAGAAATACAGTGCCCCTGGGTTCAATCCCCAGTACTGAAAAAAAAAAAAAAAAGACTTGGTTACTCTTTTCTTGGCATCCTCAGATTTGAAGGGGGGAAGAGATGGGTTAGGTAAATTTAGAGCTAATCAAACTTGTGTTACTAGTTTCAGTCTTTTTTTTTTTTTTTTTGGTGTGTATATAGTACTGGGGTTTGATCCCAGGGGCATTCTACCTCCAAGCTTCACCCCCAGCCCTTTTTATTTTTTGTTTTGAAAAAAGGTCTCAGCTGGGTATGGTGGCACATGCTTCTAATCCCAGTACTTGGAAGGCTGAGATGGGATCACAGGTTCGAGGACTGCTTCAGCAAGTAGTGAGACTCTCATCAACCTAGTGAGGCCCTGTTTCAAAATAAAAATAAAATAGGGCTGATGGTTTACCTCAGAGGTGGAATGCTCCTGAGTTCAATCCCCCGTACCACACACACATGCACATACACACACACGGAAGAAATAGGGTCTTGATAGGTTTCTGAGTGCCTTGCTAAGTTGCTGAGGCTGCCCTAGAACCTGCAATCCTCCTGTCTCAGCCTCCCAAGTACTGGGATTATAGGTGTGCTCCACCATGCCAGGCTCAGACATAATAGTCTTTAGTTAAATGTTTATGTTTAGTTAAATGTTTATGTGCAGAGCTGGACAGGAGACATACAAAATGAAGGAAGAAATGCCAAGTTTTATCCTGCGTGTCCAGGTGAAGAATCAGTGATTTAGCAAAAGCATCCTCTAAGTCCCTATTATAAATGAGGTCACTGCACAAGCATGAGCTCATACTTGACAAGCCATACACATTTTAATACATATTTCTACTTAAACAACTATGTCCAATGAATAATCAGTGAGTGTCATTAGCCACATCCTGGAGGATCTTGTAGGTGGGGTCAGCTGTGAGGGGCTGCTCTGGAAGGTCAGGGCTGAAAAGTGCCAGCAGGAGAGTCCTGTGCCCCTCAGATTCCTGAGAAGGCAGTGCCTGAGTGCAGTGATGCCAGGTCCCTACAGCTCCTCATGGGGTCATCTATGGCTGAGCTGGACATGGCGGGTTCAGAGGAGTACAGCCGCCAGGCCCCCATCTTGCTAGCTTGCAGCCTCTTATACTCTAGGGAGAGAAGGCAACTTATAGGCAGCAGTTCTCCCATAGGGAGGCCTTCAGGATTATCTGAGTAACATGGAATGTGCTTGGGATCCATTGTTCAGTGAACCTGCATCAGTCAGTGTGTGACTTGAGACTGCTCCTGGACTGGTCATGGTGTGTGACTCTGGACTGATCATAGTATGGGACCTTGGCCTGGTGCTGGTATGTGTCATTGGACTGGTCATGATGTACAACCCTGGAGTGGCCATGGTATGTGTCCCTCAGCTGGTCTCAGTGTGTGACATTGGCCTAGTCATGGTGCGTAACCCTGGAATGGCCATGGTGTGTGGTCTTGGGTTGCCCATAGATCATGTCTTTGGACTTGTCAGTGATGTGTGATCTTTGCTTCCAGTTTGTCTGGCTGTCCCAGAGCAACCTTTGCTGGAAAGAAGGGCAAACTCTCAGGGGACGAGGTTCTCAGCCCAAAGTTCAAGACCAGTGATGGTAAGGATGCTCTTCAGGGATGTCCCTGCCTGTCAGTCCCTTCTCTGTTCTGGTGGGAATGGAGTGGAGAGGTAGCCTCTCTAGGGCCTGGTCATGGTGAAGATGGCCATTGCCTTGAAGAGCCTGTTGACCTGGGCTAAAGTCACCATGTCTGGGTGCCCGGTCCTTGCCCAAGTCATTATAAATTCTCTGATCTATGGCTTGGTGACTTGGCATTAGAGAGCCCTGTAGCCACAACACAAGTCATGTCTACAGGTTTGTAGAGAGTGTGGCTCACCCTACCTCTGTGAGTAGACAGTATTTCTGAATCTCTCCCCTTTTGACTCAGCAGTTAGTACCTCCAAAGAGAACTATACAGGCCTTTCTACCAGGACCCAGGCAAACACAGCCCTCACCTGTTTCTAAGACAGGTTTCCTAGCAAGAAATGTGGGATCCAGGCCTGAGAGAGATGAACTTGGAAGCCCAGTGGGAGGGCCTCCACTGCACAGGCAGTCTCCCTTTACACCAAAAAAGCAGGTCTTCTGAACCTCACTTGTTAGTCTGGGCCTGAGGCCAAAGCCACATCTGTGGTCTCTTTCTGGGCAGTGCTGGAGAACGATGAGGAGATCAAGCAGCTGAACCAGGAGATCCGAGACTTGAACGAGTCCAACTCAGAGATGGAGGCTGCCATGGTACAGCTGCAGTCCCAGGTGGGTAGTACCATCCTCCCGACCCTGCCCTCCCACCCAGAGTCCACCCTGGGGATGACATCAGTGCTGTTCAAGCCGAGCTGGCTCAGAGTGCAGTGTTGGCACACAGGGACACCCAGATAGATCCAGTTGGCTGCCCTTCCATGATGTCCGCATCAGTGGAGCCTCACTTCTAGGCCAGCAGCCCGGTCCCTATGGTACAGTTGTCCTACTTGGTAGTCCCACTGGTGTGAGCAGGCCATCAGAGTTAGTGGCCCTGTTGTCCTGATCATATTTCTAGTTTTGTTAGCATTGGCGGCCCATCAGCATGGGGCCTTGGCTGGGCCTGGAGCCAGTTACTCAGCAGAGTACACAGCAGCAGAACAACCTGCACATCTCCCATCATCTTTGTTATTGTTTCTTCCTCAGTGTGATGGGGCCAAGAATGTTCCCTGCTCCTTTTGGTTGTTGTGGGAAGATGGCGTCTGTGGGCAGAGCTTTAGCATCAGTGCCTGACTGGAGCCTGGCTGAGTGACAGGTTACACATTGCTTAAATAAATGTGTCCTATTTCCCCAGTTCCCCCAGATGAATCTATGTCATCAGAAAATAGCGGTGAAGGTCTTATTCTGAAAACAAAAACATGCCCCACCCTCTGGCTGCTGATTAGGGCAGAGAAGAGCTAATGAATTGGGAGGAGTATCTCCTACTGGATAGAAGGATGAGGGGACAAGGAAGTGACCAGTCCCCCACAGAGAATGTAGGCAGAGCCCTTCAAGGGCAAAGGGAAGACAGGAAGCTGGCAAGGTCCTTTATCATAGGCAGCAGATTCATGACATACTCCAGCCCCATGCTGAACACTGACCATTCAAGAACCTGTATAAAAACAGCACCAGCCTTGGGGCTCAGAAAGATTTGTACTGTGTCTTGCACATGCATATGTGGTGTGTTCCATCTCCACAGTGACAACAGGGGTGACAGGGCTGCTAGATGGGACCTTCCCTGTCCCTTAGCAAGGTCTCTGGGTGGGAGACACAGCATGTTTTGGAGTCACTTTCTCATTACCTCCCAGAGTTCTAAGCCCTTGTCAGTGTCCCAAGTAGCGTTGATACACTTTGTTGGTTTTGTTTTGCCAAAACCTACTGTGTGTGTGTGTGTGTGTGTGTGTGTGTGTGTGTGTGTGTTTCTGGGGATTGAACTCAGGTATTATACCTTCGAGCTACATCCCTAGCCCTATTTCATTCTTTTATTCTGAAACAAGGTCTCACTGAGTTGTGGAGGCCTCACTAAGTTGCTGAGGCTGGTTGTGAACCTGTGATCCTCCTGTCTCAGCCTCCCAAGTACTGGAATGATAGGTATGCACCACGATGCTTGACTCAAAACCTGTCTTTTAAGAGCCAGGTGTGGTTGTGATACCTGCAGGCCCAGCTACTCAGGAGGCTGAGGTAGGAGAATCATGTGACCCAGTGAGTTTGAGACTAACCTGGGCAACATAGCAAGACCTTGCCACAAAACAAAACCTGTCTGTTTAAAAGGCAAATTGTTAGCTTTCACTAGCATCCTTTCCGGAGGCCTTTACTATCACATGGAAAGAATTTTGTGGGTTGTGCTCACTTAAGAAGGGCTTAGGCAAAGGGAAAGCAGGCCTGTACTCTCTCTCCTTTAAAGCTGCACATTTGTTACTAGGTCACAAGACAGTTCTAGGCCCCATCTGCAGCCTCCCAGGGAGCTCATCCTTGCCTGATGCCACACCGGCCCTCCTGTGAGCTCTGCCTCCACCCTGAGGCTCCTTGGAGACAGAAGTCAGGCCTGGAGCTATCCCTTGACACTAGAGACCTCAAGGACAGTATAACCTTATGCAAGTTATGACCAAGATGCAGAAAGTGGGGATACTTACTTGTGTTTGGCTTGGAAAAGACATGCTTGGGAGCATCAGGGAGACAGTTTGTTAATCTTTTGGGTGAAGAAAAGACCCAGAGGTGCAGATACTTGCAACTCAAACATCGGAACAAGAAACTTGGTGACATTAAGCACACAGTTTATGTGGGCTGATATTGAACTCAGGGCACCGCCGAGTCTGTGCCCTCGCTCTGCCCAGGACAGACTAGGCACAGGGAGCCATGGCCACATGTATCTCCTGGCTCAGTCACCTCACTGGCTCCTGGCTTCCCTGAGCTCAGCTGTTTCCAGAAGGCCTTTATCTCCTCCATTCAGGAACCAGGGCTCTGCCAGCTCCTTCCTTTGAGGTAGGACTCCCAAAAGAAATCCTTGATGCGTCCCCTATCCCCTGGACTCTGTTCTTTCCCCAAGAGATGTGAGGTATGGCCCAGTGTGTGCCCAGAAGGACAAGGCCAAAGCAGGAGCACTTCCCAGCTTTCTCTGCACAGATCTCCTCCATGGAGAAGAACCTGAAGAACATTGAGGAGGAAAATAAGCTCATCGAGGAGCAGAATGAAGCCCTGTTTCTGGAGCTGTCTGGACTGAGCCAGGCCCTGATCCAAAGTCTCGCCAACATCCGCCTTCCACACATGGTAGGTGCAGTGGTCCTGTGGGTACCATGGCTGAATTTGCGGCTGCCCCAGGGACTCTTTAGAGGGTGGGGAGGGTGGGCTGTCCCTCGTCTCTCAGCTTCTGGGTCCTGCTGAAAGGGTTCCTTGCACTTAACAGGAATTCTCTGTACTCTGGCCAGCCTGTGCAGCTATTGGTCATGAGGCCTCTGGCCTTTCTAGCACCTCATGAATTCTCAGCACAGTGGTGCTTCTGGCTACAGTGGGTCTGTTGCTGGGCTCACTACAGACAGAAGCTCATGAAGTTCCAGCAGGGATGTCTATCAGCACTGCCCATGACCTGGGATTGTCTTGGATCACCCGGGGATTATGATGTTCCCCCACTGGTTTCCACTGCCTGGGGCCCAGTGCATGGACTGGGCTTGCTAACCTAGTTCTGTTCTTTAGGAGCCAATATGTGAACAGAATTTCGACGCCTACGTGAGCACCCTCACGGACATGTACTCCAATCAGGACTGCTACCAGAACCCCGAGAACAAGGGCCTCCTAGAGAGCATCAAGCAGGCTGTGAGGGGCATCCAGGTCTAGGCTATGCTGCTGGGAGGAGTACCCCACCCTGGCCCTAGCGTTGACCTCCTCACAGTGGGGCTCTCTAACTCACAGCAACTTCTAGTTGGTGGCGCGGGTGCAGCCCCGGGCAAGTTCATCCAAAGGGTGCCTGGAAATCAGTGTCTCTGGGGCCGACCCTCCCCACGCGAGTGCCTGGGGAAACCGAAGTATTACAAAATGGTTTATTTTTGTTTTCTGAAAGAAATCTGAAGAGCAGCTCAAAGTCTCCAATGGAAGCTCATGGACAAGGTTCTCAGGGAAGTTTTGGAGTTTGCAACTACAGTATTCCTTTGTCAAGGCTGGGAGTGTAGCCATGGCTTGGCTCCATGGGGGTTAGCTCAGCCTGGAGGGCTCGCCTGGGTTTGCGTGTCTGTGCTCAGTGAGGGCCCATGTGACAAGTGTTTTTTATATTTTAATTTAATTCAGCTTTCTTTTAAGGGTGGGACAAACCCCTGTTCCAGAAGTAAAGTTAGGAATAGACCTTCCAGACGATAATCTGGACAGTCAGCCAGCATTGCAGCTCAGTTAGCCAAGAGATTTTAACTGGGAGGCCCTAAAGATGAGCCTGGGAGTCACCGGGGCTGAGAAGACCTGTGTGGCCTTGGTTTGTGGCTCCCTGTGCTTGTGGCCTTCCAAGCCCAGGACCACCTAGTTAGCCTCTGGCTTTTGCGCCTCCACCCAGGCCCCTGACCTCTCACAGATCAGTTGGGTCATGGCTGTCCTTGACTTCTTTGTCTGAGGTGATGGAGGTGGGTGGTATCTGTGAAGTCGGGGAATCCCTGACCTGAGGGGAAATCACAGAGGGCAGTTCTTAGATTCATTCAAGATGTGAAAAAGGTAAATTTTAATTTAATGTGTTGAAAACACAATGTTTTGACCATGTAAATAGAGTCCAAGTTGATTGTGACTGCAATTCTGAATTAGTATTTAAGAGTAGAGAAATTGCACTTCCTGGAAAACATTGAAAGTAGCTAGTTTATTATGTAAATTATTTAATTTTGTCAAGATGTATTTATATTCATGTCCTCTTATGTTAATGCTTGCTATTTATTTAACATTTTTATTTATTAATTTTATATTGTTTCAACTAGACCCCACACTAGGGCACCATAAGAGAGAAATGAGTGAAATCAAAGCAAAAACAACTATTTGACTATAAGATAGGCCACAAAAAATCTTGATATAACTTCTAGTTATAATTTTGATGCAACCAAGTTATTTTTTATATATTTTGTTATTTATTCTTTTAATAATGAAAATTTTTAAAAGTATTTTGTAACTGAGGAATTTTGATAATTTGGGGATTTTCCCTTGATCCAATGGAGAGAAAGACACTTTGGTTTTCTTTTTCCTTTTGGGTTCCTTTGTTCCAGGCTCGTTACAGCAAATGGAATTCTGTATTTATTATTATTTAAGAGTAGAGCAGATGTGTGTGCTCTGGCGTGTTTCTTGTGTCGCGTTTGTGGCGGTTCTTATGGCTGAGTCATGTAGCTGTGAGGGAGCACTGGCCACGGTCAGCTCCGAGCAGTCACTGGGACTCATAGGCCACACTGCCCGGCCCTTGGCAGCTTTGATACTGTGACCCTCCTTCCTCAGGAAACACGTTGGACCCACAACACTTCATGGTGTGTTTGGAGGGTGATTTCCTAATAAAAGTCTGACTGTGAGTGGTGCTGTGGTCTATGTGGAGGGTACTGTCTCTACTTCTCATCCTCCTAGGATGCTAGGGATGGGGAGAGCTCCTCCTCCATCCTTGGTCTCTACCTGGTATGCAAGTGGGTCTTCCTGGGTCAGCTCAGCCAACATCTCTTTTTGGAATTTTTTACCCCCAGGTGTGGGTCTAGAAGGACCTCTTACCACATGATCAGGCATGTGCAAATTGGAGATCTTCCCAGGAGTTTTCTCTTAGAATCAGGGAGAAAAAGTCCTACTGGAGTTGTTAGACTGTGGGTATAAAACGGGAGCTGCCATACCACATCTCTCAGCCACAAGGTGAGAGCTCGGCCATTCTGAAGGGAGGCAGAGCTGGGAAATAAGGTAGGAGAGGCAGAGGGACCCCTCTCACGAACTCAGAGCTCCAGGGTCGGCCAGACTGAAGGCAGTCTACTTTTGAACTTCCCAGTTATGGGAGCAATAGACTCCTCTATGTTTTTATTTTTCTTAAGCTAATGTCAATGTCTTATTGGTTTTGCAGTGGCTATGGTCACTCCTATAGGTTGGGTGGAGCTCTAACCCTCCCAGGGTAAGACTTAGACTTGAGGCTTCTAGTTACATTGAACCTGAATTGAACCATTAACTCTCCATGTGCTTTTGTTCTCCATGGGAACTGGACCTAGAGGAAGATCTAGAGCTTCCTCTTACCTTCACTAACAAATTCTTTGAAAATCTGGGCTGTGTTCCCAGTCTCTGCTCTAGTCGGACACCTGGAGGCATTTGCTCTGTCCAGAAGAACCACAGCAGGCTCTGTACACACTAGCAGGATAGTGAAGCTCTGAAGAAGGGTTTCTGGGGGGTGTCCCAGTACTGCTCTCCCCTCCCCTGGAAACGGGGCCAGTGGCTCAAAGCTATATCCTTTCATGTCAGCATGACAGGTGCTGGTGTGGTGTGGGCAAGGCTGGTTCTGAGGTATCCCTCTGCCTGCAGAGGTGTTGTCATTCTGAAATCCATTGGGATGGACTAGAGGGGGGACTTTGGAAAATGGAGGCCAGGACTGTGGAGGAGTGAGATGCCCATCAAGGGAAGGACCACATCTGTCCCATGTGTGGACTGCTAGTGGGAATTAGCTCCTCAGTCCCTTTCCCATCCCTGCCTGTGATCTTTGAAGTTTTTTCTAGACTCTCCATCCATCCAGACCCTGGCACATTGCACATCAGATAGCCACTTACCCCAGGCCTCTCACACCACAGTCTCTTCTGTGACACATAGGTCCAGATGTGGGACTTATTTAAAAGACTTCTAAAGCGTGGTGGTACATGTTGTAATCCTAGTATTTGGGAGGCTGAGGCAGGAGGATCGTGGTTCGTAGACAGCCTGAGCTACTTAGTGAGGCCCTCCGCAACCTAGTGAGACCCTGTTTCAAAATAATATAAAATGGGGTTGGGGGTGTAGCTTGGAGGTAGCATGCCATAGGGTTCCATCTTCAGTGCTGCAAAAAAAAAAAAAAAGACTTCTAGACATTCTAAACAACAGCAGCATCGAGACCCACAGAGGTGTGTGAAGGTGGGTTGTGAACTCTCATTAGTGAGCTCATCAATCTGTCTGTGGTCTCTGTGAAGCTCCCAGAGAACTATAACCATGATGTGGATGAGGATCTTGGAGGTCAACCTCACAGCTGTATATTTGTGTGGGGGGCATGGAGGGCTTTGGAAGTGGGTGTGGGGTACAGGCACCACATCCCAGCAGAGATCCCTGCTCATAATAGGGCACTGGCAGTTAGCTGAGGGAAGAGCATGGGGATGGGTTCCAAGCTGAAATCTGGCCTGGTTCAAGCAGGAGCTCCAGCCTGGAAGAATGCAGCCCTGCCCTCAGTGGCTGCCCTGGCCCAGAGCTGTTCATGATGGAGTCCCTTCAGCAGGTGAGTGTGAAGGGCTGCAGAAGCAGGACTCTCTGCATCCCTCTGCAAGGAGGAGGCTGTGGTGGAGTCTCTGCTCTAAGGGAGGCAATTCTTGGAATGTGGTATGAAATAGAGCGGATCCCTGAAGAGGGAATAGCATGTATAAGAAATGCTGGGTGGAGGACCTTTGGTCTTTAAAGAACCCCAAGTCTTGAGAAGTCTGCTTTAACTCTATTTGAACTTTAAGTTTATCAAACTCTGTTTCTCCAAGTCCAGGATTCTAGGAGGCACTGGGAGCCTAGTCTTGGGGTTCTGATTCCTTAGGACTCAGGATAAAAGTTTATTTTTTAAGATAAAAGTGTTGCCCCTTTGACACCTCATGTGCAGTCATGAGACCTTCAGCTGGTAAGTGAGGATGGGGAGTTGAAGGAGCTAGTGCCTTGATGGGCCTAGGGAGAGCTAGGCTGGGAGTACTTAGTGGGTTGTTGTGGCCACTGGGCACATGTTGGAGCCCCAAAGGATACCAGAATGGGGAGAGGTAGGCTTGGGAACCCTGTGGAGTTCTCTGCACAGCAGGTATCAGCTTAAGGCATAGGTGAAATGGGAGAATGGTTTGGGAAGCTGGTGAGGAGCACCCAGGGACAGCTGCAGGGGGCACAGAAATCAGGAAGGAGAGAGGTGTTCTGGTTTGGAATGTCCCCTAAAGGCTCATGTGTTGAAGGCTTGATCCCCAATGCAGTAATGATTAGAGGTGGGTTTTTGGGAAGTGATTGAATCATGAAGTTCTGATCTCATCAATGGATCAATTCATTGATGGGTTCATAGCTGAATGGACTATTAGGAGGTAGTGCCTAGTTTGAGGAAGTGGGCACTGGAGACCTGCCCTGGAAGGGTATTTCTTGTCCACTTGTTTGCTCAGGGGTACCTTCTGCTAAATTAGACACATTTTTGCCTGTTTCTTTCACATGCTGTCAAAAGTGTTTTTCTTTTCTTAATTCTGTCATAGCTCTCTTTGTGGATGTTGTCAAAATAGCAGAAGAAAATCCTGGTGATGTCTAGAACTAAGAATGTGAGGAGGCATCTGAGACCCACCGCCAAGTTGTAAAGACCAAGCAGAAGTGCTTTCAAGTTCTACCTATGATCCCTGGGACCATGCTTGGGACCTTCAACCACAGGCTAATAATCTGTGATGTTTTCAGGAATCAAATCTAAAAGGGTTCAGTAACAGCTGATCCAATTTCCACTCCCCAGAGAAGCCCTCCCTGCCTCAGTTCTGAGCAGATGCAGGAGAGAAATAAGGCCTTACTATCTGATTCTGAGCCCTTTTAGAATGCACAGTCTCCTTCAAATGCTCAGCCACCTGTGATGCAATATATGGATGGGTGTAGAGATTCTAATAGAGGCAAAAGATCACAAAGGAGGCAATCAGCCAGTGATCTGATTTATTCAGCGCCCTTCAGGATGGGTCCACCGGTCATGGGGGAAGGAACCAGTCCCAATTGGCCATTGGAGTCATCTGGGTTCCAGGGCGGAAATAGTTCTATTTTAAGGCCAATATATTTTGGGGGTGGGACTAAGCATGGGAATGCCGATTCTCTCACGACGACATTTGTAGTCTCGTGGAGCAGACTTTCTGCCTCCAGGGTTCTACCTTCTGCCTTTGCTGCGAGATCACGTGGGTGGGGGGAGGGACCCGATTTCTCATCCCGGCCTTTTGTTGATAATGAGCGGAGACCGAGTCTTAAGCTACTTCCTGCTGTCAGGGAGTGTCATAGGGGGGCCCCTTGGCTGGGAGAAGTCGGGTCCTCCCAAAGTGGGCCGGTGGGAGTATGGCTGCAGTGGGAGTCGGAGGTTACCCTGGACAGCTTGGTGATGTGCATTTGAGGAGACTTTTACAGGCGAGGAACTATTAAAAGAAAAGGCAAATCGTGAGAACAATTTGGATCCTGAGAAAGGCAGAAACCCATCAGCTACTGGCTCTTGCCCAGCAGGGAAGGAGCCCGGCAGCTTCTGGCCCTTGGAGCCCTTTCAGATATGAAGTAGATTGTCACTAGATTTATTAATATGATAGCAGCATTTTAAATACTTACGGCTGTCTTCCATCTGGAGAGGAAAAACATTGTACTATGTAAACAAGTGGACCTGCTAAAATAAAAACATTAAAGAGAATTATGCTGAGAAAAACGAAGCTTAGTGGCCCCAACACTGTACAAGAGAACTTGTCATGAGGCTGTTGTAGCAGACCCTTTTTTAGACTTGGCCTGAGCTTCAGGCAGAGCAATTTTGTCCTGTAAAAGAGGGCCTGTATTATGTAGGCAAGAGGGCTTGCTGTCAATCCCCTGTACTGAGACCGGAAAAGGAAAACTAGGACCTGAAAAGGATGGAAGGACTGAGTAGGCAACCAAAAAGGAGACTGGCTTACCTGCTTCCTGGAGTTACCCTGGGCTGCAAGGAGGATGGAGGTTGACGGGTCCCAGAGCCATCAGTCTTCAGCCAGGCTGAGTAGGGCCAGTGACAGGGCCTAGTCTGGAAAGGTGGTCCTCTGTGCTGAGGCTCCTGGCACTCACTGCTTTTCCAAGGTCACTCACTTTTCCAGTGTTCCTCCTGGCCACATGCCAGACAAGGTCTAGTTGGTGGACACGGCTGGGGGCAACCGCATGCCCAGTGACCAGTAAGTCCACACTTAAAACAGGCTCCTGGAGGTGGTTATTGTTGCTGTCCTCCACCCCTAGGTGGTGCTCGTTGCTCGGAGGGCTGAGCCTCCTCTGCTGGCCACAGGGCAGCTACCAGGGCTCGGGCTTGCAAATCTCCCTTCTGGCAAAGTTGGAGTGTATGCTCCACTTCTGCCTGTTTGTCTCTGGAAGCAAAAACTTTATTATTATTATTATTATTATTATTATTATTATTATTATTTTATTATCTTTTGGTGGTACTGGGGTTCCTGGAAGCCCTTCTCCCTCCGGGCTACACTCCCAGACCTATTTTATATTTTTTTTATTTGGAAACAGGGTCTCTTAAGCCATTGAGGCTGGCTCTGAACCAGCGCGATCCTCCTGTTTCTGCCTCCCAAGCACGGGGATGACAAGCGTGCGCCACCACGCCTGGCCAGGAAGCAAAAACTTTAAATGCCATGTTAACCAAATCTCAGATAGGAGTTTGAGGACCGTCCTCAGCCTTTCTTATTTTTTTTCTGATTATCAGGGGCTGACTGCCCAATATAAGTTGCCAGTACTACAGAGCCTGCCTCAGAAGAAGAATCTAAGAGGGAATAGAAGGTAAAAGCCTTCTGAGTTGGTACTTTAAGGGAGGATGGTGGCGGGGGGGAGCAGATTAGAGTGGGAGGCTGCCCTGGAATAGGATGGTGGCCACAGTGATGAGGAGAGATCTTGTGGGTCTGGGTCTTCAGAAAATGAGGTCTGTAACTCAGCTGGGTCAGACTCTGGCATCCATGTGTCGCTACAAAATGGTGACTGTGAGTCAGCAGAATTGCAGGCCTGTAACCCAGAAAGATCACCAGAAGGCGCCTGTGAGCTGCCATGTGGTGACCAAGATGGCGACTGTGACTGGCAGGCACACCCAGTCAGCATAACTTGGACAGTAGAGCAGGGAGGGGTGGAAAGGGAAAGCCAGGTTTGGGAGTGATCTTGGAGGGTTGGTTCCCCCCATAATTGGTCAGCGGGCGAGAACAAAAAACAGGAAACAGGCATCCCTGAAAATCATGCTTAACGTCAGTAAACAGGGGGTCGTGGTTGAGAAGGACATCTCCACTCTTTTTACACGGACTGAAGGGCAGCCTGGCTGCCCCAGGGGACAATGGGCACCAAACATTTGGGTTTGTAACAGCCGTGAGCTCAAGTCCGGGAAAGGCTAAATGCCGGGACCTGCTTGCCCAGGGAAGGGGAAGCTTACCAGTTGCCGGCCAGTGCCGGCTGTAGCAGAAGTGTTGAGAAGCTGTGGAGCCAGGGGTGCGCTGCAGAGCTGCTGGGTGGAATTTAAAATGGCCACTGGCTCTTGGGGCGAGCAGCGCTGGGTAAAATGGCTGCCAGGGCTTGGGGACCCAGCTTCTGGGTGAACAGTGTGGCTGCTGGGCCTGCGGTGTGGAAATAAAATGGTTGCTAGGCACGTGGCAGATGCTGAGGCCAGGCCACATGGCGTGTGTGCCCAGCGAGCCTGGCTTGGTGGTTGGAAGAGCCTGTGGGGCGCTGAGTCCCGGGCACAGCAAACCTCGCTCCGGGAGGGCTGGATGGAGCGCTGGCATCAGCGAGTGAAACTGTGCCTGCAAGCCAGGGTGTGTAGTGGAGCCCGGTCGGGCGGTGGATCCAGGGTGAGCAGCTGGGTAAAATGGCCACTGGGTAAAATGGCCACTGGGACTCAGGGTGAGCTATATGGCCACTGGGTAAAATGGCGAGGCTGCCGGTTGCAAGGCGGAATTAAAATGGCACCAAGTGCACATGGCAGCTGCCAGGTAAGGTGCCCGCTGTGGCGGGGATGGGGCAGCAAGAGCAGCCTTGGCGACCGGCAGTGGCTAGGTAAGTGGAGGTTTTTACTGCACCTGCGCAGAGCATGCCACGATGGCAGCAAATTGGAGAGTTTTAAGGAAATAAAAAAAAATGGAAAAAATATTAAAAAATTAAAATAAAAAATAATGGTCCCAGGGTCGGCACCAGATTTAAAGATTCTGATATATGCAAAAGATTACAAAGGAGGCAATCAGCCAGCGATTTGCCATATTCAGCGCCCTTCAAAATGGGTCCTCTGGTCGTGGGGGAAGGGACCAGTCCCAATTGGCTTTTGGAGTCATCTGGGTTCCAGGGTGGAAAGTAGTTCTGTTTGAAGGCCAATATTTGGGGGGGGGGGGCTAAGCATGGGAACGCAGATTCTCTCACGATGACATCTGGAGTCTTGAGGAGCAGACTCTGCCTCCAGGGTTCAGCCTCCTGCCTTCACTGCAGATCACATGGGGGAGGGGAGGGACCCGACGTATCAATGGGGAGACTCGGGAAGCCCCAGAAGTCACACAGAAGGTTGGCTGTGCAGCCAGCAATTGCCCACTGGAACTCCAGGGCTGGTGACTCAGATTCCCCAGGATGATGCCCCTGGTGTCTGTCTCTCCAGGAGGAGGAGGAGGAAGAAGAGGAGATGGTAGTATAAGATCAGCTGTACCCCATTGGAGCAATCAGACAGAGTAGATGTCCAAGGCCCTCTGTCCCCAGGCCAGCAGGAGGGCCCCACAGCACAGTAGTGAGAGCCAGAACTCTGAACTGGCTTGCGCCCACCCCAGGAGGGTTAGCAACTGTCTGGGCACTATTAAGGTGCCTACAGGGAGGCCAGCTCGACACTATTGGTTCCTGGGTTGCACTGACCATTCTTTATGGCAAGCAGGGCTGGATGGAGACACTGAAGCCTCCTTGAAATGGAGGCAGGTTCTGTGGTTCATCTTGAGAATGATACATTTTGTGAGAATAGCTACAGAGAAAGCAGGGAAGGGAAATGGGCATGAGGTGATCAGTGGGTGCTTCCTCAGGGCATTTGCTCTGGGTTTAAGGGGAAGTAAGGGCCAGACCTACTGGTGTTTGAGACAGGCCCAGGGACCCATATGTGAATGAGGAATGTGAATGATGCCTGACCCATGGGGCTAGCCAGGGGCCAGGGAAGAGTGAATGGGTGGGAAGTGAGTGGGACTTGGTCATGGCCAGGCTTTTGGTGGGTGTGAGCAGGGGTGGATTTGCTGACTCACTTCCAGCTTATTGTGTCTAAGTTCCCCAAGGCCAAGGTCTCGTCACACTCACCCAGGCCCAAGGTCCAGAACAGGGCCTGCCTTGTAGGTGGACACACACACGTGCTACATAGGGAAGAGGAAAAAAGGTCAAGGTAGACAGGGCTGGCCTTGAGACTGGGGATGTCAGATGGGTGCTGGGGTGGGGAGGGGCCTCTGAGTGGCATCTCTCTGCCCAGATTCTGGCACTGGGGTGCTGGGAGGAGCCAACTTGAAGCAGGCCCTCTGGAAGCCTGTCAGCTGATGACTCTTGAGTGCCTGGTCCCCACACCCAGAGCATGAAGGCTGTGACCCAGGTCATCACCACTGCACACCCCAAGGAGGCCCTCAAGGCTACTTCCCTTCCCTGAACCTCTTATCTGTGCCAGCTGCAGTCTCTGCTGAGGTCTTTCCTGTTAACTGCCAGCCACCTGATGTCTGTGCACAGTGGCCACCCGGGCTCTCCTGTCTGCACCCACAGGTCTGGCTGCCACCCCTGGTTCCAGGGAGAGGATTAGTCTGCTGCTTCTGCCTCCTCACATCCAGGTCAGGTCCACCACTAACCACAGGCAACAGCATCTGGTGTGGCCCCTACTTCTCCAGGGCCATCTTCCCTTGAGCTTCCCTCTTACAGGTCACAAGAGACAGTGAAGGGTGGGCGGTGGCAGAGGAGCTTGTGCATGGGGAGGGGACTCAGTTCCTGGCAGTGGCAGCAGTATCACAGAGACCTGACTTCTACTTCCGAGAAGTGCACCTGTCCAGGTAGCCTCACCTCAGGGCTATGTGGAAAGCTTTAGGCTCTGGTATGGCATTACTTCTTTGCTTTTCTTATTTTATTTTTGTTTATTTATTTTTGTGGTGCTGGGAATGGAAGCCAGGTCTCACACATTCTAGGCAAGCACTCTACTGCTGAATTACATCCCCAGCCTGGCACCACTCTTTTGTAAGCACCCTGTACCAGTAGGGTCTCCAGAGGCAAGCATGTACAGCTTCCATGTAGGCCTAGGCAAAGTGACATGAAATCGAGCCACACAGACCCCTTCATGGTGCTTTTGTGGTGCTTTTCATTAAAGTGGTTTAAAAGGAGAAAGTATTTTTAAGAATAAGTTGCCAATCTTTCTGTATATGCTGTCTAAAGACTGCTAATTTGCTGGGCGTGGTGGTGCCACGCTTGTAATCCCAGCATTCGGGAGACTGAGACCTGAGGATCGTGGTTCCTGGACAGCCTCAGCTACGTAACAAGGCTCTTCACAGCTCAGTGAGACCCTGTTTCAAAAAAAAAAAAGGACTGGGGGGTGTATATCAGAAGTACAATGCCCCTGGGTTCCATTCTCAACACTGGAGGAAAAAAAAAAAAAAAGAGAGACTGCTAATTCCATATTCTGGCTTAAAAGGCTTAAAAGGATGATCTGCTTTTCCTCCTCCCAACACAGCAGCCATACAATGCTGACACCTTGTGGTAAATTCTGTGTCTTGCCATTCCTGTGGCTACAGACATGCGGACCCTCCCCAGCTACTGTCCACTCCCACTGTGGCACTGACAAAACTGAGCCCCATTTGATGTCTGTGGGCAAGTATCTCAGACTGAGAACACTGAAGAGAAAAGGCCAAAAGCGCCCAGAGGAGATGTCAGAAGACTGGGGCACGGAGGGCTGAGGCCATAAAGTGGGGCCACGGGGACGCCTGTCCATGCTCGCACCCATTTCCTCTGTATAGGGAGGGACTGAAGGGGGCTTTGGGAAGGGCTTCCTGCTGAGCATGTGGGCAGAGCCCCCAGCACATTACCTATGGAGCTTGTTCTCCCTCCTCCCTTCAGCCACCACCAAGTGCTGATCAAGGGCAAGACCACCACAGCTACTGGTGTTTGGACCGTGAGCTCCCCCTCAAGAACAGGGTTCTATCTGTAAAACATTTGCAGATTAGAAATATAAATTTGTAATTTCAAAAGCTATACTTGCTCATCATAAGAACAATCCCAACACAGAGATAAAGTAAGAAGTGGAGTTCTTAGCCAAGGTTCAAATGCACTAAGAAAATAATCTTACAGCTGGGCATAGTGCCTCACGCTTGTAATCCCTGTGCTTGAGAGGCTGAGACAGGAGGATCGCGCAGGTTCGAAGCCAGCCTCAGCTACTTAGGCTCTCAGCAAATTAGTGAGACCCTGTTTCCAAATAAAATATAAAATAGATCTGGGAGAATAGCCCGGAGGTAGAAAGCCTTTGGGTTCCACCCCCAGTACCACCAAAAAAAAAAAAAAAAAAAAAAAAAAACAAACAAACAAACAAAAAAAAAACCCAAAAATCTTACATATTTACCCATACAGTTATACAGTTGCAATTCCCTTCATTCTTCTGTGTTGATTTATATTTTCATCTGGTATCATTTGCTTTCTGTCTGAAAAAAAAATCTCTCTAATGTTGTGTAGGTCTGCTGTTGAATTATTTCATCTTTTAGATGTCTGGGAGGGGGAACTTGCACTTTTAAAAAAATTAATAAAATATATTTTTGAAAGCAGTTTTAAGTTTACACAAAATATGAGCAGAGAGTACAGAGTTCCACAGACCCCCATTCTCCCCTCCACACAGGTTTTCCTGTTGTTAATATTTTGTATCAGTGTGCTACATTATTACAATTGATATGCTGATATGGATATATTACTATTGACTAGGATACAGTTTACTTTAGGGTTCCTTCTTGGTGTTGAACATTCTGTAGGTATTGACAAATATATAATTACATTTACTATTACAGGATCATATAGAATTGTTTTACTGTCCTAAAAATCTACCATACTCCACCTGTTTATGCTTTTGGTCCCAATCTTGGATAATACTTAAGCTTTTTACTATTTCTACAGTTTTTACTTTTCCATTATGCCATTGGAATCATATAGTATGTAGTTTTTTAAAACTGTTTTCTTTCATGTAACAATAAACATTTAAGGTCCCTCTATGTCTTTTCATAGCTCTATAGCTCACTTTTTTTTTTATCATGGGTTAGTACTCTATTGTATGGATATATCACAGTTCTTTATTGTTAGTCCATTGCAGAATCTTGTTTGCTTCCAATATTTGCTTATTATGGTCATAGTTATTATCAATTATCTACAAGCTTTTGTGTATGCATAGTGATCATTTGGATAAAATACCTAGGAACACAAAAGTTAGATCTTATGGTAAAACTATGTTTAGCTTAGTGTGAAATTGCTGAACAGTCTTCCAAAGTGGCTTCATGAAACATTTCGGGTTCCCACTAGCAATGAAAGAGGACTCCTAAGGCTCCATGTCCTTGCCAGCTTTCAGTGTTATCAGTGCTTTAGATTTTGACCATTGTATAGATGTGTATAGGCATCCATTGTTTTACACATTTGCAACTAACAACTTATGATGCTGAACATCTATTCACATGCTCATTTGCCACTTGTAAAATTTTCTTTGCTGAGGCATCTGTTCAGAGCTTCTGCACATTTTAAAAGTGTGCTGTTTGTTTTATTATTGAATCTCAGGAGTTTTTTTTTAATCCTTTGTGTTTTGTGAGTATTTTCTTTCAGGCTGTGACTTATCTTTTATTCTCTTAACAGTGTCTTCTACAGAAAAATTTTAAAACTTTAATGAAATCCAAGTTACCAATTTTCTTTTTAATGAATTGATGCATTAAAAAAATCACCACTAAATCTAAAGTCACCAAGATTTTCTCCTTTTTTATTTTTGGCAGTATTGGGCATTGAATCCAGGGACAGTCCACTTCCAGGCTACACCCCAACCCTTTTTTAATTTTTAATTTATAAACAGGGTCTTGTTAAGTTGTTGATGTTGGCCTCAAACCTGCAAATTCTCCTGTATTAGCCTCTAAGAACTGGGAGTTCAGACACGAACCACCATGACCAGCCTCTCTGTTATCTTCTACAAGTTTTATGTGAAAAGTGTGATATCTATTTCTAGATCAATAATCTTTTTGGGGTGTGTTATTAGGGATTGAATTCAGGAGCACTCTACAACTGAGCTATAGCCTTGGTTTATTTTTATCTTTTGATTTTGAGACAGGGTCTTTCTAAATTGCCCAGGCTGGCTCTGAACTTCCACCCTCCTGCCTCAGCTCCTCAGTAGCTGGGATTACAGGTGTGGGGCAATATGTTTAGATTATTTCTAGATTAATCTGTTCTGCGCATGAATTTCAAGTTCTAGCATCATTACTTGAAAAGATTGCCCTTTCAATGAATTATTTTTGTTTCTTTAACAAAGAAGAGTTGACTATATTTTGTTGGCCTATTTCTGGGCTTTCTCTTCAGTTCTATTTATCTGTTGGCAGTTTTTTTTTTTTTTTGCCAATACCACTGTCTTGATTATTGTAATTTTATTTATTTATTTATTTATTTTTGCGAGTCTGAGGATGGAACCCAGAGGCACTTGACCTCTGAGCTACACCCCCTGCCCAATTTTTTTATTCTTTATTTTGAAACAGGGTCTGAGTTGCAAAGGGCCTCACTAAGTAGCTGAGGCTGCCCAGGAACCGTGATTCTCCTGTCTCAGCCTCCCAAATGCTGGGATTACAAGCGTGTGCCACCACGCCAGGCTCGATTATTGTAATTTAAAAATAAATTGAAATCAGGTGGTGCCAGTCCTCCAATTTTATTCTTCTCCACCATTATTTATTGGTTATTCTGGTTCTTTGGCCTTTTCATATATGCTTTTTTTCTCCAACAGTATTATTATTTATTTTTAGTTCATATTACAGTCCATGGTAGGGTGAATGACTTATACAAATATTGACTCAAGAAGCCGGGTGTGGTGGCGCACACTTGTAATCCCAGCTTTCGGGAGGCTGAGACCGAAGGATCGCGGTTTGCAAACAGCCTCAGCTACTTAGCCTACCCCCCCCCCCCAACACACACAATTTAGTAAGACCCTGTTTCAAAATAAAGATTGAAAAATTGGGCAGGGGGTGTAGAACGGAGGTCCAATGGCCTCTGGGTTCTAACCCCAGACCCGCAAAAAATAAAAATAAAAAAATAAAGAAAGAAAAAGAAAAGAAAAAAAAAACAGAAAACAAAAAACAAATATTGACTCAAGGATGGAGGCTCCTCTGTAATTTAGCGAGAACCTGTTTCAAAATAAAGAATAAAAAATAGGGCTGGGGATGTAGCTTGGAGGTAGACTATCTCTGGGCTCAATCCCCAGTACTGGGGAAAAAAAAATACAGGCTTCTTCCGCCTCGCTGCCATATTCAGTGTGTAGCCTCCAAGGTTGTGGTGGACGGCAAGATGTCGTAGGAGTGGGCCGTGGACAGGATCTTGAAATAGGCCTGTGTTTCTCACTCACAACTAGAACAAAATTCAGAACCACCTTGGCAGGTGGCTCTGAAGATGCCTACAGGGCCTGGTTCTCGCCGAGGCCCCCAGTGAGCTAAAGATACTACCGGCCAGGTGCAGGGTGTGGAGGTGGCCACTCCGGGCGGTCAAGTGTGCGTGGGTGGCACAACGGGCCCCTGCCCACCTCTGCTCTGCCCCCTCCATCCTCTCGACCTGCAGACCTCGGCACCCGCCCCACAGGATCTGCCCTGACCCTGTTTTCTCACTTCTGCCTCGTCTGACGTGCCTGAGTGTTTCAGGGGTGTTGTCCTTGGACCTCCAGTCCCGGGCCAACTCCAATCCCTACAGCCACTGCCGCTGGGCACAGGCTGTGCCCTCTTCACTTCTGCAGCTATAGGGACAAGCCCTTTGCTCCCCCTCCATCCTCGTCTCCAACAGAGGTCCCTTCTTCTGTAAACACTCTTACAGTCCCTCTCCATGTCCTCGTGGTCACTGGGCCGCGGCATCCTCTGCGATGACAGCTCGGCCATGAAGGCAGGGACGCAGTCGATGAGGCTCAGCTAGATAGAGCACGAGAAGGATAGGGTCCAACTCACCGCGTCGTCGCCCCTTTAAGTGCCGCGGCCTGGCCCCTTTAAGCGGCCGGGCGCACGCGCAGTGCGGACTGTGTCGCGCGCAGCCGCAGAGGCAGCGGTGGATGTTTACGGCGACCGAGGTCGTAGCGGTGCCCGGGCGGCGGACGCGAGAGACGCGCCCAGAACTGCAGTAGCTCTCGGTACCTGCTGGCCGCCGAGCGCGGAGGTAGATCTCCTGCCGCCGCCGCCGCCGCCGCCGCCGCCGCCTGGCCCTGCAGCCCTTCCCCTGCCCTGGCCAGGGGCCGCCTCCGTCCGCGTCCTCCCCAACGCCCCTCCCCGGGAAGCATTTGACTCCTGCAGCTACCCCTCAGCGCCCCATCCTCGGCTCCTTTCCTCTTCTCTGGGAAACGGCCCCCCGCCAGCATGTTCCCCCTCGTGCCCTCGCCTCTGGCACCTTCCCTCCCCCATGTCCCCTTCTCGGCATCTTCCCTCCCCGGCGACCCCCGCACTTCCCTCGACCTTGTCCCCCTTACCGAGCATCTTCCCTCTCCCAGCATCGTCCCTCCTTCACGCCCCCTTCCAGAGCTTCCACTCCCCCCCAGCAGCCTCTCTCCCACAAGCCCTTCTCCCAGCATCGTTTTCTCCTGCGTCCTCCTCCCCCGCATCTTCCCTCCCCCAGCATTTTGTCCTGCTCCCCAAGCATCACCCCTACACTCTTCCCTCCTGTGGCATCTTCCCTACTCCAGCGTGTGCTGCCCTAACCCCCATCCCTGGCTTGTTGCTAAGACTCTGGAATTTGCTTACTTTAGATCATAGCTTGTCTCTACCTAAGCAGGAAATATTTGCAATTAACTCTAAGGTCAGGAGTAGGCAAGGTTTGAAATGAATTATACTTTGGACTTTTCCAAATGACAGAACCTATTATTGAGGTGAAAAGAATTGCCCAGAGTGTGTGTAGGGGGGTGTCGTAAGTGGGGGGGGGGTTTACCTGGGTGTCTGGGCGTGGTCTCTTTATTTCCTTGGAGGTGTGCCTCTTCAGAATTAACCATCTGACTATTTTGCCTCTCTTTATAGTAGACTTGTCTGTTCTAGTTAGTGAATGGCCTCATTCTGGGCACTAGGTTGCCTGGTGTTCAAGAATGAGGGAAATTGAGGTGCCTGTAAGGCTCAGGAATTGTGGCTGCCCTTGGTGAATAGAGAGACCATCTACAGTGTTTAGATTAGGCCTGTCCCTGCCCTGCCAGTTAATCCACTAGGACCTGGTGTGTTCTGAGAAAGAGCTTATTTCATTTTTTGCAATTCTAGTCGTTAAAAGCCTTTCCGTGCCTGGCGTGGTGGCGCACACTTGTAATCCCCAGCATTCGGGAGGCTGAGACCTGAGGATTGCGGTTCACAGACAGCCTCAGTTGAGAGGCCCTCTGCAACTCAGTGAGATCTGGTTTCAAAACAAAGAATTAAAAAAAAAATAGGGCAGGGGCTGTAGCTCGGAGGCCGAATGCCCCCGGGTTCCATCCCCAGACCTGCAAAAAAAAAAAAAAAAAAAAAAAAAGAAGCCTTTCTGTGTGTCTAGTAGCATGGACCACTGGTCAAACTTTGGTCCATGAATAGGGATCACAGATAGTATATACCTGATGGCTTTATTACCCCACCCCTGTAAGAGTTATGATTTTCAAGATGAGAAGCCTCAGTTTTTTCCATCTTTCTGCCTGTAGGACATGAGGTTTTGGGTCCCTTTCCCCAACTTATTTTCCACAGGATATTCCCATTCAGAAGTGATATCCAGGTTGTGCATGGTGGCCCATGACTTTAATCCGAGAACTTGAAAGTCTGAGACAGGAAGATGTCAGGTTTGAGGCGAGCCTCAGTAACTTAGCAAGACCCTCAGTAATTTTTGTGAGACTGTTTCAAAATAAAATAGAACTGGGGGTGTAGCTCAGAGGTGTTTGTGTGTGTGTGTGTGTGTGTGTGTGTGTGTGTGTGTGTGTGTATGTGTGTGGTGGGTTTTGTTTTTTGTACTAGGAAGCAACAACAGCAACAGAAGTGACATCCAGATTGGACTGTGTTGTAGTCTGCCAAGCCCATTGAAGACCAAAATTGGAACAGCCCCACCTCCACAGCTTGGCTTATGCTGACAAGGCTTCAGTCACAGCCCCCATGTGCCAGTGCTGGGACTTTGTTACTGTAGCTCAGCACATCTTTCTCCTGTGTCCTGCAGTGCTACTGGGCTGGGCTGGTTACTGCGGGGTAGGGACTATATTAAGAGTTTCAGAAAATAGTGAAGTGCATAATATAATTAAGGACAACAACCTAAAAGTATTTCTCCGCTGTAACTTTGAAAAATTGGATTTTACTGGATTGCAGAGTCTGGTACAGTGATAATACTTGGTTTGTTTAGGACATTAACAAGTGTGTTGTGGGTGTTTTTGGTGGCATGGTGACATGATATCCATGTAAGGAGTAAGTAGTGTTGTTTTTATGAGGGAGTATTAGATTACCAGCCAAAGCAGGTAGTAAATATCACACCTATATCCCATATATTACTAGTGGCAATAGTTAGGGTACCTTGATCATCAGAGGATTAACAAGATGTTTTGTGTAAAGAATGTTGCTCCCTTGAAAAATTTAAAAACCTGTGTTATTCAGATGGTTCTAGTTTGACTGCACCTCCCTTTCACGGTGGCCGTATGATCATGAGCAAAATAACTGCTTAGCCCAACCTGCCACGTGTTTAGAGGTCCTGACTGGCCCCGTAGGAAGAAAAGTGGCATCTGTTTTTACTGAAAAGCTGTCTTTGATATGGGATAAATTTTAAAAGAGAGGAAAACTGCAAAATAAGTAATACTTAGTAGAAAAATCAAACATACCCAGTGCACAGTTTGTGTTACGTTCTAAGGACAAAATGGTGGTGGTGAGGTGGAATGACAGACATTGTGGACAGGCTTCGGGAGTAGGTGACTTTCCTGACCTGATACTCAGTAGGATATGTGTTTTAAGGTCCTTTTCTAAAACAGACCCTTAAGCATCCAAACGCATGACTCCACTTTTAACCAGCGACCCAAATTTTAAGATGATTGTGTTATGCTAGGGGTATAGTCTGGGAACTAAGTGGCTTATCCAAGATTAAATCTGACCTCATTAGCACTTATTCTGTCCATCTAAGTTGACAAGTAGAGGACTGTCATTTAACAAGGGCTCTGAGTCGGACACTTGGGAGGCTGAGACAGAAAGATCCGGGTTTGGGTTCATGGCCAGCCTCAGCTACTTATGCCCTTTGCAACTCAGTGAGACTCTGTTTCAAAATCAAGAATAAAAAATAGGGCTGGGGGTTCCATCCCTAGTATGGCAATACATAAATAAGAAGTACATACATACATACATACATACATGCATACATACATGCATACATACCAAGGGCTCTGAAACAGCTGCAGATGGAGGTGAACTATAATAACCGAACTATAACTTGGAAAGTCCAATACTCAGCTTTCAAATATTGGCCATGAAAAGTGACTCTTTCACCATAAAATAGAAGAGGATTTGTGTCAAGCCACACCTGTACATGTATTTTTGTTCACCTGTTGTTAAAAGCTGAGGATTATCATGAGTTGTGTTTATTTTCTTTCCTGGCTAACCTGTCCCACCATTGTAGCCAGTTCTGTATATGGGTGTATATGAAGTCTCTGCCCAGTGTCTTTGCTACCCTCATTCTGCTGTTACAGACTCAACTTAGGGGAGAGTGAATATAATTGTACGGTAACAACATGTTAATGGGTTGTTGTGAGTGATTCAGAAAAGTTAATCTTTGGTTTAGTGGTCTTTTCCTCAGTTTACCATCTTGAGTATTTATGTGTATGTAGAGGTCTAGAGTTTCCATATATAATTTAGGACACCATTTAAATTTGTGTTTCAAATCAATGTGGAATAATTTTTTTAGTATTTATATTGGCTTGAATTTATTACTAAACTGGGATTTTCTTCTAAATCTGGCATCTGTAGAGGATGGGTAGTTTTTGACAGAAGATATTCCATCTGTGTTATTTTTAGAATTCAGAATTTAAAATTGGCATGTGTTTAGATCTTTTATTGTTCTGCTGTTATCCTTAATTTTTAAATAGTTCTTAATTTTAATTGTAGTCTTGCCTGAGTGTTATCTTGAACATGGGCGGTGCTGTGAGTGCTGGTGAGGACAACGATGAGCTGATCGATAACTTGAAAGAAGCACAGTATATCCGGACTGAACTGGTAGAGCAGGCTTTCCGAGCTATTGATCGCGCAGATTATTATCTTGAAGAGTTTAAAGAAAATGCCTACAAAGACTTGGCGTGGAAGCATGGAAACATCCACCTCTCAGCCCCATGCATCTACTCGGAGGTGATGGAGGCCCTGGACCTGCAGCCTGGGCTCTCCTTTCTGAACCTGGGCAGTGGCACTGGCTATCTCAGCTCCATGGTGGGCCTCATTCTAGGTGAGTGTGGAAGTATGCTCTTCTGCTCAGTGCATGAGTTGTCTCCTTGGACAGAAAATACAGTTGGCCATCTGGCCTTCCAGTAGTCACCGGAATCGCATTCATAGGATGGTGGGTGGCCAGATGATATGCACCTGTGAGCTGAGTTCTTCGGGACCCACTTCTGTTCCATGTCCACTCCCACCTGCACTGCCACAGTCTGTGGTGGCTGATACATGACCAGGAGAGGTAGAAGAATCTTGACCTCATGTGATTTTTTAATTTAATTTAAATCAGTCTTCTAGCCAGTGTGGTGGCGCAGGCTTGTAATCCCTGTATTTAGGAGGCTGAGACAGGAAAATTGCAGATTCTCACCAATCTCAGCTACTTAGTGAGGCCTTCCACAACTTAGTAAGACCCTGTTTAAAAATCGTCCTCCCTTAACTCTCCTCTCCACTCAGGGTCATTATAATCCTTTCGTAATGAAAGTTCTTCCATACAGCTTTTGTTTTGTTTAATACTAAAATAGTAATACTCAGTCGGGTGTGGTGGTGCATGCTTGTAATCCCAGCATTCGGGAGGCTGAGACCAGAGGATTGTGGTTCGTGGACAGCCTCAGCTACTTAGGCCCTCTGCAACTCAGTGAGAACTGGTTTCTAAATAAATAATTTTTAAAAATAGGGCAGGGGATTTAGCTCGGAGGTCAAATGCCCCTGGGTTCCATCCCCAGACCCCGAAAAAAAAAATAGTACTACTCGTAAACTTATGTATTAAATCAATTTCAGAGATGGAAGCAGTTTCACAACGTATCTTATTTGAAGCTGTTTAGCCTTTTTTCTCAAATACACAAGGTTGTGAAAATGTACGTGGAAATAGGCCATTTCTAATAATAACAACAGCAAGATCAGATACCCCAGGATTTATGGAATCTACTTTGTGTAAAATACCACACTGAGGGAAAGACACGTGTTCTGACTCTGAGTCAGGTGGAGTGGGTTGGCCAGAGTTGTGAAAGGAGCAGACCTATTTTGTGAAAGATTGCTCCGCAGAGGAGTTGAGGCTGGGCTGCCACAGCAAGCTGGGTTGGAGACCTTGAAGAGGCTGGCATAGCATGGCTGCAGTTGTTATTTTATGGTGTTGGAACTGACAGAATTTACTGATGGACTGGATGTGGTTGTGAAAGAAACATCAGGAATATTCAGTGTGCTAGCATAGTCAGGAGGCTGAGGTGGGAGGATCTTTTAAGCCCAGGGATTCAAGACCAGCTTGGGCAACAAAGTGAGACCCTGTCTGAAAAGAGAACAAGAGTGTCCACGGTGGTCCAAGGATCCATGGTGTAAAGTTTTGATCATTGAGATCCCAGGTTACAGTGTCTTCTGTGTTCTGCTGAATTCATCATTGTGAACAACATCTCTGTGCAGTTGTCCTCATCACTTTAGAACACCCTAATTGTGACAGCTGTTTTTTGTGGGTATGGAATGAAAACTTTTTGTTTCCTTTTAGGTTTGTATATTTTGAAATTTGGTGAAGTTTTGAGATGATCACTTAGCTCTAGGCTATAGATTGGTACTTTAAAATTTTTTAATGTGTAGCTTTTTCTCTTGCTAGAGATTTAAAGAAGTTTATTAAAAAGATAGAAATACAGAAGATAGTTACAGCCTTATGTTGTAACATGATGGGGTGGTTGGAACGAATTCACCTGTACCTTTTTATTTTTAAGCTGTTTTTTTTTAACCTTAATTTGTCTTTGACTCTTGTGGTTTCCAGCATAGTGCCCAGATTACTTACTTTAAAATTTGTCAGTTGTGATTCATTTCATTGTACCTTTTAATTGGAGTATTTTTGGAAGATAGATTATAAAACCGACTAGATTAGAAATGCTATTGATGAAATCTAAAATGAGAAAGATGGCCTTAAGTAAGCCTGAGTACCCTGTTGCACTTGACAGCTAGAAGTGATGAAGAAAGGACTGTGCTTTGATGCTGTTGCTTCTCTCTTTTTGGTCCCCTGCTTGCTGGGAATTGTATTTGTGGTGGGGAGAGGAGAGGTCTTTGGGAAGAAATGTCTCCTATTGCGGTGTATTTGAAGGAGAAATCTTTGGGGTGTGCTTTCACATTCTTGGCCATATGCATCTAGCTTGTTTGACTTTTTGCTACCTCCCACACATCATATCAGAGTGAAACCTCTTTGGCTTTCTAGGGCCTGCACATGAGTTCTGAGGTCTCCTTTGATGTGAAGCTCCTCTCCAAACCCACTGCCTTACCTGCTCTGTACTGTTCCTCTCCCCTTTACCCAGGAACCTCCTTTACTTTAGTCTTAACAGTGAAGGGCTGTCACCATCTTCCCTCATCATTTTTGAGATTACCTGTATGCAAAGGTGGTACATATATGGGAGCTGCTCTGCCAGTGGGGCCTTGCAGTCTGACTCATGTGTAGGTTCTGTGTCCTGACACACCACTCTGCTCACCACACTATGCTTCCCTTCTAGCTGAGAGTTTGTATTATTGCTGTTATATACACGCCAAGTAAATAAAGTCCTACATGCTTTGTTGACTTCCACATGCTGAGTTTTAAAATTAAGGTATTATTTAACCTGTAATCAATGAACAAACATAAAGTGTGGAGCTTGGTGAAATTTTGCATCAATGTTCACCTCCAGGTAAGCACCACCCAGAAGGAGGTACAGAGCAGACTCCCATGTTCCCCTTGCTGTGTCCTCCATCATATGTTGGGTCCAGCCTGGGTGGAGCCTGGTATGTGGACAGGTGTAAGTGCTTGTTCATGGTGTTCTCTGCCTGCCCCACACTAACCCGAGCACTTTTACAGGATGCAGTGCTTACCTCATCAAGTGGCCTTGTGAACTTTCTTACAGTTTTTTTCCAAATTATGGATACATGGCTGTGGCAATGCACATCTGTGATCCCAACTACCTGGGAGGCGGAGGCAGGAAGATTGAAAGTTCAAAGCCAGCTCAGCAACTTAGCAGGGTCATCTTAAAATAAAAATAAAGAGGGATGGGGATGTAGCTTAGTTGTAGAGTGCTTGCCTAGCATGCACAAAGCCCTAGGTTCAATCCTCAGTACCACCACCAAATAAACAAAAACCCAAAATAAAATGTGTCATTGTGATTTAGAATTGTAGTTTTATTTTGACAAATAAAGCTTATTATTACTAATTGTGTGTGTGTGTGTGTGTGTGTGTGTGTGTGTGTGTGTGTGGTACTAGGGATTGAACCCAGGGACATTCTACCTCTGAGCTACCCCTAGCCCTATTTTATTTTATTTTTTGAAACAGGGTCCCAGGTTGATGAGAAGCTCATTACTTGCTGAGACTGTCCTTGAACCTGCGATCCTCCTGTCTCAGCCTTCCAAGCACTGGGATTACAAGCATGTGCCATCATACCTGGATAATTAATCTTATTTTTTGTGAGAATTATTAAAATGCTTATGTCTCAGCGTTTTGGGGGATCTTTTGTGGAAAACAAATGCTGCCTCTGGACAAATAGGTTACGTCTCTGGAAGTTTCATTTGCAAATATATGTTTCTTCTTCAATTTTTTTAAGAAGACTCTGAGCTCTTGGCTTTTTAAAAAAATTATTCTTTAAATGTTTGAGAGCAAAGATGCCCAGGGATCAAAATAAATATTGTGTTGTGAGCAGGAACTACCATACACATTGGAAGAGCAGCTTGGGTGGCCCAGGCCCAGTGTGTGCCAAGGCATCGAGACTTGTGAGTTTCTTCATTGTTCATTCTAAATCAGACATGTTGTAATTAGTAAAGTAGAAAAAACAAATGAACAAGATTTTTTTTCCCCTCTAGTCTAAATGCTTTCTTGTTCTGCAACCTTTTAGGTCCTTTTGGTGTGAACCATGGGGTGGAGCTTCATTCAGACGTTATAGAGTATGCAAAGCAGAAACTGGACTTCTTCATCAGAACCAGTGATAGCTTCGACAAGTATGATCAGACACTATCCATTGGGTCAGCGGGCATGAATTAAACGCTAACAGACTCTATCAGGGAGCATGCACTTAGTTTACTAGTGTGTAGATGCCAGCAAACATGACTGGCAAACATCTTTAGTTGATCCTAGGCCCTGTGCATGCCTGCTGTAATTGTTTTAGTATTTTGTGGTTTTAAGGGCCTTAGGTTTTGTATCTGACACTTGTATAAAGCCACCTTTTCACCAATATAAAAAGAGACGGAACAGGTTTAATTTGGTTTTTTTTTATTTTGCTTTTTTTTTTTTTTGCAAGTCTGGGGATGGAACCCAGGGGCATTCGACCTCTGAGCCCTATTTTTTTATTCTTTATTTTGAGACAAGGTCTCACTAAGTTATGGAGGGCCTCACTAAGTAGCTGAGGCTTTCTGCGAACTGTGATCCTCTGGTCTCAGCCTCCCAAATGCTGGGATTACAAGCGTGCGCCGCCACACCCAGCTCATTTTACTCAGTTTTTATGTTTTCAATAGAAACAACTTTTTGTCATGAAATTGTTTCTTAAATAAAATTGTTCTGCTTGTCTCTGTTTATATCACTAGTTCTTGCCTTTAGAGAGGATGTGCCCTCTCGTATCAAGCTGTGGATCTATAATATCCTGGTGCTAAAAGCTCAGCAAAGTGACCGGCTGTATCTGAAGAAGCTAAATGTAGATAATTTGCTGAAAAAAGCCTGTAGTAGTGTTCAGGACAGCTCTCTTTGTTTTATTTGTATTATTAATAGTAAATTATATAATTAATGGAAGAAACAACACAACGGAGCAAACTGTGACCACAGATTGCCTTATATTTGGATCATGATTATGACTTTTTTTTTCATTGTGTTTTGTTTGGAATTTCTAGAGTTCTATTCTTGTAGTATAATTCTTTTTGGAAGTGTGGCTTCCAGCTCCTGGCTTCGTAACTGTGTTACATTGTTCTGAGATTTTACAATTAAAACATAAACTGTGGTTAGCATAGAAATTGACTGTATGGTCTTGTTGCAGTGTGATACATTTACTTACAAAAAACATTCTTTTCCTTCCTTCCAGGTTTGACTTTTGTGAACCTTCCTTTGTTACTGGCAATTGCCTGGAGATTTCTCCAGATTGTTCTCAGTATGATCGTGTGTACTGTGGGGCTGGTGTGCAGAAAGAACATGAAGAGTACATGAAGAATCTTCTTAAAGTTGGAGGGATCCTTGTCATGCCCCTGGAAGAGAAGGTCAGAGTGCCTTCACAGCTGGCGTTTTTGTACCTATCTGCCAAGGTCTTTTCCAGACAGTGTATGTGTAATAGCTTTCACTATTGTTATAGATTAGGGAAAGGAGGCAAGCACAGGAGAGCCTGGAGAGCTTGCCAGGTCCTGCAGATCCCAGGTGGGCCAGGCCCCGCCCTCGCGCTTATGGCCGTCAGCCCTCTCGCCCTCTCCTCTGCTGTTCCTCTTTTCCTTCTTCTCCCCTCCCCCCCCACTCTTTTCTTCCCCTTCATCTCTTCTCTCCTCTTTTTCCCCTTTCTTCTTCTCACCCTAACTATTCTAAGTCTCTGTTTTTAAAAAATATCAGTATAAGACCATTTATAATGGATGTAGCCACCAATAACAGTTGGTTAAATTTTTTTTTTTTTTTGGTGCTGGGTATTGAACCCAGGAGCATTCTACTTCTGAGCTACACCCCCAGACATTTTTAGTTCTTATTTAAGCAAGATTTCACTGAATTGCTGAGGGATTTGCTAAATTGCTGAGACTGGCTACAAACCTGTATGTCTCCTGTCTTGTAATCCTAGCAAGTACTAGGATTACACTTGGCTCATTAGGAATTTTGTTAGTATCTTTCAATATCCCGTCCATGTTCAAATTTTCCTTATTGTCTCAAAAAATGTTAATAGTTTGAAAAAAAAATCCATTTCAGGCTCATATGTTGCTTTTGGTTGAAATGGCTTAATGTTTTGAAACCTGTAGGTTCTCGTTCTTTCTTTTTTTTTACTTTTTCTTTGCATTTTTTTTTTTTTTTTTTTTTTTTTTTGGTGGTACTGGGGTTCCTGGAAGCCCTTCTACCTCCGGGCTACACTCCCAGACCTATTTTATATATTTTTTTATTTGGAAACAGGGTCTCTTAAGCCAGCGAGGCTGGCTCCGAACCAGCGCGATCTTCCTGTCTCCGCCTCCCAAGCAAGGGGATTGCAAGCTTGCGCCACCACGCTCAGCTTTCTTTGCAATTTGTTTAAGCAATCAGATCATTTATCTTATAGAATTTAGTCTGGATTTTATACTTTACATATCTCTGTGGTGCTATTTCACATGTTCTTCTGTTGTTTGTGTTTTCTGGGTATTGCAGGTTGGATCTAGGGACTTGGTTAGGTCGACCTTTGATACCTTTTGAAGGAGGAGAGCAAAGAGTATTTACCAGGTATTAAAATTTACATTTGGCCGGGCGTGGTGGCGCATGCTTGTAATCCCCCGCGCTTGGGAGGCGGAGACAGGAGGATCACGCTGGTTTGGAGTCAGCCTCGCTGGCTTAAGAGATCCTGTTTCCAAATAAAAATATAAAAAAAAAATAGGTCTGGGAGTGTAGCCCGGAGGTAGAAGGGTTTCCAGAAACCTCAGTACCACCACCAAAAAAAAAAAAAAAAAAAAAAAAAAAAAAAAAAAAAAAAATTACATTTGTTGTTCAGTATCCACAGAAGATTGGTTCTGAAACTCCTCATTCCAGAGGATACCCAGATTCACCCATATTAGGTGAATGCAGTGGTGCACACCTGTATTCCCAGTCCTGGGAAGGCTGAAACAGGAGGATCACAGGTTTGAGGCTAGTGTGCCTATTAGCAAATTAGCAAGATCCTGTTCCAAATAAAAACAAAAAACCAAAAAAGGGATGGGGATGTAGAGGTAGAATGCCTCTGGGTTTAATCCCCAGTATAACAACAAAAATAACAAGATTAAAAAATGATTAGGGATGTATCTCAGTGGTAGAGTGCGCCTGGGTTCACCTTCTAGTAACACACACACATACACAAACACATATTATGTTACTGATGTGTAACCTACACTTACATCCTTTTGTATAATTTGTCATCTCTAGATGACTTAAAATATCTAATACAATGTAAATGCTATATAAATATTTGTATATTGTGTTGTTTAGGGAATGAGGGCAAGAAAAATCTGTATAGGCATGTGTATTTTGTTTTGTTTTGGGTAAAGGAGATTGACTTCAGGGATGTTCTACCTCTGACCTACACCCCCAGCCCCATTATATTTTTATTTTTGAAACAAGGTCTCACTAAGTTGCTGAGGCCGGCCACAAACCTTTGATCCTCTTGTCTCAGTCTCCCAAGTACTGGGATTACAAGTGTGTGCCACTGTGTGTATGCATATATATATAAATGCACACACATATACATATGTATATATATTTTCCCCTGAATATTATTGAGACATTGTTGATTGAAATTATGGAAACAGAGACCCTAGAATCAAAAGACCAGCTCTGCTTCCAGGTATAGAAACATCAAGCCTATTTTCTCTTTTTCTTCTGATGCTTATGGCAAGATTGTGGCCTGCTTTGATTGTTTCATTAGGGATTACAGAATAATACATTCTGATTCCATCATTTTTTTTCTCCCTTTTTTGTGATGCTGGGGATTGAACCCAGGGGCATTCTACTTCCAAGCTATACCCCCAGCCCGATTTTTTATTCTTTATTTTGAAATAGGGTCTAAGTTGTGGAGGGCCTCACTGAGTAGCTGAGGCTGGCTGCAAACATAGATCCTCCTGTCTCAGTCTCCCAGGTCTAGGATTACAAGCGTGCGCCACCTTGCCTGGCTTCCTTTCTTTCTTTCTAGTCTTTCTTTCTTTCTTTCTAGTCTTCCTTCCTTCCCCTCCCTCCCTCCCTCCCTTTTCCTTCCTTCCTTCCTTCCTTCCTTCCTTCCTTCCTTCCTTCCCCTCTCTCCCTCCCTCCCTCCCTCCCTTTTCCTTCCTTCCTTCCTTCCTTCCTTCCTTCCTTCCTTCCTTCCTTCCTTCCTTTCTTTCCTGTGGTACTGGGGATGAACACAAGAGTGTTCTACCTCTGAGCTATACCCCCAGCCCGAAAAAGCACCAAAAATAAATAAATGAGTAGAAAATGTTGAGCTACTTTTGGAAATCAAATTGCTTTGGTAATGGTGATACTGCAAATAAACAATAAAAGAAGGGTGACACTGTTCCAAGACTACAGAGGTTATAAAGCTTCAACAAGTAGTGAGACCCTGTTTCAGAATAAAAATAAAATATGACTGGGGGTATAGCTCAGAGGTAGAATGCCCCTGGGTTTAATCCCAGTACCACCAAACAAACAAACAATAGGTTTTAATGGTATATAAAGATGTAATTAATTTGTTGATATTTACCTACCGTGCTACTTAATTCTTTTAGAGAATCCTAGTTTTAGAGGATTTGCTTACTTAACTTCTTTTATAAAAGATTAGCATCTAATTTTAGCATGACAGCTGACTGAAAATAGTACTGTGACCTATTTAGGCCATTCTCCAAAAGGCCTAGACACACTGAACATGTGATGCTATGTTATCGAGTTTGATGTCTGATGCTTTAATTAAAAATATGTGTTTTGATGGCCTACACTGCAGAAGAAGTAGCCACCAAATTCTAGTGTACTTTTTATGTGCCTCCAGGATACATTGTGCCAGGAAGAATAGGCACAATTGCTAGGTCTCCAGAATGGGGTGCTTGTGCTGAAGGAAGTCGCAATGACTCTTCACTAGTACCTGGCGTCGTCCGTTATAGCAATGGTGTCTGTAGAGTTATATGCCTGACAAGTGGCAGGCTGGGGTGCTGAGTGGCTGCAACATCATGGTGGTTGTGTGTTCTCAGTTATTTTTTCCCCCTGAAGTTAGTCCTTCCCTAACCTTTCCCCAGTCAATGATTTTTTTTGAAGAACCCAACAAAGACTCCTATAACAACCCTTACCTTAGCTGGGTGTGGAATTAGGACCTGGGAGGCTGAGATGGGTGGATCATAGGTTTGAGTCCAGCCTCAGTAACTTAGGGATGTATCAGCAACTTAGTGAGACTCTGTTTAAAAAAAAAAAAATAGGGCTGGAGGCTAGCTCAGAGGTAGACCTGCCCCTGGATCCAACACTCAGCTCTCTGCTAGGAACTTAACCTTCCTGATATGTCTGATTTCCTCCTATTGTCCTTTAATTAGTTTCTCTGTCATACGTATTTCCTATAAAACAGGCAGGTCTAGAGGCTTAACTCTATTTAGGCTAGGAATTTTTGCTGGAATATTCATAAGTTATTGGTATTTCTTGCAAATCCATTAGGGTCAGATTATTACATGTTGCTGTACCTGTATTTCTTAGATTTTATATCTAGGAGTGAGTACACTTGAATATAAACTGTGTAGCATTCAAAGCTTTTGGATGTTTTCCTTTGGTCGTTGGGATAGCTGACCAAGATCACACGCACAGGCCCTTCTGCTTGGGAAACCAAGAAGATCCTGGCTGTGTCCTTCGCCCCGCTGGTCCAGCCCCGTCACTCGGAAGCAGGAAAGTCCAGGCTTGTCCAGCTACGTGAGTGCACTCATTGTGCTTATCTTTTAGATCTTTTTTTTTTTTTTTTTTTTTTGGTGGTACTGGGAATGGAACCCAAGGGTCTTCTACCTACAGGCTACACTTCCAGACCTATTTTATATTTTATTTGGAAACAGGGTCTCACTAAGTTGCATAGGGCATCACTAAGTAGCTGAGGCTGTCCGCGAACTGTGATCCTCCGGTCTCAGCCTCCCGAATGCTGGGATTACAAGTGTGCACCACCACACCTGGTCTTAATTTTTATTTTGAAACAGGGTCTTGTTAAGTTGCTGAGGACCTTGCTCATTTACGGAGGCTGTCCTTAAATCTGCAGTCTGCCTGTCTTAGCCTCTTAAGTATTGGGATTACAGACTTGTGCCGCCATGCCTGGCTATGTTTAATGTGTTTAAACATATGGGCATTAATACCTTTCCTGAGAAAAGTCCCTTACGTATTGCTTTGTGAATTGCTGGCATCAAACTGTGAGCTGTAGTTTGCTTGCCAAATGTGCTTTTTCCTTGGTGTGCTTTGAAGTTTTCGTTTTACTTAAAAATGTTTGAATGCCGGACGTGGTTGCGCACACTTGTAATCCCAGTAGTTGGGAGGCTGAGACAGGAGGATTGCATAGGTTCGAAGCCAGCCTCAGCTACTTAGTGAGGCCCTCCGTGACTTAGTCAGACCCTGTTTTAAAAAATAATTAATAATCCGGGCGTGGTGGCGCACGCTTGTAATTCCCACACTTGGGAGGTGGAGACAGGAGGATCGCACAGGTTCGAAGCCAGCCGCACTGGCTTTAGAGACCCTGTTTCCAAATTTTAAAAATATATAAAAATAGGTCTGGGAGCATAGCCCGGAGGTAGAATACCCTCCAGGTACTGGGGTTCCTGGAAACCCAGGAACCCCAGTACCATATACACACAAAAAAATCAATAGGGCTGGGGATGTAGCTCAGAGGTAGAATACCCCTGGGTTCAATTCCCAGTGCCACACATACACAAAAGTGTCTTGGAAAGTACCCTATGAATGCAAGTTAGAGCACTAATTGACATTTGCTTTGAGTACTCTTGTATTTTTGTTAACACATGTAAATATGTTGGTGAATTAAAAATGTCAGGGTATTGGGTGGTCAGCCCTTGCATGTCCGCTCACACATGCTTCACCCCTCTTGCTCCCGGCTGCAGCACCCCTGGCTGTCCGCAGCCTGCAGGACTTGGCCCGCATAGCCATCCGGGGCACCATTAAAAAGATCATTCATCAGGAAGCAGTGAGCAGGAGTGGAAACGGACTGAAAAGCACACCCAGGTTTAAACGACGGAGAGTGCGCCGCCGTCGGATGGAGACTATTGTCTTCTTGGACAAAGAGGTCTTTGCCAGTCGTATTTCCAATCCCTCAGATGATAACAGCTGTGAGGATGCAGAAGAGGACCGGCGGGAAGAAGAGAAAACTTCGACAGAGACCAAGCCAGAACCTCCAGTGAATTTCCTCCGCCAGAAGGTCCTGAGCCTCCCTCTGCCAGATCCCCTGAAATACTACTTGCTTTATTACAGAGAAAAATAAATTCCTGCTTGAAAAGTGGAGTAATGAAGAGCCACTTGTGAGTCTAATTGTGCCACTGAGGTGTGCGGGGTCTTAGGAGTAGATGCTGGGGAAGGGGAAGCTGCACTCGGCATCTCGATTGTCCTCTAACATTTTGATTCCATGCTGTGACTTATTTACGTGTACTCCAACGAGACAAACACTGCGTAGAAGAGCGTCTTCCTCAAGTGGAGAGGAGCTTGTTGTGCTCTGCTGAAACACTACGGTACATGGAGACTTTCCCTTACATCTGGTGCACATTGCACCCTGTAAGTGAAGCTGAAGTTGGGACTGACCTACATGAAGTGAAGCATCGTTTGTAAATGAGACAGCTTTCCTTGGCGTGACACACCACTGTCCGAGACTGGGTTATTTGGTACCAACCTCTTCATTACTGACACCGAGTTTGACTGAACTTTAGTTTTCTACATGAGGAAACATTGAAACTCCTTCCCTTAATCAAATTAATTAAATCTTATATGAGTTTTCAACTGTAATTTTTAAAGGAAAAAAAATTGTGAGTGGGGGAAGAATAAAAGTATCAAACTTCCAGTTGTCTCTCTGTAATTCCAAAAGACTTTCAAGAAGTCTGTTTCTGACACCTTTTGTTACCTTTAAATGAACCACTGTCAGGTAATTTCTTAAAGATTATCCTGAAAATGAAGCGAGATTTTTAATTAATATGTATAAGTATTAAGATAACTGACTTCTACCCTAACCTTGGGATGATTGCCCCACTTTAAAGAACATAATGGATTTCTAAGGTGTCCACAAGCTGAATTCCAAGCTAGGTGGGAAGTGCTGCAACTGCAGGAGACAGATTAGGGAATGCTGCAGACAGCCTGTGCTTTTTTACTTCAGTTTGCTCGCTTTCCGTGATCACATTAGAGTGCTGAGTCATATATTTTATCTTTTATAATTCTGGAGAAAAAGAGATTTGTTAGTTTTGTAAATTTTCTTAACAAATATATGTATTTTAGTAGCTCCCTTGCATCAGAACTGTTTTGCCTAGCGACGTATGAGGTCCATTTTCTAGGCCTTTTGTGTCAAGAACTTTCTATCAATTTGTGGGTCTAGATAAAAAGCAGTCTTTCTAGCAGTCAGATGGCAGATGACTTGAAGGGACAACGCTGATTCCAAAACATGGGCCCTTTAGTAAAGATTATTTACCCAAAGAATATTGTGAATTGATAATAATCCCAGGTGTGGATGTCTTAAGTACCCAGATGTTATGATTTACTCTAACCCTTAGCCTCTGTGACCTTCTGTGAGGGGTTTGCTGTCTTTGTGGCATCTCCATCTTAACTGGTTATTTTGGATCTCTTCTTTTTTATTGCACAATACAGTCTGCATGTATAACTTGGAAAATGTATATATTGCCACACATTGGTAAATATAAACTAAAGAAAGTTAGTTCAAAGTTATTTTTTACCTGCTTTTAAACTAAAATCTAGGCCTATTTTTTTCAGAGAGAAATGCATGATTTAGGTTTACTTGATTATTTTATAGTTTGCATATCCTTATTGACATTATTTTAAGTGATATGTAGACTTTCATATTACATAGACATTTTCTGGACATGATACTAAATTAATGTTATCTGTGAAATCTGTTACATTAGGTGGCTTGGCTAAATTTTTTTCCTAGAATTATATATGGACTGAGATTTTTAAAAAGTCACCTTTGCCTTTATACTACATTATAAAAATCATGACACTGGCAAAGACATGCTTTTCCTTTTATATATTAAACTTTTCCTAGCACTTTGTATTTATATTTTGTCAGTTTGTGGCTTTTAAACCAGAATTAAGTTAAAAAATTAGTTGTAATACTTGTGAGAGATAAGTTGGTATAAGTTTTCTGGTGATTAAGCACGTTACACCAGAATTCAATATAATACACTACATTCTGTACTCAAACAGATAAGTCATTGTATAGTCTATATTGTCTGCAAGGTCTATATTGTAAACCACAGTCTTGACAACTGTTTACTTTTATGTTTGAGTAGTCTATATTTTAACATATGACTTTTGTCTTGAAAAGTAGTAAAGCCATAGATCTGTGCAAAACAAATTTCAAATTTATAACATTAAGTATGTAATATGAGAATCAGATGTGTATGTAAAAATGCTTTTTCCAGTCTGGAACGTACAAGGGGAAAATCCAAGAAATTTGAAACATTGATTTTAATGAGCCAACATATATAAGTAAATGAATGAATCAATAAAGGTAGTTAGAAGTTTTATTTACAGCATTGCTTCTGTGTCTTGTGTGGGGTTTAAATTTTTTTTACTGAGCCGGGCGTGGTGGCACACACTTGTAATCCCCGCACTTGGGAGGCTGAGACAGGAGGATCGCAAAGGTTCGAAGCCAGCCTCAGCTACTTAGTGAGGCTCTCAGCAACTTAGTGAGACCCTGTTTCCAAATAAAATATAAAATAGGTCTGGGAGTATAGCCCAGAGGTAAAAAGCCTCTGGGTTCCACCTCCAGTACCACAAAAAAAAAAAAAAAAAAAAAAATTTACTATACTTCTTTTAATCTCAAAAATATCTGGATATAGTGGTTCACACTTGTAATCCCAGTTCTTAGTAGGCTGATGGAGGATCCTCAGCTCTAATCAAGTATAAAATACTAGTGTGAGTTAGGCATGGTGGTGCATGCTTATAATCCAGACATTTGGGAAGCTGAGACAGGAGGATCACAGGTTTGCAGCCAGCCTCATATACTTAGTGAGGCCCTTTGCAACTCAGTGAGACCCTGTTTCCAAATAAAGAATAAAAACTAGGGAGGGGGGTGTAGCTTAGAGGTAGAATACCCCTTGGTTACATTCCCAGTACTGAAAAAATACTAGTGTGAATCTACTTCCTGGTGCTGGCCTCTGGGTGTGTTTGTAACTATCTCCAACTTACCTGTAGCTTCATGTGGGAGCTAAGCCGCCTTGTGCCTAGTCCAGCGACCTCACAGTGGGGACACCTCTCCTGCATGGCCTGGAAAACTGTTTACTAGACTCAGTCTCCCCGAGTGGCACTTGGAGTCCTGGACCTGGGCTGGAGCCTAAGTATGATGCACTTGGGGGTGAGAGATTGCAGGGGCATCAGTGAACCACCTGGACCTTGCCTTCCCTCTGCACATGGGGCTGCAGACCTAGCAGAGTCGCTGTGGGTTCACCTGAGCAGGACACTTGCACAGGTGGGCTCAAAGAATGCCGACTTTCCCTGATTGAGACAGGACAGCCCTCTGCAACCATGTACCAGGTCATCAGGGTAAATTTCACTGACCTGTGAGCCTTGAGAGGCCTTGCTGACAGCGGGTCACATGAGGAGGCACCAGAGAGAAGGTGACCTGAACCTGGAATGACTGGTGGACAGTGTGGTGTCCAGAATGTGGCTGGCCAGGCCCCAGGCAGCTCTGGAGTGTGGAGGGACTCAAATGCTAGCTGAGGGAATGCTGCAGGTGAGGGAACATGGGTCTGGGTTCATTTCTTTTTTTTCTTTTTTTTTTTTTCATTTGAGGTAGAATTCGTAAAACACACAACTAACTGACTTAAAATGCACACTTCAGTGATATTTAGTACATACACAGTGGTGTGCAACCATCATCTCTCTCAGTTCCAGAACATTTACATCATCCCAAAAGGAAATCACTACCCATTAAGCATTCATTCCCCATTCTGTGCCCACTCTGATCCCAGTGACTGCTCACGCTTTCTGTCTCCATTAATTTACCTACTCTGGGTATTTCACGTAATGGAATTACACAGCACGTGGCCTTTTGTGTCTGGCGTCTCTTTAGCACACAGTTTTCCAGGTTCCTTCACATCATAGCAAGTATCAAATTCTCAATTTTTTTTGGTAATGGGGATGGAACCCCAGGGGCATTCTACCTCTGAATGGGCGCTGCTTTCTGGCACTTCTATAGGAAGGCACACGGAATTAGAGCCAGCGCACATGCCCACAGTCCTTCGGAAGACTTCTGTGGTTCTGTAAAAAGATGTGTGGAGGTAAATCCAAACTACAATACCCAGAGTCCTCGGGGACAGCTTCAGGGGATTAGGTAAACTGTGTGAAATAGGAACTTTTTTCATAGGCCTGGAACCTCTGTCTTAGGATCAGAACTTCCTTCTCTATACCAGAGGGGTTTTTTTGTTTTGTTTTTTGTTTTTGTTTTTTGCAGGTCTGGTGATGGAACCCAGGGACATTCTACCTCAAAGATACCACCCCCACTCTATTTTTTATTCTTTATTCTGAAACAGGGTCTAAGTTGCAGAGGGCCTCATTAAGTAGCTGAGGCTGTCTGCGAACCGCGAGCCTCCTGAATGCTGGGATTACAAGCGTGCGCCACCACGCCCAGCTCAGAACGTTTTTCTTAACATCGAGCCCTTCTTGTTCCTGATCTTCATTCTCTGGATTGGAACTTTTTTTCTGAACAAAGAAAATTCTTTCTTCTTCCTGGAACTGTTTTCTCTAAGCTGTAATTCCTTTACTAGCACCGGAACTTTTTTTTCCTTGCCGGAACTGTTTTCTTAACTCCGGAACCTCTTTCTCTGAGCCAGAACTTTCTTCTCAGCACCTGAAGTTCTTTCTTGGCAGACCGGCTTGCTATGTAACTGGAGCGAGCTTTCTTTCTTTCTTTCTTTCTTTCTTTCTTTCTTTCTTTCTTTCTTTCTTTCTTTCTTTCTTCTTTCCTTTCTTTTCTTCTTTTGGTGGTACTAGGAGTGGAACTCAGGGGCTTTCTAACTCTGGGCTATACTCCCAGACCTTTTTATATTTTATTTGGAAACACGGTCTCAGTAAGTTGCTGAGAGCCTCACTCAGTAGCTGAGGCTGGCTTCGAACCTGTGCGATCCTCCCGTCTCAGCCTCCCAAGCGTTTGGATTACAAGCGTGCGCTACTACACCCTGCACCTAACTGGAGTTTTCTCATTAGGACCAGAGCTTTCTTCCGAGGACCGGCGGAGAGATGGTGCTCTCAGGATGCCTGTGGAACCCCTCCACGGCCTGCTGGAGCTCCATTTTCCTCAGGAGTAGTTCAGGGACATGCTGCTGCAGTTTCTGTAATATAGGGACGGCCGTTTTGGAAGAGGTGAGAAAATTATGGGAAGTGTGAGGGAAAAGCCTTCCGTTTGTGTCCCAGAGCTGAAGAGGGAGGTACGCATGTTTTATGGTTTATAAGTTTTATATTTTATTCGTTTTTTTGTTTCATTCATTTTATTCATTTTTGGGATTGGCTTAAGGGGCATTCCACCTCCAAGCTACATCCTAGCTCCACTTTATTTTATTTATTTATTTTTTTACTTTTGAAACAGGGTCTGGCAGCATTGCTGAGGCTATCTTTAAGCCTTAACCTCCCAAGGACTAGTCTATTTTTTTGTAATCATTCTGCTGCCTCTAGTGTTTCTTTATTTTTCAGCAGAAAATTGACTTTAAATGTTCCTTTAGCTGGGTGTGGTGGCGCACACTTGTAATCTCAGGAGGATCACACAGGTTCGAAGCCAGCTTCAGCTACTTTGTGAGGCTCTCAGCAACTTAGTGAGACCCTGTTTCCAAATAAAATATAAAATAGGTCTGGGAGTATAGCCTGGAGGTAGAAAAAAGTCCCTGGGTTCCACCCCCAGTACCACACACACAAAAATGTTCCTTTAGAGAATTCCTATATACAAAGTATCAGTATGAAACAATGAGTCATTGTGATATATTTTGTTCAATTTTTTAAAAAAGTTTGTACGTGTGTGTGTGTGTGTGTGTGTGTGTGTGTGTTACTGTGAATGGAATCCAGGGGCATTCTACCTCTGAGCTATACCTTCAGCTCTCCCTATTTTTTATTCTGTATTTTGAAACAGGGTCTCACTGAGTTGAAAAAGGCCTCACTAAGTAGTTGAGGCTGTCCTCCAACCTTGATCCTCCTGTCTCAGCCTCCCAAATGCTTGGATTACAAGCATGCACCACCACACCCGGCTACGTTTAGTTTTTTATATACATCTACTTCATTTGATATGGCTTCTTAACATTCAGTTACAATTTTGAGAAAACAATGGTAATGTGATTCACTTCAGTTTGAATTTCTAGAATTTTGGCCTTTTCATAATATGCAGTACTGAATCTCTTTCCTTTACAGGAGACTGGAGGGTCCCATGTTCACTGTGAAGTTTAGTATCCAGCACTGAGCTCTGACTGCCACCAGAGGGTGCAGCGCTCCCGGTCCTGAACTTGTGGCATCCATGTTAGAGGCGCAGTGACCTGAAAGCCACCAGAGGGCGGCACCATCTTCCTTGATTGGACAAGAGGTCCAGGCAAGAGAAATGGAAGTATAAAGAGGAAGAATTCATTCAGGAGAACTGAAAACCCACCCTCTGCTCTATGAGGTAAGTGAAAGGATTGGAGTTGGGGCTGGGGTTGGGTTTGGGATTAGAGGTTAGGGTTTAGGGCAAGAGGTTAGGGAGGGTTTGGGCTTAATGTTGGGTTAGGGGTTAAGGTTTAGGGTTAGAATTTAGGGTTAGGGATAGGGGTTAGGTTTGGGGTTGGAGTTAGGGTTAGGGTTACTGGCAGTAAAGGAAAGCCAGTGGTAGCTGAAGATGCCAACAAGTGCAGAGCCAAGGCACTGGAAAGCAGAGCTCACAACTGATTTGACAGTGCCTCTTCTGCAGGAGTGGTGGCCCAGCCCTGCCATGAGCTCCAGCAAACAGTGACCCTCTCAGACCTTCTCAAGCTCCTCCACATACATGTGATCTCTGCACCACCAGAAATCATGATATGCCACCAGACTTGCCTTCTGCATGACCCCTTGAATTGTCCATCTTTCCCCAAACAAGGCTCACTTCCCCCAGAGTACCTTGAGGCCAGAGAACCCAGGACTCAACAGGACACCTAGCTTCTACGAGGCTCCCAAGAATCAGTTGTATGAAAAAAATTAAATACGTTAAAGAGCCACACTTCTCCCCACCCTGAAACCAGAGTGGGGACTCCCTTCCCCAAGAGCGCTGAAGGTTCCCCACTTCTGCCCATTGTGTCTCTTGAGGGGCAGAGCAGGAGGCCCTGGTTTGGGGAATTCTGCTTTGTAAAAGAGGAAGCTGCTCTGCAGACACAGAGGCCATGACTTGTGCCCACTGGCAGAGCTCGCTAAGGGAGGAGCCACTCCAGGCTACAGGGGCATGTGAAGCCACGGGCAGCAAAGAGGTACAGAATGGAGTGCCATCAGGTGGAGAGGATCTTCTCAAAGGGCAAAATACAGGATGCCATCCAGGCAATGGCTCTCAGGGCCTCTTTTTAATACCAGAGTGGACTTTATTCTGGACTTGGAGAGGTAGCTAAGGTGCATTTTATTTGATTAGTTTTGTCAGTGGTACTAGGGTTGGATTCCAGTGGCATGCTAAATATGAGCTAAACCCCCAGTCCTTGAAGCTGGACTTGGTGGTGCACACTTGTAATCCCAGTGGTTGGGAGGCTGAGACAAGGAGGGTCACACAGGTTTGAAGCCAACCCCAGCTACTTAGGGTCTCAGCAACTTAGTGAGACCCTGTTTTCAGTATAGCCCAGAGGTAGAAAAGCCCCTGGGTTCCACCAAAAGTACCACAAAAATAAAAAAATAACTCCCCAATCCTAATTTATTATTTATTTATTCATTTTTGCGCTATTGATGATGAAACCCAGGAGCGTTCTACCTCTACGCTACATCCTCAGCCCTACTTTTTAGTCTTTATTTTGGAACAGGGTCTCATTGAGTTGCAAAGGGTCTCACTAACTAGCAGACGCTGGCCATGAAATGAGATTCTCCTGTTTCAGTCTCCCAAATGCGGGCATTTTGGAGACTAAAACAGGAGGATTGTAGGTTCAAAGCCAGCCTCAACAAGTCAGCAATGCCCTCCTCAAACCGAAGCAGTGGTGGCACATGCCTGTAATTCCATCTATTAGAGAGGTTGAGACAGAAAGATAGCAGGTTCAAGACAAACCTGGGAAACTTAGTCTCAAAATAAAAAAATAAGAATGTCTGGGGAAGCCAGACATGGTGGCACATGCTTGTAATGCCAGTACTTGGGAGGCTGAGACAGGAGGATCTTATTAACTGTGTGGCCAGCTTCAGCTACTACTAAGTGAGACCCTCTGCAACTTAGTGAGACCCTGTTTCAAAATAAAGAACAAAAAAATAGGGCTTTAGGTGTAGCTTAAATGTAGAATGTCTCTTGGTTCCAATGCCAGTACCAAGGAGGCCGAATCCAGGGTGAAAAGAAAGTTGGCCAACCGTTCCCCGCCACTTCTGCAGGAGTACCCCAGGAAGGAGAATGAGTGTTTCTTTCTTTGCTTTTTATTTTATTTTGGGTGGATCCCAGGGACATTCTACCTCCGACCTATGCCCCAACCTTATTTTTTATTTTTTATTTTGAAAACTGGTCTCACTGAATTGCAAAGGGCCTCTTTAAGTAGATGAGGCTGTCTGCAAACCTGCATCCTTATTTCTCAGCCTCCCAAGTACCAGGATTACTAGCATGGAACACCATGCTGAACTGCAATCCACTTGTTTTAGCCTCTCAAGCATTAGGATCACAGGTGTGGGCCAGCCGGCCCCGCTGCCAAGTTTCCTTCCTTCCTTCCTTCCTTCCTTCCTTCCTTCCTTCCTTCCTCTCTCTCTCTCTTTCTTTATTTCCTCTGTGTGTGTGTGTGTGTGTGTGTGTGTGTGTGTGTGTGTGTGTGTTGCTATAGATGAATGCCAGGGGCATTCTAATTCTGAGCTACAACTCCAATCCTAATTTATTTATTTGTTTATTCATTTTTGCCTACTGGAGATGGAACCCAGGGGCATTTTACCTCCATGCTACACCCCCAGTCCTAACTTATTTATTCATATTTGTACCTAGAGATAGTACCTAGGGGCATTCTACCTCCGTGCTACACGCCCAGCCCGATTTTTTATTTTTCATTTTGAAACAGGGTCTCACTGAATTGCAAAGGACCTCACTATGTAGGCTGAAACTGGCTGTGAAACAGGAGGATTGCAGATTCAAAGGCAGCCTTGACAAGTTAGCAAGGCCCTCCTCACACAAAAGCTGTAGTGGCACATGTCTGCAATCCAAGCTAGTAGAAAGGTTGAGACAGGAAGATAGCAGGTTCAAGAGAAGCCTGGTCAACTTAGTCTCAAAATAAAAAAATAAAAAAAGAAGTTCTGGGGAATCTAGGCATCATGGCACATGCTTGTTATGCCAGTAACTGGGAGGCTGAGACAAGATCTTAACTGCGTGGCCAGCCTCAGCTACTACTAAGTGAGGCCCTCTGCAACTTCGTGAGAACCTGTTTCAAATTAGAGAACAAACATAGGGCTTGAGGTGGAGCTTGGGTGTAGAATGTCCCTTAGTTCCAATGCTGGTACCGCAAAAAAAAAAAAAAAAAAAAAACAAGGAGAGCAAGCTCAAGGTGAGGTCAGCCCTATTTTTTATTTTTGGTGGTACTGAGGTTCCTGGAAGCCCTTCTACCTCTGGGCTACACTCCCAGACCTATTTTTACATTTTTATTTGGAAACAGGGTCTCCTAAGCCAGCACATGCGGCTGGCTTCGAACCTGCGCGATCCTCCTGTCTCTGCTTCCCAAGCGCGGGGATTACAAGCGTGCGCCACCACACCGGGCTAGCCCTATTTTTTATTCTTTATTTTGCAATAGGGTCTCACTAAGTTGCAGAGGGCCTCACAAGTAGCTGAGACTGGCCATAAACCTGCAATCCTCCTGTCTCAGCCTCCCAAATACTGGGATTACAAGCATATGCCACCAAGCCCTGCTGGACTGACATTTTATTTTATTTTATTTATTTATTTATTTATTTATTTATTTATTTATTTATTTATTTATTTTTGGTGGTACTGGGGTTCCTGGAAGCCCTTCTACCTCTGGGCTACACTCCCAGACCTATTTTTACATTTTTATTTGGAAACAGGGTCTCCTAAGCCAGCGCGCGCAGCTGGCTTCAAACCTGCGCGATCCTCCTGTCTCTGCCTCCCAAGCTCAGGGATTACAAGCGTGTGCCACCACACCCGGTGTGGACAGACATTTTAAATGCTAACTACAGGGAGCCCTGCATAGTGGCACAGGTCTGTAATCTCAGTGCTTGGGAGGCCGAGACAGGAGGATCACACAGGTTCAAAACCAGCCTCAGCTACTTAGTGAGGCTCTTAGCAACTGTGAGACCCTGTTTCCAAATAAAATATCAAATAGGTCTGGGAGTATAGCCTGGAGGTAGAAAATCCCCTGGGTTCCACCCTCAGTACCACACACACACACACACACACACACACACACACAAAATGCTGGCCACTGATACTGTATAATGCCTAAAAGCATTTAAAATAAAATTTCTTCAGGAGTTAAATTATTAGAACATGTGAAAACACAAATCAGTAGCTTTTTTGGTAAATAGTATGCATTTTTTAGACTCAGTTGCACAGGCTGGCCTTGAACCTGCTGTCTTCCTGTGTCAACCTCTCTAATAGCTGGGATTGCAGGCATGTGCCACCATGGCTTTGTTTGAGGAGTGTTACAGTGTATCTTTAAATTCATGACTGCAGTGTTATGTGCCATGTTAATAAAAGTTAATAATAATAGATAACTAATTTAATTCTGTATGGTGTTTAACAATCAGTTAAGTAATAAGTTCTTACTGTCACATATACAGATTTGTGTTTATAAGTTTTGTTTAAAAGTTTTAAATTGACAGGTAGAGAGGCGTTTAGAGGCTTAGACAAATTACTAGAAAATTTATTTTCCACGGACTCAGTTTCTCTCACAATCCTGATCTTACATCACCGGAGCAATTCGTGTGGAAAGTTAAAAGAATCATTACCAACAGAATAATAGTTATGAAAGAATATCTTAAGAGTCGGGGAGTACTTTGGCCAGAGACAACACTTCCCCTTGGGGCTCTGCTTACTTTAAGCTTAGCCAATTTCCTGCGTGGGAAATCTTCACGCAGATGCCAAGGAAAAGGAAGTAAGGGCGGCAGCTTAGGCTGTCTGAGAACACCAATCCTCCTGTCTCAGCCTCCCAAATGCTGGAATTACAAGCATGTGCAACACACGCAGCTGTAGTTTATATTTGCTTAACATGATTGCCAGGCTTATGTCTTCCCGATTAGAGGCCATTAAATTAAAAATGATGCACCAGACAGAGCCACAGATGATGGTTCTGGAGAAGTCTCCAGGCCCCCATGAACTTATGAGCACTGACAGCCTGCCTACTGGACCCTCACTATCCTTTCCCCTCATCGAGCCTTCTCAGAAGGAAGCAGCTGGGGCAGCCATTGGTCCTGTTCCCTATAGGCAGTTACGGATACCAGTACAATTTGGGGTGTGCTGATAAAGGATGAACAGTGGCTGCCACAGGAGTAAGGCTGGGGCTGGAGCTCTCTGGACTTCTAGGACAAGACTAAGTGGGGATTCAAAAAAGAGATTGAAAATGGACGAATCCGGGCCCAGCTCTATAGAAAAATTAGAGCCCAGCTCTAAGGACCAATCAGAGCCCAGCGCTAAGAACCAATCAGAGCCCAGAACTAAGGACCAATCAGGAGAGTTGTCAGGCTATATAAGCCAGCCTTCTGCCCTTCCAAGTAGAAACAGCAGAGTGGCTGAGGGGCCGAGGGGCCGAGCGGTCGAGTGAACTTAGACTCTGTTTCCAAACAAAATGTGAAATAGGTCTCACAGTATGGCCTGGAGGTAGAAAAGCACCTGGGTTCCACCCCAAGTAACACACACAAAAGAGGGGAAAAAACAGGATGCTATTCAGGCAACAGCTCTCAGGGCTTGCATTCCACATTGGACTTCATTCTGGATGTAAAGAAGCAGCTAAAGTAAATTTTAATTGGTTAATTAGTTAATGCTATGAGTCTTACTGATACACTGGTGAGAAGGATGAGTCACACAGAATGTCTTTCACTAATATGGAACCCTAGCTACCTTCCCCTGTCAACAATTCTCAGAAGGAAGCACCTGGAGCAGCCATTGTTCCTGGACCCTACGGGCAATCAGGAATACCAGTACAATTTGGGGGCAGCTGATAAAGGATGAACTGTGGCTGGAGCAGGAGTCAGGCTGGGCCGGAGCTCCCCTGACTACTAGGACAAGACTAGGGATTCCAAAAAGAGATTGAAAATGGACCAATCAGGGCCCAGTTCTATGGACCAATCAGAACCCAGCTCTAAGGACCAATCTGAGCCCAGCTGTAAGTACCAAACAGGAGAGTTATCAGGCTATATAATCCAGCCTTCTTCCCTCCAAGTAGTAGCGGCAGGGCAGCTGAGCAGCAGAGCAATCAAGGTGCTGAGGGTCCATGGGGCCGAGTTCGGAACGGTGGAGGGGCCGAGGGGCCTAGCGATGGAGCAGCTGAGCAGCTGAGCAGCGGAGCAACAGAGTGGCGGAACCGCGGAACCGTGGAACTGCGGGGCGGCCCAGGGACCGAGGGCCCGAGGGGCCGAGCGGCGGTGTGGAGGGGCTGAGAGGACATAGAATCTGTTTTCAGATAAAATATGAAATAGGTCTTGGAGTATGGCCTGGAGGTAGAAAAGGAACTGGATTCCACCCCAAGCACCACACACAAAGCGGGACAAAATATGGGATGCCGTTCAGGCAACAGCTCTCAGGCGTTCATTCCACACTGGACTTTATTCTGGATGTAAAGAGGCAGCTAAAGTGAATTTTAATTGGTTAACTAGTTAATGCTCTGAGTCTTACCGATACACTGGCGAGAAGGATGGGTCACACATAATGTCTTTCACAAATACTGAACCCTAGCTACCTTCCCCTGTCAACCCTTCTCAGAAGGAAGCACCTGGAACAACCCTTGCTCCTTTACCCTATGGACAATTAGCAATACCAGTACAATTTGGGGGCAGCTGATAAAGGATGAACAGTGGCTGCAGCAGGAGTCAGGCTGGGCCAGGGCTCCCCTGACTACTAGGACAAGACTAGGGATTCCAAAAAGAGATTGAAAATGGACCAATCAGGGCCCAGTTCTATGGACCAATCAGAGCCCAGAACTAAGGACCAATCAGAGTCCAGGTCTAAGGACCAAACAGGAGAGTTGTCAGGCTATATAAGCCAGCCTTCTGCCCTCCATGTAGTAGCAGAGGAGCAGCTGAGCAGCAGAGCAGTCAAGGAGTTGATGGGTCAGTCAGCCGAGGTTGCATGGGGCTGAGGGTTTGTAGGGCCGAGCAGTGGAGCGGCAGAGCGGCCAAGGAGCTGAGGGGCCGAAGGGCCAAGGGACCAAGCGGTGGAGTGGCCGAGCGGCTGAGGGCTGAGGGACTGAGTTGTGGCTCGGCGGAGCAGCCGAGCGGCCGAGCAGCGGAACGGTGGAGGGGCTGAGGAGCCGAGCGGCGGAGCGGCAGAACCGCGGAGCGGAAGCAGCCGAGCACCGAAGCTGCTGAGCGGCAGAGCGGAGGGGCCGAGGGCCCTAGGGAACAATGAATCTGGGTCCAAATAAAATATGAAATAGGTCTCGGAGTATGGCCTGGAGGTAGAAAAGGAACTGGATTCCACCCCAAGCACCACACACAAAGCGGAGCAAAATAGGGGATGGCATTCAGGCAACAGCCTTCAGGGCTTTCATTCCACACTGGACTTCATTCTGGATGTAAAGAGGCAGCTAAAGTGAATTTTAATAGCTTAATTAGTAAATTCTATGAGTCTTACTGATACACTGGCGAGGACGGGTCACACATAATGTCTTTCACAAATACTGAACCCTAGGTACCTTCCCCGTCAACCCTTCTCAGAAGGAAGCACCTGGAACAGCCCTTGCTCCTTTACCATACAGGCAATTAGCAATACCAGTACAATTTGGGGGCAGCTGATAAAAGATGAACGGTGGCTGCAGCAGGAGTCAGGCTGGGCCGGGGCTCCCCTGACTACTAGGACAAGACTAGGGATTCCAAAAAGAGATTGAAAATGGACCAATCAGGGCCCAGGTCTATGGACCAATCAGAGCCCAGAAATAAGGACCAATCAGAGTCCAGATCTAAGGACGAATCAGGAGAGTTGTCAGGCCATATAAGCCAGCCTTCTGCTCAAGTAGTAGCAGTAGGGCAGAGGAGCTGCAGAGCAGTCAAAGGGCTGAGGGTCCATGGGACCGAGTATCGGAACGGTGGGGCGGCCGAGGAGTCGAGCAGCGGAGCGGTGGAACCGCGGAGCAGCCCAGGGGCCGAGCGGCAGTGCGGAGGGGCCGAGGGGCTGAGAGGACATAGAATCTGTTTTCAAATAAAATATGAAATAGGTCTCGGAGTACACCCTGGAGGTAGAAAAGGAACTGGATTCCACCCCAAGAAAGCGGGGCAAAATAGGGGATGGCATTCAGGCAACAGCTCTCCGGTCTTTCCTTCCACACTGGACTTCATTCTGCATGTAAAGAGGCAGCTAAAGTGAGTTTTAATTGGTTAATTAATGCTCTGAGTTACTGATACACTGGCGAGAAGGACAGGTCGCACATAAGGTCTTTCACAAATACTGAACCCTAGCTGCCTTCCCCCATCAACCCTTCTCGGAAGGAAGCATGTGGAGCAGCCCTTGCTCCTGGCCCCAACGGGCAAATAGCAATACCAGTACAATTGGGGGCAACTGATAAAGGATGAACGGTGACTGCGGCAGGAGTCAGGCTGAGCTGGGGCTCCCCTGAATACTAGGACAAGACTAGGGATTCCAGAAAGAGATTGAAAATGGACCAATCAGGGCCCAGTTCTATGGACCAATCAGAGACCAGCTCTAAGGACCAATCAGAGCCCAGCTCTAAGGACCAATCAGAGTCCAGATCTAAGGACCAAACAGGAGAGTTGTGAGGCTATATAAGCCAGCCTTCTGCCCTCCAAGTAGTAGCGGCAGAGCAGCTGAGCAGCAGAGGAGTCAAGGTGCTGAGGAGTCAGTCGGCCGAGGGTTCGTGGATCCTGGCATTGAAGCGGCGGAGCGGATGAGGGGCCGAGGGGCCGAGCGGCCGAGCGGCGACCCGAGAAGCCGAGGGGACATAGAATCTATTTCCAAATAAGATATGAAATAAGTCTTGGAGTGTGGCCTGGAGGTTGAAAAGCACCTGGGTTCCACCCCAAGCACCACACACAAAGCAAGGCAAAATAAGGGATGCCATTCAGGCACCAGCTCTCAGGTCTTTCCTCCACACTGGACTTCATTCTGGATGTAAAGGGTCAGCTAAAGTGAATTTTAATTGGTTAATTAATGCTATGAGTCTTACTGATACACTGACGAGGACAGGTTGCACATAATGTCTTTCACAAATACTAAACCCTAGCTGCCTTCCCCCATCAACCCTTCTCAGAAGGAAGCACGTGGAGCAGCCCTTGCTCCTGGACCCTACAGGAAAATAGCAATATCAGGACAATTTGGGGGCAGCTGATAAAGGATGAAGGGTGGCTGCAGCAGGAGTCAGGCTGGGCTGGGGCTCCCCTGACTACTAGGACAAGACTAGGGATTCCAAAAAGAGATTGAAAATGGACCAATCAGGGTCCAGTTCTATGGACCAATCAGAGCCCAGCTCTAAGGACCAATCAGAGCCCAGAACTAAGGACCAATCAGAGTCCAGAACTAAGGCCCAAACAGGAGAGTTGTCAGGCTATATAAGCCAGCCTTCTGCCCTCCAAGTAGTAGCGGCGGAGCAGCTGGGCAGCAGAGCAGTCAAGGGGCTGAGAGGTCAGTTGGCCGAGGGTCCTTGAGCCGAGCATTGGAGCATTGGAGCATCGGAGCGGCGGAGCAGCAGAGCGGCCCGGGGGCCGAGCGGCAGACCAGTGGAGCGGCGGAGCGGCGGATCGGCGGGCTGAGGAGCTGAGGGGACATAGAATTCGATTCCAAATAAAATATGAAGTAGGTTTGGAGTGTAGCCTGGAGGTAGAAAAGCACCTGGGTTCCACCCCAAGCACCACACACAAAACGGGGCAAAATATGGGAGGCCATTCAGGCAACAGCTTTCAGGCCTTTCATTCCACACTGGACTTCATTCTGGATGTAAAGAGGCAGCTAAGGTGAATTTTAATTGGTTAATTAATGCTATGAGTCTTACTGATACACTGGCGAGAAGGACGGTTCATACATAATGTCTTTCACAAATACTGAACCCTAGCTACCTATCCCGCCAACCTTTCTCGGAAGGAAGCACATGGAGCAGCCATTCCTCTTGGACCCAACGGGCAAATAGCAATACCAGTACAATTTGAGGGCAGTTGATAAAGGATGAATGGTGGCTGCAGCAGGAGTCAGGCTGGGCCAGGGCTCCCCTGACTACTAGGACAAGACTAGGGATTCCAAAAAGAGATTTAAAATGGACCAATCAGGGCCCAGTTCTATGGACCAGTCAGAGCCCAGCTCTAAGGACCAATCAGAATCCAGAACGGAGGCCCAAACAGGAGAGTCGTCAGGGTATACAAGCCAGCCGTCTGCCCTCCAAGTAGTAGTGGCAGAGCAGCTGAGCAGCAGAGCAGTCAAGGTGCTGAGGGGTCAGTTGGCCAGGGTTTGTGGATATTACCATCGAAGCGGCAGAGCAGCGGAGCTGACGAGGGGCCGTGGGGCCGAGGGGCCAAGCGGCAGAGTGGCAGAGCAGCAGAGCAGCAGAGCAGCAAGCTGAGTAGCCGAGGGGACATAGAATCTGTTTCCAAATAAAATATGAAATAGGTCTTGGGAGTACACCCTGGAGGTAGAAAAGCACCTAGGTTCCACCCAGGTGGAACTTTTAGCCACTTAGACAATTGGGTCAGCACCACCGATCTGGCCATTTGCTAGGTCTTCTGTATCCTATATTGATGTCACTAATTACGTAGGCTTATTGCTTCAACCGTCATCTTGTTTTCTCAGCTGTTTCATCTTATGAACATATGTCCAGGATGTGTGTCTGTTATACTCACAACAGTTAATTTTGTTGTTGGGACTGGGGATAAATCCCAGGGGCATTTTAGCTCCAAGCTACAGCCCCTATTCTCACTTATTTATTCCTTTCTTCATTTATTTTTGCTCTACTGGGGATGAACCCCAGGGGCATACTACTTCTGCGCCACACCCCCAGCCTGATTCTTTATTCTTTATTTAGAAACAGGGCCTCACTGAGTTGCAAAGGGCTTCACTATGTAGCTTAGGCTGTCTGCAAACACCGATCCTCCTGTCTCAGCCTCTGAAATACTAGGATAACAAGTATGTGCCACATGCCCAGCTGTGCTTTATATTTGCTTAACATGATCATCAGGCTTATGTCTTCCCACGTAGGGGCAATTAAATTATAAATAATGCACCAGACAGAGCCACAAGGATGGCCCAGGAGAAGTCTATCAGCTCTCCAGAATCTCTGAGTCCTAACTGCCTGTCTACTGAACCGTAGCTATCCTCCCCCCTCATCAACCCTTCTCAGAAGGAAGCAGCTGGAGCAGCCATTGTTTCTGTTCCCTATGGGCAATTAGGAATACCAGTACAATCCGGGGGTTGCTGATAAAGGTTGAAGGGTGGCCAGAGAAGGAGTCAGTCTGGGGTCACAACTCCCCTGACCTCTAGGACAAGACTAGAGCTTCCAAAAAGAGATTGAAAATGGATCAATCCGGGCCAGCTCTATGGACCAGTCAGAGCCCAGCTCTAAGGACCAATCAGAGCCCAGAACTAAGGACCAATCATCTAGATCTAAGGACCAATCAGGAGAGTTGTCAGGCTACATAAGCCACCTTCTGTCCTCCAAGTAGAAGCGATAGAGCTACCTGGTGGTGGCGGCTGCTCCTGATGTAGTGTTTTAACTTCCTACTGGCAGGAGAGCAAAGGCAGTAGTGACTGAAGATACTGACACACGAAGAGCGGTTGTGCTGAAAAGCAGAGCTTGGGACAGATTCTACGGTGCCGCCTCTGAGTAGTTGTTGGCCAGGCCCACCAGGAGCACCTGGCCACAGCAACCCTCTCAGACCTTCTCAGGCTCTTACACCTGCACGGGATCTCTGGTGGAGCAGAGATCATGGTTCACCACCAGGCTTGGCTTCTGCTTGTCCTTTTGAATTGTCCATCTTTCCCCACACAAGTCTCATTTCCCCCAGATTCCCATGAGCCCAACGCGTGCAGAGCCATGGTACTGGACAGCTAGAGCTAGCAATTGATTTGACAGAGCTTCCTCTGCAGTAGTGGCAGGCCAGGCCCTCCATGAGCTCAAAGCACAGAGACCTTTTCAGGCTCTTCCATGTGCACGGGATCCCTGCGCCACTGGGAATCATGGTGTGCCACCAGGTTTGGCTTCTGTACGTCCTTTTGAATTGTTCATCTTTCCCCACACAAGGCTTGCTTTCTCCCCCCTCTGTGCACACCCACTTTCCCAGTCCAATGAGGCCAGAGAAAATTGGAATTAACAGGCTACCTAGTCTGGGAGGCTCTCCAGAGTCAGCAGTGGTATGAAAACAGTAAATATGTCAAAGAGCACTGCTTCTCCCCACCCTGAAACTGAGGTGAATCCCTTTCTCGGGAGCTCTGGAGGTCCTCCATTTCTGCCCACTGTGGCTCTCAGGGGAGCAGAGCAGGTGGTCCTGGCCCCGGGCACCCTAATTTGATAAAAGAGGAGGCTGGTCTGCAGACCCAAGGGCCATGACACATGGCCACTGGCAGAGCTCGCTAAGTGAGGGGCCACTCCAAGCTACATGGGCAGCGAAGCCATGGGCATTGATGAGATGCAGAATGGAGTGCCAGTTGGTGGAGCGGGCAGAGAACCTTCTCAAAGGGCAAAGTATGGGATGCCATCCAGGCAAAAGGCTCTCTGGGCCTCTCTTTAATGCTGAACTGGACTTCATTCTGGATGTAGGCAGCTAAGGTGCATTTTAATTAATTTTGTTGGTGGTAATGGTTATGGTTCTCAGTGGCATTTCACCTCTGAGCTACACACCCTATCCTAAATTATTTATTTATTTATGTATTTTTTGCGTTATTACATATTAACGATTTTATTATCATTAAGGTAAGCTGGGCCTGGTGGCATACACTTTTAATCCTAGCATTTGGGAGGCTGAGACCAGAGGATGACGGTTTGCAGACAGCCTCAGCTCCTTAGTGAGGCCCTCCGCAACTTAGTGAGACCCTGTTTCAAGCTAAAGAGTAAAAAGTAGGGCAGGAGGTGTAGCTCAGATATTGAATGCCCCTGGGTTCCATCCCCAGACCCACAGGAAAAAAAAGATGCATTAAAACCAGAATAAGCCGGGCGTGGTGGCACATGCCTGTAACCCAGTACTTGGGGGGGCTGAGACAGGAGGATAGGTTCACAGCCAGCCTCAGCAAAGTGTGAGCCCCTCTGCAACTTATTGAGACCCTGTTTCAAAATAAAATATAAAATAGGGCTGGGGTTTAGTTTTGAGGTAGAATGCTTGGTTTCAATCACCATTACCAGACAAACAAACAAGCAAACAGTAAATAGGAGACTCAAAAGTGAGGAAATAGTCTTATTCATTCTCTAAGAGCTTTAAGATAAAAAGTGCTGGGTGTGGCTTGCACACACATAATCCCATTACTCCAGGGGCTGAGACTTGAGTAGAGCAGGTTCTAGGCTATCAGCAAGACCCTGTTCCAAAAGGAGGGAATGCAAAGGAGCTTCTATTTCAGGGTCAGAGGCAGTGACTTTGTTCTCCACTAAGTTAGCTCTCTTCAGGCCTCTAGGCCTGGGGGTGGGAGGTGGGGTAGAGTATCAGCCAAAGCAATCTGGCTTCCTCTTCTTGTTTTCAGGATCTGTGAATCCTTATTCTCATACACAGTTTAAAGTCTATTTTACTAAGAATTAAATTTTAAAAATCAAGGTGGATTAAAAAAATGTTTTTTGGTGGTACTGGGGATTGAACCCAGGGGTATCTACCTCCATGTTACACCCCAGCCCTAATTTTTATTCTTTATTTGGAAACATTGTAGCACTGAGTTGCAAAGGACCTCACTAAGCAGCCAGGCTGTCTGCAACCTGCAGTCCTCCTGTCTCAGCCTCCCAAATGCTGGGATTAGGAGCCTTCACCACCATTCCCAGCTTCTGTTATTTTGAAACAGTTTCACTAAGTTGCAGATGGCCTCACTACATTGCTGAGGCTAGAACCTGTGATCCTCCTGTCTCAGCCTCCCAAGTACTGGGACTGTAAGAGAGTACCACTTCACTTGGTAAACCAGAATATCTGAAGGACCTAGCTTTATCATTACTATTATACCTAATTACCTAGGAAGCCCAAGAAAATTGCTGTGCTCATGGTTGGCTAGGAAATCTCTACGTTAAGTTGTATCCAAGATGGTTGTGATCACATCTGGAAAATGGGAAGACCGCAGTCACTTGTTTTCTGCTCCTGCTTTATGAGAATGACCGGCTCACTCTGTCCTGCCAATAATACCACACGGCAGCAGAATGGCCGCAGTTCTGGTGAACCTAGTAAAAGAAAACAACTTCACTTCTGTGAACTACTCTGTGGTGTTTGGATTTCCCTGTTGCTGTGGACGAGGCTTTGGAATTGATGAGGACAGAATGCTGAGACTCACCTCCCAGCAAAGGGTGCCCTGGTATCGATCCTGGCCAGCTGTCCGGCTCCTCGGTTCCCTCCAGGTGACCTCTTTCCTTGCTAGACACCGTCCTGTGGGCTGCAGTAACACCTGGAGTGAGACAGCACAAGTGGTCGCTTAGGTATACATTTAATGTCATAGTAGGTGCAGAAAGTCTTCTTGAAACTCTTGAGAAGCTTAAGTAATGCTTTTGACTTGGTTTCTTTTAATGCAAGACACCTGAAGTGTGCTGAGTATTCTGTATTGTTGTATTTCTTCTGCCCCAAAGGTCAAGCAGAATGTAATTGGTAAGCAGAAGTCTAGTTGGTCACTGAGCTGGTCAGGATGATGGAGCTTCAAAGATACTAACATGTCACCATTACTAAGCACTTCCTAGTGTTAGAAGCCTGGGGGAAGCACTGGGCTGAGGCCCCACCTCTGAGGGTGGAGGCTAGCTTGAGCAGCCCCTTCCCTGCCCTCCACTCACGCCCCCAGCAGCCTTAAGCATTTAAGCCCCGTGGAGCACGCCCTCTTCCTTTTTTCAGGGAGCTGGGAGCTGGGCTCCTGCAGGAGGGCTCTGCAGGCCCTGCATCTGCTACCTCACCAGACACCTTCCCGTTTCCTCTTGTGCCTTTGGGGACCTGACCTCAGCTGTGGAGACCTGCCCCTGCTGAGTCTCCTTGGGTCTGAAAGCCAGTGCTCCTGCAGCCTGGAAGACATGGCTTTCTGCCCTCCAGGCATGAGGGAGAGGCTTCTTGGTGCTGCTGCATCCAGGTTCCTCTGGCCCTATTGCTCTTTGGAAAGTGTATTCCTTGAGACATACAGCACACCACGGTGGATTTCAGGTAAGTTTGGGTGCGAACTTGTTGGATCAATGTGGGTCAGAGTGTTAGTAGACCCCGCTGTGGCCCTGAGGTCTGCTCTAGGGCACTGGGCCTGTTGTACACCAGTCCGTAGATTGGACAAGGAATTTTTTCATAGTGGGCTTCAGTGCCAGATACCTTGTCTCTTACAGCTGGCCCTGGAGGCAAAGTACCTAGAATCCTACTATTTGGAGCAAGAGACTGGAGGGTCTCATGTTAGAGGATGGCCTCAGCAAGTAGTGGGACTCTCAGGACCCTGTGAGACCCTGTTTTTGAATTAAAAATATAATAGAAGCTGGGCATGGTGGCGCACGCTTGTAATCCCAGCATTCGGGAGGCTGAGACCGAAGGATCGCGGTTTGCTGACAGCCTCAGCTACTTAGTGAGACCCTTTGCCAGCTCAGTGAGACCCGGTTTCAAAATAAAGAATAAAATACAGGGCAGGGGCTGTAGCTCAGAGGTCAAATGCCCCTGGGTTCCATCCCCCAACCTGCAAAGACAAAAAAATAGTGTTGGGGGTGTAGCTCAGAGGTAGAATGCCTCTGGGTTCAATCTCCAGTACCAAAAACAAGAAAAAAAAAAAAAAAAAAGAAGATACTATTTCTGGTGAATATATTCTTGTTTAGAGGTATGAAGGAGCCTCCTTTTTTCTTATTTATTTATCTATTTACTTACTAGTTTTTTTTTGTGTTACTGGAGATTAAAGTCAGGGGCATTCTACCTTCGAGCTACACCTGAGCTCAATTTTAGTTTTTGTTTTGAAATAGTCTTGCTAAGTAGCTTAGATTCTCACTACTTTTTGAGGCTGCCCTGGAACCTGTGATCCTCCTGCCAGATCCCCCCCACCCCCCAGCACTGGGATTACAAGTGTGCACCACCACATGGCTCTCCTCCAGTCCTTTACATTTTTTATTTTGAAATGGTGTTTAAGCCTTGCATGGTGGCACGTGGCTGTGATCCCATTAGTTGGGAGGTTGAGACAGGAAGGTCATAGGTTTGCAGTCCTCCTCAGCTACTTAGTGAAGTATTCTGCAATTTATTTGCACTTTGTTTAAAAAAAAAATAAGCCAGGCTTGGTGGCGCATGCTTGTAATCCCAGTATTTGGGAGGCTGAGACAGGAGGATCTTTGGTTTGCAGCATGGCTAGCCTCAGCTAAACAAACAATAAAAACCAGGGCTGGGTGTAGTTTAGAGGTTCAATACCAGCTGGGTTCCATCCCCAGCCCCCCCCCCCCCCCCCCCCCCGCCAAAAAAAAGGAAAACCATCCTGGAGGCTGTGTCCTTGGGCCTGAGCCTTGGGAAGGAAGGGTTTCTGTAGTCACTGCTCTGAAGATTCCTGTGACCTCTAACCTATTCAGTAAACTCAGGGATGTTGCGGAGTTGTGGGAGCTTGATAAAAACAGCAACACCTGAACATTAAGTCCCTCCAGTTTGAACTGGTTTCTGTGGGAACCACTTTTAGATGCGAACTGAAATGACCACTTAACAAAACAGCTTGCTGGGCTGTGGCTGTAGGCTGGCAGTCGAGTGAACTCTTTGCTCAACTGAGGGCTGTGTACTGTGGGTGTGGGGAGAAAGTGTCCTAAATGCTTACACCTTGGCCTTGCAGGCGGTCCACTCCCCTGTGATGCCTGCAGAGGGCTCCTGCCCATGGGCCCTGCCTTCCAGGCCCTGCCTGCCTTTGCTGCCCGATGGCCAGAGCACGGGGATCAGAGCAGGGAGCATGGAGGAGTCGCTGGTGGGATTCTTAGCTGTATTTTTTAAAAAGTTCATGCTCAAATTTATAATCTGTACTGACTCACTACTGAGGACAAAAAACTGTAAAAGATCATAGTCAGTTACTGGCTACAAATGATAATAAAGAAATGTAGTGGATAGTTGGAAGCTTGAGATAGGAGGACCACAGGTTTGAGACCAGCCTCAGCAATAGTCTGTCAGCTACACCCTCAGGCCTATTTTATACTCTTTTAATTTTATTTTATTTTTGCAGTGCTGGGCATGGAACCCAGGGGCATTCTACCTCTGAGCTATACCCCCTGCTCTATTCTTTTATTTATTTTGAAGCAGCGTCTCACTGAGTTGCAAAGGTCCTCACTAAGTAGTAGCTTAGGCTGTCCTTTAACAGTGATCCTCCTGTCAGCCTGCTAAATGCTAGGATTTCAAGCATGAGCCGTGACCACGCCTGGTTTATTCTTTATTTTGAAACAGGGTCTCACTGTGTTGCAAAGGGCCTCACTAAGTAGTTGAGGCTGGCCTTGGACCAGATCCTCCTGTCTCAGCCTCCCAAAAGCTGGGATTACAAGCACGTGTCACCACGCCCGGCTTTTTTATTTTTGAAACAGGGCCTTGCTGGGTTACTGCACTGGCCTTGAACCTGTAATCCTCCAGTGTCTTCCTCTGAGTTTTGGGATTGTAGTCTGAAGGACACAAGTTACTCAGAAAATCCCAGTGTCTGCAGGGGATTTCTTTCCCACATCCTTAAACAGGTGTGGTTTAATAATATTGTGGTGTTATTTCTATTCCCATTTCTCTCTCCAGGGAAGATCTGAGGACCACATTGACATTTCCCCCCCAAATTGTTCAGGAGAAGCTGGGTATGGTGGCTCCTGCCAGTAATCCTAATACTTGGGAGGCTTAGATAGAGGGTCACAGGTTTGAAACAGCATCAGCAATTTAGGAAGGCTCTTAGCAACCTAGACAGACCCTGCTTCAAATTAAAGACTGTAAAATAAGATTGGGCATGTAGCTCAGAAGTAGAATGCCTGAGTTTAGTCTCAGATACCACAAAAGGAAGAAAGAGTGTGAAGAAGGCATGACGCAGGGAGTGGGCAGCGGCCAAGTGAAAAGCAAGAGGCGCTTTATTCTGCACTGAGGTCCAGAGGCGGCCAGGGAAGCACACCTGGGGGCGGCAGGTTGGAACTTTTTATGGGGATGTTTTTTGGGGGTGGGGGAGAGTGGGGAGTTGGGGGCTTTCCGGGCAGTTAGGTGGTTATTTCTTAAGCAGTGGTTCATGTTGAAGTGCTTGGAACTGTGTGCCACCTGTATCGGGAACCGGGTAACACGTGTTTGTGGTTGCACACATCGGTGTTGGCCAGGGTAGGAAACTGGTGTTTACCTGCAGCTACATGCGTCAGCCAGCTGGAATTGCCAGGGGCTGGGGCAGCCACTGTCTCTGCTGACCTAACTGAGAGAGACAGAAATGGGAGTTCAGCTCCGAGTTAGAATGCCCTGGGTTCTGCCCCCAGTATACACACACACACACACACACACACACACACACACACACACACACAGCATGTAGAGGGTGCTGCTTATACTGCTGGGCCTAGTGACAAAAGCCCTTCTTCACTGATGCCCATGTGAGTGAGCACTCGCTGTCCTGATGGGCGGCCTCACCTGGCCCAGCGTCACATCCCTATAGATGTGCGTTGAGTGATCCATCGTCTGCAAACATAGCCCAGAGTGTTCACATGAGTCCATCTCAGCAAGGGCGGTCACAGTGCGTGAGCAGGGCCAGCCCAGGCTGCGGAGGCTTGGCAGCTGGACTCCTAGGGAGCTGGCGACACGCACAGGAACCAGTCCTGAGGGGCACAGCGTTGTCCACCGCCCAGGAACTAAGAGAAAGTGGCTGCGGGTGGCTGCAAGTTGGATTCTTTATTTGTGTGCCCTAATGAGCTCCTGGGATTCCAGGTTTTTGGTTTTTATAGCACTGGGGATTAGAACCCAGGGCTCCCCATGTGCCCAGGGAGCGGGGAATCACTGAGCTGCACCCCTAGCCCCCTTTACAAAGTTTGTTTTGAGGCTAAAGTCTTAGTGAGTGGCCCAAGCCGTCCTCAGGCTTGCTCTCCCCTGCCTTATCCTCTGTAGCAGGCCTGCACTGCCATGCCCAGCCAGATTGGTTTCTAATTAGCAAGAGAGCTCAGACTGCAATATCGGCCAAGACTTGGGGACTGTGCTCTCTGGACCCAGTGCTCAGGCCTTGACCACACTGGCCTTGGCCTCCACTCCACTCCCAGCCCTCCAGGAAGTCAAGCTAACTAAGAGTTCTGCACTGCAGATGTGCAATGTGTTAAGATTTGGTGTATAGAACATTGCGTTGTGTGAGTTATTCTTTTTTTTCTGTGGTGCTATGGATGGAACCCGGGGCATTCTACCTCCCAGCTACACTCCCAAACCTATATTTTTTTACATTAATTTGAAGCAGGGTCTCACTGAGTTGCTGAGGGGATCTCTGCCATCCTCCTGTCTCAGCCTCCAAATGCTGGGATTACAAGCTTGCCCCACCACACTTTTGAATTATTCTTGTAATGCTTGTTCTTTATAAGAATAGCACAAACAAATCTTAAGTTCTTTGTGGAACACTGAAACATGAGTGAACCCTAAATTGCAGATGGGGACCATCACTCTGGTTCAGTGGTAAAATCCCCTCCCCTCTGCGCAGCGCCTTACCAGGACTCGCTTACACCCAGTGGGCAAGTGAATCAGAAACACCCCGTGCTGTGCACACTGCTGTGAGCCCACCCTCCCTGCCCCAGCTCCCCACCCCTACTTAGGCAAGAGGCTGCAGTGTCAGGATCCCCCAGCCCCCATACCCACTCACCGTGCGTCCTCGGGCCCCCTTCCTCCACACACACACACCCACACCCTCGGGCCCCATGTCTGGGCCGCAGACCCCAACGGGGCTTGAACTCACACCTGTGCCTCCTGCGTATTCTTGTCATGAGGGGAAGTTGGCTTAGTTGTTATTAAAATTAAAGGGGACATGTTTTCTTAAAGTTTGCTGGAAATTTGGATCATGACCCAGCATAACAGAATAGATCGACATGGTTTATTAGAAGATAGGCTTTCCATCTCCTCATCCTGCATTTTATTCCTTTTTTATAGTTCTTTTTGGGTTACTGGGGAATGGAACCCAGGGGCATTCTACCTCCAAGGTACACCCCCAGCCCTATTTTCATAGTTTATTATTATTATTATTATTATTATTATTATTATTAATTATTTTGGTGGTAATGGGGGTGGAACCCAGAGGCTTTCTACCTCCAGGCTATACTCCCAGACCTTCTTAATATTTTATTTGGAAACAGGGTCTCACTAAGTTGCTGATCCTCCTGTCTCAGCCTCCCAAGCATGGGGATTACAAGCGTGCGCCACCACGCCTGGCATAGTAGTTTTTATTATTTATTTATTTGTGGTGCTTGGCAGCCCTATTTTTTATTCTTTATTTTGAAGTAGGGTTTCACTGAGTTGTGAAGGGCCTCACTAAAATCACTAGTGCAAGAGGGTGCTGGCAACCCTCTGTGCTTGAGAGAGAAGCCTTGCGGAAGGCCAGTGCCCAGAGGCAGAAGTGCTGCTTCTCACCCCAAGGTTTTTGAAGGTCTTTGTATGGAATGCTTCTGCATCTGTTTTCACATTCCTGATGCCTCCTGTTTATGGCACCTAGCTCAGGGACTTGGGCCTCAGCACAGATATGTCTGTTTTGCACTTGGTTTCTTTTAAGGGGTGTAATGGTTTGGAAGCCCCAATGAATAATGCAAATCCCTGTGGCTTCTGGGACCCTGAGAAGCATCAGAAACTTGAGTTTTGATAATTTAGGTTTTTTTCATTAAAAAAGTTTTGTTGTTGTTGTTGGTACTGGGGATGGAACCCAGGAGCAGTCTACCTCTGAGCTACACCCCTAGCCTATTTTTTTTATTCTTTATTTTGAAGCAGGGTCTCATTAAGTTGCAGAGGGCCTCACTAAGTAGCTGAGGCTGGCCGCAAACCTGCCATCCTCCTATTTCAGACTCCTAAATGGAGGGATTACAAGTGTGTGTCACCATGCCTGGGTATCTAGGGCTTTAAAAAATTTAGCTGGGCGTGGTCACGCATGCTTGTTATCCCCGTGCTTGGGAGGCTGAGACAGGAGGATCGCCCAGGTTCCAAGCCAGCCTCCCTGGCTTAAGAGGCCCTGTTTCCAAATAAAAAATATAAAATAGGTCTGGAAGTGTAGCCAGGGTTTCATCCCCAGTACCACCAAGAAAAAAATTTAAAGTTTTCTAGGTTGTTATTTTTGTGGTATGATACAAGAAGGGTCCACTTCACATGAATATTAAATGCTTTAATGTTGTAGTGAGCATAACTGTCCACAGCCAATTATTAGTCCATCAAGCCACACTTTATTACAGGTTCGAACCTGGACCCAAGCACCTCTGGCACAGCAGAAATGGCATGGGCCCAGAGCTCCGTTTGGGGGTCAAATTTATAGTTTTACATCAAATTGCAAGTCATTTTTACATCATTGATGACATTTTGTAAATTTCCCGTTTTACATTCTCCACTTTACATTTCCTGCGTAACTTGTAGGGACATTTTTTTTAAGATAACGGGGGTGGGGGGGGTAGGGGCAGAGGGTCTCTTATCTAGATTTACAGCCCTGGTAGGGGCGGGTGCTCTTAGCCAGGGCGGATACTCTACACTTTTAGCTTTTCTAGGAATTTGCCCATTAATATTGGCCACTTGAGCTTAAAACTTATGGAACTTCTATACAATTAAAAACATTTTCTAATCACCTATTATCTTATTTTTATTATTAGCTATTACAAACTTCTGCTATTAAATTTATAACTATAGGCTTATAATTACCACCAAATACTATTGAACTATTGGCACACAATACTACAGATCACAATACTATTGATTCTTATTATCTCATACAATAATGTTATTACATAATATTATTTTCACAATTACTAATCTTATTTTTAGTCACAGCAAACTTATAAAACTTAAACCAACTCCTAAAGCATCTAACTTCAAATAAGGCATAGGCGGGGGTTTCTTATCTAAGACACACAGGCAGGCTAGGCCTGGGCAGCTGCTCTCTGCCTGTCAATTTTGAAACAAAACTTACAAGCACAAATCCATATAGGACATTAAAAACTTATTACTTAACTAGTTATTAACTAAATTATTTATCATTGATTATCAACTTTTATTAAAATGGCACACAACACTGCACTCATGAATTTAAAGACACACCAACATTAAGATATTGTCATATCTCCTTTTTCCTAGGTTGAAGACTATTAAGTTTAACTTGTTGAATATTTTTATTTATTTTTATAAATTTTGAGTTTATTTATTTATTTATTTATTTTTTGTGGTACTGGGGGTGGAACCCAGGGGTTTTTCTGCCTCCAGGCTACACTCCCAGACCTATTTTATACTTTAGTTGTAAACAGGGTCTCACTAAGTGTACCAGTATTGGGAATGGCCTAGGAAAATTTGAGAAAGCTCTGATTATTAATACATTTCAAAAATAATTGTGTCAAAATGGCTGCAGACCTGGAGAGAGAGAGGCTTGGCTCTGATCAGGAAGCAAACAGCCATTGAAACTTAGACTGACTTAGCTAAATGTACTTAGCAAGTCAATAGGAGAGAAGTAGGCCTTTCTCTATCTAAAGACAGATCTACATGATTAGATAAGCAAGCTAGGACAGGGGAGGGATCCACCTTGCTGAAAGCAGACACCTTGCCACACCTTGCTGGGGGAGGTACCTCACAGGGGCGTTCACTAGGTCAGAATTACGCAGACAAGATGGAGGTCATGGGTATAAAAAGTGAATGAGTATACAAATGGGTGGTGAATTGGCCCTGGCCACCCTTCCCCTCATGCCATTTTGGCATGGGGCTGTAACTGTCTCTTGTATTTCTATCTTTTTCCTCTTCTGTTTTTCTATCTTTTTCTGTTTTTTTTTTTTTCCTTTGGGGAATTTTAAGGAAGTTATTCCCAGGGGTCTAACAAAGATCCCTGGGGACAGTTTCCCAAACCGTAACATAAGCTGCCGAGAGCCTCATTAAATAACTGAGGCGGGATTCAAACCCGTGCGATCCTCTTGTCTCAGCCTCCGAAGCTCTGAGATGACAAGTGTGCGCCACCACGCCCAACTATTTTTATAAATTTTGAAATGGGATTTTGCTACAACTGCGGAAGGCCTTGCAAAGTTGCTGATGCTGGCCTTTATTCTGTTATCCTCCTGTCTTTTTTTTTTTGGTGGTACTGGGGGTGGAACCCAGAGGCTTTCTACCTCCAGGCTATACTCCCAGACCTTTTTTTTAATATTTTATTTGGAAACAGGGTCTCACTAAATTGCTGAAAGCCTCACTAGGTAGCTGAGGCTGGCTTCGAACCAGTGCGATCCTCCTGTCTCATCCTCCCAAGCGCGGGGATTACAAGCGTGTACCACCACGCCCGGCTCTATCCTGTTTTACTCAGCATCTCCAGAGCTGGCATGACAGGCATGTACCTCTAGCCCTAAAGACTTTTTTTTGTGTGTGTGGGTCTGGGGATGGAACCCAGGGGCATTCAACCTCTGAGCTACACCCCCAGCCCTATTTTTTAGTCTTTATTTTGAAATAGGGTCTGAGATTATAAGCATGCGCCACCCCGCCCGGCTCCCTAAAGACTTTTATTTTGATGCAGTTTGTCCTCATGAAGATGTATCTCATATTTTATCCCTAGATTATTTTCCCCTATTATTTGAGAAAATGGGTGTATGATGAACAACAATTTAAAGTAAGAGTTGAAGCCGGGCATGGTGGCACACGCTTGTGATGCCAGCATTTTGGAGGCTGAGACAGGAGGATCACAGTTCGCAGCCAACCTCAGGTACTTACCGAGGCCTTTTGCAACTCAGTGAGACCCTATTTCAAAATAAAGAATAAAAAAGAGGGCAAGGGGTGTAGCTAAGACGTTGAATGCCCCTGGGTTCCATCCTCAGACCCGCCAAAAAATAAAATTTAGAAATATATTTTTAATGTCCTGTAAAGTTCCTGAGTACGTATCTGTTATTAAGAGTTCAAATCCCAACTCAGCTCTTTTTCCATTTATCAAGCCCATTTCAGATTTTTGAAAAATAGTGTATTGGTTGGTATGTTTTGCATGGAATTATTATAAATGAAGTAGAATTTCCCTTACTCTGTCTTCATAAATTCAAAGCCGAATGTCTGCCGGACACATTGATTTGATGCTTTCCTTGTAGTTAATCTTTTCTTTATCTCTTTCTCAGTATCACTCATGCATAGTAATAGAAATCTTTTCTTATTCTCCTTTATACAACTTTCTTAAATTTTATTGCAGTTAGCAATACATGTATATCTAGAGATTCCAATGTAAACTGTTTTCAACATTATGAACTGCTTTAATCCTATTTTATATCTGAAAGGTATGTTCAGCACTATCTTAGAGTATCTCATGAAGTTCCAATTCTCTAAGGTTATCTTTCTGAGACTACATGGGAATTTTAAACACCTAGAGTTCAAAGCGAAGTATTACATTCACACAGAGTCCAAATGATCCAGCCTGAGACTGACTTACGGGGCTGTGAACAGTAAGGGTCTCCCAGCGTTTGTATGTATAGTCACAGCAGTTATGGCCCTAGTGAAGCAAGTCTGTCTCCCCAGCACCCAGGCCCTGCAGACTGTTCTTCCTGAACATCAAGGGCATAGCATCCCTCAGCACACAGCGACCCTAACACGTGAGCAGACACCCGTGAGGCTTGTAGGTATCACAGCAGCAGGACACAGTTTGTTGAGGAGAATTCAGCCACAACTCAGAACTCTGCCCCCGAGGCACAGTACACTGAGTCTTGGAGTCCTCCCGATACAGGAGTTCAGAGTCTCCAGCTGCTACCTCCCCTGACCTTTCTAGGCCACTGTGTGATTTTTCCTAAACCACGACCAAGAAATCTGGAGATAAAATAATTGTGACCCATCTTGTGAATGTTTAGATTTAAAAACAAAAGTAAATGAAAAAACAGTAAGTAAAACATTCCATGTGGCTGATCTAGTTAATTTTCATGCTGAGTTTATCCTAAAATGACTAATTCATCAAAACACTCTTAAATTCCTTATAAACTCTCTCAGTATCTATTGCATTTTAAGAAATCTTTTTTGGAGCCAGGTGTGGTGGTGTGCACTTGTAATCCCAGTACTTGGGAGGCTGAGACAGGAGGATCCTTGATTTGCAGCTAGCCTTAGCTACTTAGTGAGGCCCTCCCTCCACAACTTATGGAGACCCTGTTTAAAAAGAAAGAATAAAAAACTAGGGCTGGGGGTGTAGCTCTGAGGTAGAATGCCCCTGGGTTGGGTTCCATCCTCAGAGGTGGGGAAACAAAAATAAGATTGGGCTGTGAATGGAGAATGGAGTTCAGAGGTAGAATGTCCCTGGATTCTACCCTGAATACTAAATTTAAAAAAAAAAAGGGAAATTGGACCTTTATTCCTGTGTCCTCCGGAAGTCCATCTGCAAGCTTTGCCAGCCCAGTGAAGCACACGTTTTCTCTGCCTCACTCGTCGTTTGGACCGTTTTTATAAAAAGCTCTTACTGCTTTTGTAGTTTGCAGTAATGCAGAGCCTCTTCTGTGTCACGTGGAAAAATCAGGCTGTGCTCTTAGAGGAATTTGCATAGGTATTATAGAAATTATATGTCGTAAGAAGCTAGTTTTCATTCCTAGATGTTTATTTTTTATTTATTTTTTTGGTGGTACTGGGGGTGGAACCCAGAGGTTTTCTACCTCCGGGCTATACTCCCAGACCTATTTTATATTTTATTTGGAAACAGGGTCTCACTAAATTGCTGAGAGCCTCAGTAAGTAGCTGAGGCTGGCTTTGAACCTGTGTGATCCTCCTGTCTCAGCCTCCCAGGTGCAGGGATTACAAGTGTGCGCCACCACCCCCGGCCATTCCTAGATGTTTAGGTTGAGCCAACCTGCAAACAAAAAATAAGATGAAGGACAGAAAACCAAAATTAAATAATACAAATTTATTAAAGACACTAGGAACATAGCACTGAATAATCAGGTTACTCTAGTGGACTCATGCCCAAATGTGCCCACTCCCATTCTTGAGAAGGTCGGTTACCTGTGTAGTTAGAGCTGTCCCACCTAGACTTGCCACAGCACACTGGCCATCTCTGCATTATGCGCGGCCTTTGCTGCTGCTTTGCTCAGAATTCATCTTGGACAGGACCCCACTGTCACAACTAGAGTGCTGAGAAATGCCTGGAGCCTCTGTGCTAGAGCAGCCATGAATGCCTCCCCTACACAGCAAGGTGACGAGTGAGGGTCCTCCTGGGAGAAGAGGCATGCCCAGGCCTTACGCCACAGCTGGGCTGAACCCTTCCTGGAGATGCCACGCCAACGTGGATGGGCTGAGAAGCCCTAGGCCAGAAGATGCGACAGATCCATGGCAGGAGGGCAAATGTTTCTTGCCTGAGCAGCATCCGAGGCCTTGGTTACAGGAGAGCGGAGACTCCACTACACATCCATCCCCTCGTTTCCACTGCAGAACAGAGTGAGGGAGAGGACACAGCACAGTGTGGGCACTCAGGAAAACTGAATGGGGCGGGTGTGGAGGGAGTGACATAGAGCGGCCCTCAGGGAGAGCTCAGGGAGGAAGAGAGGAAGGAGCCATGGTAGGAATCTGGTAAAGAAGACCCCAGTCAGAACAAAAGCAGCACAGAGGCCCCGCGGTAGGAACATCTTAGGAGTGTTTTATGCAGAACATGGCTGATCTCAGGAGGTTAGTGGCCAGACTAGAATGGTGTTTAGGGCAAAGGAAGATGCCATTAGCAATAAGGGTCAGGAGATTTGTGTGCTTTCGAAGCAGTTCCAGGTCACCTGAGTGCCTGCCAGTCATGTCTTTACAAGTGTACATTAGGAGACCTCATCCAGATATCTCAGCAATAGAAATTCATTGCTCTAACTTCCAGAACAAATGCACAACAAGAAGAAATGAAGCGTGACTTAGTTTCTTCCAGAGTGCCTGTCACTCCATTTCTGGGTGTCTCCTGTCCTGAAGGCACATGGTGTGGAGGTTGGTTTTCCTGTAGCAAATGAGGACTCGTCAGGTGTGTGGCATGTGCCACATACTAGTGATCCCAGTAATTGGGAGGCTGAGACAGGATCAGTAGTTTGAGGACAGCCTCACCAGGTAGGGAAACTCTTCAACCTAGCGAGACCCTGTTTTAAAAAAAAAAAAAAAAATTGGCTGACGATGCTGCTCAGAGTTCGAATGCTCCAGGATTCAATCCTCAGTACCACAGAAAAGGGAAACTCTGAGTGAACCCCACGCATTGCAGAAGGATCATGGAGTAACAGTGGCCACTGTCTTGGCCAGTCCCTTGACTCTCCTCTTGGCCCTAAACTTGGATGCCTTGAATAAGTTCTCTCTGCCAACTGGAGCTGGATGCCTCCTTCCTCCCTGCGGTCTTGCTAAGTAATGCTTGCTCAGGGCCACCTCTCTGTCCTAACCAACCCTGCCCCTCACAAGTTTCTTTTGACCTACAACCTTGCAGTTGATGCCTGCAGCTGCTCCAGAGCTCCTGGCAGCCTTGTGTGAAGGGATTTCTCCGCCTCTTTCCACTGCGCCAAGTCACTACGAGGGTCCAGTGTTACAGGCCATTTCACCCTTCTTGCACACCAGGAAGGAGAAAAAGAACATCTTTCACAGGCAGGGAGAGAAAATCTGTAAATGGTGGGAGGCAAGGCCAGTGCAGTGACTGAGGTAAATTAGATAGGGAGCCCCCCCCCCCCCCCCAGGCCAAGCATGGCCACAGGGCAGCTCCTGGGAGACTGAGACAGGAGGGTCATGAGTTCAAGGACAGGACATAGAACTTAGCAAGGCCCTCTTTTAAGGTAAACAGTTTAAAGGGCTGCAGCTCAGTGTTCAATCCCTAGAATCACTAGAAGAAGGGCCAGGGAGGGGTCGTGTCCCCTCCCCTTCCCTCTGCTCCTGACAGTCAGGGCTGCATCAGAGCGCTGGAGGCCTGCACCCTCCCTTGGAGTGAGCATCCCTTGGCATGGGCTGCTGCCGTGGCCTTGACCGACTTTCTAGATCAAGCACAAGTACCTTTAGGTTCTGGCTGGATATTTCTACTAAGAAGGACCCTCAGGTGTGTTTCTGAAGCGGGTTATGGTCTACTTAGACAGTAAGCAGAGTGCTATTGAATCCTGGGAGTGAGGTGTAAGCACGACTTAGGCAAAGAGACCTTAGAGACACCGTGCCCGCTGCCAAAAGGGATAACATTCTCTTTTCTTTGCTGGTCTGGCAGTGGAACCCGGGGCATTCGACCTCCGAGCTACATCCCCTTCGCCATTTTTTATTTTTAATTTGAAACAGGGTCTCACCGAGTTGCAGAGGGCCTCACTAAGTAGCTGAGGCTCTTTGTGAACCGTGTTCCTCCGTCTCAGCCTCCCGAATGCTGGGATTACAAGCGTGCGCCACCACACCCGGCTGGATAACATTCTCTTACTTGTGCGCTAGAATGTGACTTTCCAAATATTGGACAGGAATAGTAACTGCCTGCTTTATAAAGTGCCCATTAGCCGGGTGTGGTGGCCACGCTTGTAAAACCTGCGTGCTTGGGAGGCAGAGACAGGAGGATCCTGCAGTTTCAAAGCTAGCCCCCCTGGCTTAAGAGACCATGTTTCCAAATACAAAGTATAAAATAGGTCTGGGAGTGTAGCCTGGAGGTAGAAGGGTTTCCAGGAACCCCAGTACCACCAAAAGAAAAAAAAAAACAACAAAAAATAAACAGGCCAGGGCTATGGCTTGGAGGTAGAGCACTCCTGAGTTCAGTCCCCAATAGCACACATGCACGCTTGTACTACACACAATCATACACTGCATGGTTTATTACTTTACCCAACCGAGATGTGCAGTGCCAGTCAGTTCTCTGAAAATCAAGTGCGTTTACACAATAGGATGGGGGAATTTCTTTGTCCCCCTTCATTCTTCCTCCCAGGAAGCAAAAGGAGCATCAGGTAAGATAACATACTTTCCTTCACACTTAGCAACTTCTGTCCCCCTTTGGCTTTACCTGTGCAGTTTCCATCGACTGAGGATACCTGGGTATTGTGTCTATAGGGAGAACCAGCGATTTCAAATGGCATTTCTCGTTGTGGCCGCATAGGAAGATTTAGTCTTTATTTTGAAACTGGGTCTCACTGAGTTGCAGAGGGCCTCACTAAGTAGTTGAGTCTGGCCTCGAACCATGATCCTCCCAACTCAGCTCACAAATGCTGGAATAATGAGCATGCACCACCATGCCCGGGTTCATGCTGATGTCCAGCTGCGGCCAGTCCAGGGGTCTTGAAGGAGATGTAGGTTCAGAAAAATTGAAGAACGAGAAACCCTGTGTTTAGTACAGAGAGAAGGCATCTCTGCCTGTGCCCTAGAATATGCTTTGTTTGTACATTAATCCAAACAGATGACAGCAAGCCACGTCATACATATCTTGTTTTACATTTGATATTTTTATTAGCCTAAATTTCAAGAAGCAGTCACCCTTAAAACCATCTATTTTTTCTGTTCTATTTTTCATTTAAATCTGTTAGGAGGTGACCTACAAAACTTATTCTCATCCATAATCTTTTAAAGCTTTTACTTACCTATGTTTAACCTATGACCTTATGTCATAAATGATGTACTGCAGCTCACTTTTATTCTCTATCTTAAAAGTAAGTGCTGGATTTACTGTTTCTACCTCTAAGCCTAACTGCTATTTTCATCCACCATTTTAACCTTGGGGTATTCTGTTAACTTAATCTTAACCACCAAACCTACACTGAACTTATTCTATTTCTCATGGTCTCAACATACATTGTCTATACCTTAGTTTTCTTTTCTTTTTTCTTTTTTTTTTTTTGTGGTACTGAGGATGGAACCCAGGGGCATTCTACCTCCGAGCTACACTACCAGCCCTTATTTTTTATTTTAAAACAGAGTCTCACTAAGTAGCTGGGGCTGTCTTCAAACTGCGATCCTCCTGTCTCAGCCTCTCCTGCTGGGATGACGAGGGTGTGCCACCACACCCAGCTATACCTTAATTTTCTATAAAGTTGTTTAAGTTTCTATTAAGTTTCTTAATATTTCTATTAAGTTGTTTACCAAGAGGACTCTTGTGCTTTAGTGAGCAGGCACCAAGGAGGTCCCTGCCTGCCCATCCTCTGCAGGAACAGCAGAGTCTTGACCTCAAGCCATTTTCTACTAATATTAACTCTGCTTTCCAAAGTGGAGGATCACCTGGAGGTGAAAAAGTATTCTGATGAGTGCGAGCCCCTGAGGGGTATACCACAGCAGACCCCCTATCTTGGAGGTGACATGCCGAGGGCCTGGGACAGTAAGTACGGTTTATTTAGAATTACCTTTTCAGCCGGGCATGGTGGTGCATGTTTGTAATCCCAGCATTTAGGAGGCTGAGATGGGAGGATTGTAGTTCTCGGACAGCTTCAGCTACTTAGTGATGCCCTCTGAAACTCAGTGAGACCCTGTTTCAAAATAGAGAATAAAAATAGGGTAGGGGATGTGGCTTGGAGGTCAAATGCTCCTGGGTTCCATCTCCAGACCCACACAAAATAAAAAATAAATAATAAAGTTACTTTTTCTTTTTATGGCTAAAACCTTAGGTGAGCTAAGTGTTGTAAGCAGAGGAGAAAAAAAAATGCTCTTTTCTACGTACCTCTTTGAAAAGTTCCTCATGAGTCATATTCTTAGTGCTATTCCCAGCACAAATCTTAGGACATTTTCCATTCATATTCATATCAATTTCCCAATTTATTACAGAACAGCAGTCTCCATTCAAGGCTATTTTCAGTTTTCCCCAAAGAACCTTTAATATTGTCATTATTATAACTAAAATCATGAGGCATCATTGAGTCTTATGGAGTACTCCATTTTATAGGATTCCAAGTCATAATGGAAGAGTCTTCTATTCCTGTGGAATTCTCTTCCCAGCTGCGACCCTGTCATACAGCAGGAACGGCCCTGCCTCTGCTGCCTTTATTCTTTTCATTTTGAAACAGGGTCTCCCGAGGTTGAGGAGGGCCTCACTCAGTAGCTGAGGCTGGCTGAGAACCACGATCCTTTCATCTCAGCCTCCCAAGTACCGGGATGGCACGCGTGTGCCTTCATGCCCGGCCAGGTTCTGTGTTTCTAACATTTAGTATTCAGCTGTGCTGACAGACAACCTTGAGCTGACCAAGGTCAACCTTGGCTGCAGCTCTGGCTGAGAGCTCAGAGACAGAAAAGGATTGTATTGTTTTCTGCCTAAGTAGCAAAGCTTCTTCTTATTAGCCATCAACACAGGCTCCATCCCCATCAGATCAGGCAAGATGCCATGATGAGGCAGAGCATCCTTTCTGGTTCCTCCAGAGGCAGCGTCAGGGCTGGGATTTACAGGGGCTTTATCTTGGCCTCTCCAAACTGGATGTTTTGTGTGTGTGTGTGTGTGTGTGTGTGTGTGTGTGTGTGCATGTGGGGGTGTGTGTTTGTGGTATTGGAGACATCAGGGTACAGTTTGTTCACCCTTCAGGCCTCCAGACATGGCTGAACAGTGGTTTAGTGACGCTGGGTCTCACCATCTTGGTCCTCCTTCTCCCTGGGAGTTTGAGAGAGGAGACCAGGCCTCTCAGAGTGTCATCTGTGACGTGGCTGCCCTCAGCACCTGTAGCCTTTGGGGCCATAAGGGTGATGGTGGGGCACCTGGTGTGGTGGCTGACCATGGGCAGAGTGCTGTGTCTGTGTCCTCTGCTCAGCAGGGAGGGTCCGGGGTCAACTATCTGTGGGGACACACTCCCTCTAGAGCTTCTGGGAAAGGGTCACTCTAGGCCTCGCTCCAGCAGCCGGTGTAGCCTGGCTGAGGCAAATTCCGCAGGGCTGGAAGACGCTGGCCAAAATGAAGCCGTTATCCCTCTTGATTTCAGTTATAATAATGATAATATTGATGATTCTTTGGAAGAAATTGAAAATTGCTTTGAGTGGGAGAGATTGCTGTTCTGTAATAATCCAGAAGTTGATATGAATATGACTAGAAAATGTCTTAAGATTTGTGCTTGAAATAGCACGAAGAAGAAGATAAATTTTTCATATTTTTTATCTTTGTAATTGGAACTTTTCTTGGAGTGAGGTAGAAAGAGCTCTTTGTTGTGTAGTTGGGAAGTTTTCAAGGACCTATATAGAAAGAGCTCTGCCGGGCGTGGTGGCGCACGCTTGTAATCCCAGCATTTGGGAGGCTGAGACCAGAGAATCGCAGTTCGCGGACAGCCTCAGCTACTTAGTGAGGCCCTCTGCAACTCAGTGAGACCTGGTTTCAAAATAAAGAATAAAAAATAGGGCAGGGGGTGCAGCTCGGAGGTCAAATGCCTCTGGGTTCTATCCCTAAACCCGCAAAAAAAAAAAAAAAAAAAAAAATGCTCTTTGTTTCTCTGCTTACAACTCCTAACTCACATAAGGTTTTAGCCATGAAAGGAAAAGTTAACTCTAGGAAATTTATACCTACTGTGCAAGGCCTTCTGAATGTCACTTACCAGATAGGTGGTCGCTGGGCATGGTGGCACATGCTTGTAATCTCCGTGCTTGGGAGGCAGAGACAGGAGGATTGCACAGGTTTGAAGCCAGCCGTGCTGGCTTAAGAGACCCTGTTTCCAAATAAAGATATAAAATAGGTCTGGGAATGTATCCTGGAGGTAGAAGGGTTTCCAGGAACCCCAGTACCACCACCACCAAAAAAAGAAAAACAGTGGTTGGTCGACTGTGGTATCCCCCGTGGGGGGCTGGCGCTCATCAGAATACGTTTCTACCTCCAGCCGACCCTGCACTTTCCTGTCCAGGAATGTATGATGAATGGAAAGCGCAGAGTTAATATTAATGGAAAGTGGCTTGACGTCAGGACTCTGCTGTTCCTACAGGGGGTTGGGCAGGCAGGGATCTCCTCGGTGCCTGCTCACTAAAGCACAAAAGAGTTCTCTTGGTAGACAACCTGATAGGTGTTCTAGGAAATTAAGTGCAGACATTGTAAGATTATGAGAAATTGAATAAGTTGTGTGGTATTGGTGGTTGGGACAGAATAAGTTAATAGAATACCTAGTGGTTAGAATGGCAGATAAGATTAGCAGTTGATTTTAAAACCAGAGACAGTGTGTTTAGCACTAAGTAGTTAAGACAGAGGATAGGAAAGGTTCAGTTAAAGTTTATCATCGGTGACGTAGAGTAGTAGTACATTTTATAGTTCACCTCATAACAAATTAATAATGAACAAAAACAGGAAAAATAGGCTGGTCTGAGGTATGCTTGCTTCATGGAATTTTGGTTAATGAAAAACTAGATGAAGAAGTATGTGTGACGTGGCTTGCTGTCATCTGTTAGACTCATGTATAAATAAATTATATTCTAGGGCATAGGCAGGGACACCTTCCCCCTGCTAATAAGCGCATCATCTCTCATCCCCTCGTGTGCCGACTCCTCGACCACCTTCAGGGACTTCTGGCTTGGCTGGAGCAGATCTCTGGCACCTATCCTCTTTGTTAATTTTTATTTTTTGTTTATTTGTAAGTTTGTTTATTTATTTAATGGTACTCGAGATTGAACCCAGGAGCATTCTACTTCTGAGCAACACCTTCAGCACTCCTTATTTATTTATTTATTTTTGTGGTGGTACTGGGGTTCCTGGAAGCCCTTCTACCTCCGGACTACACTCCCAGACCTAATTTTACATTTTTATTTGTAAACAGGGTCTCCTAAGCCAGCGCAGCTGGCTTCGAACCTGTGTGATCCTCCTGTCTCTGCCTCCCAAGTGCAGGGATTACAAGTGTGCGCCACCACGCCAGGCTAGTTTTTATTCTTTATTTTGAAGCAGGGTCTCACTGAGTTGCAAAGGGCATCACTAAGTAGTTGAGGCTGGCCATGAACCACGATCTTCCTGTCTCAGCCTCCCAAATGCTGGGATTACAAGTGTATGCCACCACGCCCAGTTTGTATATATTTTTTTGGTACTATGGATTGAACCCAGGGTCATTCTGCCTCCAAGCTACACACCCAGTCTGATTTTATTTTATTTATTAAATTTATTTTTTAGGTACTGGTGTTTGACGGAACCTAGGTACATTCTACCTCCAAGTTACACCCACAGCCCTATTATTTTGAATCAGGGACTCACTATAGCTTGCAGAGAGCCTCACTAAATAGCTGAGGTTGGCTGTGAATCTGTGATCCTTCTGTCTCAGCCTCCCGAGTACTGGGATTACAAGTGCGTGCCACCACTCCTGGCTAATTTTTTTTTTTGAAATGGTCTCGATGAGTTGGTGAAGGCCTCTCTAAGTTACTGGGGCTGGCTGTGAACCCGTGTTTCAGCCTGTCAAGGATGGGGATGACAGGCTGGATCTCTGGGATCTATTTTAAAAAACAACACTGACCAACTAGTTTGCTGCCTGAGTAATATTTACAAGCTAAAAGTTCAGTTTTGCTATCGTTTCTATAATAACATTTGGTGTGAAGGAAAATCCTTAGATCAAAATAAAACTTCACAGATAGAAACCCCAAAAACCCAACAATCAAGAAATCCCAGGAGCCGGGGGTGATGGTGCAGGCTTGTGAACCCTCAGCTACTTAGGCCCCTTGTAGCTCAGTGAGACCTGTTTCAAAAAGAACAATGCCAGGTGTGGTGGCACATGTTTCCAAATAAAATATAAAATAGGCCTGAGAGTAGAGCCTGGAGGTACAAGGCCCCTGGGCTCCACCCCCAGTAACACACACACACACACACACACACACACACACACACACACACACACACTCACTTAGGGCTGGGGGTGTCGCTTAGAGGTAGAATGCTCCTGGGATTTGTCTCCAGTACTGCAAAGAAAAAGACAGGAACAGAAGTGAGTGGAACAGAAAAGCCTGGAGCAAAAGTTATATAATAGAGCGATTTATTGGAACCGATAGACAGGAATGGAAGTGATCAGAAGAGTAAACCCAGAACAAAAGTTAAATAACAGAACTTATTATCAGAAATAGGAAATAGCAACCCTCCCAGACATTCTCAGGTTCTTCCAGGTACACAGTACATAGGATTTCTGCGTCCCCAGAGATCATACTGTGCCACCAGGTTTGCCTTCTGCATGTCCTTTGAATTGTCCATCTTTCACGACTCAAAGTTTGCTTTCTCTCCCCTCCAACTCTCTCCAGTGCAACGAGGCCAGAGAAACCAGGACTCAACAGGGCACCTAGCTTCTGGGAGGCTCTGCAGTCAGCGCATCTTCTCCCCACCCTGAAACTCAGGGGACTCCCTTCCTGAGAGCTCTGGAGGGGTGCAGGGACAGATGGTTCCCAGCGAGCGACCCAAGTATCTCAAATGGAACTTGTTGATTGTCTTCCTTGTGGCCGGCTCATAGGATCAGCACAGTCCTGCAGGGTCCTTCAGATCAGCACAGCAGGGACTCTTCACCAGAACGTGGTTCACTTCATGGGGAATTTTTTCAGCTTGGGAATGATCTACGTCTGGATCTGGTAAGTGCAACTTATTCCTCAGGGAAGGTCTCCCCAAAATTTGGCTTCAGCCAGGCGTGGTAGCTCATGCTTGTAATCCCAGCATTTAGGAGGCTGAGATAGAAGAATTCTGGTTCGAGGACAGCCTCAGCTACTTAGTGAGGTTCCCTGCAACTTAGTGAGACCCTGTTTCAAAATAAAGTATAAAAATAGGTCAGGGGTTGTATCTCCAAGGTAGAATGCCCCTAAGGTTCCAGACCCACACACACACACACACAAAAGATGGTTTCACTGGGCAAGGGAGATGTGCTGTCTATGGCCTTCCACATTCCCTGGCCCTCGGAGAGGTGGGTACCTAGCGGTGTGTGCACAAGATGGTAGGGCTACAGCCATAGGCACAGGTGGGGTGCTGTTGTCTTGGGTCTGCATGTGTTCCATTCCTATAATACCCGGGCAGGCGCCCTTATTAGCACAAAACGTTTGTTCCGCCTCTGGGGTTCCGGCACTTCCTGTCTGTCACTATGGGCCCCGGCCAGGCGCCCTATTACCGCAGAACTGTTGTTCCGCCTCTGGGGTTCCGGCACTTCCTGTCCATCACTATGGGCCCCGGCCTGGCGCCCTAATACCGCGGAACTTTTGTTCCACCTCAGGGGTTCCGGCATTTCCTGTCCGTCCCTTTGGGCCCCGGCCAGGCGCCCTATAAACGCGGAACTTTTGTTCCGCTTCTGGGGTTCCGGCACTTCCTGTCCGTCACTATGGGCCCCGGCCAGGCTCCCTATTACTGCGAAACTTTTGTTCCGCCTCTGAGGTTCCGGCACTTCCTGTCCGTCACTATGGGCCCCGGCCTGGCGCCCTAATACCGCGGAACTTTTGTTCCGCCTCTGGGGTTCCGGCACTTCCTGTCCGTCCCTTTGGGCCCCGGCCAGGCGCCCTATAAACGCGGAACTTTTGTTCCGCTTCTGGGGTTCTGGCACTTCCTGTCCGTCCCTTTGGGCCCCGGCCAGGCGCCCTATAACCACGGAACTTTTGTTCCGCCTCTGGGGTTCCGGGCACTTCCTGTCCATCCCTTTGGGCCCTGGCCAGGCGCCCTATTACCGCGGAACTTTTGTTCCGCCTCTGGGGTTCCGGGCACTTCCTGTCCATCACTATGGGCCCTGGCCAGGCGCCCTATTACCGCGGAAGGTTCGTTCCGCCTCTGGGGTTCCGGCACTTCCTGTCCATCACTATGGGCCCCGGCCTGGTGCCCTAATACCGCGGAACTTTTGTTCCGCCTCTGGGGTTCCGGCACTTCCTGTCCATCACTATGGGCCCCGGCCTGGCGCCCTAATACCGCGGAACATTTGTTCCGCCTCTGGGGTTCCGTCTCTTCCTGTCCGTTCCTTTGGGCCCCGCCAGGCGCCCTATTACCGCGGAAGGTTCGTTCCGCCTCTGGGGTTCCGGGCACTTCCTGTCCGTCACTATGGGCCCCGGCCTGGTGCCCTAATACCGCGGAACTTTTGTTCCGCCTCTGGGGTTCCGGCAATTCCTGTCCGTCATTATGGGCCCCGGCCTGGTGCCCTAATACCGCGGAACTTTTGTTCCGCCTCTGGGGTTCCGGGCACTTCCTGTCCGTCACTATGGGCCCCGGCCATCGCCCTATTACCGCGGAAGGTTCGTTCCGCCTTTGGGGTTCCGGCACTTCCTGTCCGTCACTATGGGCCCCGGCCAGGCGCCCTATAAACGCGGAACTTTTGTTCCGCCTCTGGGGTTCCGGCACTTCCTGTCCGTCACTATGGGCCCCAGCCAGGCGCCCTATAAACGTGGAACTTTTGTTCCGCCTCTGGGGTTCCGGCACTTCCTGTCCGTTCCTTTGGGCCCCGGCCAGGCGCCCTATTACCGCGGAACTTTTGTTCCGCCTCTGGGGTTACGGCCCTTCCTGTCCATCCCTTTGGGCCCCGGCCAGGCGCCCTATAAACGTGGAACTTTTGTTCCGCCTCTGGGGTTCCGGCACTTCCTGTCCGTCCCTTTGGGCCCCGGCCAGGCGCCCTATAAACGCGGAACTTTTGTTCCGCTTCTGGGGTTCCGGCACTTCCTGTCCGTCACTATGGGCCCCGGCCAGGCTCCCTATTACTGCGAAACTTTTGTTCCGCCTCTGAGGTTCCGGCACTTCCTGTCCGTCACTATGGGCCCCGGCCTGGCGCCCTAATACCGCGGAACTTTTGTTCCGCCTCTGGGGTTCCGGCACTTCCTGTCCGTCCCTTTGGGCCCCGGCCAGGCGCCCTATAAACGCGGAACTTTTGTTCCGCTTCTGGGGTTCTGGCACTTCCTGTCCATCCCTTTGGGCCCCGGCCAGGCGCCCTATAACCACGGAACTTTTGTTCCGCCTCTGGGGTTCCGGGCACTTCCTGTCCATCCCTTTGGGCCCTGGCCAGGCGCCCTATTACCGCGGAACTTTTGTTCCGCCTCTGGGGTTCCGGGCACTTCCTGTCCATCACTATGGGCCCTGGCCAGGCGCCCTATTACCGCGGAACTTTTGTTCCGCCTCTGGGGTTCCGGCACTTCCTGTCCATCACTATGGGCCCCGGCCTGGCGCCCTAATACCGCGGAACATTTGTTCCGCCTCTGGGGTTCCGTCTCTTCCTGTCCGTTCCTTTGGGCCCCACCAGGCGCCCTATTACCGCGGAAGGTTCGTTCCGCCTCTGGGGTTCCGGGCACTTCCTGTCCGTCACTATGGGCCCCGGCCTGGTGCCCTAATACCGCGGAACTTTTGTTCCGCCTCTGGGGTTCCGGCAATTCCTGTCCGTCATTATGGGCCCCGGCCTGGTGCCCTAATACCGCGGAACTTTTGTTCCGCCTCTGGGGTTCCGGGCACTTCCTGTCCGTCCCTTTGGGCCCCGGCCAGGCGCCCTATAAACGTGCAACTTTTGTTCCGCCTCTGGGGTTCCGGGCACTTCCTGTCCGTCACTATGGGCCCCGGCCATCGCCCTATTACCGCGGAAGGTTCGTTCCGCCTTTGGGGTTCCGGCACTTCCTGTCCGTCACTATGGGCCCCGGCCAGGCGCCCTATAAACGCGGAACTTTTGTTCCGCCTCTGGGGTTCCGGCACTTCCTGTCCGTCACTATGGGCCCCAGCCAGGCGCCCTATAAACGTGGAACTTTTGTTCCGCCTCTGGGGTTCCGGCACTTCCTGTCCGTTCCTTTGGGCCCCGGCCAGGCGCCCTATTACCGCGGAACTTTTGTTCCGCCTCTGGGGTTACGGCCCTTCCTGTCCATCCCTTTGGGCCCCGGCCAGGCGCCCTATAAACGTGGAACTTTTGTTCCGCCTCTGGGGTTCCGGCACTTCCTGTCCGTCACTATGGGCCCCGGCCTGGCGCCCTAATACCGCGGAAGGTTCGTTCTGCCTCTGGGGTTCCGGCCCTTCCTGTCCGTCCCTTTGGGCCCCGGCCAGGCGCCCTATTACCGCGGAACTTTTGTTCCGCCTCTGGGGTTCCGGGCACTTCCTGTCCGTCCCTTTGGGCCCCGGCCAGGCGCCCTATAAACGTGGAACTTTTGTTCCGCCTCTGGGGTTCCGTCTCTTCCTGTCCGTTCCTTTGGGCCCCGGCCAGGCGCCCTATTACCACAGAAGGTTCGTTCCGCCTCTGGGGTTCCGGGCACTTCCTGTCCGTCACTATGGCCCCGGCCTGGCGCCCTAATACCGCGGAACTTTTGTTCCACCTTTGGGGTTCCGTCACTTCCTGTCCGTCCCTTTGGACCCTGGCCTGGCACCCTAATACCGCGGAAGGTTCGTTCCACCTCTGGGGTTTGGGCCCTGGCCAGGCGCCCTATTACCGCGGAACTTTTGTTCCGCCTCTGGGGTTCCGGCACTTCCTGTCCATCACTATGGGCCCCGGCCTGGCGCCCTAATACCGCGGAACTTTTGTTCCGCCTCTGGGGTTCTGGCTCTTCCTGTCCGTCACTATGGGCCCCAGCCAGGCGCCCTATTACCGTGAACTTTTGTTCCGCCTCTGGTGTTCCGGGCACTTTCTGTTCGTACTATGGGCCCCGGCCAGGCGCCCTATTACCGCGGAACTTTTGTTCTGCCTCTGGGGTTTCGGGCATTTCCTGTCCATCCCTTTGGGCCCCGGCCTGGCGCCCTAATACCGCGGAACTTTTGTTCCGCCTCTGGGGTTCTGGGCACTTCCGGTCCATCCCTTTGGGCCCCAGCCTGGATTACCGCGGAACGTTCGTTCTGCCTTTGTGTTCCAGGCACTTCCGGTCCGTCCCTATGGGTCCCGGGCAAGTGTCCAAAGTTCTGCGCCAACATGCCCTTATCGGAACCAATAGAGAGGGAACGGAAGTTAGCAAAACCGAGAGGGCATCGGAACCAATGTTCTTCACCAGCGCGCTCTTATCGGGACCCATAGAGAGGGAACAGAAGTGAGTGGAATTGCGGCGGCGGCAGCAGCGTGCTGTGATGAGAGGCGGCATCCGACAAGCGGCCACGTCCAACGAGTGGTGGCAGACTGATGCTGACCCTGGACTACATATTTCCCAGAGAGGAAAGGCAGTGGTAGCTGAAGATGCTGACCTGTCCAGAGCTGTGTCTGGAAAGCAGAGCTAGCAACTTATTCAACAGGTCTTCTGCAGTAGTGGCAGCCCCGGTGTACCATGAGCTCCAGGAAGCAGCGACCCTCTCAGACCTTCACAGGCTCTTCCAAGTACACAGTACACAGGATTTCTACGTCCCCAGACATCATAGTGTGCCACCAGGTTTGCCTTGTGCATGTCCTTTGAATTGTCCATCTTTCTCCCCTCAAAGTTTGCTTTCTTTCCCCTCCAACTCTCTCCAGTGCAACGAGGCCAGAGAAACCAGGACTCAACAGGGCACCTAGCTTCTGGGAGGCTCTGCAGTCAGTGCCTCTTCTCTCCACCCTGAAAACCAGGGGACTCCCTTCCTGAGAGCTCTGGGGGCCCTCACCTCTGCCCACTGTCGCTCTCGGGGGCAAAGCCTTTTGCTCCGCCCTGGGGCACCCTAATTTGGCAAAAGAGGAGGCTGCTCTGCAGACTCAAAGGCCATGACCCATGCCCACTGGCAGAGCTCACTAAGGAAGGAGGAGTAGCTACAGGGGCTTCAAAGCCACGGGTAGCAAAGAGGTGTAGAACAGAGTGTCAGCTGATGAAGAGGGGAGAACCTTCTCAAAGGGCAAAATATGGGATGCCATCCAGCCAACGGCTCTCAGCACCTCTTTAATACCAGACTGGGGTTTATTCTGGACTTGGAGAGGTAGCAAAGGTGCATTTTAATTGATTAATTAGTTTTGTTGGTGGTACTGGGGATGGATCCCAGTGCCATGGTAAATATGAGCTAAACCCCCAATCCTTGAAGCCAAGCTTGTTGGTGAATGCTTGTAATCACAGCGCTGGGGAGGCTGAGACAGGAGGGTCCCACAGGTTAGAAGCCACCCTCGGCTACTTACTGAGGCTCTCAGCAACTTGAGACCCTATTTCCAAATTAAAATATAAAGTATGTCTGTGAGTATAGCCCAGAGGTAGAAAAGCCCCTGGGTTCCACCGCAAGAACCACTAAAACAACAACAAAAATAACCCCCCAATCCTAATTTATTTATTCATTTATTTATTTCCGCACTACTGGTGATAAAATGTAGGGTCATTCTACCTCTGCTCTACACCCCAGCCCTATTTTTTATTTTCTATTTTGAAACAGGTCTTACTGAATTGCAAAAGAACTCACTAACTAGCAGAGGCTGGCTATGAAATGCAATTCTCCTGTTTCAGTCTCCCAAATGCCAGCAATTTGGAGACTAAAACAGTATGATTATAGTTCAAAGCCAGCCTCAAGTGAGCAAGGCCCTCCTCAAACGAAAGTAGTGGTGTCATGCCTGCAATTCCACCTAGTAGAGAGGTTGAAACAGGAAGATAGCAGGTTCAAGACAAGCCTGGGAAACAGTCTCAAACTACAAAAATAAGAATGTCTGGGGAAGCCAGATATTGTGGCACACGCTTTTATTTATTGATAGTACTTGGGAGGCTGAGACAGGAGGATCTTATTGACTGTGGCCAGCCTCAGCTACTACTAAGTGAGGACCTCTGCAACTTAGTGATACCCTTTTTGAAAATAAAGAACAAAAAATAGCGCTTTAGGTTTAGCTAGGATGTAGAAAGCCCCTTGGTTCCAATTCCAATACCACACACACACACAAAAATAGTTCCAAGGAGACCAAGCCCAAGATGAGGTTTGGATTCTTTATTTTGAAACAGGGTCTCACTAAGTTGCAGAGGGCCTCACAAGTAGGTGAGACTGACCATAAACCTGCAATCCTCCCATCTCTGCCTCCCAAGTACTGGGATTACAAGCTTGTGCCACCACACCCTGTTGGATTTACATTTTAAATGCTAACGACAGGGACCCCTGCATGGTGACACAGATCTGTAATCTCAGTGTTTGGGAGGCTGAGACAGGAAGATCACACAGGTTCAAAGCCAGCCTCAGCTACTTAGGCTCTCAGCAACTTAGACCCTGTTTCCAAATAAAATATAAAATAGGTCTAGGAGTATAGCCTGGAGGTAGAAAATGACCTGGGCTCCACTCCCTGTAACACACACACACACACGTGACTACTGATACTGCATGATGCCTAAAACCATTTAAAATAACACTTCTTCAGGAGTTAATTATTGGAAAATGTGAAAACACAAATCAGTAGCTTTTTTTTGTAAATAGCATACATCTACTAAAAACAATTTATTTTTACTTCAAGATACTTAGACAAGGGTTGTCTCCTTTTTATACAATTTTTGTCCAGTGGTTTTCAATGAATGAAGTCCGAGGACTAGCAAAGGGTATAGAAATGTGAAAGTTTATTTATTTGCTTATTGTAGTACTGGGGAATGAATCCAAGGGCATTCTACCTATGAGCTGTACCCCTGGTCCCAATTTTTTTTTTTTTTTTTTTTTTGGTGGTACTGGAAGTGGAACCCAGAGGCTTTCTACCTCTGGGCTATACTCCCCGACCTATTTTATATTTTATTTGGAAACAGGGTCTAAGAAAGGTCATCCTAGAAAGCGACCTCTTATTTTGAATTGCTATCTTGTAGGCTGGTCAGGGCCTTCATTTTCTGGGACTCAACAGTCTCACTTTTCTGCTTACCTTCCCCACCCTCACAGAAAGGAGATGCAAATATTTTTTTTATTTCCTGTTCCAAGGTCTTCTGCCTTGCCTCAATAAATTTTTATTTTATGTATTTATTTTTGCAGGCCTGAGAATGAAATTTGACCTCTGAGCTACAACCCTGCCATATTTTTTATCATTTATTTTGGAACAGGGTCTCCCTAAGTTACAGAGGGGATCAGTAAATAGTTGAGGCTGTCCACGAACCATGATCCTCTGGTCTCAGCCTTCCGAATGCTGGGATTACAAGTGTGTACCACCATGCCCGGCTAATACATTTTTAAATATTTTTCTTTTCTTTTTTAAATTTAGAAGACAATCTCTTGGCTTGACCCCAGCACCCTCCCTTTTTTTTTTTTTTTTTTTTTTTGCGGGTCTGGGGATGGAACCCAGGGGCATTTGACCTCCGGGCTACACCCCCTACCCTATTTTTTATTCTTTATTTTGAAACCGGGTCTCACTGAGTTGCAGAGGGCCTCACTAAGTAGCTGAGGCTGTCCGCGAACCGCGATCCTCCAGGTCTCAGCCTCCCGAATGCTGGGATTACAAGCGTGCGCCACCACGCCCGGCTGCACCCTCCCTTTTTTACTTTAAAACTTTTTTTTTTTTCTGTGGGTCTGGGGATGGAGCTCAGGCATTCAACCTCCGAGCTACACCCCCTGCTTATTTTTTATTTATTTTGAAACAGGGTCTCACTAAGTTTTGGAGGGCCTCACTAAGTAGCTGAGGCTGTGTGTAGAAACCATGATTCTCCAGTCTCAGCCTCCCCAGTGCTGGGATTACAGGCTTGCACCACCCCACCGGCTTTTTAAAACAAAAAACTTTTTATTTATTTTTTTTCAGTACTAGGGTTTGATCTCAAGGGCATTTGACCTCTGAGCTATACCCTCAATACTGTTTTTTGTTTTTGTTGTTGTTTCTGTTTTTTAATCCAGCAGCATTCTACCTCTGAGCTACACCTCCAGCCCTATTTTTTTATTCTTCATTTTGAAACAGGGTCTCACTGAGTTACAAAGGGCCTCACTAAGTAGCTGAGGCTGGCTGCAAACGTGAATCTTCATGTCTCAGCTTCCTAAGTACTGGGATTACCAGCATGCACCACCACACCCAGCTCAAAAGAGTTTATTGTCAGGAGCCTGAAATGCTGTTTCTGGTTGTTAAGGTTTCAGTGATTCAGAGGGCTCTTTTCTTTATTCAACTGAAGTTTGTTGAATAGAAAAGTTAAAACTAATACGCAGCACAGTGCAGCTTTAGCAAATTAAAAAAAAAAAAAAAAGTAGGAAATAAGAGAAGGAAAAAGCAGCATGCTGACCTGCATGCCGGAGAGCCCGAAAATGGATCTTTGGCCCCTACTGCTACCTTCTTATCAGTGTTACCAAGGCAATAGGCTAGTGTCTTATTTTTTAGGCAGGCGGTGCATCTTTGTCTCTGGGCAGTGTACTTACTAACTGCAGGGGTCAAGAATCTACCTGGCCTTCACCTCTATTGTACCGGGCAGCATTGTTTGGTCGTCAACTATGGGTGCTTTGAAGCAGCCCACAGACTTTACCTTTCCTATACGCAGGCCAGGTCACAGAGGAGAGGAGGCAAACAGAGGCACTGATGGCCTCTATACATTTTGGTGGGCCAAAGGCTTTAATTGTCTCTAAGGCTTTTACTACAGGTTAATCATTAGAAAGAAAGGCAAAGGGAGAAGGGGGCTCTGTACTGCAACAGTTGCTGCCCCCTCCCTGCCTGAGTGCCCGCAGAGCCCCCAGGCCCTGGCTACTTTCTACAGTTTAGAAATTAATATCAAAGCAATTTTCCAATGCTGGTGCAAGGTGAGAAAGCAGCAGCTGGGACCTTTTGTCAGTCCATGTTTTATAGAGTTTTTGAGGTATGGACTGAAAGGTGGGAAGTTTGTTATGGGTTGGGTTGATATTTTAATAAATAGCTTTTGCTAGGCAGGCATGGTGGCTTATGCTTGTAATCCCAGTTGGGAGACTGAGACAGGAGGATCCAGGTTCACGGCCAGCTTCAACTACTTACTGAGACCCTGTTTTAATTTTTTTTTTTCCGGGTCTGGGGATTGAACCCACGGGCATTTGACCTCCGAGCTACAGCCCCTGCCCTATTTTTTATTCTTTTATTTTGAAACCAGGTCTCACTGATTTGCAGAGGGCCTCAATAAGTAGCTGAGGCTGTCCGCAAACCACAATCCTCTGGTCTCAGCCTCCGGAATGCTGGGATTACAAGCATGCGCCACCGCGCCTGGCTTGAGACCCTGTTTTCAAATAAATAATAAAAAATAGGGCTGAGATGTATCTTAGAGGTAGACTGGCCCTGGGATCAATCTCCAGCACCACACACACACACACACACACACACACACACACTAAATGGGTTTTGCTAGAAGAGTGGGTTTGCTTTGCCACAGTCATTAGTTTTCTGGAAGGTTCACTTTTGATGTTAAAAAAACCCAAAATAGTCAGTCTTGGTGGTGCACACTTGTAATCTCAGTATTACTGAGACAGGAAGATCGTGATTCATGGGCAGCCTCAGCTACTTAGTGAGGCCTTCTGCAACTTAGACCCTGTATCAAAATAAAGAATAAAAAATAGGACTGGGGGTGTAGCTCAACCTCGGTTCCATGTCCAGTACCAAAAAAAAGGAAGAAAAAAAAAAAAACCCAAAACAACAAAATGAATTCCCTGGTTCCTACTAAGCAGGCTGGTTCCCAACATGGTGACTGGACTCCATAATAGCAGCGCTTATTCCAATAATAATGATGTATTGTCCATATGCAGGGAAAACTAAGTGAGGGCATCAGGTGCCACCTCCCATTCCTGTCCCTGCTTGACAGCCATCCTTTGTCTTCCAGCCATGGCAGAGGGGGGTCATAGCCTGTCTCCCAAGCAAGTGTGAGCCCCTTTAGTTGGCTGAAAACTACAGGATACCTCAGCAACCAAGAGTTGAGGGTCTTAGGCCCAGTACAAGACCCTGTTTCAAAATAAAAAGTAAAAAATGTAGGCACTTTTGGTGGAACACTTGCCTAGAATGTGCCAGGTCCTGAATTGATCCTCAGTTCTGCAAAAACAAAGGAAGAGCAAACTTTGCCCTTGGGGAGGGGCCGGGCAGCAGGAGGAGCAGGGGTGGTAACAGCCCCCTCCCCCATGCAGGCATACAGTCAGCCTGGCCTCAAGCAGCACACTCTTCTTTCTCCTCCAGCTGCAGGGCTCCTGAGTTCCAGGCACATCTCAAGCATGCAGTGGAGGGGTGCAGGGACAGATGGTTCCCAGTGAGAGACCCAAGTATACCGAATGGAACTTGTTGATTGTCCTCCTGTGGCCGGCTCACGGGATCAGCACAGCCCTGCAGGGGCCCTTTGGATCAGCACAGCAGGGACTCTGCACCAGAACTTGGGGCACTGTATGGGACATTTTTTCTACTTGGGTATGATCTGCTTCTGGATCTGGTAAGTGCAATGTATTTTTCTCAGTGAGGGTCTCCCGTGGCTCATGCTTGTAATCCCAGGACTTAGGAGGCTGAGATAGAAGGATCCTGGTTCGAGGACAGCTTCACCTACTTAGTGAGGTTCTCTGCAACTTAGTGATACCCTGTTTCAAAATAAAGTATAAAAATAGGTCAGGGGTTGTATCTCCAAGGTAGAATGCCCCTAGGTTCTAGACCCCCACACACACACACACACACACAAAAGTTGTCTCAGCCTCCCAAGCGCAGGGATTACAAGCGTGCACCACCACACCCGGCTTGGCCCTTTTATTTTCAGCTTGGGCTTCTGTGCTGTGCTCCTTTTAATGGGAATGTCCTGGGAAAACAACACACTTCTGTGGGGTTCTTGGTTTATGTGGCAGAAAAGAATTTCAGCATTTGCCAGTCAGAAAAGGCAGAGGTTTAATTTAGGAAACTGAGGTTTGAGGGTGAAAGCAGGCAATTTTAAGAGAGGTCGACCAAGACCATCTTTGTCACTTTTTCAGTTCTTTATAGAACCCTCACAAGGGTGTCCTCTTTACAGTGTTGTGGCTGGAGCCCAGGGGCATTCTACCTCTGAGCTACACCCCCAGCCATATGTATGTATGTATGTATGTATGTATGTATGTATGTATGTATGTATTATTTATTTATTTTGGTGGTACTAGGGGTGGAACCCAGAGGCTTTCTACCTCCAGGCTATACTCCCAGACCTTTTTTATATTTTTTATTTAGAAACAGGGTCCCACTAAGTTGCCGAAAGCCTCACTAAGTAGTTGAGGCTGGCTTCGAACCCTGAGATCCTCCTGTCTCAGCATCCCAAGCCCAGGGATTACAATTCTGTTCCACCAAGCCCGCTCCCTATTTATTTATTTTGAAACTGTCTCACTGAGTTGCAAAGGGCCTCACTAAGTAGCTGAGGGTGTCCTTCAAGTTTACAAGAATGCACCACCTTTCCCTGCAAGGGGGTCCTCTTAATCTTCTGGTCCCTCTGGCTATGAGAGGCAGTGGGTGGCTGGTGTCCAATCATTGTCCTACTCAAGGATCCTTTGTTTACATAGCATTTCAGGGATCTCTGGTGAATAGAGGGGCCTTTGTGAATAAGGGTGTGGCTCATTGAGGCCTTAGCCTGAAACAATCTATCCTACCTGGTGGAGTTAGAGATTAGGAACTTTCCAGATTTTAAAACTATATTTTTCTTTCCTTCCCAATTCATCTGCTTTCTATCTACTATTTTATTCTATTCTGCATCACAATCTTTACACCCTTGGCCGAAGGGGAAATGTCAGGGGACACCTATTCTTCTACCAGCCTGGAAGCTGGTCTGACTGATTGACACTGACCCGGTGCCATTTGATCTCCAGCTTTCCTTTTAAATTAGGAAAGGAGCTGGGCATGGTGGTGCACACCTGTAATCTCCGGGCTTGGGAGGCCGAGACAGGAGGATCTCAGAGGTTTCAATCCAGCCTCAGGTACTTAGTGAGGCTCTCAGCAACTTAGTGAGACCCTGTTTCCAAATAAAATGTAAAAGAGGGCTGGGAGTATAGCCCGGAGGTAGAAAGCCTCTGGGTTCTACCCCTATTAACACCAAAATAAATAAATAAATAAATAAATAAATGAAATAGGAAAGGAATGTCCAGCTGGGTGTGGTGGAGCATCCCTTTAAACCTTTAAACTTTGATCCTTTAAACTTGGGAGGCTGAGATAGAAAGGTCATCTGTTTGAGGACAGCCTTAGCAAGTATTGAGACTCATCAATCTAGTGAGACCCTATTTCAAAATAAAAATAAAATATGGCTGGGAGTATCGTTTGGAGTTAGAATGACCCTAAGTTTACTTCCCAGTACCATAGGGGGAAAAAAAGCCTGTCTTCCCTGGGAAAACAAGGAAGGAAATGAAAAGGACAGGCAGAGTCATCATGCTTCAAGCCTGCAATCCTCGTACTCAGGAGGCTGAGACAGGAGAATGACAGGTTGAAAGCCAGCCTCAGCCGTTACGGATTGGGAGAATGTGATTTGGGGAATCCGTTCCCCAGGAATCCCTTCTAGGGTCCCAGACATACTACCCCCAAACCAAAACAAAACCCCAAACAACCCCAAACAGATGAAAAACCGTGGATTCTTGTCCTAAGCTAAGAATAAATATTCATAGCTTGGACAGTTGCTGAAGATTTAAAGAAGTTTATTAGAAATATAGAAATACAGAAAATAGAAATACAGGCATGGGTGGGGTGACTCGAAATAAATACAACAAAGGGATTACACGTGACTGGCCTTTTATACCCATGACCTCCATCTCGTTCATGTAATTCTGACATAGTGAACGTCCCTGTAAGGTACCTCCCCTAACAAGGTGTGGTGGTGTCTCCTTTCACGAAGGTCAACCCCTCCTACCATCGTAGCTAGCTTATCCAATCATGTAGATCTAACCCCTTATAAGCCCCCTACCCCAGGCAGTCGGGGCGCCCCTCTGGTCTGATTACAGACTGAGGGCTCCGCCGCTGGCCAGCTAATAAAGGCTTCAATGAACACATTTCCCTCAGGCTCTCGAGTCTCCCATTTCTCGCAAACTCCGCATACAACAGAAACAGGGTCTCTTAATCCAGCAATGCCGGCTCGAACCTGCACCATCCTCCCGTCTCTGCCTCCCAAGCTCGGGGATTAGAAGCATGCACCACCACGGCCGGCTATGCAGGGATTTGAAAAAGAGATTGAAAATGGACCAATCAGGGCTCAGCTCCAAGGACCAATCATAGCCCAGAACTAAAGACCAATCAGAGCCCAGAACTAAAGACCAATCAGATTCCAGATCTAAGAACCAATCAGGAGAGTTGGCAGGCTATATAAGACAGCCTCCTGTGTGTCTTGTGGAAGCAGCAGTGAGCTGTAAAGAGCTGCGGCAGCTGTGGGCGGCGTCCCACGGGCAGCGGCCACGTCCGAAGAGCTCCAGGGGCCGCGTCCGCGTCCCAAGAGCTGCAGGGGCGGCGGTGGCGGCGGCGGCGGCGGCGGCATCCGCATCCGCATCCCAAGAGCTGCAGGGGCGGCGGCGGCGGCGGCGGCCGCATCCCAAGAGCTGCAGGGGCGGCGGCGGCGGCGGCGGCCGCGTCCCATCCCAAGAGCTGCAGGGGCGGCGGCGGCGGCGGTAGCGGCCGCGTCCCGTCTCAAGAGCTGTAGGGCGGCGGCGGCAGCGGCCGCGTCCCGTCCCAAGAGCTGCAGGGTCGGCGGCGGCGCGGCCGTGCCGCGTCCCAAGAGCTGCAGGGGCGGCGGCGGCAGCGGCCGCGTCCCGTCCCGTCCCAAGAGCTTCCGGGGCGGCGGCGGCAGCAGCGGCCGCGTCCCGTCCCAAGAGCTGCCGGGGCGGCGGCGGCGGCGGCGGCGGCGGCGGCAGCGGCCGCGCCGCGTCCCAAGAGCTGCCGGGGCGGCGGCGGTACCCGCGTCCGAAGAGCTGCCGGAGCAGCTGCCGGCGCCGAAGAGCAGCGGAACTTATTACTTTAACACTGGAACCTGTTTTTCTGACCCGGAACTCTTTTTACCCCGGGAAGTTCTTTCTTAGCGTGGGTATATAACGCCAGCTTTTCTCACAGGAAGAGCTTCTGACGACTGGGGGAGAGATTTCAGTTTCTGGACGCCTGTGGAAGCCCCTCCTCAGCAGGCCCAAGCTCCATTTTCCTGAGTACGAGTCCAGTGAAATGCGACTGCAGCTTTTGGAATATAGGGATGGCCGTTGTGTAAGAGGTAAGAAAACTAAGGGGAGTTTGAAGAAAACACGTTCTGTTTGTGTCGGGGAGCTGAAGAGGGAGGTATGCATGTTTTAATGGTTCATGGGTTTAATATTTTATTCATTTTGTGTTAGTGTTATACTGGGGATTGGCTTAAGGTGTCTTTGACCTCCAAGCTATGTTCTATCCCCGTTTTATTATATTTTTTCAAACTTTCAAACACGGTCTGCCCGGGTTCCCGAGGCTATCTTTAACCCTTAGCCACCCAAGTACCGGCCTCTATTTTTGTAACCATTCTGCTGCCAGTAGTGTGTCTCTACTTTCTCTATTTTAAAGGTTATCGACTTTAACTGTCCCTTTAGAATATTCCTATTTACAGCCAGGCTTGGTGACGCACACTTGTGATTCCCGTCCTTGGGAGGCTGAGACAGGGGGTTCTCGCAGGTTCTAAGCCTACCTCAGCTGGTTTCAGAGACCGTGTTTTCAAATAAAACATGAAAAAAAATTGGCCTGGGAGTGTAGCCCGGAGGTAGAAGGGTTCCATCCCCAGTATCACCACAAAAGAAAAGTACAAATTATATGTGTAATATAGACTTGTTTAAAAAGCATCAACATGAAACCTTGAGTCATTACGGTGACATATTTTGTTGAATTTTTATTTTTGTGGTACAGGGGTTGGAACCCAGGAGCATTCTACCTCCAGCTATAAGTCTGAACCACCACACCCGCTTCAAGCACATTTTTTACAAATTTGAAGCCAGGTGTGGAGGCATTGGCTTGTAATCCCAGCATTCTAGAGGCTGCAATGGGGGGGATCACGGTTCGAGCACAGCCTCAGCTATTTAGCGAGGCTCCAGTGCTACAGTGAGACTCTGTTTCAAAATAAAGAATACTAAATCGGGTGGGGAGTCCAATGCCTCAATGTTCTATCCCTAGCCTCTCATGCACGCATACGCACACTCGGGATGGAGCCAACCATCTGCTGTCTGAGGTAAGTGAAGAGGTAAGTGAAAAGGATTAGGGTGGGGGTTGGCGGGTTAGCTGGTTAGCGTTAGTGGTTAGGGTTTAGGGTTAGGTTTGGGTTGGGGTTAGGGTTAGCTTCAGCTGGTTAGCGTTAGGGTTAGCGTCAGCTGGTTAGCATTAACTGGTTAGCGTTAGTGGTTAGGTGGTTACTGATAGTGGTTAGGTGTTAGGGTGAGGGTTGGGGTTAGGGGTAGCCTAAGCTGGTTAGTGTTAGGGTTAGCATAAGCTGGTTAGCATTAGGGTTAAAGTAAGCTGGTTAGCGTTAGCTGGTTAGCATTAGTGGTTATGGCTAGGGTTAAGGTCAAGGTAAGGTCAAGGGTTAGGGGTTAGAAATGGGGTCAGGGTCAAGGTCAAGTCAGGGGTTGGGGTTAGGGTCAAGGGTTAGGGTCTTGGTTAGGAATGGGGTCAGGGTCAAGGGTCAGGGGTTGGGTCTGGGTTAGGGATTGGGTCCTTGTCGAGGGTCAGGGGTTGAGGTTAGACTAGGGTTAGTGTTAAGGTCAAGGGTTAGGGTCGGGGTCAGGGTCCAGGGTCAGGGGTAAGGGTCAGGGTCGGGGGTCAGCTTCAGGGGTGAGGGTCACGTGTCAGGTTCGAGGTCGGTTAGGGTCAGGGTTAGGGTTTAGGGTAGGAGTTAGGGTTTAGGGTCGGGATGGGGTAAGGGTCAAG